>NC_053490.1:347105970-347736595 GCF_905171775.1 Rana temporaria
TTATGTATTTTTGGTAAAAAATATATTGTAGGGATACGAGGGACTTTCAGCATAAGATATGCACGCTCCTTTTTGTCCAGTATCCCTTTCTGTGTTCCTGCAGTAAGTAATTTACACAATGAGGTTTTGATCTTTGAAGTGGGATTTGAGGGCAATTTAACATAAGTGCTGTTGTCTCCCAAAATACGTAGCATTTCTGCATGGTATGCAGACTTGTCCAACACTTTTTTCCGTATCTGACAAATGTCCCCTTTAAACTTTTTTTCTTTTGCGTCCGGGCTCGTCGCCCCCCTCTCGAGCCCCGTTTGGTTCTCTTCCCCTGGGGTAGTCCTCTCGGTCCCGGTGAAAATCCCCTTGGTATTCCGACCTAGGTTGGTTCTGATTATATGAATAAGGGGATCTCACTTGATGGTAGTCCTCCCTCTCCATATAACCATATGTATGGTTAGACTGTCTATAGGGATTCGGTGGAGGAGGTCTCCATCCCCCACGACCAGGAGTTGACTGTGGGTATCCATTAGAATATTCATAATGGTTGCGATTGCCATAAGGGGATGAGTCATAAGACCGGGGATCTTGGGGGGTGTCCCTTTGGTTCTTAGATCTCCCTCTAGGTCCTTTGCCCTTACCTCTATTAGACTGTCCTCTTTGTTGGGGATTAGGGGTTCTTGGACCTGTTCCTCTATTGGCAGAACCCTCATTTCTACCTAAAGGGCCCAAGGGTGGACCTGGTTGGGAAAAGGCCAAAACTTTACCCTCACTGGAGGAAGGTTGAGACACCTCCATATCCAGATTTGGATGTTCAGCTTCATCCTCCGGAGCAGACTAATAAATTATTTTAAAAACCTTTGTGTTGTGTGTTTAATAACTTTTACTTTTTGCCTCCAGGTGAATGGGTAGGGGTACGATGTACCCCATATCCATTCACTTAGGGTGGGGGGCCGGTATCTGGGGGCCCTCTTATTTGAGGGGACTCCCAGATTCCGATAAGCCCCCGCCCGCAGACCCCGACAACCAACGGCAAGGGTTGTCGGGAAGAGGTCCTGTCCTCATCAACATGGGGACAGGGTGCTCTGGGGTGGGGGGGCCCGCAGTGCGCCCCCTGCCCCAGAGCACCCAACCCCCCCATGTTGAGGGCATGCGGCCTGGCACGGCTCAGGAGGGGGGGGGGCGCTCGCTCGTCCCCACTCCCTTCCTGACCGGCCGGGTAGCGTGCTTTGGATACGGGTCTGGTATGGACTGTAGGGGGACCCCCTACGTCGAATTTTCGGCGTAGGGGGGTCTCCTTACAACCCATACCAGACCTAAGGGCCTGGTATGCTCCTGGGGGGGGAACCCATGCCGGTTTTTTCTTTGAAAATTGGCATGGAGTTCTCCCTCTCAGGAATGCATGCCGAGCGACGCTGACAATTTTTCTTTTTTGTTTTTGTTTTCCCGGCGCTTTTTTTTTTTCACCCGTCGCAACTTTAGTGTCCCGTCCACAAAGCCCGCCGTAAATTACGTTCGCGCGCTGCAGGTCGGGAAAATTACGTCACACGCATGCGCAGTACGGCCGGCGCGGGAGCGCGCCTCATTTAAATTTTAAACGCCCCCCGGAGAGGAGGACCGCCTTGCGACGGAGGCACTTAAGTTACACGGCGTGTAATTTCTAGGTAAGTGCTTTGTGGATCAGGCACTTAGGTAGAAATTTTAAGTCAGTGTAACTTAACTGCTGAAAGTTAAGTTAGGCAGCTTTTTTGAGAATCAGGCCCTAATTTCTTAATTTTTCTTTTTATATATTAATGTTTTTATTAATTAATCTTCATGATTCCGATGATATGGATCTATATTTATGTATTCCTTTAAGACTCCTTGCTATGTATCTTTGATGGTTTTTTTATAGGATCCACCTCCGTAAGAAATTTGCCCTTCCTCTGATCCATATAAATTACATATATTTATGTTCAGGATTGGCCTTTACAAATGTCATTTATGTTAGGGTGACTTTGGGTGATCTCTTTGCAACCCCGGTGGAATAGGTGCCGCCTTTGGGCACATGCATGATTTAGCCTATCGAATGTCCAGGAGCGCCTGTATATTTACTGCCGAGACATGTTTGAAACGCATCGTGAGACGCAGCGTTGCCGCGCTGACGTCATGGCGTTGCGGAAAGGCTATCGAATGATGCCCATTGGTTGGCTAACCACTACATCTCCTACCTATCACAAAGGAGGAGAGGGGGAGTGACTCAGTCACCCAAACACATTGCGCGTATCGACGCCAACCCCGCCCTAACACTTCCGGCCTTTGGATCGCAAATGAGGAATCATGTTCTTTATCATGGAACACACGCCATTTGGGGCATGGCGGAACAGATGGGGACAATCACGGATCTGGATCTGAGGTATTTAATGCAGGGGGGTAGCAGAGGAAGGTCAGATACCCCAGTTGAAGTCCTTATAGTGACGAAACCGGTAGGGTGACTATTCCATTGCATCCCCACTGCATTCTAAACTTTTGGAACACTCCTCACACCTTTCCAAGGTGGGAGTTTGCTGCTATTTTCTCAGTTTGCTGTTATTTTATTTGATTTGATTTTTTCAGTTGGCTGATTTTTTAATTCAAGTGTGGCTTTTCAAGTTTTTTATGATTTTTATTGCATTTCCGGTCACGTGTGTGAATTTTGGAATTTGGAATGCTTTTACTATTAAATAATAGTTTTACACCATGAGGAGCACATCTATATTTTTTCTTTCTACATATCAATTGGGGTGTTTGGAGCAACTACTGACAGGCTGATCCCTGTCATTACCTCTGGACAAGCAAGTGCATCTGTGACCATTTCTGGTTTGGACAAGTCGAGTGAGGACTCCTGGACCCAGACAGTCGGTCTATACAAGCCTTGACCCTCCCACCGTATGGTGGTTGAGAGGGTCCACCTGTTCTGGTAAGAGTACCCACTCATCTATCTATATGTCCAGCACTGAAGATGGCTTTATTTGAGGATATTTGCTCCACCCAACACTGGAAGTACTTACATGTGTTTTGACTCCACATTCCTCAGAAGGACTTTGCTTCTTTGCAGTATTGGGCCTATGTCACTTTATTGTGGCACACCTGATTACTAGCGGAATATTTGTCTTGGAGGACTGTTTTTAGAACTAACTTTTTTTGGATTCCACATTGTAACTTCCATTAGTTTATTTTGGTCATATACACCACAATTTTTGGAGTGTTTTGTACATTTATATATTCATATTTATATTAACACATGATTGGTGGTTTGTACTACAGACATCCATACATATTTTTGCACCAGACTGCCGACTCTGTTTAGAGCACAGTTGTGTCTGTGATTTACACTATTTCACTAGTGTCACATGGGAGTACCTATCATAGGTACAGCTCCTATTAATTATAATTGTTGTGTTTATTTCACCTTATATGTTTCACCACTGTGTATTAAGGGGTGCAAGATTTTTCTCGTAAGTCAATCGCCCTCTGGTCACATAGGAACTCTCCCTTTTTAGGGTTCCTTATTGTTTTGGGCGCTACATTTTTTTCACACTCTATATCTGCAGTCTATCTGAAAGGTACGGAAAACACTCTAGCAGATCTCCTCAGCAGGAAAGAAATAAGAGAAGCAGAGTGGTCTCTGAACCAGGAGGTATTCGAGAAAATCACAGAAAAGTGTGGGTTTCCTCAGGTGGACCTCTAGGCAAAACAAGAAAATGCAAAGACACCAGCTTTCTTCTCTCTTCAGAGTCAGGATCAAGCTAGCGGGATAGATGCATTGGCCCACAAGTGGGACTTCCCTTTGTCTTACGCATTCCTCAAAAGTAAAGCCTAGACCTATTGTTAGTTTTGCCAAATAGGACTTGTCTTTGGTTCTTCAGGCTCTCACTAAGTCTCCGTTTGAACCTATAGAAGAGTCTTCATAAACATTTTTGACACTCAAAACTACTTTGCTGGTAGCCGTAACTTCTGCTCGAAGAATAAGTGAGTAACAAGCTCTTTCAATTAAAGAACCTTTTTTGAGATGTCTACCAGATAGGCTAGTCTTAAAGACAGACCCAGCTTTCCTGCCGAAAATATCATCAATATTTCACTGTACACAGGAGATAATTATTCCTACCTTTTGCCCCTGTCCTTCGCGTCCGGTGGAAGAAGCCTTCCACACTTTGGACGTCAGGAGGTGTCTTCTAAAGTATATAGAAGTAACAAAAAATATCAGGAAGTCTCCTTCACTATTCATCCTGATGGAAGGTGCTAACAAGGGCAGTAAGGCTTCCAAGAGTACCCTGGGAAGATGGTTAAAGCAAGCCATTAAAGAGGCATACATCTCTTTAGGACTGGAACCTCTGGTGGGTATTTTACCTCATTCTACCAGAGCATTGGCAGCATCATGGGCAGACAAGGCCGGGGCATCTCCTGAGCAAATCTGCAAGGCGGCCACTTGGTCCAGTTTTTCAACCTTCATAAGGCACTACCGCTTGGATCTGATGTCAGCCTCGGACAAGTCCTTTGGTAGGAAGGTTTTACAGGCAATGGTCCCACCCTGAAGTAAGTTTCTCGGTTATCCTCTCCAAGGTGCTGTCCTGAAAGGCAAAGGGAGAAAACCTTAGACTTAACGGTGACGGTATTTCTACGAGCCTTTCAGGACAGCAGCCTACTTCCCTCCCTTGGTTATCATAAGTAAGATAATTTGTGGGTCTTGGTAATTGTCTGCTTATATCTTCCAGCATGTCAGAGAATTTCTCGGTAACAACTGAAGGCATGGTGGAAGCAGCTGCTTTTTTAAGGGTTGTTGTCACGCAGTGTTTCCTGTGAAGAGGTGGAGCTATGCTCTCTCCAAGGTTCTGTCCTGAAAGGCTCGTAGAAATACCGTCACCGGTAAGTCTAACTAAGGTTTTTTTTTTTTTTCAAGTGGAACTCCGCATTAACATAAGGCTCAAGGGTGCAACCCACATGTGTATAACGCATATATAACAGAATTAGGACAGAAAGGCATTAGATGCACCATGTAGTAAAGTCGTGCCTCTTATATTAATAGCTCTGAGTGCCCTATAGTAACCATAGTTTAGTTAGAGCAGAAACTATGACCTCAGACAAACCTTGTGTTCACCCGGGACATTTAAACAGCAGAAAAAGGTAGTGTCTTACATGGCCAAAGCAGTCGATGGCACCTCAAACCAATTACGCCATACAGTAGGTGCACGCGATATTGTGTCAATCTCGCTCCCTTTCTCGGCGAGATTGAGCACCTACGAGCCCCATCGCGGGAGCCAGCGCCGAGCTGGCTTGCCGCGATGGAGAGAAAGCCGTCATAGAAGCGACGGGAGATCCGACTTGGATTCCCGCCAATTCTACACGTGTGCGCCGTTTGTTATGAATCCTGAGGGGGAAGTCCCCGCCGGATTTCAAATAAAAATTCGGCATGGGTTCCCCCCCCAGGAGCATACCGGGCCCTTAGGTCTGTTATGGGTTGTAAGGAGAGCCCCCCTAAGCCGAAAAAACGGCGTAGGGGGTCCCCCTACAATCCATACCAGACCCGTATCCAAAGCACGCTACCCGGCCGGTCAGGAAAGGAGTGGGGACGAGCGAGCGCCCCCCCCCCCCTCCTGAGCCGTACCAGGCTGCATGCCCTCAACATGGGGGGGTTGGGTGCTCTGGTGAAGAGCGGTGAAGACCCCGGAGAGCAGGAGAAGGCACCGGACAGTGAGAGGAAGAACCGGGTTGCGCCGAGTCAAGAGCGGAGAGCGGCGAGCGGCGAACATAGAAGAAGACCCCCCGGAGCGGAGAAGACGTCACAGAAGAGCGGTGAAGACCCCGGAGAGCAGGAGAAGACCCCCGGAAATCGGAAGAAGCAGCTCCCCCTGGTAAAAGAGCTAAATAAGACAGGGGGAGCCTCCGGAGCAGACTAATAAAATATTTTAATACCCTGTGTTTTTTATTTGTGTTTTTACCACTTTTCCTCCAGGTGAATGGGTAGGGGTACGATGTACCCCATACTCATTCACTTAGGGTGGGGGGCCGGTATCTGGGGGCCCCCTTATTAAAGGGGGCTCCCAGATTCCGATTAGCCTCCCGCCCGCATACCCCGACAACCAACGGCCAGGGTTGTCGGGAAGGGGCCCTGTCCTCATCAACATGGTGACAGGGTGCTCTGGGGTGGGGGGGCCCCGCAGTGCGCCCCCCTGCCCCAGAGCACCCAACCCCCCCATGTTGAGGGCATGCAGCCTGGTACGGCTCAGGAGGGGGGGGGCGCTCGCTCGTCCCCACTCCCTTCCTGACCGGCCTGGTAGCGTGCTTTGGATACGGGTCTGGTATGGATTGTAGGGGGACCCCCTACGCCGTTTTTTCGGCGTAGGGGGGCTCTCCTTACAACCCATAACAGACCTAAGGGCCCGGTATGCTCCTGAGGGGGGAACCCATGCCGAATTTTTATTTAAAATCCGGCGGGGACTTCCCCCTCAGGATTCATAACAAACGCCGCACACGTGTAGAATTGGCGGGAATCCAAGTCGGATCTCCCGTCGCTTCCATGACGCGCACGTTGGAATGTGCTGTCACTTTTCCAGTGAGTGCGACATGTCGGCGAGATCTCGGCACCATGTCGCCGAGAATCAGCGCGATGCTGTCGTGCTAAAAACACAATATCACAAACACCTACTGTACTTTATTGTTCGTGGTACACCGGAAATTATCGTTTGAAAACTGTGTTTTCCTCAACGGCAGAAAGAGAAAAAAAAGCTGATAATGGAAGCGAAAAAGGGGGAAGGGTCTGCCCTGGGTTCCGCCCATTGTGGGTGTGTCATCCCGGCGTACCTTAGTCCTCTCCTCCCTCCTTCTCCCTTCTCCCTCTCACAGAGCAGTGATTTTAGTGCGTCACTGAGCTGAATTGCATAAACCGCAGTAACAATGATCAGCCTCCTGTGATGGACAGCACACTAATCCAGTGGCGGGACATTGAATTAGTGTGACGTGATAACAAGAGGCATGACATTATTGCGGCCCGTGCAATTTAAGTCCTGCTCCGGGGCACACAGATATCGCCCTCTGATCCAGGCACAAGCGGGCTGCATCCACAGGCACTGGTGAGGCTGCATCCACAGGCACTGGTGAGGCTGCATCTTCTGGGCACAGGCAGGCTGCACATCTGATGGGCGACGGGCAGGCTGCACATCTGATGGGTGATGGGCAGGCTGCATCTGACAGGCACTGGTGAGACTGCATGTGTGAAAAATATATTCAAATCGATATATCCCATACAAATAATACCTTTCTTTAAATCTACTGTATATAATATAATTGTGCTCAACGTCAAATATCAAAAGTTCAATCAATTTGATTCTCTGTGTCACTTCATTCTGGTGAAAGCAAACCACAACAGATTATTAATCCACCAATTGGACACTCTTTTTCAAAACTATGAGAGTTTGAATATTTTTGATTAAAGTGTAAGTTCACAGAAAATTTGTAAGGTGAAAATACACTGGAGTCCTATTATCATCCGCTGTGAGACATCAGGTTGCGGATTCACTGGTCAGGGGATTTGAAATCCTGGTGGTATGTATAGGAGGAATTCACAAGGACGGTGCACGCCTAGCCTGTCCTGTCAGCGCTGGAGAAGAGTAGAGGAAGCCATGGGAATTTCAAATCCCTGGACTGGTAAAGCCACAACCTGATTAGGGATGATTCGCATCAGAACCTTCAAACGGACCGAGCGTTTGCGCGAACTTTAGAACCCCATTGAAGTCTATGGGACTCGAACATTCAAAATCAAAAGTGCTAATTTTAAAGGCTAATATGCAAGTTATTGTCCTAAAACGGGGTTTTGCCCCAGGGACCATGTATCAATACAATTTTTTTTTTTTTTTTTTTAAACTACTGTTTTTTCGGGAGCAGTGATTTTAATGATGCTTAAAGTAAAAAAATAAAAATTGAAATATTAATTTAAATATCATACCTGCTTGGTGTCTACAGTATGCCTGTGAAGTGGCACATGTTTAGAACTATCCCTGCACAAAATTACATTTCTATAGGAAAAATGTTCAAGGGCCCTGCCCATTATTCCACACAGCGTGTGCTCCAACAGGTGGATGAGAGGAACAGTGTCACTGATGCATGCACTGTCACTGCTCACCATCCTTGTGGCCTCCTCAAATGGTGACAGGAAAGTGCATGCATCCCTGATCATGGCCCACTGGCGTGGGGGGAAAAAACAAGCTCCCTTGACCCTGTCCTGGTGTCATATTGGCACAGATACTCATTGATGGCCCTCTGCTCCGTGTGCAGAGGAGAGAGGTGTGTCACAATCAGTAGTAGCATTTTGGAGGCGTGGTGGCGGAACAAACTCCAACACTACTGTAACTTGTCCTGCATCCTTCCCAGCTGCCAGCAGAGTCACCCAATGCGCCGTAAAAGATAGGCAACGTCCCTGTTCATGCCTGCTGGACCATGAGTCAGCAGTAATATCCACCTTACCACTGACCGCCCTGTCCAGCGAGGCATGGACATTGCCTTCCCTCTGCTCAATGGCATCAGTCACTTCTTCCCTAGCCCCACCATGTCCTCCTCTCTCCTATCAGGCACCCACATGGAGTCAGTGACCTCATCATCACCTCCCTCCTCATCACTGTAGAAAACCTGGCAGTATGCTGCAGCTAGGGGAACATGACTGCCAGTTTGCTGTCCTTCTTGGGCACCCCCTCTCTCTGGGCTCACGTTACTGCCTTCCTCTAGCTGTGTACCATCATCAGAGCCTTCAAAACACTGCTCATCCTCCTGCAGCATGTACACAACACTGTGGTCAAACAGTTCGGGGGACTTCTCAGGAGGACATGGTGGGGCTAGGGAAGGAGTGACTGATGCCATTGAGCAGAGGGAAGAGGCTGTGTTGGCAACTGCTTTGCCAGACAAAGTACCCTGAGCCTGGATGAGGAGGATGAAGTCATCCACTCTACCAAGTGTTCGGCATGTTGCGGCTCGAGGCGGCCAGCTGCCGAAAAAAATTACGAGCGTGTCCCACGGCCACGTGCTAATGAGGATGCACAGTGTCCACGACCAGCACTGTTGCCTCTAGACGCAGAGCCTACTTGCCCTCTTTTATTGGCTCGTGACTCTCTACCTCTCCTTGTTGTCCTTCCAGACATACTAATGGCCTGCAGGGAGATGCACAAATACTGACAATACTTGCTGATCACTGCCTGTGGTATTAATATGAGAACACCAGCAAATGTATTCACATAGCTTTAGGTGCACACTGTGCAGAGGACACAGTACACCAAGTGAAAATACTTGCTGATCAGTCACTGCCTGTGGTATTAATATGAGAACACCAGCAAATGTATTCATGTAGCTTTAGGTGCACACTGTGCAGATGACACAGTACACCAAGTGAGAATACTACAGCTAGCACAATCACCTGCCTGCCTGTCAGTATATTAGGAAGAGCATACAGGAACGGATCTATCTAAACTCAATACAGTGTATAAATATATATACAACACCTGGGATGCATATATATCCGCTACACACTGTAACTCACTCACCTGCCTGCTCTATTTAACTCAAAATAAATGATTCTCTCTCTCTCTATCTGTCTTTAACCACCGCAACACACTACACAAGGCTACCATGGAGGTGGCCTTATATAGTGTGGGGCGTGTACTAAACCCCCTGAGACATAATTGGCCAAAGCCGCTTTGGCCAATTATGGCTCTCTGTTTTTTGCGCGCTGTGATTGGCCAAAGCATGCGGGTCAAGTAATTTGTAATTCGACGAACGGTCGAACATACGATATTCGAGTCGAACATGAGTTTGACTCGAACACAAAGCTCATCCCTAAACCTGATGTGTCACAGCATTGGGTACAGCAGGACTGTGGGGGAATATAGGGAAGGGGATCCAGTGTAAGTACACCTTACAGATTTTTTGTAACGTTGAATTTACACTTTGAGCAGACACGTACATGATAAGCTATCCAGACAATTGGAATGAAGCAGACAATCCACTCTTTATTCTGTGATTCGTTTCAAGGCTCCACACCCTCTGTCAAGTCACCCAAATATAACCAATGCAGGCTATTTAACCACTTTCTGCCTGCTAACAGCACATTTACTGGTAGCGAGCGGCACAGCCAGACTAAGTGACGTATCAGTAAGTCGCTCCACACATGCACCAGCAGCATCCAGGAAACAATGGGAATCGTGTGACTACAAGTAATAGCTTAAAAGGATGTAAATAATATAATACAACAAAGGGGAAAAAAACTAAGACTGTAAGAGCCCTTTCACACTGAGCCATGGGCAGCGTTAGCAGTAACTAACGGCACGTTACCTCTGTTATAGCGACGATATTCGGCCACTACTGGGGCACATTTAACCCCCTCTAGCGGCCGAAGAAAGGGTTAAATGCGCTCGTGTAGCGTTGCGGTGGTGGAGCAGTGTATACACCGATCTGCCACCGCCCCAAAGATGCTACTTGCAGGACTTTTTAACGTCCTGCCAACACAGCGTCCCAATGTGAAAGCACTGGGGTGGCAGGGGAGGCGTTTTTCAGGTGCTTTATAAGTGCTTTTTTTAGGCCTTTAGAGCCTGAAAAACAAGGGGTGAAAGGGGTCTTAAATTAACACATCGTTAAAAAAAATATATATATTTTAAATGGGAGTCTTTTATGAATTCAGAATATTAAACCTAGTTTTATCAAAGCATCATTTTCTAGACATGATGAAAAGACCTCCGATATATTAAAAAAAAAAAAACCTTAGGCTTAATTTCCACTGGCGTTTTTACAGCCACTTTTGTTAGCCTTTTTTACAGCTTAACCACTTGACCACTGGGCACGTAAACCCACTTAATAACCAGACCAATTTTCAGCTTTCGGTGCTCTCACAATTTGAATGACAATTACTTTTACAATTAATTTTCGTCCTTTTTTTCACACAAATAGAGCTATCTTTTGGTGGTATTTAATCACCGTTGGGTTTTTTATTTTTTGCGCTATAAGAGAAAAAAGACTGAAAATTCTGTAAAAAAAAAGAATTTTTCTTTGTTTCTGTTATAAAATTTTGGCAAATTTAGTATTTTTTCTTCATTCTTTTGCATAAATGTGAAAGATGAAGTTACGCCGAGTAAATAGATACCCAACATGTCACCCTTCAAAATTGCACACGCTCGTGGAATGGCGCCAAACTTCGCTACTTAAAAATCCCCATAGACGACGTTGCAGGGTATTGTGGGGTATTGCGGAGTATTGTGGGGTATTGCGGAGAATTGTGGGGTATTGCAGGGTATTGCGGAGTATTGTGGGGTATTGCGGAGTATTGTGGGGTATTGCGGAGTATTGCGGAGTATTGCGGGGTATTGTGGGGCATTGCGGAGTATTGCGGGGCATTGCGGAGTATTGCGGGGCATTGCGGAGTATTGCGGGGCATTGCAGAGTATTGCGGGGCATTGCAGAGTATTGCGGGGCATTGCAGAGTATTGCGGGGCATTGCAGAGTATTGCGGGGCATTGCAGAGTATGGGGGCATTGCAGAGTATTGCACAGGGAGGGATGGATGGCTGGATCTGTGACTGCATGTGTCACAGATCCAGCCCGCAGCAGCAGCAGCAGCTGCTGCTGCTTCCGCTCTCTCCCCTCTCCTCTCTCACACTGTACCGTTCGGTACAGAGAGGAGAGGGAGGAACCGGCGTCATCACATGACGCCGGTTTGTTTACTAGTGATCGCTCCGTCATTGGACGGAGCGATCACGTGGTAAATCGCCGCTATCAGCGGCGATTTACCGTGATCCGTAATCAGCCGGGTCCGGAGGACCCGGCGGTCACGAAGATTCCCGTGTGCGCGCCCCACAGGGCGCGCAGGAGCGCGATTCTGGGAGGACGTACATTGACGCCCTCCCAGAGTTAAGCAACCGCCTTGTAGAAGTATTTCGTCTATAGGGCGGTTGTTAAGTGGTTAAAAACGCCTGTCCATGTTTATTTTGTAAAAAAAAAAAAAATGTTTTTTTTTTTTTTGTGAGCTGGAGCTTTAAAAATGCTGCGGTCGCGTTTTTGAGCGTTTTTGAGCGTTTTCGCGCGTTTTTTAACATCTGGCGTTTTTACAGCTCTACTCTGGAGCTTCAGAACGCCCTGGTCCTGCATTTTTTTTACAGCTCAAAAACACCTATGCCATTTGCAGCTCAAAAACGCCTATGTGGGCATGATGCCATAGAATAACATGGACAGGCGTTTTTAAGCTGTAAAAAACGCTCAGAAAAGTGGCTGTAAAAACGTCAGTGGAAATGAAGCCTTATGATCCCATTCAATTTGTTCTATATTATTCATAGGTGGTTAAATAAAAAAAATTATCAAAGTAGGGCCGAAACAACTAATCAATTAATCGACAACTAATCAATTATGAAATTGATTACTATTTTCATAATCAATTAATTGGCCAGTAACATAATAGTTTTAAAAAAATAAAATTGGCCCTTTATAGTACAAATATTCGCTACTGTAAATATTTGACTGTTCCACAGTAAAAAAAAAAATGCAGCCATTACAGTAGCGATTATTTGCTCTTTTTGTGCTATTAGGCTCCATGCACACTGGCTTAAAAAACTTTGCTTCTTCAGGAGTTTTATGTTCTGCCTGTAGAAGCAGCTCAATGTTCTCCTACACATTAGGGGCCAGATCCACAAATAAGTTACGTTGGCGTATCTATTGATACGCCGCGCAACTTCTAGGATGCTCCTGCGTATCTTTGTTTTGTATCCACAAAACAAGATAAGCCTGAATGTGGGCTAGATCCGACTGACGTACGTCTTAGTACGCCGTCGGATCTTAGGTGCATATTTACGCTGGCCGCTAGGTGGCGCTTCCGTTGATTTCCGCGTAGAGTATGCAAATTAGCTAGATACGCCGATTCTCAGAACGTACGTCCACCCGGCGAATTTTTTTACGTCGTTTACAAAGGCTTTTTTCGGCGTAACGTTACCCCTGCTCTGAGGCGTACGCAATGTTAAGTATGGACGTCGGGACAGCGTCAAATTTGTTCCTCATTTGATTTAGGCGCGCTTACGCCGGCAGTTTTTCACTACACCGCCATAACTTTAGACGCAAGTGCTTTGTGAATACAGCACTTGCCTTTCAAAGTTGCGGCGGCGTAGCGTAACTATGATACGCTACGCCTGCTTAAAAATACGCCCATCTACGTGGATCTGGCCCTTGGATGTTAAGAGGCATTTTTTGAGTTTAACATTTAGAGGCAGAAAAAAAAACCTTCTCATTCACATTTCTGATTGAAGCTTGGAGGCAGAAAAAAAATGTAAACTCATCTAAACTTTGTACAAAAAATGCTCTATATGGAATTTTTTTACTCCAAAGAGAAGAGACTTTTTTTTAAGCCCAGTGTGCATGGAGCCTGAAGGGCTCATTTTCGTTTTTTTAACCCCATTATGTTACTAAACATCTTAGGTCTGTTTTTTGGTGCTTTTTGTAGAAACACACTACAATTCATTTAATATGATTTCCTATGGGGCACGTTTACATCTATGTATTTTTCAGCTGCTGCATATTTGGAAAGGGTTCTGGTTCAATATACGTCAACGGAGAAGCTGCAGAAAAGCATGTAATGCATTTTTGCAGCAATTTGTGTTTTTTAGGCCCCATGCACACAAGATGCAGATGCAAACTCATCTAAACACACATTTTCAAACGCAAAAACGTTTTTGCTGCGAATTTCGCGGCGTATTACCGCGTTTGCGTTTATAAGCGTTTGGTTAAGAAACATCATAAGACCCTTCCTAAGCTCAAAAAACAGTATTATTTAACCATTTCAGCCATTTTGTGAGACCAGAGTGAGTAGCAGCTGAGAGAGCAGCAGTGTACGTGTATTTAGCGTGTCACTTGCCACATCACCTGCCACAAGCTGCAGATTGTCCGCTGGCCACGTCACCTGCCACGTCACATGCCACAAGTTGTGGATTGTCCACTGGCCACTACACCTGCCACGTCAACTGGCCACGTCGCCTGCCACAAGTTGTGGATTGTCCACTTGCCACGTCACCTGACCACGACACCTGCCACAAGTTGTGAATTGTCCACTTGCCACATCATCTGCCACATCACCTGGCCACGCCACCTGCCACAAGTTGTGGATTGTCCACCTGCCATGTCACCTGGCCACGTTACCTGCCACGTCACCTGGCCACGTCACCTGCCACAAGTTGGGGATTGTCCACTGGCCATGTCACCTGCCACGTCAACTGGCCACGTCACCTGCCACAAGTTGTGGATTGTCCACTTGCCACATAACCTGCCACAAGTTGTGGATTGTCCACTGGCCACTTCACCTGCCATGTCACCTGGCCACGTCACCTGCCACAAGTTGTGGATTGTCCACTTGCCACGTCACCTGCCACGTCACCTGCCACAAGTTGTGGATTGTCCACTGGCCACATCGGTGTCACTGCAGCCAGGAACTGTGTCCCTAATCTCCACCACAGTAGTCTGAGTGTCACCAAACCAATTTAAGCCAGCAAGTGTTCCTAATTTCTGCCAGACCATTGTAAGCCTGCAGCAGTTTCCCTGATCACTACCACACTAGTCCAGTTGCACCAGAGCAGGGTAAGACAGCAACAGTGTTCATGATTACCGACACACCAGCACAGTGTTGGCTTTGCCTGCTACCTGTACTGAGCCCTGCCTATGTGTTTTACATTTCTGCCTGCTACCTTGACTGATCCTTTGGCTGTTTGCTGTCAACGTCTGTGCCTGCCACCTGAACTGACCCACTGACTACATTCTTGGGACACACCATTCTCTGCTGGCAACTGTACTCCTAAACAAAAAACGATTTCTTTTGTTTAGCCTTCTGTACCTCCTGGCCAGTGAACATGGCATTTCTGGGGGCAGACATGTACCAGTAGGCTAGGCTTGCAAACTAAGCTGAATTCCGTGACCACTTGTATAAAGGTGAGCATTACAGTACAGTGTTTTTGATGGCATGTTGGCTGATTTTTTGTGATGCACAAGATACAATGTCCGATACATAATCAGTCTGACAACTTTGTGTAAATAAGTTGAATTTTATTTCCAAACTTTCCAAAAACTTGTAGCAAAAAAGGAATCTTCAAAAGGCTCAACTTGCTTCGTAAAATATACCTTGGGGTGTTTAATCTTCAAAATCCAAAGTGCTTACTAGCGACCTCACACTTCATTGGAAGCTACATGCCATCTGCTGTGGTGGCAGACAGGACTTGTAGTTTATTCATTTACAGATTCCTGTGACTGAATGATGCAGCAGTGTAATCCGAGCCATGCAGTTTTTAAAATGTGACAGAGGGTGCAGGGAGAGGAACCCCCTGCCCTCTGTGACGGGGAGTTTCAGGAGCTGCGGCTGGAGGTGCTCGAGTACATATTATACGTTACACCCTAAATACGGGTGTAACATGTTGCATGTTCCAAAAGGTGACCTTCGCCTTTAAATACAGCTAAGGAAAGCTCTGTCTAAAAAAAAAAAAATATTTTAAATTCATTTGTGTGCATCATTGCATGAATGAGTACATGTTAGTCAAAGTATCACAGTGCTAAAAGCTGAAAAATCATTTGGAAAGGAAGGAGGTTGAACATGCCAGTCTTCAAGTGGTTAATGTGTTTGCAGCTAAATTTTATACTAGGATGTGCTAGCAACAGAATATAGTTTTATGAATATTTCAACCAACAAGTAGTTCATCAGTGCTTATCTTTTTTTTCCCAGACAGGCTCTGTCCCTACTTTTTGACACATATCACAATGAAGTGGAACAATTTGTTGCATCTAATGTAAGTATATTTTTCTCCAAAATGCCTTGTTTGTTTATGTTCATGAGCACATTTTGAGTGACACAAAGCAGTTGTAAATCAGAGATTTGATCTGCCGAATATGTGCTTCTACCAATTTATGAAGCAATATTAAAGTGGAATTACACTGCATCTATGCATCACAAACCAAAATTAATTTGTAATATTCAAAGTGAACACACCCATGTTAGATTTTAAATTCATTAATATTTTTGTGTGATAAATGTTTCTGAATCATTGATTAAACATGGTAGTTTGAGGAAGGTCAGTTACAGGACGACATTATGGCTCCATTCACACCTAGGCGTTTTAACGCCTGAAGCCCGACGCTATTGCAGCCTGAAATACGCTGGAGGGGTGATTTAACATTGTTCTCTATGGAGATGGTTCACATCTCCACGCCGAAATTTGAAAGTAAAAAATTCGAAAATAAAAAAATCGAAAATGATAAATTAGAAAATTCAAAATTTTGAAAATCGAAAATGAAAAATGCGAAAATTCCGAAAAAAAACGAATGAAACAAAAATGAATTTTTTTTTTCGGAAATTCTAAAAATTCGGAAATGAAAAAATTCGGAAGTACCAAAAACATTTTATTTGAAAATTCGGGATTTCGGAATTTCTAAAATTCTGAAATTAAAAAAAATTGAAAATTCCACAATTTCGAAAATTCCACAATTTCGAAAATTCAGTTTTTAATTTTCGAATTTTCGATTTTTTTATTTTTCATTTTCGAAAATGAAAAATTCGAAAAATAAAAAATTCGAAAATTTGTATATTTGAAAATTCGAAATTTTCGAAAATTCGAAATTTTCGAAAATTCGAAATTTTCGAAAATTCGAAATTTTCGAAAATTCGAAATTTTCGAAAATTCGAAATTTTCGAAAATTCGAAATTTTCGAAATTTTCGAAAATTCGAAATTTTCGAAAATTCGAAATTTTCGAAAATTCGAAAATTCAAAATGTCTAAAAATTCATAAATTCGAAATTTTGAAATGTCTAAAAATTCATAAATTCGAAATTTTGAAATGTCTAAAAATTCATAAATTCGAAATTTTGAAATTTCTAAAAATTCATAAATTCGAAATTTTGAAAATTAAAAATTCGTAAATTCGAAATTTTGAAAATTCGAAAATGAAAAATAAAAAAATCGAAAATTCGAAATTTCGAAAATTCAAAAATGAAAAATTAGAAAATTCGAAATTTTGAAAATCGAAAATGAAAAATTCGAAAATGAAAAATTAGAAAATTTGAATTTTTCATTTTCGAATTTTTCATTTTCGAAATGTCGAATTTTTCGATTTTCTAAATTTCTAATTTTTCATTTTCGAATTTTTCAATTTTCGAAATTTCGAATTTTCGATTTTTTTTTTTCGAATTTCTTACTTTTGAATTTCGAAAATTTTTAATTTTTGCATCCTTGATTTACAAAATTTTGTAACAGTTAAATAATGATAGTGTTGCTTCATTTTTTATATTTTTGAAAGCTCTTATTTATAGCTATTGTCCGTGTCATCTGCAAAGAGTGAAATGGTACTCTTAATCCCAGACCCAATATCACTTATACAGGTATTAAAAAGTAAGGGTCCCAGCACTGAACCTTGTGGTACACCACTGATAACCTTAGACCATTCCGAGTAAGAATCATTATGGGATTAAGAGGATTAAGAGTACCATTTCAGTCTTTGCAGATGACACCAAGCTATGCAGTGGATGTCTCCAACCTACAAGCCAACCTTAATGCACTAATGAAGTTTAATGTTGATACATGTAAAGTTATGCACTCTGGGGCTAAGAATATACATGCATCATACATACTAGGGGAAGTACAATTGGGGGAATTCATAGTGGAAAAGGATCTGGGGATTTTGATAGGTCATAAACTTAATAATAGCATGCAATGCCAAGCTGCGGTTTCCAAAGTGAGCAAAGTTTTTTTCTTGTATTAAGAGAGGTATGGACTCCAGAGAGAGAGATATCATTTTTCCCCTGTACAAATCATTCGTAAGACTTCATCTGGAATATGCAGTTCAGTTTTGGGCACCAGTTCTCAAAAAGGATATCGGGTAACTGGAGAAAGTGCAGAGAAGGGCAACCAAACTGATAAGAGGCATGGAGGAGCTCAGCTATGGGGAAAGATTAGAGGAACTGAATTTCTTCTCTTGAGAAGAAGAGATTAATGCCTCATACACATGGTCAGACTTTTGACCATGCAAAAGTCTGCCGTGACCCTGTCGGAAGTCCGACGGACAAAAAGACAACAACAAGTTCTCTATCTAAGGTTCGTCGGACTTTCGACAATAAAAGTCAGATGGAGACTACACACGGCCGGACTTTCCGAGAAAAAAAGCCAGTTGGACTTTTTTCCCGGAAAGTCCAGCTGTGTGTACGAGACATAAGGGGGGGGGATATGATCAACATTACACATAAATGGTCCATATAGAAAACTTGATGTAGAGTCATCAGAGGACAAGGGGGCATTCTTTACATCTAGAGGAAAAGAGCTTTAATAACTTCCATACCGGGTTTATTCTGGCACTCCTCTCCTACATGTAAAAATCATAATTTTTTTGCTAGAAAACTACTTGGAACCCCCAAAAATGATATATGTTTTTTTTTAGCAGACACCCTTGAGAATAAAATGGCGGCCGTTGCAACTTTTTATGTCGCACGGTATTTGCGCAACGATTTTTCAAACGTTTCATGAATTATTAAATATATGTATAATTTGAAAGATAAAGTTACGCAGAGTAAATAGATACCCAATATGTCACGTTTTAAAATTGCGCACACATGGAATGTCGCCAAACTTTGGTACTTAACCACTTCAATACAGGGCTTTTATGCACCCTTCCTTCCCAGACCAATTTTTAGCTTTCAACGCTACACTGTACCCAAACCAAATTTTTATAATTTGTTTTCTCACAAACAGAGCTTTCTTTTGGTGGTATTTAATCACCACTGGGCTTTTTATTTTTTGTAATATAAACGAAAAAATTGAAATTTGGGAAAAAAGGTTTTTTTTAGTTTCTATAGTAACATTTTGCAAATAAGTCTTTTTTTCTTATAATTTTGGGCCAAAATGTATACTGCTACATATCTTTAGTAAAAAATAACCAAAAAAAGTGTATATTATTTGGTCTCTGTGAAAGTTAGAGTCTACAAGCTATGGTGCAAAGCATTGAAAAAGTATCACATCTGATCACACCTGATGTACTGAAGGCCTTTATAATTTCTTGAGACCCTAACAAGCCAGGAAAGTACAAATACCCTCCAAATGACCCCTTTTTGGAAAGCAGACATTTCAATATATTTAGTGAGAGGCATGGTGAGTTTTTTAAAGTTGTATTTTTTTCCCACAATTCCTGGGAAAATTATTATTATTATTATTTCTTTTTTTTTTGTCATAATAACAAGTTATTTCTCTCACACAACACATGCATACTTACAATGACACCCCAAAATACTCCTCCTGATTATAGTGATACCGCATGTGTGAGACTTTTACTCAGCTTGGCCACATACAGATATCTAACATCCAAGTAGCACCGTCAGGCGTTCTACGAGCATAAATTGCACATCTCATTTGATGACAAGGATGAATGCGCTAAATCAACCCTTGCTATTGTACAGTACACATCAAGTGTATATAAATGTGTAAACACTCAGATGTTCAAATGAAACAAAATACAAAACCAAAAAAGTCCACAAACATATACAGTATAAAGTGCACTTGTGCATCAGTGCAAACACTGTGAAGTGAAAAACACCAGGTAAAAGCAGCAAGAAACAAACCATTCACAGCACCAGCATGTAGACTGACTCAATGATAAGGAGCACCTGCGATATGCTCAGCACTTCACCATACCTCCCATCCACAGTCCAATACTGCCACTGATTCAGAAAGCCAGCTCATAGAGAGGAGAGAGAAAAAAAACAAAGGAGAATGCTCATAGTGTAGTATGGCCTAGAAAAAACAGAGATTGTGGACGGATTAGAGAAACCACACTCACAAATCCTCTGCACATAGACAGCCTGTAGATACAGCTCAGTGCGGCGATCTCCTCATGCAGATATATTTCCGTTGATCACTTCACTTAGGCTTCTCCCCCACTAGTATCGTCACTGGTCACGTGACTTAGTCATGGGTAGCCATGTGACACAGACAGCTGAGCTTTTATCTTACCAGCTGCGAGTCTGTGGTCATGGAAACGGAGGATCATCGAACACATCATTGCTGGTATGCTTTAATATAAGGCTGTATGAAACATATTACATGAAAAAACTTACAAGATTAGTATTTAATACAATATGACATAAAAACAACAGCAAAACTCACAATAAAAAAAAACCCCTACTGCACGGAAGGAAGTCCTGCTCCCTCCAGTGGCCAGAATAGGTACTGATGGTAGTATAATAGCAATACAATCAGAGCTAAAATGGACAATACAAACATATTTCCCTGTATACGCCTATATACACAACCATAAATAATATAAAAAAAATATATATATAAAAACAAGCAAGGTTAAATCCATAATAATAATTAGAACCAAATTAAATATAAAATATAATTTATAAAAAAATATATAATTTATATAATTTATATAAAAAAAACATTTAAAACCCATGTTTTAATAATCCGATATGAAACAATTTAGATTAAAATCTATAAAAAATCTATTTTTTTTTTTTTTTTAAGCGTAACAACGCCTACACGGAAAAAAAACCTTCTCCTTGGTAAAAAGTTAATGTACTATTTCTAATTGGGGGGTCTGGGACATTTTTAGCCACCAGATCCCTCAATGTGGGGGCTCTCCTATAAATCACCCTGGGTATAATGGGAAGTATGCTTTGTAACTGCCTATCTGCTTTTAAAATAGGCCAATGTTTCCTGAGAATTGATTCTATTTGCCTGTGCTGGATGTTGTAATTCAGAATAATAGGGAGTTCTTGTTCCAATCTGATTGCCTTCTCTTTGTCCTGTATAAGGGTATCTCTTGGGATCTCATAGACTTTTTTGATTTTAGACTGTATAAAGTCTTCACTGTAGCCCTTGTTAATAAATTTCATTCCAATCATATTTGCTTGTTCTAAAAATACTTGAGGATCTGAGCAGTTTCTCCGAAGCCTCATCATTTGTCCTTTTGGTATATTGATCAACCAGGGATCAAAATGGCAGCTGTCCACCGGGATATAGCTGTTTCTATCTACTGGTTTGAAGTATGTTTTAGTGGTGATTTGATGTGCCTCCAAAGTTATTTCCAAATCTAGGAATTGAATAGTTTTATCACTAATTGTATAGGTCAATTTGATATTCTTTTGGTTGTCATTCAGCTTATCAAGAAATTGTATCAACGTGGTTTTATCACCCTCCCAGATGACTATGCAATTATCAATACATCTCCTGTATAGTACCAGTTGTTGGGGCACATCTGCATATATGGCTTTCTCTTCCCACTCAGACATAAATACGTTGGCCACACTTGGTGCATACTTGGCCCCCATACCAATACCATTGAGTTGTCTGTAATAATCAGAATTGTGCCAGAAGTAGTTGTGCTGAAGACCAAAAGCCAAACATCTCAAAATAAAACGCTTCTGTTTAGAGATAAGTTGGCTAAAATTATTCAAGGCCCACTTAGAGGCCGCAATAGCTTCTTCATGGTTAATGATTGTATACAATGAGGCTACATCTTCTGTATCCCTCAGATATGCCCGGGTCTGAGGGATCAATGGCTGCATAAACTTATCGACTTACTCCCCCAATCTAGAATTAATAGACTGGATCCCATTAATTAAATAAAAATTAAGAGGTGCTAGCTCATAAGTGTTCATAACACTAAAATAGTGAATTATGCAAACAAATAAAGAAAGGGGATGACCTGGGTTTAAATGAGTGAATATGAATACAGTGAACATTTGATTAAAATAAATAGTGACCATGCATAACAAATTATACACAATGTTTTAAAAAATCAATTAGTAATAGTGCACAACAAATGGGTGAAAATTGTGCCAAAATAAAGTCCATATATATATAATAATAGTGGATCCTCAATGTAAGTAGATAGAAGATATTCCACCTTCACCAAGATAAAGACAGACCACCAAAGTGCTCATGGATGGCACCTTACCGCAAATAATGGACCACTTTAGTTAAAAAGGGGTCACATAAGCAGATTAGAGATAATTTTCCAGGCTATGATCTCGCAGTCTTGATACCGCCACACTCCACGCCACATGAAGTATTTAAAACAAGAGAAAGAAATCGCCATAGAATAATAACGTTTTATTTGGATAAAACAGAAGAACAAACGCCAAATGGCCTCTTACTTGAAGGGGTGCCTAGCCCCGGCACTGAGGTTGAAGACGTAAGGTAATATGGGGAGAGGAGATGTAGTCCCGTCGCCGGCAATGGAGCCTGCAGAGCCGCGATAGCGTGCGATGGCGTGCGTTCCAACCCTCTGGAAGGAGAGAGCCAGCGGGACCAGGAAGTGAGTGGGTCGAGCGTGACCTGTAAGCCTCGACGTACGTTTCGTGAAGATGTCACGTCGTCAGGAAGCGACGTGACATCTTCACGGGACTACATTTCCTCTCCCCATATTACCTTACGTCTTCAACCTCAGTGCCGGGGCTAGGCACCCCTTCAAGTAAGAGGCCATTTGGCGTTTGTTCTTCTGTTTTATCCAAATAAAACGTTATTATTCTATGGCAATTTCTTTCTCTTGTTTTAAATACTTCATGTGGCGTGGAGTGTGGCGGTATCAAGACTGTGAGATCATAGCCTGGAAAATTATCTCTAATCTGCTTATGTGACCCCTTTTTAACTAAAGTGGTCCATTATTTGCGGTAAGGTGCCATCCATGAGCACTTTGGTGGTCTGTCTTTATCTTGGTGAAGGTGGAATATCTTCTATCTACTTACATTGAGGATCCACTATTATTATATATATATGGACTTTATTTTGGCACAATTTTCACCCATTTGTTGTGCACTATTACTAATTGATTTTTTAAAACATTGTGTATAATTTTTTATGCATGGTCACTATTTATTTTAATCAAATGTTCACTGTATTCATATTCACTCATTTAAACCCAGGTCATCCCCTTTCTTTATTTGTTTGCATAATTCACTATTTTAGTGTTATGAACACTTATGAGCTAGCGCCTCTTAATTTTTATTTTACTGTTCAATTGCATTCTATGTAATTTCACAGAGAGCAGCTCGGCTACCCATTCTTAATTTATTTTAAATCTAGTTTCACATATTTACCTACATATACAGTTTGGCGCGAGATTTCTTTTTTTCCATGGATCCCATTAATGATGGGTCTCCCTGGTGGTCTCTGTGGATCCTTATGGATTTTAGGAACTGTGTATATAATAGGAACTCTGCAAACATCTGGAATGAGATATTTTTCTTCTCTCTTGTTAAGGACATCTTTCATCCTTCCATTTAGGATAAACTTGGATAACTCCTCCCTATATTCCCCTGTGGGGTTTCCTCTAAGTTTGATATATGTGTTGGTATCATTCAATTGGCTGCACAGTTCCTGCTGGTAATATTCTTTAGATAGAACCACAATGGCTCCGCCTTTGTCGGTAGGCCTGATAACTACTTGTTTGTTATTTCCAATTCTTTAATACCCTTGTGTATGGCCTTAGGGTCCGGCATTCTTTTTACTTTGAGTTTATCCAGATCCCTAAGTACCATCTTATTGAAAACCTCCACATGCTGGTTATTATGAACCTGTGCATTAAAAAGAGATTTGTTCCTAAGTTCACTGTGCTGAATTCTTCCTGGTACATTAATTATATCGGGTTCAGTTCTCATGGGTTTATTCAACATATACTTGTTGATGTTGAACTTCCTTGTGTATTTTTGGAGATCTACATATACATCAAATTTACTTAAATTCCTTTTGGGCACAAATTTTAAACCCTTGTCCAATGTAATCATTTCTGTCCGTGTTAGTTCAACTCCGCTGATATTGACAATTCACCTATTGTACTTTTTCTTCTTTTGGATCTTGTATCCCCCTCGGGATCCCCTCTTTCTTTTGGACTACTGGTGTATGGCATTTGATCGTACCGAGGGGGTGATCTCTCGCTCCTGCGATGATCTAAAAAAGACCTTGTATCTACTTCTCCTCTATAGTTACTCAATGACTCATACCTATTCTGAGTATGAAACGGGCTTCTCCTATTATCATATTGGTATGGGTCCTTATGGGATTGTCCGCCTTGCTTATCCTGTTAAGAAGGGGACCCTTGATATAGATAGTGTTGAGATTGTTGTGGGTAGGCATCTCTAGGGTCCCTTCTGTCCTGATTATATTGGTTTTGGTTCTGATGGTAGCCCTGCTTATATCCTGCTCATATCCACCCTGGTTTCCTTGTTGGTTGTGAGGAGGGTTATGCGATTTTTGATAGTTCTTATTTGTCCAAAAATATTTTTTTGCTGACTTAGACCAGGGTTTCTGGTTGTTTTTATTCTTCCACCAAGTTTTTGGAGTTCTCGGACCATTATGGTCATCACTATTTGGCCTATCTTGACCATTCGGATAATCTCTGTAGGATCTTTCATAATCGCCTCCAGCATGCCTGGATGGTTCAGGTGATCTAAACCTATGATCCCTGATAGTGGATATGATCCGCACCTCTCTATCTGGAGGAGAGGCCACAGACCCCCTATTTCCATCCTTAAAAATTAAGTTGCCATTTAAAGGTCTGATGTGCCTGATAATCATTAGTATCCCTCAGGTACTTCCTCTTTTTCCGTTGTTTTACTTATAAATCTTTTTGTCCCAAAACCTTATTTAGTTGATTGGTGAGTGTCAAAAAGGACGGGGAATCCTTATGGCCCTCTAAAAATACTTTACAGTCTGCAATCTGTTTTATTAATATTTGCAATTTTTCTTTGTTTGCGTTTTCACAAAGGGTGATTTATAGGAGAGCCCCCACATTGAGGGATCTGGTGGCTAACAATGTCCCAGACCCCCCAATTAGAAATAGTATACATTTTTACCAAGGAAAATGTTTTTCCTGACGCATTCATGGCAGCACACACTGGGTTGTGACTCCGCCCCCACAACCTGACAGGATTGGTTAGCTATAAATTTGAAGAGGAGACACCCGGCATTATTCTCTTTTTTTATCCTCACCTGACAGGACATGGACGTACAGCTTGTCTCCTACCGCCCCAGCAGGTTCAGCCTCTCCTGTTTGGAAGTCCCCCTTGTACAGTCTCTAATAGAGCTTTATAGGGGGAACCCCGCTCTGGTGGTCTCAGGGGTTAAATCCCGGCTATCCCTGGCTTATATACAAGCTTTAAATAAGCTTATACTGGCAGTGTGGCTCATTCTATCCCTCCCCCTCTCCTGCTGAGTATTATACTCGTTTTCTGTGTATACATGTCTCCCTGTTTATTTGGCACATATTTCTCTTCTTTGTATTTATCCTAGTGTACCTCAGCAACAGGCTCTCTGAGCCCTGTAGTGCCTCGCAGCCGCCTCGTTCCCCGAGCGTACTGCGCATGTGCGCAGCAGAATGATGACGCCGGGGGTCTCCCTCGCCCTCATCCAAGATGGCGCCGGGGCACGCGGGGCGCTACTGCGCATGCGCGCATGCGTCATCAGCGCCGCGACGGCGGCGCCAGATTCAAAAGCACTGAAAAATTCCTTTTTTGCCCCAAGGCTGCTGCTTTGCCCAAATTTCACTGGGTTTTCTCCCAAGGTATATAGGTGCCTTCTCCCTTCTAGGGTTTACCTTTTACTTTCACTTTGCTTTTGTTAACCCACCTGTTGCTTCCTTTCAGCTATCTGCAATCTGCTGCTTCCTTGTATGTCTTATGGAGCCCACTGCCCTCGCAGACCACTACCAGCAAACAAGGTATGGAGACCGTCATACTATTAGGTAAGTAGAGAAGAGACAAAAAAGAGAGCCGGCCGCTAAACACTGCCTTTCTGTTGCAGTCCCATCAGGCAAAGAGACGCAAGCCCACGGCACAGGGAGAGGTCCAGGCATGCATCAAGCAGGAGATCCCGTAAGAGTCGGTCAAGATCTTCCTCCCGCTACCATCGATCAAGGCATAAAACACTGCCGCTAAACACTGCCTTTCTGTTGCAGTCCCATCAGGCAAAGAGACGCAAGCCCACGGCACAGGGAGAGGTCCAGGCATGCATCAAGCAGGAGATCCCGTAAGAGTCGGTCAAGATCTTCCTCCCGCTACCATCGATCAAGGCATAGCCGATCACGCCGCAGCCGCTCCCGTCACAGCCGGTCTCATCGCAGACGGTCTCCCTCATTCCACCGCGAGCATTATCATACCCGTCCTGCAGCAAACGCTTGCTGGGTGTGCGGTGCTACTGCTTTGCCAGGAAAGCTAGCATGTCAAACTTGCTTTAATGAAGCAACTAGAGAAAAAGAGACGAGCGCCAGGATGGCTACAGATCTCTCCTCCCAACAGCTCGTGGGGGAATCAGCGCAAGAATCAATGTGGACCTCAGTTCCTTTGGTCTGTGATGAGCCCACCCCGGGCACTTCATCCGCCTCCGGCCCATATGCCAAACTAACAGAGGCTCATAACGATCATGAAGATTGAGAACTCGTGTCTGGATTTGACTTTTGTCTAGTCGAACCTTTTGCCTGCTCGGTCAAGGTGACAATAGGTTGGGAAGAACCCGTGACGGAACCACTAAAGGTTGGGAAATATTTCCCCGAGTTAAGGAGGGATCCCGAACTGTTTCCCTTCATCGAAGAATTGGAAGACCTCATTAAGGAGGAGTGGGAGAAACCAGACAAGCGTCCCGGTCTGTCCAACAAACTCTCTAAACTGTACCCTCTGAGAGAATCTAAAGTCGCTTCCCTCATTAACGCTCCCGTTGTGGATGCTTCTCTTCTGCGACTCTCCAAGGTCACTGGTGGAAAATCAGGGCTTATTCCCTCCGACAGAAGACCCAAGCCTCAGAAAGGTCCTACCTTCAGGCGTAATCTGCCTGAGAGGTACAGGGAAGCCAGATCCTATCGCAGGGGACCAGCAGAAGTCCTTTTGAAGTCTTGCCTGCCCACCCATCTCAGGTGGGCGCCAGGCTCAGCAGTTTCGCACAAATATGGTCGGACCACATAGAGGACCCATGGACTCTTTATAAAGCATGGCCACAGATGGAACTTTATAGGGGTATTGCCTCACGCTACCTTTCAACCCACCAAGATACCGTCTTCCCTAGACAAAAGGAAAATGCTCAATCAATACATCTTAGAACTAGTTCAGAAAGGAGCTATCGTGGAAGTTCCTTCGCACCAAAGAGGCAGGGGATTTTATTCCCCTCTCTTTCTGGTACGAAAGAAATCAGGGGACCTTCGGCCCGTGCTGGACCTCAAGCAGCTCAACAGAAGGATTCAAATAGAGGCCTTCAAGATGGAGAGTCTCCAGTCCATCCTCCTGGCAGTGAATCTCGGAGACTGGATGCTGTCAATAGACCTGTCAGACGCCTACCTCCATGTGCCAATACATCCCGCATACCAGAAGTTTTTGCGCTTCTCCATCGGGCAACATCACTACCAATTCCGATGTCTACCATTTGGGATCTCTTCGGCTCCCAGGACATTCACGAAGGTTATGCTTCCCCTCATAGCATTCCTCAGAGAGAAGGGGCTGCGGGTGCATCATTACCTGGACGATATCCTGCTCTTGGCAACAGATCGGGAGACTCTACTCCTCCAGCGGGAGATCCTAATCTCGACCCTTCAAAAGTTTGGCTGGTTAATCAACTGGCGAAAGAGCAGCCTTCAGCCATCACAGTCCATGGTATTCCTGGGGGCAGAATTGGACACGAAACAGAACAGGGTACAACTGCCCTTAAAAAAGGTGAATCCCTTAGTCCGGAAAGTGCGGAATCTATTGTCCTCCAGTCTCACGTCTTCCAGAACCTGCCTCAGTATGCTGGGCTTGATGTCATCAACCATACCCATGGTACAATGGTCCCAATGGCGCATGAGAACCTTGCAGAACACTTTTCTCAGGCATTGGGACGGAGCATCAATGCACCAACCCATCAGCATCCCCAGTCATGTAAGACACTCCCTTTTGTGGTGGACTTGCCCTTCCAACCTCGGAAGATTCAGACCCATAGCTCCTCCGGAACCGGAGATAGTGACATCAGATGCCAGCGAGAGAGGTTGGGGGGCTCACTACCTGGATCAGACAGCCCAGGGTCACTGGCACTTCCCTGCTCGGGGGACAGTCTCAAATATACTGGAGCTCCGAGCAGCATTCCAGGCCCTCTTAGCCTTTGCGCCTCTTCTACAGGGGAAGAGCGTCCTAATTCGGATGGACAACAGGGTGGCGGTAGCCTACATCCAGAGGCAGGGCGGTACCCGAAGCCTCACTCTTCTGGAGGAAGTTCGCCCCATAATGGAGTGGTCCCAGATACATCTTCTGGACCTGAGAGCAGTCTATGTCCCAGCAGCACAGAATACGCTAGCCGACTTTCTGAGCAGGGAACTTCTGTCCAACAACGAGTGGTCCTTGAATCCCCGGGAGTTCTCTGTTCTGACGGAAACCTGGGGGGTTCCGGAGATAGACCTGGCAGCAACAACAGCAAATGCCAAGTGTTCAAGATTCCTTTCCAGGGTACCGTTTCCAACAGCAGAGGGGACAGATTGCCTTCTTCACCCATGGGACTTCAATCTGGGGTACATCTTCCCCCCAACTCCCCTAATAGCGAGGTTTCTATCTCGACTCCGAAGGTCGTCGGCCACAGTAATCATAGTAGTACCATTCTGGCCGAGGAGACCGTGGTTTACGACGCTCCTACAGCTCAATACCCGACCTCCAATCCACCTTCCAGTTACAGCGGATCTCCTACTCCAAGGTCGGTCTCTCCATCCAGCCCCAGACAGGCTCCACCTGACAGCCTGGAGGTTGAGAGGGCTAGACTAAGAGAACAAGGATGTTCCCAGGCGGTTATAAGAACTTTAATGCAAGCCAGGAAATCCTCCACGAACACCATTTATACCAGGATTTGGGAAAAATTCGCCCAGTTGGCGCAACTCAAAGGTTGGAACCCCGTCTCACCCGATCCTTACCAAATCCTGGAGTTCCTGCAAACGGGAATTGACAAGGGCCTAAATTCAAGCACCCTAAAGGTACAGATCTCCGCTCTGTCCGCCAAAACTGGCACCAGATGGGCCTTGCATCCTTTGATCATCCAGTTCATAAAGGCATGCGTAAAGATCAGACCACCCAGAAGACCGTCCTTCCCGTCCTGGGATCTTTCGGTGGTCCTCGAGGCGTTCTCCAATCCACCCTTCTTCCCACTTAACTCGATTTCTCTATGGGATCTGACCTTAAAGTTAGAGTGTCGGAGTTGCAAGCTCTCATGTCTAAGGAGCCATACCTGATTTTTCATCCCGACAGGGTGATTCTGAGACCTTCAGACCGTTTCCTGCCCAAAGTTACTTCGGCCTTCCATTACAGCCAGGACATCATCTTACCATGCCTTTCTTATACCTCACGGGGCCAGGCGAGGCCAGGCGGCCACTTCCCGCACCATCGCCTCTTGGCTAGTCAAGACTATTGAAAATGCGTATTCCACTCAGCAGATGGAGATCCCGGAAGGCGTCAGGGCACACTCAACCAGGGCAGTGGCAACCTCTTGGGCAGCATATTGTGGTGTTTCTGCGGAAACTATCTGCAGAGCAGCAACCTGGTCTTCCAGGCATACCTTTATCTCCCACTACAGGGTGGACGCCGCTCTCTTGGCTATGGCCGAATTTGGCAGATCTGTCATCAGGGCCAATTCTTCTGCTCTCTAGGGAATAAAATACTTTTGCATTGAACCCTCCCGACTGGCGAGTTATTTCCCAGTGTGTGCTGCCATGAATGCGTCAGGAAAACGGAAAATTGTATACTTACCTTTCCGTAATTTTCCTTTCCTGACGCATCTTCATGGCAGCACACAGCTGCCCACCCTACTGTTCAATGATGATATTTACGGAGAATAATGCCGGGTGTCTCCTCTTCAAATTTATAGCTAACCAATCCTGTCAGGTTGTGGGGGCGGAGTCACAACCCAGTGTGTGCTGCCATGAAGATGCGTCAGGAAAGGAAAATTACGGAAAGGTAAGTATACAATTTTCCGTTTTTTCCGTGTAGGCGTCGTTGAGCTTGCAAAAAAAACAACTTCAATGGGCAGAAATGTTCAAAATTCATGTCCAATGTGACCCAAAAAGAATATGAAATAAAAGATCTGATAACATGTAGGACAGAAGGTGTGGTCTATGTCCTGCAGTGCTCCTGTTCATTACAATATGTAGGACATACGAAAAGACCCCTCTTGAAACGAATAAGGGAACATGTGCAAAATATAGAAAAGGGCTTTCCTAAGCATAATGTTTCACGTCATTTTGCATTATGTCATGACAAGAATCCGAAAGAAATTAAGTTTTGGGCCATAGATAAGTATAAACCACATTGGAGGGGGAGTCACAAAATTAGAGAAATAAGCAAGAGTGAATCCAGGTGGATACATGAAATGGGATCATTAGCGCCCAATGGCCTCAATATAGATTTTGATCTAAATTGTTTCATATCGGATTATTAAAACATGGGTTTTAAATGTTTTTTTTTATAAATTCTATAAATTATATATTTTTTATAAATTGTATTTAATTTGGTTCTAATTATTATTATGTATTTAACCCTCCTTGTTTTTATATATTTTTTTATATTATTTACGGTTGTGTGTATATAGGTTTTACAGGGTAATATGTTTGTATTGCCCATTTTAGCTCTGATTGTATTTCTATTATACTACCATCAGTACCTATTCTGGCCACTGGAGGGAGCAGGACTTCCTTCCGTGCAGTAGGGTTTTTTATTTTTTGTGAGTTTGAACATCTGAGTGTTTACACATTTATATACACTTGATGTGTACTGTACAATAGCAAGGGTTGATTTAGCGCATTCATCCTTTTTTATTCATTTTTTTTTTACTGGTTTAGCACTTTTTTTTATGTATGCAGCTTTATCATTTGTTGTTTTTTCCTTATCTGATCATATTACATAGTTACATAGTTAGTCAGGTTGAAAAAAGACACAAGTCCATCCAGTTCAACCACAAAAAACAAAATAAAAAAACACAGTAAAATCCTATACACCCAACTCCAAACCCACAGTTGATCCAGAGGAAGGCAAAAAACCCCAGCGGAGCATGATCCAATTTGCTACAGCAGGGGAAAAAATTCCTTCCTGATCCCCCGATATTAGTGCTGTAGTACCTTTTATATATATTTAATATCACACTTTTGAAGGCCCTGAAGCACCAGGTCAAAGGAAACGCCCAAAAAATGACCCCATTTTGGAAAGCTAACCCCAATCTATGAGACATAATGAGTCTTTTGAACAGTTCATTTTTTTTCCAGAAGTTTTTGGAAAATGTGGGAAAAAAATTAAAACACGTTTTTTTTTTTTTTTTTTTACACAATGTCCATTTATAAGATATTTCCAACACATAACATGTACATAGCAAAAAGGACACCCCCAAAATACATTCTGTTATTCCTCCTGAGTATGGCGATACCAAATGTGTAAAACTTACACAACCTGGACACATACAGAGGCCCAACATCCAAGTAGCACTGTCAGGTGTTCTAGGAGTATAAATTACACACATAAATTCCTGCCAACCTATCACATTGTTGAATGCCTTCATATTTCTAACACATAGCAAGTACTGTACATACCAATTACAAACCAAAATACATTCTGCTGAGCAAAGGGTAAAGAAAAGATTCCTGCAGTTTTAGTAGTGCAGTGGTCCACAGAGGAGAGCATCGGTCCAGGCAGCAGGCAGGAACGTGGACAGTGACAGCAAAACAGGCAGCAGGCAGGAATAGTCAGTACAAGCCAGCACAGCCAAAGCATTGGTCCAGATAGCAGGCAGGGATGTGGTCAGCAGCAGAAAAAGGATCAAAGGATTGTCCATTCAGCAGGCAGGAATACTGTCCATAGTTAGTACATAAAAAAATAAGTTTGGTCAGTGGGATTTTAAATGAGGCCAATCACCATGCGGAGTAAGCATATAAGGTATACAGTATTGCTTAATTGGGTTCCAACACAAAAGGGGGGAGTTAGTTCGGGACTTGGAATGAGAGATGTATAACAAAGAGCAGTCTTAGCAAAGAGCATTTTATTATGCCTTATGATATAATATAAAGCATACTGAATGACAAAAAATGCATCCACAAAATCGCATAAACATGCTACAAATTACATATGCATAATAACACCATGGTACTTGGCATATCGTGGAGTAAGGACAAGTCCTGCACAACATGAACCACTGGAGGGGCTTGATGGTATGATGAGAATCTAGGAGTAAAACATAAAAAACATAAAATCATCTGTATGAACATCATGCATCTATGTATGCCCAACACGTTTCGTTGGGATATACCTACTCTTCAGGGGTGAATGCAATGGTGATCTATAAAGAGACATAACCATATGGTATATCTTTGTAGTAGAATAATATAAATATACAGAACAATATAAATAACCCTGTAAATACTCTCGTCAACTGTATAGATGTGAGCACAGGACTAGAGCCGTTAAAATTGTCTGGCATGGAAGCTGAGGTAGAGACACGTGGACAAACAGGGAGCACTGTGGATTCCCCAATGTGTGAATGTGGAAGACAGTGGGCCACCCATGCGATTCCACTTCTATATGGGAATAGAAGAAATAAAAATAAATATAAACGACAGGGAATTGTTGGGAGGGAGGAATAGTGCCATCCCCACCCGACGCAAGTGCACCCCTGGGGCATATAAAATACCCCTGGTTCCCCTGTGTGCCAAGTGGCAACAATTGGTATATGGTGCACCAGACCACTAAGTGACCAAGGGTGTCTTCCACCCAAAATTTCAGCGAGATTGCATGGGCTTTTTCACACTTCTTAATAATATTATACATTCATTATATACCACTGATCTCAATCCACAGAAGTGTTGGTCCACTGTCTTCCACATTCACACATTGGGGAATCCACAGCACAGCCAGGTTTCCGTTGATTTTTGGTAGACAATAAAAAGAATTTAAGAGGGCCAAATGAAAAAAGTTAATTGTGACTTTTTTTGTACCAGAAGATGGATTTTTGTGTTGAAAGATAGGGCTGCAACATTTGATCATTTAACCCCCCCCAATGAATTTAATGTACTCAAGGATACAGGAAGGCTTGCGAACGGGACCGCGTCTAATGCAAAGTTCCACCGAGGTGTCATTTTGGATGGTGGACATGATGTACACATCTTTGCAATTCTGGAACTTTCCTCTTGGGGTTTAGCAGCGCTTGTACTGGGCCTCTCCCCCTGGGGTCTAGCACCGTTGGCACTGCTGGTAGCTGCCTGGTGTTCAGACCGTCGTCTTTTTGGACGGACTGCTTCCTCCTCTGATTCGGATCCGGATGTGCTGCCTTCGGGGGGGCTCATATTCAGAACTGTAACTGGGCAGTTCTCACTGCCCAGTTACAGTTCTGATTCTGACCCGTTGCTCTCATTGGCCAGACTCGGTATTGGACTCAGAGGAATGCCTCTTCTGGCGTGTAAACCTTTCTGGAATTGGCTATATGATGGGTGACACTGATGGGCTGCATGTCAGGGACTAATGCGCTGCACCTTGGTAGTAATTGGCTGCAGACAGGTACTCTGATGGGCTCACGGGTCAGGTACTCTGATGGGATGACAGGTATGCTGACGGGATGGATAGCCAGGTACTCTGATGAGCTCAGACAGGTACTGATGGCAGGTACTCTAATGGGTACTGATGGCAGGTACTCTTTATTGGGGGGGTAATCTGGGCACAGTAATATCACAGTAAAACGGTAACTCACTGTTAGATCACTCTCCTCCTCACACTGAAACAGTGTGTGAAGAGGAGAGCCCAGCAACAGTGGTTGCTGTTTGTTTACATTTGGAAAAAGAGAGATACCCCCCAGATGGGACTTTAAAGGCCAAACCACAGTATAGGTATAAAAAAATATATGTTTTATTCGGACAAAGTGAACCTGTTGACATTGGCTCAGAACGCACATAGAGCACCTAAGTACATAAAAACATAAAAAAAGCATATTCCATAGCCATATGGAATCACCAAAACATATATTAAAGCGTGTGCCGAGTGCCAAAAAGAAAAAACGTAACACAATACAATACACAACAAAGAACTGTAACATCAAATACACTCTCCAAATGGTAGATAATGCCCGATGCGTTTCTGGTTCTTATCAAACCATCATCAGGGCCTTCAGGAGTGGGTATTATGCAAGATTTGGCATTCACTGATAAGGTAGGTGTAGGTCTCCCCAATGTTGTTCATGTGCATAGATTAAATGCACAAGAAGGTAAATAGTGGTAGCTTCACATGGAACACTCCCAGAAGAATATATGGAGCTAGGGCAGTGTTTCTCAATTCCAGTCCTCAGGCCCCCCCAACAGGTCAGGTTTTCAGGATTTCCATTATTTTGCACAGGTGATTTGATCAGTTTCACTGCCTTAGTAATCACCACAGCCTTTTCATCTGAGGGAAAACCTGACCTGTTGGGGGGGCCTGAGGACTGGAATTGAGAAACACTGAGCTAGGGTAAGGTCCAAGCCCTGCTGATTGGTATACAGACAGGTGGTTATCCAGATGCCCATGGAAATCCTAGGACACAATTTCTGTGTTGGTCAAAGTAGACCTGGGAGGTTGTGAGGATCGCTCAAGGCGTTATGCCCAATGGGGTGGTTTGATGAGAACCAGAAACGCGTCGGGCATTATCTACCATTTGGAGAGTGTATTTGATGTTACAGTTCTTTGTTGTGTATTGTATTGTGTTATGTTTTTTATTTTTGCCACTCGGCACACACTTTAAAATATTTTTTGGTGATTCCATATGGCTATGGAATATGCTTTTTTTTATGTTTTTATGTACTTAGGTGCTTTATGTGCGTTCTGAGCCAATGTCAACAGGTTCACTTTGTCCGAATAAAACATATATTTCTTATACCTATACTGTGGTTTGGCCTTTAAAGTCCCATCTGGTGGGTATCTCTCTTTTTCCTATACACCAGGGATGCGGCCAACACCACTACTATTGGATCCAGCAGCACCTCCTCCTATAGCTTTGTTTACATTTGTGACCGGCTGTGATTGGACACAGCCAGTCACATGGTAAAGAGCCATTTCATTTGTCCGAGGGAAAAGCCTCAACCCCGATCGTCGTGATGCGCGCCCCCAGTGACCGGCTGCATAGTGACCGTCTGTGATTGGATACAGCCGGTCACGCTGCCCCTCGACTCCGCCACCTGGTAATTACCCTCATCGGGGAACGGTTGTGTCCCGAGGGACACACCAGATCCCTGATCGCCAAGCTGCACGAAGACGTCATATGACATCCACCCAGGATGGGAGATCCCACCTGCGGACGTCATATGACAATAGGTGCATATTGAAGTGGTTAAAAATCTCCATAGGCGACGTTTAACATATTTTTTACAGGTTACCAGTTTAGAGTTACTTGTGCTAGAATTAGTGCTCTTGCTCTACCGCACGCGACGATACCTCACATGTGGTTTGAACAGCCTTTACATATGTGGGCGGGACTTGCGTGTGAGTTAGCTTCTACGAGCTACCAGGGACAGGATCGCTTACATTTTATTTTATTGCTTATTTTACTTTTTTTTTTTTACACTTTCTCCTTTAATTATTAATCTTGTAGACACCCCTTGTAATAAGAATGGTGTGTGACCGATGCCCTTAATGGAGAGATGCGGGGGCAATAAAAATCATGATCCCATGCTTTCCAGCCACGATTGCGGCTTTGTTTACAAGTGAGGCCCCCGGACATGATGTCATAACGTCGCTCCCGGGCTTCCAACGGTCATAGAGATGACTGGTGACCATGTGGTCACTGGAAATCTCTGATTGTCATCCGGCTGAGGCCGATTCTTTCTCTAGGTCCCTGATAGCACGAGAGAGACCGGAGAAGCACTGGAGGGCAGCGGGAGGGAGGATGTCTACTGGATGTAAATCCAATACATGAAATTTGAGCTTGGCACATATATCTGCAGTATTTTGTTATCTCTCTTCAAAGAGCTAAGTCTCGTAGCTCTCTCCTGACTTGTTCCTCTGTTATCAGCCTAATAACTCCTGACAAATTCTCAGACAAGATAAAAGCAGCCTAAAAATTTCTGTCCGGGGAGGTTGCTATAAATTGGCTGGCAGCTGGCCCTGATACAAAACACCTTAGAAAGTTTCTGCCTTTGTGGAGAGGGGATGTGTGCCTTTCCTCCAATCAGCAATTTTTTTTTCTTTCTTGGCTGTATGTCCAGACATCACACTATGTGTTAAACAGTAAGAAAACATTTCCTAACCCCATCAGAACTTTCTAAACAGTATATAAATGTGAAGACAGCAGATATACATGTACACCTATGTAGGGAGATTTTGTTCATCTCTGTGTATCATCTGAGGCTGTTCACTTCACTGGGCGTGTGGAGGGTTTACACCCACTTTAAAGATATTTAGATTTTTATGCATTCACTCAATTATGATGCAACTTCACATCAATTGTGTGGTACAAAGTATGTTTATATATATATATATATATATATATATATATATATATATATATATATATATATATATACAGTGGGGATCGAAAGTTTGGGCACCCCAGGTAAAATTTGTATTAATGTACATAATGAAGCCAAGGAAAGATGGAAACATCTCCAAAAGGCATCAAATTACAGATTAGACATTCTTATAATATGTAAAAAAAAGTTAGATTTTATTTCCATCATTTACACTTTCAAAATTACAGATAACCGAAAAATGGTGTCTGCAAAAGTTTGGGCACCCTGCAGAATTTATAGCATGCTCTGCCCCCTTTGCAAAGCTGAGACCTGCCAGTGTCATGGATTGTTCTCAATCATTGTCTGGGAAGACCAGGTGATGTCAATCTCAAAGGTTTTAAATGCCCATACTCATCTGACCTTGCCCCAACAATCAGCACCATGGGTTCTTCTAAGCAGTTGTCTAGAAAACTGAAACTGAAAATAGTTGACGCTCACAAAGCTGGAGAAGGCTATAAGAAGATAGCAAAGCGTTTTCAGATGTCAATATCCTCTGTTCGGAATGTAATTAAGAAATGGCAGTCATCAGGAACAGTGGAAGTTAAAGCAAGATCTGGAAGACCAAGAAAAATATCAGACAGAACAGCTCGCAGGATTGTGAGAAAAGCAATTCAAAACCCACGTTTGACTTCACGATCCCTCCAGAAAGATCTGGAAGACACTGGAGTTGTGGTACACTATTCCACTATAAAGAGATACTTGTACAAATATGGTCTTCATTGAAGAGTCATCAGAAGAAAACCTCTTCTACATCCTCACCACAAAAATCAGCATTTGAACTTTGCAAATGAACATATAGACAAGCCTGATGCATTTTGGAAACAAGTTCTGTGGACCGATGAGGTTAAAAAATTACTTTTTGGCCGGAATGAGCAAAGATACGTTTGGAGAAGAAGGGGCACAGAATTTAATGAAAAGAACCCCTGTCCAACTGTTAAGCATGGGGGTGGATCAATCATGCTTTGAGGTTGTATTGCAGCCAGTGGCACAGGGAACATTTCATGAGTAGAAGGAAAAATGGATTCAATAAAATGTCAGCAAATTTTGGATGGTAACTTGATGCCATCTGTGAAAAAGCTGAAGTTAGAGGATGTCTTCTACAAATGGATAATGATCCTAAACACACCTCAAAATCCACGGGGGATTACATCAAGAGGCCTAAACTGAAGGTTTTGCCATGGCCTTCACAATCTCCTGACCTCAACATAATTGAAAATCTATGGATAGACCTTAAAAGAGCAGTGCGTGACAGACAGCCCAGAAATCTCAAAGAACTGGGAGACTTTTGTAACGAAGAATGGGCAAAGATACCTCAAACAAGAATTGAAAGACTCTTGGCTGGCTACAAAAAGCATTTACAAGCTGTGATACTTGCCAAAGGGGGCAGTACAAGATATTAACTCTGCAGGGTGCCCAAACTTTTGAAGACGCCATTTTTTAGTTTTCTGTAATTTTGAAAGTGTAAATGATGGAAATAAAATCTAACTTTTTTTTGACATATTATAAGAATGTCTAATCTGTAATTTGATGCCTTTTGGAGATTGTTCCTTCTTTCCTTGGCTTCGTTATGCACATTAATACACATTTTTACCTGGGGTGCCCAAACTTTCGATCCCCACTGTATTTATATATATATATATATATATATATATATATATATATATATACAGTGAGGAAAATAAGTATTTGAACACCCTGCTATTTTGCAAGTTCTCCCACTTGGAAATCATGGATGGGTCTGAAATTGTTATCGTAGGTGCATGTCCACTGTGAGAGACATAATCAAAAAAAAAAATCCAGAAATCACAATGTATGATTTTTTTAACTATTTATTTGTATGATACAGCTGCAAATAAGTATTTGAACACCTGAGAAAATCAATGTTAATATTTGGTACATTAGCCTTTGTTTGCAATTACAGAGGTCAAACGTTTCTTGTAGTTTTTCACCAGGTTTGCACACACTGAAGGAGGGATTTTGGCCCACTCCTCCACACAGATCTTCTCTAGATCAGTCAGGTTTCTGGGCTGTCGCTGAGAAACACGGAGTTTGAGCTCCCTCCAAAGATTCTCTATTGGGTTTAGGTCTGGAGACTGGCTAGGCCACGCCAGAACCTTGATATGCTTCTTACAGAGCCACTCCTTGGTTATCCTGGCTGTGTGCTTCGGGTCATTGTCATGTTGGAAGACCCAGCCTCGACCCATCTTCAAAGCTCTAACTGAGGGAAGGAGGTTGTTGCCCAAAATCTCGCAATACATGGCCCCGGTCATCCTCTCCTTAATACAGTGCAGTCGCCCTGTCCCATGTGCAGAAAAACACCCCCAAAGCATGATACTACCACCCCCATGCTTCACAGTAGGGGTGGTGTTCTTGGGATGGTAATCATCATTCTTCTTCCTCTAAACACGGTTAGTGGAATTATGACCAAAAAGTTCTATTTTGGTCTCATCTGACCACATGACTTTCTCCCATGACTCCTCTGGATCATCCAAATGGTCATTGGCAAAGTTAAGACGGGCCTTGACATGTGCTGGTTTAAGCAGGGGAACCTTCCGTGCCATGCATGATTTCAAACCATGACGTCTTAGTGTATTACCAACAGTAACCTTGGATACGGTGGTCCCAGCTCTTTTCAGGTCATTGACCAGCTCCTCCCGTGTAGTCCTGGGCTGATTTCTCACCTTTCTTAGGATCATTGAGACCCCACGAGGTGAGATTTTGCATGGAGCCCCAGTCCGAGGGAGATTGACAGTCATGTTTAGCTTCTTCAATTTTCTAATGATTGCTCCAACAGTGGACCTTTTTTCACCAAGCTGCTTGGCAATTTCCCCGTAGCCCTTTCCAGCCTTGTGGAGGTGTACAATTTTGTCTCTAGTGTCTTTGGACAGCTCTTTGGTCTTGGCCATGTTAGTAGTTGGATTCTTACTGATTGTATGGGGTGGACAGGTGTCTTTATGCAGCTAATGACCTCAAACAGGTGCATCTAATTTAGGATAATAAATGGAGTGGAGGTGGACATTTTAAAGGCAGACTAACAGGTCTTTGAGGGTCAGAATTCTAGCTGATAGACAGGTGTTCAAATACTTATTTGCAGCTGTATCATACAAATAAATAGTTAAAAAATCATAAATTGTGATTTCTGGAATTTTTTTATTTGATTATGTCTCTCACAGTGGACATGCACCTACGATGACAATTTCAGACCCCTCCATGATTTCCAAGTGGGAGAACTTGCAAAATAGCAGGGTGTTCAAATACTTATTTTCCTCACTGTATATATTGGAAAGGTTGGGGGTTGTTAACTCTCGTGGTATGCGTTTTTCCCAGTGATTCACACCAGTCAGGGACTATATTTAAAGGCATGGTAGCCCATTTTTATTAAAAAGGCAAAAATAAAAGTCCAATCAAAGGTTTCCCATGCAGGGGGTTCTTCTCCCTCAAATACAAAACAGAAAATACTAGCCCACCTGGCACTCTGTAGCAGTACTTCTGCACGTTATCCTGGTCGCCCAGACCAGCGGACTCCTCAACATAGACGGCTTCCCTTCAGTGTCTACAGCTCTGCCTCTTGCAGTTACCAATGTTCTGGCTGCCTCTTGCAGTCACCCACATTCTGGCTGTCTCCTACAGCCTCTCTGACTTCTGGAGACCTGCTGTCTCCAACTGGGAGCCATGAGATCTTCCTACACTCTCATTATAAAGGGCTGTGCTCACCTGAGCACACACCAGTGGCGGTTCGTCCATAGAGGGCGCTGGAGCGCCGCCCCCTCTGGCTCTCACCGCCACTGAGTGAAATAACATAGATTCATGCATTGCACGAATCTATGTTATTTTCGCCGCTGCCGATGTTATTCAGATGGTCGGCGCTCAATGTCCGGCCATCTGAATAACGCCAGCTGGTTGGCTGTAGGGAAATGTCTATCAAAACCAACGGCTCTGATAGGCTTTCCCAATACAGCCCAGAAGCTTATTCTCGGAGCGCACAGACTGTACGCCCCTTGAATAAGATGACAGGCGTCTCAGCCAATCACGTTGGCCGGTTCTGGCTACCTGTAACCTGATTGGCTGAGACGCCTGTCAGTCATCGAGGGCGGGAGAAGACATCGTGGGACGTGGATGCCTGACTCCAGTAAAGGTAAGTGCCGGGGGGGGGAGACGCAATTTACAGGTCAAAGTGGGGACAATTGGCACAGCGGCGACCATTAAAGGGCACAGTGGCTGCGTTTAATGGCATGGCACAGTGGTGACAATGTATGGCACAGGGGCTGCGTTTAATGGCATGGCACAGTGGTGACAATGTATGGCACAGGGGCTGCGTTTAATGGCATGGCACAGTGGTGACAATGTATGGCACAGGGGCTGCGTTTAATGGCATGGCACAGTGGTGACAATGTATGGCACAGTGGCTGCGTTTAATGGCATGGCACAGTGGTGACAATGTATGGCACAGTGGTGACAATGGATGGCACAGTGGCTGCGTTTAATGGCATGGCACAGTGGTGACAATGGATGGCACAGTGGCTGCGTTTAATGGCATGGCACAGTGGTGACAATGTATGGCACAGGGGCTGCGTTTAATGGCATGGCACAGTGGTGACAATGTATGGCACAGGGGCTGCGTTTAATGGCATGGCACAGTGGTGCGAATTGATGGCACAGTGGTGCGAATTGATGGCACAGTGACTGCGTTTAATGGCATGGCATTGATGGCACAGTGGCTGCATTTGATGGCATGTAACAGTGGCTGCAATTGGGCACAGTGAGACTGCAATTTTTTTTTTCCTTTGCGCCCCCCCAAAAATTTTGAGCACCAGCCGCCACTGGCACACACCCTGCTGATCATCCACAAAACCTGGATACAGGGTTGGAGATTCTGTCCCACCCCAGACACTGTGGAATCTCCAAACTAGAGCGCCCCCTGACTAAATACCAAAACTTGCAGAAAGCTGCAAAAGCAGTCTTCTCCAGTCCACAGCTATGCTCTGTAGTCTTGCACCTCTGAAATGTGCATACCCTGTGTCCATTTTACCGTGACAGTCGCTCCTACTGTTACATTATATTCAGTGGCGTAACCAGAGTTATGGGCGCCCGGGGCAAAATTCCCCCCCCCCCCCCGTTATATAAACATCCACGTTTATATGTGCGTAAACGTGGGGGACTTTTGGAGCTTTTTTTAGGACCCCTAATGTCACGTGGGGACCCCAAAAGAAGCTGATGAAGCACAGATCTGCTTCTTCTCTCTGGCTATAGCAGCCAGGTGACTGACAGGTGAATGCAGATGTAATACACGTCACTTCTGCATTCACAGCCTGGAGGGAGATCAGCAAGGAGGAAGATGCTGATCTCCCTCCCATCTTACCTCCTGACACCCTCCCGAGCCGGTCCCGGGCCGCAGATGGGGCAGCGGATCCTGGGATTGAAGGTGAGGGGTCAGGAGGGAGGGCGGCGGCAGTACTGTAGGGGGGCATGCAGCCAGCACATATACACAATTGGCAGGCTATAGAACCGCCGATCGTGTATATGTGTAAGTTCAACCGGTAATGGCACTGACCCCCGACACCTACACTGACCTGACACCTACACTGACCTGACACCTACACTGACCTGACACCTACACTGACCTGACACCTACACTGACCTGACACCTACACTGACCTGACACCTACACTGACCTGACACCTACACTGACCTGACACCTACACTGACCTGACACCTACACTGACCTGACACCTACACTGACCTGACCCCTACACTAACCTGACCCCTACACTGACACCTACACTGACCTGACACTGACAACTACACTGACCTGACAGACACCTGCACTGACCCCTACACTGACCTGACAGACACCTACACTGACCTGACAGACACCTACACTGACCTGACAGACACCTACACTGACCTGACCCCTACACTGACCCCTACCCCTACACTAACCACTACACTAACCTGACCCTACACTGACCTGACCCCTACACCTACACTGACCTGACACGGACACCTACACTGACCTGACACGGACACCTACACTGACCTGACACTGACACCTACACTGACCTGACACTGACACCTACACTGACCTGACACTGACACCTACACTGACCTGACACTGACACCTACACTGACCTGACAGACACCTACACCTGCACTGACCTGACGGCCACCTGCACTGACCTGACGGCCACCTGCACTGACCCCTGCACTGTAGGGGGGCATGCAGCCAGCACATATACACAATTGGCAGGCTATAGAGCCGCCGATCGTGTATATGTGTAAGTTCAACCGGTAATGGCACTGAGAATCTTGTCTCCTGATACTGCTGGACCTAAGCGCGGCTTTTGACACTGTAGACCACGGACTACTACTGGCTAGGCTAGCTGAAGTAGCCGGAGTCGCTGAAGGTGTTTTACCCTGGTTCTCCTCCTTCTTGGGACGGGTCCTCTTTATGGAGACATTCGGGGTCTCTAGGACCCCTAATGTCACGTGGGGACCCCAAAAGAAGCTGATGAAGCACAGATCTGCTTCTTCTCTCTGGCTATAGCAGCCAGGTGACTGACAGGTGAATGCAGATGTAATACACGTCACTTCTGCATTCACAGCCTGGAGGGAGATCAGCAAGGAGGAAGATGCTGATCTCCCTCCCATCTTACCTCCTGACACCCTCCCGAGCCGGTCCCGGGCCGCAGATGGGGCAGCGGATCCTGGGATTGAAGGTGAGGGGTCAGGAGGGAGGGCGGCGGCAGTACTGTAGGGGGGCATGCAGCCAGCACGGCTGCATGAGACGGCCGGAAGGCTGTCAATCAAATAGGAATGCCCAGTCCCGCAGCCCATACCCGGAAGCGGCGGAGAACATCTATCTGTAAAACGGTAAGTACTACATTGATTTTAAACATCTTATAGAAAGCGGAGTCAGTATCTTGCTGAATATTTTAAGATTCAAATATTCAGCAAGATATTGGCCCTCAGATTGCAACAACATCTTCCCTCTCTGATTGACCAAGCAGGCTTTATCCCAACAAGAGAGGCTAGGGATCACACTATCAGAGCAATAAATCTGATGCATATAGCAGATTCGTCTAAAACCCCCTGTGTGTTCCTTGGAACGGATGCCGAAAAGGCTTTTGATCGTGTGGGGTGGGAGTTCATGTTTTCGGTCCTACGACACATAAAATTAGGAGAGAAGATGGTTGGAAGAATTGCAAGCATGTATAAGAATCCCATGGCGCAGGTAAAGGTAAACGGAGTAACTTCATCTCCCTTTAAGATAACAAATGGGACAAGATAAGGCTGCCCACTATCGCCCCTGATATTCGCCCTGACTCTGGAACCTTTTTTATGTAAAATACGTCTCAATAAAGACATTAAAGGAATTGAAATAAGGGGAACACAACATAAAATAGCAGCATATGCTGACGATATGCTATTCTCAATAACAAATCCGACAGTGTCATTACCGATTTTGATTAAAGAAATGGAATTATACGGTAGACTCTCATATTTTAAAATAAATTGTAGCAAGTCAGAAGCCCTGATGATAGCAATACCAAAGGAAATATCAAAAGGAATAGGCCTTAGTTATACGTTTAAATGGGCAGACCAAAGTTTGAAATACCTGGGGACAACGATTGCAGTGACCTCAAAAAAAATGTACGAATTGAACTTTGTACCGTTATTGAAAAAAATATGTGAATTATTGGAAAGATGGAATAAGGCAATGTTCTCCTGGTTCGGAAGGAGTAACATAATTAAGATGAATATACTGACTAAAATATTGTATCTCCTTCAGGCAATTCCGATTACATTACCAAGAACTTTTTTTAAGAATTTACAAACAGTACTTACAAGGTTTATATGGGCAGGTAAGCAACCAAGAATAAAGAGGTCACTGCTATCCTTACCAAAGCTTTATGGAGGTTTGGCAGTACCTGATATCTATAAATACTACCAGGCAGTACACTTAGGCCGGGTACTTGACTGGTGTAGACATAAGAACATAAAGATCTGGCCAAACCTAGAGCAAGCACAGTGTAATGAATTATTAAGCAGAGCTCCCTGGTGTTATAAAGAAACTGCAACTAATATAAAAAAACATCCAACAATAGGTACCACTTTACGGATCTGTCACAACCTATTCTCTAGGCAATTAATATCGACGTATAATTCAACTCTTACACCTATACTGGGGAATCCGCGATTTATACCTGGCACACAGAAAGGACCCTTTATGGCATTGATCGAGAGAGGGATATATCAGATTTCCCATTTCAGAAGTCGGGGCAACTGGCCAACAATACAGGACTTGATGGATAAAAGTGGACCTTATCAGTTAGAGTTCTGGCAAGCAGCACAATTAATACATTTTTAAAATTCTCAGGTGATGTCATGGTACCGGGAACGGGAAATTTCACCATTTGAGAAACAGTGTATGGAAAAAGAACCAAGTATACATACAATATCTAAAATGTATGCAATATTGAGTAGCCTATCAGGAAATTTCCAGTTGCCCTTTATTCAGAAATGGGAAACAGATTTGGAGAGGATTTTTGAGGAAAAACAAAAAACTAAAATGATACAAGCCATATTCAAGACAGCAACCTGCACCAAAATGCACGAAAGTAATTACAAAATAATTGCACAATGGTACAGGACTCCAGATAAGTTACATAGATATTATCCAAACATAAAAAGTGAATGTTGGAGATGTAAGGCAGAGAATGGCACGATGGTGCATATCTTTTGGACCTGCTCCAGAATTAGGGGGTTTTGGGGAGGGGTCCGGAAGATCACACAAAAATTTAGTAAGATGATTATACCAGAGGATCCAGCTTTCTTTCTCCTGCATCTGTCAGATATCGCCTGGGGAATAAACGGGAACCCACTATTGTATCATTTGTTGAACGCTGCCAAAGCATGCATACCACTTAAATGGAAACAAATACAACCCCCCACCTTGAGCATGTGGATTAGGAAGGTGGAAGAAGTGAATAGAATGGAGGACCTGATTTGGACAAGTAGGAAAAAAGGAGAAGTATACTGTAAAATTTGGACACCATGGAATGATTGGATTCAGTTTGAGGGAGATGGAGGACTATTAGAGGGGGAGTAGGGTGTACGGAGAGGGAGAGATATTGATTTTTTTTGTGTCTTTTTGTTTGTGTTCCTGGGTTGTTTTAATTGATTTTGGATAATGGATAGGGTTGGGGAGGGAGAACTTGGGAATGAATATGTGGATAAGGAACTATAAAAACCAAGGGAGGAGAGTGAACGGGGAGTGGGTCAAGATAAAATGGAAGGACATGGGAGAGCGTCCCCCCATGACCGGACATTAGGAAATTTGAAGCTTTTTTGAGCGAGACTAGAGGCCACCCCCATAGAGCTCTTCCCTCTTGTCATTAACCAATATTGGGATTTAATAGGCCACGCTCTTGGCTCGGAAGGGTGGGAGGGCGGTAATTAATGGGGGAGAAGAATAGATCACAATGGTAGAAATATTATTATTTCGTTTCTTTTCTTTCTCTTTTTTTCTCTCTCTTTTGCATTTTTTTTTTTTTTGCTGAGATGAACGGAAAGAGAGATTGCATTATAAATGGACTCATTGAATGTATTTTGACTTTTTTTGTTAAGACGATTGTTATTTCCCATGTTTTGTATAAATGTAGGGGAAAACCATTTTGAAAATAAATAAATTGAAAAAAAAAGCGTAGTCAGGAGGCAAAGCAGGAAGTGGGCACAAGTGCTCTGCCGTCAGGATCAAAGGATCCTAGTAGTGGTTCCACTGTGGTAACTTCTCCTGAAAGACCAGAAGCCAACTGGCCAATCTGAGCCATTGCGCTTATCAGGCATTGTAGCTACTACCAATGAATCTGCCTCAGCATATGTCATGAAAGACAATTTGGCATCAGCATTAACTGGCCTAGAGGATAAGATAGCTGGGACGGCTCCTCTGTTTCACAGGGAGGAAAAAAGCATTAAATATCTCTTTCTCCTGATCCTCCTGTTTTGGAACAGGAATGGGCATAAGATGTGGAAGAAGTGGCTCTGAATGACTTGGAGAAAGGTCAGGTAGAAAACTCCACTTCTGGGGAGTCCGTGCCTCTCAGTCCCAGAGAATGTTGATTCAGTCTCTTACAGAGATGTTATTCTCTGGATTTAAGTTGCCTCCATTTGAGGTTTCTAAGATTACCTTCTCCTCGTTAGGCTAGTTGCGGCCACTGCAGAGTTCTCAATCTTTTTCCATTACACCCGCTACTGGAGCAGGTAGTATATACTGACTGGGTTCGCCCTGATAGGGTTTTTGTTCCTCCCATAGGATCTCTTTTGTACCTTTTTTATGAAGGATAAATGTATTAAAAAATGAAGTATACCATCAGTTGACATTGCTTTTTATTCTGTGAATAGAAATTGAACTTGTCCAGTAGTCAATGCCCAGGTACAGTATTTAAGGGTCCAGCAGAAGAGATGTTGGTATCTTTACAAAAATCTTCTTTCGCTATCGCTGGATCTTTGGCGCATCCTGCTGTGGCAGCAGTAGGACTTTGTCAATCCCTGAAGGACCCTGTTAAGCGGCTGGTTAAGAATCTTCCTTCTCAAGAGGAGTCTGCTGAAGAGTTGATGGATTTACCTCACACTTTATACTTTGCAGTAGATGCCCTTAAAGATTCTTTACAGCAGGTTTCACATGCTCTCCTATCTGTGCATATGTGCAGAATTTTGTGGTTAAAAAATTGTCGGCTACATAGCCTTGCAAGTCATTGGTGGCTGGTTTCCGCTTCCATTGGGAGTGCCTGTTTGGCAATGATCTGGATAAGTATCTCCAAAATATCTTGGAGGGGAAGAGTGCTGTCCTGCCGGTTAAAAGTAGGAGTAGACGTCTGTGTTTTAAAAACACAAGTACCTCTGTGGCTATCACCTCAGGTTCCAAACAGTTTCAACGACCACAGGCATCTGGGTCTAGAGGCAAGCCATCAATGACAAGGGCAGAAAAAAAACGTGTGGTCGGATGTCATCTAAGGCAGGATCTACGTTTGCCTTATGAACAAGTGCCCCCACTCGTATGGGTGGGGGAAGGCCTCTGCATTTCGCAAGTACCTGGAAGGTGGGGATTCAGGACAGGTCGTCATTTCCACGGTGTTGCCCTCTCCCCATTTGTTAAAGTCCATTGTGCCCTCAAACTTGCAAAACAAAAGCTCCTTGTTCCAGGCGCTAGACTGTTTGAGTTCTCAAGGAGTAATTGTGGAAGTGCCGCCCGGCGAGAGATTCACAGGCTTTTACTCAAACCTGTTCCTGTTCACAGATCCAAAAACAAATGGATATGTGAGACCTATTCTGGATCTCAAGGCTCTAAACCGATTTCTAAATGTTCATGCTTTTTCGATCTGTTCAGTCGTTGCCTCTCAGCCTCATCAAGGTTTTTGCTTTTCACAGTGGAAGATCGGCTTTTCAGCTTGTGGCTTTGCCTTTTGGGGTGGTCACGGCTCCTTGGGTATTCACAAAGATTTTGGCTCCAATATCTGGCAGTTCAATCCTTGGAATGCCTTGACTGGGTTCTAAATTTTTCAAAGTCAGCCTTACAACCTGTTTAACGTCTAGAGTATTTGGGACTGACTCTAGACTCAGTTGAGGCAAAGGTATTTTTGCTTCCAGTGAGTGATCTTGTACGAATCATAAAAGGTATCCCTCTGAACAACCCTACCCTGCGTTTGGTCAGGGCGGTGCAGATACAACCGATCTCCTGGTCTGACCATGCCCCAGTCCTGTTAACTTTAGCAATAGGCTCCCCAGCTCCCAGACCCTGCACCTGGCGCCTGAACACATTTCTCCTTCAGCACCTCCCCTCAAAAATGGAATTGGAATCCACCTTGAGGAATTACTTTGAGGAAAACGACACTCCTGATATAACCCTATCCACTCTGTGGGAGGCCCATAAGGCGGTGCTGAGGGGGAAATGTATAGGCCTGTCCTCAGCCATGAAAAAAAATGCTCAGGCACTGAAACAGCGTACTGAGGCAGAACTTAAGATCTTGGAACGACGGTTGCAAGAGTCTCCTACATTAACGCTCCTAAAAAAGATCTCCACGTTGAGGGCTACTCTGGGTGAGATAGCGCTGGGTAAGGTGGAGAAAGCACTGCTTAGGATTAGACAAATGTTTTACGATAGGGGTAACAAAGCCCATTCCCTCCTGGCCAGGAAATTCTGTGACAGCGCACAAGCAGCGACCCCGCACCAGGTCAAGAATAAGTCGGGAGACCTGGTTTCCCATCCTAAGGACGTAGTCCACTCTTTTGCGGACTTCTACACAACTCTATACAATAACCCGGACATCCCCAGTAATCCACCATCTCCCGAACTCGTTCCGCGTATGACGCGCTATCTGGAGCAGAGTGGTGTCTCCAGACTCAAACCCTCAGACCTAGCCCCACTGAACGAACCTATCTCGGTGGAGGAACTGGAACAGACCATTAAATCCTTACCCTCACACAAAGCCCCGGGACCCGACGGTTTCCCCTATGAGTACTACAAAACATTCCTCCCCTTACTACTACCTCGCATGTGTAAACTGTTCAATGCATTTCTCGGGGACACTTCTGTCCCCGGGGATATGCAACGCTCCTTCATCACGGTGATTCCAAAGCCGGATAAGGACCCCTCCCTGTGCGCCAACTATAGGCCCATCGCCCTCCTAAATTCAGACTTGAAGATCTTCACTAAATTGTTATCCATCCGACTGAATTCGGTTCTACCCTCCCTTATCCACAAGGACCAAGTGGGATTTGTCCCGCTTCGTCAAGCGGGGGACAATACTAGGAAAATAATTGACCTGGTGGAGGTGGCGAATAGGGAGGGTCAGAGGTCCATATTACTGGGCCTAGACGCCGAGAAGGCCATTGACCGCTTGGGATGGCCCTTTCTGTTCGCCACGCTGCGCCATGTGGGCTTTAGGGGGCCATTCCTGCGGGCTATCCAGCACCTTTACTCCGACCCATCCTCCCAAGTCAAGACCCCCTTTGCCCTCTCATCCGCGTTTCCGGTAACTAATGGCACCAGGCAGGGGGTCCTCTGTCCCCCCTGCTGTTCGCGCTCTGCGTAGAACCCCTGGCCGCAACCATCCGTCAGAACCCAGATATTAGAGGGATTCTAGTTAGAGACCAAGAGTTCAAAATCTCACTATTTGCAGACAATATCATCCTCACACTCACCCAACCTAGAATCTCTTTCCCAAATCAACATGTGGAGCTTGATCGCTTTGGAGCGCTCCCAGGCTACAAAATAAATGCGTCCAAATCAGAAGCGCTCCCGATTAACATCCCTGACGGGGAGGTGGCCCACCTACGATCCACTTTTTCTTATAGCTGCAAAGCCTCCTCGTTGAAGTACCTGGGGATCCACATCACCCCCACCTACACCACCCTCTATCAGCAGAACTTCCCCCCCCTTTTCCGCAACATTAGGACTTTTATACAGCAATGGAGAAAGCACCATATCTCCCTATTGGGGAGAGTAGCAGCAGTAAAGATGGCCATTCTCCCAAAAATACTCTACCTGTTTCAAACCCTGCCCATTCCAGTGCCCTATGCCCATTTGAGAAAACTCCAAACTGACTTGCTCCAGTTTACCTGGAACTATAAGCGTCATAGTCGGTGTTGCTGGCGGCGAGGTCGGAAGGGGGTCTGGCCTACCCAGATCTAGTTAAGTACTAACAAGCGGCCCAGTTGAAGGCAGTAGCCTCCTGGTTCATGTTACGCTCCTACAATAAATGGACACAAATAGAAAAGCTGTGGCTAGCCCCGGTACATCCAAATAACCTATTATGGAGTGCGAATGTGGAGGTTGATCCCGGCCGCATGTTAGGTCCTATGACCCAGCTCAGACGCACGTGGCGTTAATTAATACGCCAGCACAAGCTAACCTCCGACAGCTCCCTCCTGACCTCTTTCGCTGGCAACCCCGAAATCCCGGATAGCCTCACCCACAGAATGTCCACTCCATGGACAACGAGGAACCTTTTCCACTATGGGAACCTAGTGGATCCCCTGACCCGCAAAATGCGCACATTTGCCGACATACAGGCCAAGTACGACTTGCCGAGCCAGGAGTTCTATGGATATCTCCAGATACGCCACTATGCACTGACGTTCGCTCCAAACCTGCAGTTTTCCCCCCCAACGGCTTTTGAAAGGCTGATATTGGCGGGGACAGCACAGAGGGGCTTGATCTCTAATATATATAAACTATTGAACTCTCGGCCAGTAGACACTGTGAGCAAACACGCATATATGCTTCGGTGGGAAAAGGCCCTAGGCGAGGAGATCTCCATGGAACACTGGCGGACGATCTGGTCCCAAGCAGCAAAAAGCTCGATCTGCACTCTCTACAAGGAGAACATATATAAAATCCTCTACTTCTGGTACATGACACCTGACGTTCTCCATGCCATTTACCCGAACACCTCAGATCGCTGCTGGCGCTGTCAGCAGGACAAAGGAACGCTTATCCATGTTTACTGGAGCTGCCCACTGATCGTCCCCTTTTGGAACTCGGTCCAGCAATTATTGGACCGACTTCTAGACAGGACGCTCCCCCTGACTCCGAAAGTTTACCTGTTAGGATTACCCCCACCGAACGTCCCAGCACCCTACAAGAAACTGACCAGACATATCCTTACAGCAGCGTGGTGTCTGGTGGCTTTACACTGGAAGCGTTCTGCCCCCCCCCCCCTGAGGCCCTATATGCCAGGATAAAAGATGTGGAATTAATGGAGAAGATGACGGCCAGAATGCTAGACAGACTGGAGGCCCACGACAAGGTCTGGGAGCTTTGGCACCGCCGGGAGGAGGTAACCTGATCAGGTAGCTGAACCACATTGGTGATTTCTCTTCCCATTCCCTTCCTTTCCACTCTCCTTTCCCATCTCCCTCCTCTTTCCCCCTTCCCCTTCTTCTTTTTGCCGTTTCCTTTCCTTTCTTCTTCTTTGCTCTTCCTGTGAGCCCACTGGTGACACGAGATTGTTCACTAGTAAAGTTTATCTCGTACTTTGCACTTAACCGGCTCCTGTAGCTGACACTCGGTACGAACTGTTCGCTACCTCATGAGAGGACACATAACAGGTCAAACAGACCTTTAGACGTTGTCAAATATGTTAATGACCACTCCTCTAGATATTGCTTTCGAGAATGATCCTGCATGTATACGTGTATTGAAAATTTTCTGAATAAAACTGTTATTGATAAAAAAAAAGGTATCCCTCTATTTGCCTTTGCATTAGATTGCTGGGGAAGATGGTGTCTTTTTTCGAGGTGGTCCCCTTTGCACAATTCCATTCCAGACCTTTGCAGGAAATGTTCTGTCAGCAGGGAACAAGAAAATCCATGCTTTGGATTGTGGCGTTTCTGTACCCAAGACTGCGGCAGAGTCTGAGTTTGTGGTTGGTAATCAGGAAACTGGAAAGCCTTTTCCAGCCAGTGGTCTAGAAGGTAGTGACCATGGACGCTAGTCTCTCAGGCTGGGGGGCTTTTCTGGAAGAAACCACAGTCCAGGGGAAGTGGTCTCGGCTAGAATATAACTTGCCTATCATAGTTGGGAACATCAGGCAGCTCGTCTTGCTCTAGTATTCTGGATTACCAGATTACAAGGGTGCCCCGTCAGGATCCAGTCTGATTTAATTAAACCAAAAAAAGTGAACAATGGGGCTACCTCAAGTGAACTCTCTAAAAGATTACAGAAAAAAGTTGAAAGAGTAAAAAAACAATAAGGGCATCAAACAGCCGCAGATATGCCGATTTAGTAGCAACGAAACGCAAAGCCTGCATCCGAAAAAGAAAGTCCGGCTGGTTCAACAACCAGCTGTCGCTTCTGAAGCAAGAGCGCAGAAGGGCGGAAGACGCCTGGAAAAGAAGCCCTGCAGAGGATAACCTCATCATCTACAAGGCAATAACAACACGATATCATAAAGAAATCTTCAAAGCCAAGAAACATCATTTTTCTATGGCGATTAACAGCGCCCTAAACCGCCCCCGCAAACTCTTCAAGATGGTCACCCAGACCATGAATCCAGGATGTCTTGAAGTCCCCAACTCAGAGACCCAAAAGTTCTGTAATGAACTATCGGATTTCTTCATCAACAAAATTGAAAGAATCCGGGAAAGCATCATGCAAAACAATACCCCCCTCAACCCCACCGTCAATCAACCACAAAACACCCACAGAAACGCTCTACAATCAACAAAGTTCACTCTGGAACCGATCTCCATCGATACCACAAAAAATATCATTGGTGCTTTGCGGAAACAGCACATCGCCCAATGATATCATCCCCACCAAACTGCTGAAGGAATGTGCCGACATCCTGGCACCACCCATCACACAGCTTATAAACCAGTCATTTAAGGAAGGCACAGTGCCATCCCTGTTGAAAGAGGGCACAATCCAGCCCATCTTGAAAAAACCTAACCTGGATCCCAAGGACCCAACTCACTGCCGTCCCATAACAGGCCTAAACGTTCTCTCCAAGATAATGGAGAAAGTAGTGGTACAACAGCTGCAACAGCATCTAGATACCCACAATCTACTGGATCCATTACAATCAGGCTTCCGTCCCGGACACGGGACAGAAACGGCCTTACTCAAAATATGGGACAATGCCCTCGAGGCCGCAGACGAAGGAGAATCTTGTCTCCTGGTTCTGCTGGACCTAAGCGCAGCCTTTGACACGGTAGACCACAAACTGTTACTGATGCGACTAGCCAAGGTAGCAGGAGTCGCAGAAGGTGATTTACCATGGTTTTCTTCCTTTCTTGAAAACCGATCACAAACAGTTAAATTGGGTTCTTTCACGTCGGAAAAGCGCACGGTGTCATGTGGAGTCCCCCAAGGATCCCCCCTGTCACCGGTGCTTTTCAACATCTATCTTCGCCCTCTCTTTGATATTATCAGTAGCCAAGAACTACTCTATCACTCTTATGCAGACGATACGCAACTGTATTTTCGCATCTGCAACAAAAAGGATCATCATCCCAGTTTAGAGAAATGTCTCTCTTTGATAGAAAACTGGATGACTAAGAGTTATCTTAAACTCAACAGTTTAAAAACAGAACTCCTTATGTTTCATGCCAGCCGAAAGAGTCAACTGGCAACAACCTGGACACCGCCGCCCATTCTGGGCCAAATCATCACCCCTAGCTCCAAAGTCAAAAGTCTCGGGGTCATCTTCGACACCTTCATGACAATGGACGCACAAATAGGGTCAGTAGTCAGCGGAGCGCACCATCTGTTGCGCCTACTACGCAGACTTATTCCATTTATCCCCAAAGAAGACGTAGCAGTCGTGGTGGGAACAATCGTGAATTCCAGACTGGACTATGCTAACGCCCTGTACCTCGGACTCCCAAAGTACCAAATTGCTCGTCTGCAAGTCGTTCAGAATACGGCTGCCAGACTGGTGACTGGGGAAAAAAAATGGGAATCAATCTCACCTTCGTTGAGAACCCTTCACTGGCTGCCAGTAAAAGACAGAATTGCATTTAAAGCACTCTGCCTGACACATAAGTGCATCCATGGGAAGGCTCCGCAATATCTTTGCGACAAGATAGAACCTCACAATTCGAATCGCGTTCTGCGATCCACCGTCCAAAATCTGGTCAGGGTACCAAAAACCAAATACAAGTCCAAAGGAAAAAGAAGGTTTGCTTTTCAGGGTCCTAGACTATGGAACGCTTTACCAACCAGCATTCGGTTGGAGGAAAACCACCTGACTTTCAGAAGACAGATCAAAACTCTGCTCTTTTGATGTCATGAGACACGAACAACTAGCGCCCAGAAGCGATTCAGTTCGCATGCGCCGCGCTTTATACGTTTTTCATTCATTCATTCATTCAGTGATGTTCAGTAAATCATATAAAATTAATTGCAAATATTGTCCGGGAGATTTTAAGCTTCTCCTCTAAGCAAATAATTTCCTTGCGCTTAAAAGCACAAATATAGCTCCTGTGTATAATGCCGGGAAAAGCACGCTTGTATCTCTAAGTAACACAGACACAGGTGCTGGAATCACGTTGAGCTTAGCAGAATCCTGTCTAGGATGGGCAACTCTGTTTATTTATACTGTCAACATGAATAACAAAGAGAGGTGGTGGCTTTAGAATCAGCCAATCGAACATCAGTATTCTTTCAAAAGAACCAATCACTCACACGTATATGTTCAAATAGAATTCCAGTAGTGACGTGCGCAGATGGTCGGCAGGCTTTCTGTGAGACACAAATTGTCTCACAATTTGAAAACCCTTACAGGGCTCTGAACATGAACATGTGCACACCATCCCACTGCTACCAATGATGCAAACCACACTATCATGGCTCAGTGGTCCATAATTTTGTATGGTTATGCTATGATTCCCATGTACACAGATCTGTTTGCTTGGAGTCATTAATGCAGTCGCCATAAAGTGGGCAGTCTCTTGGTGAGGCATGAACAAACATCCCTAAAAGAGCAAACAGATCTGCCATGTCCACGGGAAGGTTTTCGCAGCCAGTGGTCTTCCACCAACGTCTGTATGTGCGAATACGCTCACATTGGCTTATTACAGCAAAATCGACACTGGGGGACATCTGACAACATACATTATTAAAAATTTCCACAATAATATAAATATACATAGTATAGCAAGCTAGAAAGTCCATATAGAAGAAAGAAAGTCACCGCTCCAGGTGGGTCTACTATACGGTCACACACTGTTACAGGATTCCAAGGGTGCTGACGGTGCACTAGGCAAGCATAAAAGATAGATGAAGGATGGATGGCTGCACTCCAAAAACCGTACAGGTTGTCTTTTATTAAATGAACAGCAGATATGGAGAGATGCTGGGAGGGAGGGGCCTGATGGGAGAGCAGAGATGGAGACGGGGATGGAGTCGCCGCTGCTGCTGTTGCTGCTGCTGAGCGTGCTCTAACCGCGCTGACCACCCAGCGGCATGGAGATCTAGAGCCGCCATCCAGTCCAGCTGCCGTCCGCTCCTCGAGCTCCTCGCATTGCATCGCATCCGCATCCGCTCATCCGCTCATTTCCTCACAGCACTGGGGCTGACATGCGGCTGACTTGAAGCCGTCATGCCGTCCGCACAGTAAGACCGCTACGTGTCACATGCCACCCTATGAATCAGGTACTCTGTATCTCCGTTGCATTTGTGTTTGATATCCCGTATTGCCATACTGCCATACTGCCACACTGCCGACCGTAAGTGATCTACAGCCGTAGTCTGCCACAGACTCTATAGACTGCTATAGACCCGCCATAGAACGGCACACAGGCCGGTATAGACTTCCGCGTGCTCCCACGTCCCATGACCCTACCAAATCCCCATGTCCCCACCGTACCTACCTTTCCCCCGCGTCCCTAAACGTACCTGTAAACCGTAGTAGCAGGCCTGCGGTGGGTCAGGTCGGGTCATAGCGGGTATTGCAGCCCCGCGTGTGGGACGCAGTAGAGGTAGAGGGGGAGTGACTGGGTCGGGCTGGAGATTGCCGGGAACAGGTGTCTGGATTATTTTTTGGATCTCTCACTACTAGCTGCTTATCCATCATACCTATTATTGATTATTTATTATACTGTTGCTGCTGCACTGTGACAGCTGCTGCTTTACTCTGCTTACCCACTGAGATGTTTTTACCTGGAAAGCATTATAGTGCATTACAAGTGCAGTGTATTGCTCAAGATTAAGGATTGATAGACAGCATAATGAATGAATGAGTGGGGTCTGAGCGTTTTTTTTTTTGGCTATTTTTAATATCTATGACATCTATGATTTGTGATAACTATACCAACTATATTATTAACTATTATTAACCCTGTCAACTATATTAACCCTGCCATTACTGCCATTACTGCCCGCTCTAACTAGCATATACTGGCACTGACCCGTGCTGCGGCTGATACTAGCACCTGTGTATTTGGGGTGGAGGTGAGCAGGGGATGTCAGTTGGTTGCTTGGTATAACATATATGTTATAGCAATGGTTTTATCAGTGGCGGCTGGTGCTCAAAATTTTTGGGGGGGCGCAAACGAAAAAAAAAAAATTGCAGCCTCACTGTGCCCATCACATGCAGCCACTGTGCCATCAAACGCAGCCACTGTGCCATGCCACCAAATGCAGCCACTGTGCCATCAATTGTCACCACTGTGCCATGCCATCAAACGCAACCACTGTGCCATCAATTGTCACCACTGTGCCATGCCATCAAACGCAGCCACTGTGCCATCAATTGTCACCACTGTGCCATGCAACACAGCAACTGTGCCATCAATTGTCACCACTGTGCCATGCCATCAAACGCAGCCACTGTGCCATCAATTGTCACCACTGTGCCATGCCATCAAACGCAGCCACTGTGCCATCAATTGTCACCACTGTGCCATGCCATCAAACGCAACCACTGTGCCATCAATTGTCACCACTGTGCCATGCCATCAAACGCAGCCACTGTGCCATCAATTGTCACCACTGTGCCATGCCATCAAACGCAACCACTGTGCCATCAATTGTCACCACTGTGCCATGCCATCAAACGCAGCCACTGTGCCCCTCAACTGTTGCCACTGTGCCAATTGTCACCACTGTGCCCCATGATGCCACTGTGCCCATTGTCACCACTGTGCCCCATGATGCCACTGTGCCCATTGTCACTCACCACTGTGCCCCATGATGCCACTGTGCCCATCGTCACCTCTGTGCCCTTTGTCACCACTGTGCCCCATGATGCCACTGTGCCAATTGTCACCTCTGTGCCCTTTGTCACCACTGTGCCCCATGATGTCACTGTGCCCCTTTCCCTGTAAAAAGCACTTACCTGAGGATTCCATGTGCTCCCTCGATGTCTTCTGCCGCTGTGGTGAAGCTTCAGCCAATCAGGTTGCTGATGACCAGAATCCGGGAACCTGATTGGCTGAAACGGCCGTTTGTCTTATACAATGAGCGCAGATTGCCTGCGCTCAGAGTATAGACAGCTGAGAGCCGGAGAAAAGCCTATCAGAGCCGCTGGCTTTGATAGGCAGTTCCCCTCAGCCAACCAGCTGCCGCTATTCGGGTAACCGGCGTCCCGCATCCGGTTATCTGAACAGACCAGGCAGCGCTGGCAACCAACAATAACATACATTTGTGCATTTATGCACGAATGTGTGTTATTTGCAAGAGGGGGTGGCGCTGCAGCGCCCTCTATAGACGGCCGCCAGAACTGCGGCTAAAATGTCAAAATGACATTTTAGCCGAATAAAAGTTCTTAAAGGGCCCGTTTTTTTTTTTATTTTTTTTTAATTTTTTTTTTTTTTGTGACTGTGGGAGGGGGGGCGGCGCCCGTGCGTCCCTATGGACGGGCCGCCACTGGGTTTTATGAGCAAATGATCTAAACAGCTAAAACGGCTAAAGACGAAAGAGATGGTCTCGCTGGGTAGAGACATCAGAAACTGAGAATTCCCTTAAAAATTCTTTCTTTGGATATCACTGAATATTTTGGAAATTAAAGTTACTAGCTCTGTTTCTCTCACCATATTTAGTTACAGTACTAACTAACAGTACTAACAGTGGGTGGTGGATGGAATAATTGTGTGCGGTCGTCCGTCTTGTGCATACTCAATATTATCTTGCGACATTATCGCGACATCACTACGGACATTATCAGTGGTATTTTTCATGGTCTCATCTATACTGTTATATGCCATTCGGCCCATTGAGGGGTCTTGTGAACTTTTTCCACTGCCATCTATGCATGTCTCCCTAAATGTTTTTGGCAGCATCTGATGGGAAGGGAGAACATAAAGAGCGCATATGGGACTGACTTAGGTTAGGCCTAATATTGCCCGTTAGGTAAGCACACCCTTTGTTGCACCTTGCGCCCCCCCTGAAGGAGCACATACCGGGAATTGTTTTTCATGAGTTTAAAGATGAAGGGGAGATCGGGGAGAGGAGCGGTCGCAAATATACCTAGAGTAAGCGCAAGCCCCGGATCTATAAGAAAATATATAATACAGGAAGGGGGAAAAGCCAGCCCTATTAATAAGGCAAGTGCTAAAACAAACTCTGACTCTACCAGTTTGTTGAGAGAAGAACTAGAGGACGACGGAGAAATGGAAACAAGACAAAAAAAGCAACAATTAACGAAAGGGGATATGGCAGAAATGCTAGCAAGCATGGAACTAAGACTAGAGTCCTCTATAAAAGGAGAAATAAACAGCCTGAGGGAGGACATGAAACATATGCTGAAAAGAGTGGAGGAAGTAGAAGAAAGAATGGACTGCCATAGCTTAGAAATAAAAGGTTTAAAGAAACAAGTGGAAGATATATGTAAAGAACAGAGATACATGAGGTATAAAATTGAGGACCAGGAGAATAGGAACAGAAGAAAGAATATAAGGATCAGAGGCCTACCTGAACAACCAGGTGAAGATAATTTACAAGAACAATTGGATGAGATATTTGGTCATATGTTGGGTACAAAAGATGTCACAAGTAAAATCAAGTTAGAAAGGATACACCGGATTAGAAAACCACCAGAAGTAGGGGCAGAGGTTCCAAGAGATGTGATAGCTTGATTTCAGGAGGTAGAGGGGGGCAGGGAAGACAGGGAGGGGGAGGGACAAGTAGAAGGGAAGGGGGGACTCCAGAATGCCGCCAAAATATGTAGAAGAATATTTCAAAAAAAATGTCGGAGATAAACATAATATCTTATATTGTTAGGGGCCTAAATGCACCCATAAAGCGCGCAAATGTAATGAAGGAGCTCAGTTTATTGAAGGGTGATGTGATCATGTTACAGGAGACTCATCTCACCTTAGGAACAAATCGCAAAAATATGACACAATTTCACCCGGTATGGTATTTTGGAGATTCTCCAATTAGCCGAGCGAAAGGGGTCGCTATAGGTTTTGCCAAAGAGATCAGGTCATAGTAGATGAGAGAAAGGCAGATCCAGAGGGCATATACTTGTTCCTTAGAGGAAAACTGAATGGAACAGAAATTTCATTGGCAAATATATACTGCCCAAACAAAAATCCTATCCGCTATGTAATAAAAACGATAACAGAGTTCATGGAGTTTAAACGGGGAATAGCTATAATAGGAGGGGATTTTAATTTTCATATGGATCCAGATTTAGATAGTACGTCTCGTGCACAGGGGACTGGAATGGCCTGGAGAAACAAATTGAAAAAAAAACTCCATCAGTCTCAATTAGTAGATGTATGGAGGATACAACATAACAAACAGCAGGATTATACATTCCGCTCCCCTGTACACGAGACCTACTCGAGGATTGATTTTTTTTTAGTGGAGCATAGGTATTTAGAAAATATAAGTAATTCTAGCATAGGAATAGCAACCTTCTCTGATCACGCGCCAGTATCACTGCAACTAAAAATAGGGGAGAGACGGGAAAATAATAGGAAGTGGAGGCTTAATGAAGAACTTCTACAGGATAAAGATGTAGAAACCAGAATAAAAATAGAACTGGAGGAGTTTTTTGAAATAAATTCAACAGAGGATGTCTCAGAGGCTGTAGTCTGGGAGACTCACAAGGCGTTTGTGCGCGGAGTACTAATTAAGATGGGGGCGGGAAAAAAAGGAAGGATAAGGATATTAGAACAACACTCATAAAAGAAATTCATAAGCTAGAACAACAACATAAACAAGACAGAAATAATGAAATTTTATTAAATTTAAATATCAAGAGAGAGGAGCTAAGAGAGCAAATAGAACAAGAAACCAGAAGTACGTTTAATCAAGTAAAGAAAGAGAGGTATTTATGGGATAATAAACCAGGGAAACATTTAGCAAATTTATAAAAAAAAAAAAAAAAGCCTGAATTATATTGAGAAAATACAAACAAGTCGGGGGGAAGTAGTTCATAAAACTAGCGAAATAATGGAGAGTTTTAACCACTTAAGCCCCGGACCATATTGCTGCCCAAAGACCCAAGGTGTTTTTACAGTTTGGGACTGCGTCGCTTTAACAGACAATTGCGCAGTCGTGCGACGTGGCTCCCAAACAAAATTGGCGTCCTTTTTTTCCCACAAATAGAGCTTTCTTTTGGTGGTATTTGATCACCTCAGCGGTTTTTATTTTTTGCGCTATAAACAAAAATAGAGCGACAATTTTGAAAAAAATTCAATATTTTTTTACTTTTTGCTATAATAAATATCCCCCAAAAACATATATAAAAAAAAAAAATTTCCTCAGTTTAGGCCGATACGTATTCTTGTACCTATTTTTGGTAAAAAAAATCGCAATAAGCGTTTATCGATTGGTTTGCGCAAAATTTATAGCGTTTACAAAATAGGGGATAGTTTTATTGCATTTTTATTTTTTTATTTGTTTTACTACTAATGGCGGCGATCAGCGTTTTTTTTCGTGACTGCGACATTATGGCGGACACTTCGGACAATTTTTACAAATTTTGGGGATTTTTGTCATTTTCACAGCAAAAAATGCATTTAAATTGCATTCTTTATTGTGAAAATGACAGTTGCAGTTTGGGAGTTAACCACAGGTGGCGCTGTAGGATTTGGTGTACACTGTGTGTGTGTTTACAACAGTAGGGGGGTGTGGCTGTAGTAATGACGTCATTGATCGTGTCTTCCCTATAAAGGGAATGACGCGATCGATGCGCCGACACAGTGAAGCACGGGGAAGCCGTGTTTACACACGGCTCTCCCCGTTCTTCAGCTCCGGGGAGCGATCGCGACGGAGCGGCTATAAACAAATAGCCGCGCCGTCGTCCCGGATCGCTCCCCGAGGGGACCCGACCGCCGCAAGTCGCGGGGGGGGTCCCGATCGGACCCCCCACCCACGTCTAGGCAGGGACGTACAGGTACGCCAATGTGCCTGTACGTGCCATTCTGCCGACGTATATGTACAGGCGGCGGTCGGGAAGGGGTTAAAGAATATTATGAAAAACTATACTCAATCAAGAAACAGGAGACAGTGGAAGAACTAGGATTAAGGGAAAAAAAATATATACATTTCTAAAGGAAATAGAGTGGGAGGTAATATCCGAGGATAATCTCAATAAGCTTGAAGCCCCGATCTCAGAAGAGGAAATTAGAGAAATAGTCAAAAACGCGCCAAACGGTAAAAGGCCAGGACCGGATGGCTTAACGGTTCTTTATTATAAAAAGTTTATTGATATTTTGGCACTGAAAATGTGTTGGTATATGAATGGCTTAGGCGAAAAGTGGGACATGGGTAAAGAAGCTATTGAAGCTACTATTACTTTAATTTTGAAAGAGGGGAAGGATAGCACACTTTGCTCGAATTATAGACCGATCTCTCTATTGAATTGTGACACCAAGATTTTCTCCAAAATAATAGCAGAGAGGATGAAGGGAATAATGAAGGACCTGATCCACCCTGACCAGGTTGGCTTTGTACCAGGACAGAAAATTAGTGATAGTGGAGCCCCAGGTCTACTCTTATCAGTAGATGCGGAAAAAGCATTTGATAGAGTAGACTGGGGCTTCATATATAAGACTTTAGAGAGAATTGGAATAGGTCAAAAAATGTTAAACTGGATTAAGGTATTATATAACAAACCTGGTGCAAGAGTAAAAATGAATGGGACCCTTTCAGGGGCCTTTGAATCTCACAACGGCACAAGACAGGGATGTCCCCTTTCTCCCCTATTGTTCGTCCTAGCCTTAGAACCATTACTAAGGAAAATAAGGAAGAATCCTGATATAAAGGGCATAGAAGTCGGACGGGAGGAACACAAACTCGCGGCTTACGCGGATGATATCCTGTTCTACTTAACATGTCCGAGAACAACGGTACCAAACTTATTAAAACTTATGAAACAATATGGAGAGCTCTCTAACTTTAAAATGAATCCATCTAAATCCGAAACCCTAAGTATTAATATAGTTAAGTAAGACCAAAATACTTACCAAAAGGAGTTCCCATTTGTGTGGGGGAAAAAGGAAATAAAATATTTAGGGGTAAAAATAGCAATCTCCAAAGAGAGGATCTATAAAGTAAATTTCGTTCCTATGTTGGAAGATATCAAAACAGAACTTAGTAGACTCACGGCAGGGCAGATATCTTGGGGGGGGAGAATGAATATTTTTAAGATGGTAATCCTGCCCAAAATCATGTATAAGATGCAGACGCTACCAATTGCTCTACCCCAGAAGTACTTTAAGACTCTACAAACAATTTTACTAAACTTTGTCTGGCAGGGTAAAAAAGCTTGTATCAGTTGGGCAACTTTGAAAACAAATAAGACACAAGGGGGATGGGGAGCACCAGATATAAGAGGTTATTATGAAGCAGTAATTCTCACAAGAGTGATAGACTGGATTAGGGACACTAAGCAAAAAAGGTGGGTAAGTATGGAATACCAGATGAGCAACATCCTATTAGGGAGCATCATCTGGATCCCAGACAAATACAGGGAGTTAGGTAATCAATCACATAGCATTACTCATCACGCTATTAAAATTTGGGACAAAGTTCACAAGAGGGAAAAATGGGATTTTAATTCACCACTCATGCCATTAAAAGACTCAAACTATTTTACACCGGGGGTAGAGAAGATATCTGGTAAATGGATAAAAAAAAATGCTCAGCTGAAGGATGTCATGACGCAAGATAAATTAAATACCTATGAGGAATTAAAGGACAAAGGGGAGGTAATAGAGATAAACAAATGGCGGTACGCCCAGTTAAAACATTTTTTTGAGGCTCTTCCACAGCCGTGTAGATCAGCAGAAAACCTACGCCCACTTGAGAGAATTAGTCAAGGACAAACAGGGAAAGGAGTTATCTCTAAGATTTATAAAAATCTGATAGAATTTGATCAATTGGACATTCCACCATATATTAAAAAGTGGGAGGAGGAATTGGGATCCTCTTTGAGTATTTTAGAATTAAAACAAATATGGAGAAGAGTGCATACCTCATTAGCAAATAGTAAAATAATCGAGTTAAATTATAAATGTTTAATGCGGTGGTATATTACCCCAGACAAGGCTCATAAATATAAGAAAGAAGCCTCAGAGTTGTGCTGGCGCGGATGCGGGCAGATCGGAGATATGGCTCATATATGGTGGCAGTGTCCAAAAATTAAATTGTATTGGAGAAGAATTAGACAATTAATTACTGAAATAACGAACACAGAGATTCCAGATGATCCCTGGGGATGTTTGCATCAGAGGATAAGATTACCTATGAAACAATATCAGAAAAGTCTTTTACCCCACCTGTTAACTGCTGCTAAAAGCCTGATAGCCAGTCACTGGCAAGAAAGGGAAAGTCCCTCCATTAAAGAATGGTGTAATAAAATGAATTCCATTAAAAATTTAGAATTCCTAAGGTTAAGTGATTCAGACGGTTTAGAGGAATTTGAAAAGATCTGGTCTAAGTGGACAGAGTTTAAAAATTCCATGACATTTGCGGAGCTAATGGGTGCATAGGGCATAGTACTTGGTAAGACTTTTTCAGATTTTTAAGGATGGATCCAATATAAGAAAGTATCAAAATTAAGATAGAAAAAAAAAAAAAGAATGATCAGAAGACACAGAAAGGCAACTGGAGTTCCAGGGGGAGGGGCGGGGGGGGGGGGGGGGAAATGGGGGGGTAGAAGGGTTATAAGAATTCAAGTAGAAATGTTAAAAAATATGTAAAAGTAGATAAAATATATATTTGCTCTTTTTGGATACGAGAGGGAAAAAAAAAAAAAAAAAAAAAACCCACACATAAAAACTTCCACATATGATGCGAAACCAGGAAGGAGATATGGCGGGCAAATGAAAGGCGGGCAAGTCTCGCGACCTTCCTCTGCAAATGGTTAAGTCTGAGGTGGAAAAAAAAAAAATGAACAGCAGATACATCACCAGATCAAAAAAAAAACAGGAACAGGGGAACAGCCGACGTTTTGCACAAAATCAGTGCTTATTCATGGCTAACATGCAATAAAACTGTTTGATATATATATATAAATCAAAGGAGGACATGTGACCTGATTGAGTAATTGGCTGGGAGTGGCCTATGGTAACAGGACACACCTGAAGCCAATATCAAGTCACAGTCTACCTGTGCATACCAAAAAAATGATAAGATTAATTAGCCAACAATAAAACGAGAAGTAATTAATGTGTTATAAATAATATTAGAGACGCATGTCTCATTTTTTCTAAACCTTCTCAAATAAACACATTAATTGCTAATCATAATCACAGTCTAATATGACTACGCGCGTATCGTTGACTCTGTTTTGCATTTTTCTGTTTTTATATTGATTTTTTGCATATTTGTGTGTGCAGTGAAACTTCATTCTCTTACATATTTGTATACCATCACACACATATATACAACAATTTTTACTTAAGACATACCTTGTCAGAGGTAATGTCACGGACCACCCGGGCTTAGAAGCTTTGCTACACCTTACACTATATAGGCACACACATTTTGTCCATTATATCTCTCCACATAGTCTTTCATGCATTACCAGGTCGGCGAGTTACATTGGGTGTCACCCATGCATCCCTATCCGTTTCCTGTATTATAGTGAGAGTATTTGGGCTTATATGTATAAATATTTTTTTATTCTATACTCGGATCAATCTCATTGGACATTGCCTTTAGATTTATTTTACTGCAACTTTGCATCCGATATGTTTTATCGGTTTGCTAAGCTTTTTTTCAGTATCGATCCACACTTTCCTCCCATTTAATCTCATGGCGATCAGGGCTTCATACAGTTTCTGATATGAAAGCCAATACACGCCGAGATGTGTCAGGAATTATAACTGATTGTTCAATTACGTTTTTGATCACAAGCTTACTTGACTTGTGTACATCCATATGTGCAACGCCTTATTGTTATGTGTCACCGCCTTTATGGCGGCATTTTACGGCTCTGCAAATATTTGGCCGGTGCCTTGTGTTCCGTTGACATTTACCTCTTTTTCTCTTAACATCACATATGACCGTATCCGTGTAAATGATCAGTACCCAGATACAGACATCGCCAGTATCAAATGTCCTTTCCCCCTCCTTTCTCTAATATAATCACCTTTTAGAGTTAGTAATCAATCCTTACTTGTATGTTATATACATATATTCTTATATTCATTCAATCACATATATTCCATTAGCATTTTTATTTTTCACGAACTTCACCCTTTATATGGAATATTACTTTATCGGGTTTGCATTATGAGACACTTACAGTTCACTATACACAAAAGAGAATAATTTATTTCTCTGGAATTCATATTCCTGTATATCCTATACTGGTTTTCATTCATATGTTTTCCATTTGTCCTTCTACAACTCTATATTACGGTATTTCACCGTTCTCACGTTCTTTTATTGATTATTTAATTTTTGTTATTAGCATATACAAGAAACGTCTACTGCATTTTCACCATTTTTTGCAAAGTGTGTCTTTGTTTATTAGGCCACTCTGCATTCACATATATTAACATATTTTCTCCTTCTCTTTGTTCTTGGACAAATAATTGCCAACATAGTGATCTACAATACACCTCCCCCGATCATGATTCATGACCGGGATTGGGCTTTCCTGCACATGCTTACCACTTTAGACATTGACATCTACGTCCATGTATACATGAAGATGTATTTCTAATACACACTCCCTGGCATGTGTCACTAACCAAGCATTCTTAGAGATGGAACCTTTTCATGTTTACTTTTATATTTATAATGAATTTTATTTTTCATTTTCACTCATACACATTATTTTATTTATTTCTCCTCTCATCACATGTTAAATATGTATATATAACTTTTCTTATATTTACACCTTTTACACATTCATTGCTTTGTATAAGCATTTGATAGTATTTGACTGTATTATGTTTCCTTATATTTTTACTTATTCATTTATGCACATTGAGTTCACGCATATATATATATGTTGATTATGGTTGTATGTATGTATTATTGCATGTTAGCCATGAATAAGCACTGATTTTGTGCGAAACGTCGGCTGTTCCCCTGTTTCTGTTGTTTTGATCTGGTGATGTATCTGCTGTTCATTTAATAAAAGACAACCTGTACGGTTTTTGGAGTGCGGCCATCCATCCTTCATCTATCTTTTATAGAAAGTCCATATGTGATGAATCCCAACACCAAAATGTGATGCTCAAAAAATAAATTTCTAGTTCTTCACCACAAATGCTCAATAGATGGGTAGCCACCACTCACCAGAAAATTTTGGCCCCTTTTTACAGGAAGGTCAAACAGTGCTTCTGGAATACCATTTGATTACACCAACAGCACAGTTCCACTCCTCTGGCCCCTCGAGATGAAACTAGGATGGGAAAAATTACTCCGTAAGAGACAGAGAGGAAGGTCTCTTGGTGTAGTAATTTTATTAAATGGGTTGTAAATGTTAATTTTTTATTTTCTGAATAGGTTCCTTTAAGCTAGTGCATTGTTGGTTCACTTACCCTTTCCCTTCTAAATGTTTTTTTCTTTGTCTGAATTTCTCACTTCTTGTTCCTCCTCAGTAAGCTTCCCCCCATCATCCGAGCCGTTCTGGCTGGGGGTTAGTCAGCGTGCTTGCCCCCTCCCTTGGGGCTAAATCCGTGCAGGGAGATGCTGTGAACGTTCAGAGGTGGGGAACATCCGGAGACTCTCCAGGGATCCAAGCATCCACTGGGGTAAACCGGGTGTTCCCCCTGATATCCAGGTAGAGGGATTAGCCTACCTTCCGAGTGTCCATATATTCAAAACTATGTCTCAGGATGGCAGCAGTGCCCCGTACATTGGGGTATTCAGCCTTAAATAGGAGTGGCGTGTGACATCGTTATGTCACACCCACCACACATGTGGGTTTGTCGCATCCAACTGGAACTGACGCTCATGCGTAGAGCTGACGGGACAGTCCTCTGTGCTGTCCATGTCAGATACTACACAGATCAGGGCCTGGCAATGGCGCAGGTGCACAGCGGTGCCTAGCGATACGTTGAGTTCCAGCTGCAGGGTGCACCCCCCCCCCCCAATGCAGGACAAGGGGAGAGTGTCCTGCAGAGGCTGCCCACCGACGCAATGGAAGCGTCCACTGTGGAAACGGGCCCCCGGCTGCCCAATCAGCGATTAGGCAACTTGAGGAAACCTGCTCTCCCCTGGGCCACAGTAAGGCCACCCGCATGAGCGGGAGTCCCCCGTGCACCGAGCCGGACAAAGAGGGGGCCCGTCCACAGATGGAAATCTCCCATGCAGCGATACTGCATGGGAGATTGAATAACTGCCACATGTGACTGTACCAAGTCTTTTGCAGGGGTCATTCCTATATACAAAGCGAAGGGTACCCACCTCTCAAGGTTTGAAAAGTGTCTACTAGCCCAATTGTATGTATGAAAGAAAGGAAGAATTTACTCCCAAGGGCTTATTTGCAGCAAAATAGATTGTACATGTTTACACATGGATAAAAACGTGTATAATTTATTTTATTCAAAAAGTATCAAAATTACGTACTAGAGTACAGGATATAAGGGCAATGGATACATTAACATGGAAAAAAACAATACGCGCTCTGATTTACAATAAAAAATGGTATTCACATAACACAGTGTCACAATATCCATATATAGTTCACCAAATTGGTTTTCCATATAGGGTATTCCCAGTAATACATTCTGTGCAAACATTTGGACATCCTTGGTAACTTCAAAAATATCTGTGTCTTGTTGTGGACCAGATCTTGTACACCAGAGCTCTTATTGTTTTTTCCATGGTAATGGATCAATTTCCCTTATATCCTGTACTCTAGTACGCAATTTTGATACTTTTTGAATAAAATAATTTATACAAGTTTTTATCCATGTGTAAACATGTACAATCTTTTTTGCTGCACATAAGCCCTTGGGAGTAAATTTTTCCTTTCTTTCATTCCTATATACACACCTACAAATTCACTGTGGACCAGTTGGTCTTTGAGTGATTTTGCCCTTCGATAGGTTTTTGATATATGTGTGTTTAAAGTGGGATCTATGCATAGTAAGTGCCAGAACTCAATAATTTTCCTGATTGATTTGTGTCTGTTGTATTTCGTGATAATTTGTGTTGTTTGTGCGTTATCATTTTTTTTCTTGCTGATTAGTAGGTCCTGTCTCACCTGGTTATTGGCATGCTTGAATGCTTTCTTCAGGTAGGTATGGGAGTATCCTCTCATGAGGAGTCTTTTTCTCAACTCCCCTGCCTCCCAAAGAAAGGCTCCCTGATTTAAACGATTGTGCTTGATTCTTAGATATTGACTGTATACCTGTGGGTGTAGACTTGAGGCATGTAGTATCATATTGCCTGCTGTAGGCCTACGATAAAAACTGATCGACAGGGTACCATCAATATTTTTGGTTATTGTAACATCTAAAAATGTAGTGATTGTTTCACTGAATGTCATAGTGAATTTAAGGTTGAAAGAGTTGGGATTGATTGAAGAGATGCACTGTTTCAGCTCTGTCACTGAACCCTCCCACAACATGAAAATATAGTCAATATAGCAGAACCACGCCGTTAAATGACTTGTAAGAAGTGTCAGTGATTTATTGGCTACAAATGACTGCTCCCATTCCCCCACAAAATGGGAGCCATCGAAGGAGAACACATTGTGGCACATAATGAATTCTAGTGCCATTAAAATGAATTCATTCAACTTCCTATAATCTTTGTGTGCCTGTGATATAACATGTCTGATAGCTGCCATCCCCAAGTAGTGGGGGATGTTGCTGAAGAGTGCCTCTACGTCGACTGCAAACTTTTCACAAAATACAACAAACACAAATCAATCCGAACAATTGAGATTTTCTGTCACTTACTACACATAGATCCCACTTTAAACACACACACATATCAGAAACCCCAGCTAATACCTATCGAAGGGCATAATCACTCAAAGACCAACTGGTCCACAGTGAATTTGTAGGTGTATATATGAATGATCCCTGTAAAAGACTCAATACATTCACATGTGGTGACTGTTCAATTTGCCAAAACATTGCACTCCCCAACGGACACATACATAAACTACAATATTTTGCGAACTGCAAAACGGAAGGGGTCGTTTACCACTTGACATGTCAATGTTATTGCTTCTATGTAGGCAAAACAAATTAGAATTCTCCAAAAGAGCTAGCAGACATGAGACGTGCATGAAACTAGCAAACCCTGACCTTACTCTGGACAGGCATGTCATTAATTGCAACCAGAGGAGATTCCCTAAAAAAACATTTCCTCATTTTGGATAGGATCCATCCCCGTCCCAGGGGTGGATATTGGAACAAGCTCCTACTACAGCGCAAATCCCGTTGGATTGTGGATCTTGTGGCAACTTCACCCCCAGGACTCAACAAACAGATGAGTTTTTGACCCTATTTAAAGGAGCCTCCGGAGACTGTGAAAAGGAATGACCTTTGTAACGGAATGGCCCGTGATACCCAGAGACTTTTGAAGAATGCGGGGTACTCCTGTGCCAGCTTCACCAATGACTCTTGGGTCATCCTATGTCCAATAGGGGCATAGAATGACTGAGAAATGATATCTTGGATTACATGAGATGGGACAGTAATGATAATTCATGTATTGCAGGATATCTTGAAATAATACAAGTTGTTAATTCTGACCCCAACAGGTCAATAGGAGAGTGACTCATTCAATGTGGTACATAGACTGTTGAGCTGCTAAGTAAGTCTACCTGGCTGTAGTGAGAATAGCTTGCTGTGATTGCATTCTATTGTCTATTGTTCTAATTAAGTCTGCCTCTTTCATTGTGTGAAGTTCTACTGATGATAATATGTGTTGTGACTTGGCACCCTCTAAAGGTCAGACGTCTGACTTACGTCTACAAAGGAATGTGTATTGTGTAGCAGGTGAGAATAACTTATCGTGGAGTCAGAACGTCTGAGTAATGTATCTGAATGTCATTATCTAAAGGAATGTATATTGAAGTTCCTTGTGTCATGTTGTGGGTGGAGTTGAGTCATTGTCCATATTTGGTTGCCAACTGTATAAAAAGAGCTGAGTTTACCATTAAAGGATTCATTCGTTTGGAACCTGAGAACAGAGTTTGTGTCTCGTTATTCTGGGAAAATCCATATGGATCGTGTCTGCTGGATTGTGGAATGTCGGATTAGCTGTCTTGGGTTGGTGGAATGGAATATCGTAAACAGTGTTAACCCCTGACCGTTACAACCTTAATCATCGATTTTCCTCTTCAAGCTACTAGTACACCATGGCAATTCAGCAAGTGTTTGTAGAATTTCTATGTGCCTTTGATTGTCTATTTGTGTAATTATGTTGAATGTATACTTTCATTGCTGGTATATTAACAATTTATATGCATACAAGGCCCCCTGTGTGGTGACCAGCAGCAGTATCCCAGTATGGGAGATTGCCATCTGTGGATGGGCCCCCTCTTTGTCCCGCCTTTGCTCACAGGGGCCTTCCGCTAATGCAGGTTTACCTGAGTTGCCTAATCACTGATTGGGTGGCCGAGGCCTGTTTCCACCATGGACCCTTCCATTGTGTCGGTGGGCAGCCTCTGCAGGATGCTCTCCCCTTGTCCTACATGGGGGGGGGTGCCCTGCTGCTGAAGCTTGAGGTATCTGTAGGCAACACAGTGCGCATGCGGCATTGCCAGGCGCTAATCTAGATACTATATGACATGGGCAGCACAGAGGACTGTCTCTGTCAGCTCTACGCATGCACGTCAGTTCCGGTTGGATGTGACGCACCCACACGTGTGGCCGATGTGACATAATGACAACATACGCCACTACTATTTAAGGATGAATACCCCGATAGACGGGGTACTGCTGCCGACCTGAGAAATAGCTGTGGATAACCGGACACTCAGAAGGTAGGCTAATCCCTCTACCTGGCGGGATCGTCCTGCTGACTGTGACCTTGCTAGGTGAGTTTTAGTACACCTGCCATTTCCTTCACAAATTTCACAAATGGTTTTTGTTCTGTATGTATTCCTTATCGCATGCTATGACCAATATGTTTTCTTTCTAGAATACTGTGATCAGTTTGAAACAGTGTCCCTGATGAAGGGACGTACTTTGTCACAAAACATTTCGGTCATTCTGGACCACTGAATGGAATCTAGCACAGTCCTATATATTTTAACTTTCATTGGTGATGTACACCGTTTTGTATCTGTTTTGTATAATACAATTTATATTTTTACAATTTATTATTTTTCATACATCATGGGACACAGTCAGGCTAATATTCATTACCTGCTGGGTTATACTTCATCAGTAGGTGAATGGACACTGGTAGACCAAAGTTTTTAGACAGGAAGTGATTCCCTATATAACCCCTCCCATACAGGAAGCACATAAGGTTTTTACCAGTGTCTGCAAGTTGGATGGCGCGGTGTGTGAACTCTGAGCTCCAGGTTTCTATTCCCACAAACTGTTCCAATAATGAATCAAGTGATTGACCGCGCAGATCCATTTGACACAGGTGCTTATGCCTAGATAAATGGTACCCGAGCCTCGCAAAGAAGATTCGAGATCCAGCGAGCTTTTGTCTGTAAGCAACCTTTGGGCGCTGGAGCCTGCAGAGTGGAAATCCTGGACACTACAGTGCCAAGGCATTTTCCTGCAGGGTGATGTACAGGTCCGAGGGAGTGGACCCTAAACAGGAAAGGTTACCCAGTCCTTGAAGGTCCTAGGGTCAGGATCCCACCATGAAGGGTGAAGATTGGGCCCTTAGTTTCTAAGTGGCCCTGCGCCTGGACGGTTAAGTGAAATCCCTTTATTTTATTATTGTGGGGTGCCCCAGTGATTGTAACAATCAGTCAAGCTAGCTAAAGGCTGGACACCTGTGTGCGGTGACCATTCAGGGGAGTTTTGGGCTAGCTGTGGGTGTTTGCAAAGTGTACTTTTTTTTGCGTGTCTGCCTGTTTTTTACCTGTATGATGGCACATAATTGTTCGTGGCACACATGCTTTCGCAATATTGCCGCTGTGCTCAGCAGTTGCTGTTTGGTGGCCGTGACACACGTGCATTTACAAAAGTGCCGCTGGACTTAGCAGTTTGTGGACACGCCGGAAGTGATGTGTGCGCTCCACTGAGCGGAACAAGGAAACAACCTGGCTTACAGCTTGTGGCTTCAGCGTGATTCGCCGTTCGGCGGATATGGTGAAGTGCTATCATTCACTTATATGCTTATTGATATTTTTATGATGTACGTTTAATGTATGAGGGACATGGTGTTTTAAGGGGTACCTTTTCAAATAAACGAGATTACACTATGTGCCCTTTCTTTTGTTTGTTTTACTTCATCGGATGCCCATTACATCCCAGTGTCTCCTTGACTGATGCAGACTGCAGTGTTTTATTCTGATTAATATCCTTTGTTGAAAGGCCTGTTTTAAATTCGCTCTGGTGAGTTGGAACCACTGTTGGGAGTGTGTTCACTCGTGGTGGATCTGGAGAATTTGGTGGAAGGTGCACACTGTAATCACTTTAGGACCACCTTTGGACACTGTCTGAAGCACTCTGTGTGTCTTTTTTCTGTCAAAAACTTTATGGTGGGGTTGGCCACCTAATCCTGTTAATCAACAACAGCTCTGTTTGTAGTTTATTACTGAGACAGATTTTATCTGGTTTTTAGTTCTATGACTATTTTTCTATAAACAAATATAGAGCGTCAATTTTGAAAACAATTATATTTCTCTTCCGTTCATGGACGAACACAGCAGCAATTGACCTTAGGGTTATCTACCTTCCTTTCAGGAGGTGACTAGGCAGAAAAAACAGCACTTCAAGTGTTAAAACACTTCTCAGTATAGCACCTCCAAGGGGGCGTGTCCCCCGGGTACATCCCTCTCTCTGCATCATGCAGCCCCAGTTTTTTTCTGCCTAGCATGAGGAAAAGACATGGCTCCTCTGGGCCCATGTGCTCTGGAGTTTTTTTTGCCTTTTTTTTTTTTTTTTTCGCTTTTATTTTATATTTTCCTGCATTTTTGGATCCTGGGATCTTCAATCAACTGCCGACTGGGTGACAGGCTGGATCCTCGATCCTTGTAGTCCCCCCATGTTCGGCCATCGAGTGTGTGCCGGCCTTTAGCTATGCGCTGGGCCGTCCACGACATGCCCCGTTGCTCCAGGGGTGGCCGGTGGGCTATACGCTCCAGGGCACACATATGACCGGTCTCTATGGCTGAGTCACAGTGTGCGGGGCCGACAGCCATGCCGCAAGCGGACATTGGGTCTGTCTGGAATGCCTCCAGCCGGTGGTCGCAGGATGGGTAAGTTGTTTTCCCTTGCCTTGGCATGGTGGTTCGGCTGGTGCATTCCCAGGGAGGTCAATCGAGGGTCCGCCCTACTTTCTTCTCTCCCTTCTTCTCCCTCCTTCTCCACATTCTGGGTGGCGGCCGTTAGGTGGGGGGTTCGCCTGGGGGGCTCCGTCCTACTTGGGACTGCGGCTGCTGTGGGGTGCTGTATGCCTTTTTGTGATGCTGTGTGTGCGGGGTGGGGACCTGCAGGGTCTGGTACTTTTGCCGTGTTTTGCTGCTTTTTGTCACTGTGTGTTTTTAAAAACATGTTTGGCTGCCATTTTATCGATGACGGGCGCTCTTATTGATGTTTGGCGGCCATTTTCTTGTAGCCCGCATGCTGTTTTTTGCATGTCAGCGGCCATCTTGGAAGGTTTTTCGGCCTCTAGTGGCCAGAATAACGGCGCAAAAGCTCCCAGCACACTTCCTGAGGGACGGCACAGCACAGGCAGCGTTTCTAGCTTCTTAGCAGCACTACAGTCTGGTAGGGTGGTGATTCCTCTGGGGGGTCCCCTCTCTGTTGCGGGCGGGAGGGTGACCTGTGGGTCCTGCCTTGCAGTACAAGGGTGGCATTTACAGTGGGTCAGCATGGCGTCCGAACCGGAGGCTTCTACCCCAAGCATACCAGAGTTAACCCTTAGTGCCCCTGTTCCTGCGGCCTCAGTGGATGCTATGATGGCAGTCCTTGAGGCGTTTGTTGCCAGGATTGAAGCGGCGAGTGGCCAGAAGAGGGGTAAAAAGTGCCCCCCTCCCTCCTTCTGGGGATGTCTCTGACACGGAATCGGGCCCTGCTACTGCGTCTGGCCCTGGTTCTGTTATGTCAGAAGATGCAGACCTAGCCCACATGGACAGTGAGGGCGACTCTGCTTCAGGGTCAGTGCATGATAAGGCGTTTGTTGGAGCTCTTATCACTGCGGTGCGGGATACTCAGAATCTTGAGTATCCCGTTTGAGTATACCCGTTTGAGGAGGATTTCCTAAAGAAGTGGGTATTTCCTCCGTCAGTGGACCCCCCTGTGTCCAGACTGAACAAGGCTACCACATTGCCTGTGGAAGGGGCTTCAGCTTTTAAGGACCCTGCAGATAGGAGAGCTGAGGCTGTGGCCCGCTTCATGTTCACAGTGGTAGGGTCGGCGGTGAGACCGGTCTTGGCCGGGGCTCTAGTGTCGCAGACACTTACCGAACAGGCAAAGTCCTTGTTGCAGGAGCTGGAGGCGCAGAATGCTCCTGAGCTCTGTGTGGAGCTGGCCGACCAGTTGGTGCAGGGCCTAAAGTTTGTCTGTGAGTCGGCCCTGGATACGCTTCCCTTGCTCTCCAGGGCCTCCGCCTACGCGGTGGTGCTACGCCGCCTTGTGTGGCTTAAGTTTTGGTCTGCGGACCAGTCTTCTAAAAAGGCCTTGGTGGATTTACCCTTTAAGGGTGAACAGCTTTTTGGGGCGTCTCTGGATGACATCATAAAAGATGCCACTGGAGGTAAGAGCACTCTGCTCCCGCAATCTGGAAAGGTTAAGGAGCCCCCCCCCCTGGAGGCAAGGGCCCTTCTTTACTACCCCAAGCGTTTTTTTCGCCCCCCCGGTGCGGCAGGAAAACGTTTCCAGGGTGCTAAGGCGCCAGCTGAAGGACAAAAGCGCACCTGGTACCGCAAGCCCAACAAGCGCGTGGACAAGCCTGCTTCTGCATGAAGGTCTGCCCCCGCCTGTACCTCGGGTTGGGGGCCAGCTTCGTGAATTTGCGGCCCGGTGGAGGTCTCTTCTTTCCGACCGATGGGTTTGCAAAGTAGTTTCCTCGGGGTACAAGATAGTTTCTCTCTTGTCCACCAAACAGATTTTTTCCTTCCAACTTCCAGCTTCCTCCGGAACGCCAGGTGGCCCCGTCAGGGGCTGTTCATGACATGCTGGTCAGGGGAGTGCTTGTACCGGGTTCCCTCAGCGGAACGGTTCCAGGGGTTTTACTCCAATCTGTTTGTAGTCCCTAAGAAGGAAGGGGTCCGTCCAATCCTGGACCTCGAGGCCCTCAATTGTTTTGTCAAAGTGCAAAAGTTCAGGATGGAGTCGATTCGCTCTGTAGTGGCGGCGCTCCATCAGGTGGATTTTCTGGCGTCTTTGGATATCAAGGACGCGTACCTGCATATCCCCATATGTGCAAAACACCAGAGATTTCTGCGTTTTGGAGTCGGAGAGGACCACTTTCAATTTGTGGTTCTCCCGTTCGGCCTGGCCTCCGCACCACGGGTTTCCACCAAGGTGCTGGCTCCGATTCTGGCCCTGCTGAGGCAGCGCGGGATCGCTATCGTGGGATACCTGGACGACCTTCTTCTGAGAGCTTCTTCAAGCTCAGAATTGGAAGAGGACGTGTCTATCTCCTATCAGACCCTTTGAGAGTTCGGTAGGCTATTGAAGGTCCAGAAATCGGTTCTGGTACCGTCTCAGCGGTTGGAATACCTGGGGTTAGTCCTGGATTCCTCAGTGGCAAGGGTTTTTCTCCCGAGGGAAAAATTGGACACTACAATCTGCGGTGCTTCGCTTTTGCATGCAAGTTCTGGGTCTGATGGTGGCCTTGTTCGAGGCAGTCCCGTATGCTCAATTCCACACTCGAGTGTTACAGAAAGAGAGATTCTGTCACGTTGGGACAATCTCCCCTCGTCTCTGGATTACCGGATTCTGGTGAGTCGCCTGGTCAGGTCCTCCCTAGTGTGGTGGCTGACATCCCGGGACTTTGGACTGGAAAATCGTTTCTACCGTGCCATTGGACAGTGGTCACAACAGATGCCAGCCTCTCCGGCTGTGGGGGTGTCTGGGGTGTCCAGTCAGCCCAGGGGCGCTGGACTCAGGAGGAGTCCCGCCTGCCGATCAATGTCCTGGAGCTCCGGGCGATCAAGCTGTGCCTCTCCAAGTGGTCTCTGGGTCTGCAGGACCGACCGGTCAGGATCCAGTCCGACAACGCCATGGCCGTGGCGTACATCAATCACCAGGGGGGCACACAGAGCTCGGTCGCAGCGACGGAAGTCACGCACATTCTCCGGTGGGCCGAAAGATACGTTTTGGCTCTGTCGGCCGTGTACATTCCGGGGGTGCAGAACTGGCAACTACCTAAGTCGCCAGACACTAGACCAAGGAGAATGGTCGCTACACCCGGAAGTGTTTCAGAGTCTGTGCCAAAAAATGGGGCACTCCAGACGTGCATCTTCTAGCGTCCCGTCTCAATCGGAAGGTGTCACGGTTCGTGGCCAGGTCAAAAGACCCGTGGGCAGATGCGTCAGACGCGTTGGTGGCACCATGGGGTCACTATCGCCTAATCTACGCTTCCCTCCTCTGCGCAGAATGGAAGCCGAGGGGATACAAACAATCCTGATCGCCCCGGATTGGCTGCGCCGTCCCTGGTACGCGGACCTGGTGTGTCTGGTGGCAGACGTCCTTGGCGCCTACCCCTGAGAGAAGATCTTCTGTCACAGGGTCCTATTTTTCACCCTGCTTTACAGTCGCTGGCTTTAATGGCGTGGCTGTTGAGAGCCAGATGCTGAAGGACCGAGGCCTGTCAGACTCGGTGATTTCTACCATGCTACGAGCACGGAAGTCTACTTCACGGAAGATTTACCATCGTACGTGGAAGGCCTACATCTCCATGTGTGAGGAGATGAGTTGGCACCCATGTACATACGTGATGTCCCGGATTCTGCTGTTCTTACAGCGTGGAGTGAATCAGGCTCTCGCCTTAAGTACAGTTAAGGGTCAGATCTCGGCCTTGGCTGTTTACTTTCAGCGACCATTGGCGGCACACTCCCTGGTGCGTACGTTTGTACAGGGGGTTCGGCATGTGGCCTCTCCTGTGCGTCCTCCACTGCCTCCATGGGACTTGAACTTAGTCCTCTCGGTGCTTCAAGAGTCTCCGTTTGAGGACATTCGAAAGATTCCCTTATTGACTCTGTCCCAGAAGGTGGTTTTTCTGGTGGCAATTACTTCGGTCAGATGGGTTTCTGAACTGGCGGCCTTGTCTTGCAAGACTTTTTTTTTGGTCATCCACAAGGTCATCCACAAGGACCGCAGCCGTCATTCCTTCCAAAGGTTGTTTCGGACTTTCACATTAATGAGGATATTGTTCTTCCATCCTTATGTCCTCGGCCAAAGAACCCGAAGGAAGCCACGTTACATTCCTTGGACGTGGTTCGAGCCCTACAGGTGTACTTGTCTGCTACGGCTCCGTTTCGGAGGTCAGATTCACTGTTGGTGTCGGTGACTGCTCCTAAGAAGGGTCTGGCGGTCTCGTCGGCCACCATTTCTAGGTGGATCCGACAGGTCATGCTTCAGGCCTATGCCCTAAAGGGGCGGGCGCCCCCCTTTCAGGTTACGGCGCATTCGACCAGGGCGATTGGTGCCTCTTGGGCTTTCCGTCATCAAGCGTCTGTTTTACAGGTGTGTAAGGCAGCGACCTGGTCGTCGGTCCACACCTTCTCAAAGTTTTACAAGGTGGATGTGAGTGCATCTTCAGATGCCTCCTTTGGCCGCAAGGTTTTTCAGGCGGCTGTTTAAGGTTGGAGTTCCTCCGTTGAGAAACTCCGGTTTGTTTGGGGTAAAGTTTTGGTTTGCTGTGTTTTTCCCACCCCTCAAAATTTTTGACACTGCTTGGGGACGTCCCTAAGGTCAATTGCTGCTGTGTCCGTCCATGAACGGAAGAGGAAATAGTATTTTTGTACTCACCATAAAATCCATTTCTCGGAGTTCATGGACTGACACAGCACCCTCCCCTCCTTTGTACTGCTTGTTACGAACTGGGGCTGCATGGTGCAGACAGAGGGATGTACCCGGGGGACCCGCCCCCTGGGAGGTGCTATACTGAGAAGTGTTTTAACACTTGAAGTGCTGTTTTTTCTGCCTAGTCATCTCCTAAAAGGAAGGTAGATAACCCTAAGGTCAATTTCTGCTGTGTCCGTCCATGAACTCAGAGAAATTGATTTTACGGTGAGTACAAAAATCCTATTTTTTACTTTTTGCTATAATAAATATCCCCCCCCAAAATTTTTTTTTTTTTCCTCAGTTTAGGGAGGTACATATTATTCTACCTATTTTTGGTAAAAAAAAATCACAATAAGCATTTATCGATTGGTTTGCACAAAATTTATAGCGTTTATAAAATAGGGGATAGTTTTATGTCATTTTTATTAATATTTTTTTTTTACTACTAATGGCCGAAATCAGCGATTTTTTTTTTCGCGACTGCAACATTATGTGGACACATCGGACACTTTTGACACATTTTTGGGACCGATGTCATTTTCACAGCGAAAAGTGCTATAAAAATGCACTGGTTACTGTGAAAATGACAGTGAAGGGGTTAACCACTAGGGGGCGCTGTAGGGGTTAAGTGTGACCTACTATGTGTTTCTTACTGTAGGGGGGCGGGGCTGGACGTGTGACATCACTGATCGCTGTTCCCTATATCAGGGAACAGGTGATCACTGACACTGCCACAGAGAAGAACAGGGAAGGTTTGTTTACACTCACCTCTCCCCGTTCTTCAGCTCCTGTGACCCGATGGCGGGACACTGGCGGTGATCGGGACCGTGGGTCTTGCGGGCACGGTCACGGAGCTTCGGACCACGGCTGGGCTCTTAAAGAGGACGTGTGTATGTATATGTAATATATATATATATATATATATATATATATATATATATATATATATATATATATATATATATATATATATATGTCCATGTGCCCAGCCGTGCCATTCTGTCAACATATATAGTCGTGCGGCGGTCCTTAAGTGGTTAAAAAAAAATCAGGTTTGTCTTTTATATGACACATTTTGGTGAAACTAATGGACATTGTACAATCATATTGTATAGTGTACGGATAGATTCCGCCATCCACACTAATAACGCAGATGGGCACCCCCTTCCCACTACTGGGATTTTTTATTCTGACAGACACCACTGGCTTTCAGAATACCTGGATAAATGTGATTGCTGCATTAATTTTCTTTTTTTAACACTGATTCTCCTCCATTTTCACCTGGTAATTTGACCAGTAACACACCTTTTGTATTATATTGCCCCCACTCTGGATGAAGGCACATGGGGGCATATTTGGACAGTAGCATTGTCAGTCTGAAGGTAGAGGAGTGTCTAATATACTAGCAGATTTATATACATTAATACATTGAAGACACACTCCAGCTAACACATTATAATCCATCACAGCAACAGTTTTTTTTTCCTTTTAGGGGTAAAGGTTTTACATAAATTAAAGCTGATCGTTGTAAGCACCCCTGTCAGTGGTAAATTGTTTGTCTAATCCATCTAAATGCTACATCTGCAGGACAGCCTGTTCTGTTGAAAAACAGCAGAATAAGACAGTCCACCAGCAGGTTAAACAAAAAAATAAAAACTGACTTGAATTCCCCATCCATATTCTCAAGGTGGATGGGGGAATCCTGCCCATTCATCTATTGTATTCTGACCGCAGGGAGATTGTCCTGCCATCAGAATATACGTATAAGCATAGCTGGCTATAGCTTGTGGTCTTAAATGAGCAGGGAAAGTCTGACAGGTTTCCATCAATCATGGAATTCCACAAAACAATGTATGATGAGTGCTCAGAATAAATCGTGACTGTCTCATATACAGTATGTCACACAACAAAAGACAATGCACAGGGGACTCGGTACAATGTGCAGATTACAAGCATTTAGAAGGCTAAAGAATGGTACACATATACAACTATATAAACAACTATATAGATATATCCACAATTACCAGGACTGATCCCAACATACGGCACAGAAGTCATACTTCTACAGGAGACATAAGGCAAAACCGGCATACTGCATGTGATATGTGTGTACACCTATCCAATGCCGGTGTCATTGTCATAACACACCTGCAGAGCTGTCAGCTAAATTCCATAATGATCACCCTCCCCATCTGAACAACAAATCTCATACAATTACACCAGATCTCTCCACCTCTTGGGCTGATCTAAGGTAGAGGATTAGAGGTGAAAGCATGCAGCCTGTAAAAGCCTGGTCCTAACAAGTGTGAACCTGGTCTACCTGGACAGGAAATAAACCAGCCAAGTCTGTGAAGCTCCTGAAAGAACAGAGTTGGGCAGGGAGACAGATGGGGGAGAGAAGGGAGGGAGGTGGAGACAGTTCAGATCTCACTCACCCAAGGCTGCTAACTGCTATCTGATGGCTCACACAGGGGCACCAATCATGCAACCAGATGCAGCTAAAACTGCTGTAACTTCAAATCTCCCACCCACATCACTTTTCTCATACTGGCTGCATGCTTGGTATAAGAGTGTGGGCGGGGCAGACACAGAGGGGGAGGGGCGAAACAGACAGATCCTCCTTTCTCTTATTTCATCAAAGGAGGGGGGAGGGGAGGGGAGCGGATGGCTAGGCTCAGACTGTCACAGACACTGCAGCCAGCCAGTTTCTAAGTTAATGGGCCCCAGGCACAATGCCCATAGAGGGGATTGTCGTGGGACACAGCACCATTGCCTTCTTTACATTCACTAAGCCTGCACAAACTTTTCCATGTTTTGCAGGCTGTAGATAAATAAAGCAGCCATACTTAAAGGATCACTAAAGGAATTTTTTTTTTTAGCTAAATAGCTTCCTTTACCTTACTGCAGTTCTGGTTTCATGTCCTCATTGCTCGTTTTTGCTTTGATGTTGCTGTAATACTACTCTGTTCTGTACACTTATATGATTGATTTTTATCTATTTTTAATCGTTTTTAAAAGGAATCAGTTAACTATTATGTCTCTATACCCTGTAAACAGTAATTTCAGCAAAAAAAAAATGTTTCCTTTAGTGATCCTTTAAGGCTTCTCATGCCATTGCTGCTGGCCCCTCCTGCTCTCACTCCGGTCTTACTCTCACAGATTGCTGGTGATTGTCTCTGCATTAGCCATGGCCAAGTTGGGTTCCTACCCCCTCCCCCTGATCTCACTCAGCAACTCCCCCCTTGGGGTTTGTGCTGGCTAGTGCTTCTGCTAACACCCAAGTTGTTCATTGCACAGGCTGCAGAGAGAGAAGCGGTTGGAGGTAACTAGGTAAAGCTGTGAGCAGGGCCAGCGGCAGCATAAGTACTTGTTGAGGGATGCCAGGGTTTGGGGCTGGCACCGTAAGGAAGCCACCTAAGCTGCCTTATGCTGGTGCCGGCCCTGGGTGGAGGTTTACCTTCCAGCAGGACAGCGACTCTAAACATAAAGCCAGAGCTACAACAGAATGGTTTAGATCAAAGCATATTTATGTGTTATGAATGTCCCAGTCAAAGTCCAGACCTAAATCCAATTGAATATCAGTGTCAAGGCTTGAAATTAGCTGTTCACAGATGCAAAATGGATGGATTGGATATCTGACACAGCTTGAGCCATTTTGCAAAGAAGAATGGGTAAAGATTTCACTCGCTAGATATGTAAAGCTGGTACACATATATCCAAAAGGCCTTGAAGCTGTAATTGCAGCGAAAGGTGGTTCTACAAAGTTTTGACTCAGGGGGGCTAAATAAAAATGCACGCCACACTTTTCAGATATTTATTTGTAAAAAAATAAAAAATTGAAAACCATTTATCATTTTTCTTCCATTTCACAATTTATGTGCCACTTTGTGTTGTTCTATCACATACAATCCCAATAAAAAACGTTTACGGTTTTGGTTGTAACATGACACAATGTGGAAAAAATTTCAAGAAGTATTTATACTTTTTCAAGACACCGTTTTGTCCGCCACAATGTGGCTGTCCCGCTAAAAAAAATGCTGATTACCGTTATTACTAGTAAAAAAAAAAATATATATATATATATATATATATATATATATATATATATATATATGTCATAGTTTGTAGATGTGATAACTTTTGTGCAAACCAATCAAACGCTTATTGGGATTTTTAACTTTTTTTTAACCAAAAAATATGTAGCAGAATACACATTGGCCCAAATTGGTGAAGCAATTTTATTTATTTTTTTACATTTTTGTTTTTGTTTTTTATTGGGTATATTTTATCCCAGAAAGTAATAGTGTTTTTTTTATTTTTTTTCAAAATTGACGGCTTTTTTTGTTTCTAGCGCAAAAGATAAAAACCACAGAGGTGATCAAATACCACCAAAAGAAAGTGCTATTTGTGGGAAAAGAAGGACATCAATTTTATTTGGGTAAAGAGTTGCACGACCGCACAATTGTCAGTTCAACTAATGCAGTGCCAAATTGCAAGAAATGGACTGGTCATGATGGAGTAAAACATTCTGGGTCTTAAGTGGAAGTAAAGCCTTTTTTGGCACTTGTACCTACAGGTAAGCCTATAACAAGGCTTACCTGTAGGTTCAGTAAATGTCTCCTAAACCTGCACGTCACCAATACATGCTCTCTGAAGGAATGTCATACCCGTGCGGTTCAAACAGAGCTCTGTGCTGCGGTCATTGACTCATACACAAGAGTGACATCATTGCAGGGCTGCCAATCAGACTGCCGGATGAAGCGGATCCAGAAGGAAGACCAGGTGAAGATGGAACCGCCCGTCAGTGCGGCGCTGAGGGGGTTTAGTTTTAAGGTATGTCTCGCGTAATGTGCTAGTGTGCGATGCATACTAGCACATGCCTTTACCTTGCAGGGTTTAAAAAAAACAGTTTACTGCTTTAAGTGGTTGATTTTACACATTATGAAACTAGAACACTTACCAATGTTGGAACTAGATGATGAAGATATATTTAACCACTTGACCACTGGGCACTTAAACCCCCTTCCTAACCAGACCAATTTTCAGCTTTCAGTGCTCTCACATTTTGAATGACAATTACTCGGTCATGCAACACTGCACCCATATGAAATGTTCGTCCTTTTTTTCCCCCACAAATAGATCTTTCTTTTGGTGGTATTTGATCACCTCTGGGTTTTTTATTTTTTGTGCTATAAATGAAAAAAGACTGAAAATGTTGTAAAAAAAAAAGAATTTTTCTTAATTTCTATTATAAAATTTTGCAAATAAGTAATTTTTCTTCATAAATTTGGGCAACGATGTATACTTGTACATATCTTTGGTAAAAATAACCCAAATTAGTGGATATTATCTAGTCTGGGTGAAAGTTATAGGGTCTACAAGCTATGGTGCCAATCACTGAAAATGTATCAATTTAATTACACCTAATAGGCTGTCAGCCTATCTCATTTATTGAGTCCCTAACAAGCCAGTAAAGTACAAATACCCCTCAAATGACCCCTTTTTTGGAAAGTAGACATTCCAAGGTAGTTAGTAAGAGGCATAGTTAGTCTTTTTAAGTTGTAATTTTTCCCCACAATTCTTTGCAATATATAGATTTTGTTTTTTCACACCAAATTGTCATTATAACAGGTTATTTCTCTCACATGGCATGTACATTCCACAAATGACACCCCAAAATATATTCTGCTACTCCTCCTGAGTATGGGTATACCACATGTATGGGACTTTTACACAGCCTGGCCACATACAGAGGCCTAACATTGAAGTAAGCGACTTCAGGCATTCTAGGAGCATACAGTGGGGATCGAAAGTTTTGGCACCCCAGGTAAAAATTTGTATTAATGTGCATAACGAAGCCAAGGAAAGATGGAAAAATATCCAAAAGGCATCAAATTACAGATTAGACATTCTTATAATATGTCAAAAAAAGTTAGATTTTATTTCCATCATTTACACTTTCAAAATTACAGAAAACAAAAAAAAATGGCGTCTGCAAAAGTTTGGGCACCCTGCAGTGTTAATTTTTTTGTACTGCCCCCTTTGGCAAGTATCACAGCTTGTAAGCGCTTTTTGTAGCCAGCCAAGAGTCTTTCAATTCTTGTTTGAGGTATCTTTGCCCATTCTTCCTTACAAAAGTCTTCCAGTTCTTTGAGATTTCTGGGCTGTCTGTCACGCACTGCTCTTTTAAGGTCTATCCATAGATTTTCAATTATGTTGAGGTCAGGAGATTGTGAAGGCCATGGCAAAACCTTCAGTTTACGCCTCTTGATGTAATCCCCCGTGGATTTTGAGGTGTGTTTAGGATCATTATCCATTTGTAGAAGACATCCTCTAACTTCAGCTTTTTCACAGATGGCATCAAGTTACCATCCAAAATTTGCTGAAATTTTATTGAATCCATTTTTCCTTCTACTCGTGAAATGTTCCCTGTGCCACTGGCTGCAATACAACCCCAAAGCATTATTGAGCCACCCCCATGCTTAACAGTTGGACAGGGGTTCTTTTCATTAAATTCTGTGCCCTTTCTTCTCCAAACGTACCTTTGCTCATTCCTGCCAAAAAGTTCTATTTTAACCTCATCGGTCCAGAGAACTTGTTTCCAAAATGCATCAGGCTTGTCTATATGTTCATTTGCAAAGTTCAAACGCTGATTTTTGTGGTGAGGACGTAGAAGAGGTTACAAGTATCTCTTTATAGTGCAATAGTGTACCACAACTCCAGTGTCTGCCAGATCTTTCTGGAGGGATCGTGCAGTCAAATGTGGGTTTTGAATTGCTTTTCTCACAATCCTGCGAGCTGTTCTGTCTGATATTTTTCTTGGTCTTCCAGATCTTGCTTTAACTTCCACTGTTCCTGATGACTGCCATTTCTTAATTACATTCCGAACAGAGGATATTGACATCTGAAAATGCTTTGCTATCTTCTTATAGCTTTCTCCAGCTTTGTGAGCGTCAACTATTTTCAGTTTCAGTTTTCTAGACAACTGCTTAGAAGAACCCATGGTGCTGATTGTTGGGGCAAGGTCAGATGAGTCTGGGCATTTAAAACCTTTGAGACACCTGGTCTTCCCAGACGATGATTGAGAACAATCCATGACACTGGCAGGTCTCAGCTTTGCAAAGGGGCACTGCATGCTATAAATCAGTGGTTCTCAACCTTTCTAGTGCCGTGACCCCTTGATAAAATTTCCGAAGTTGTGGGGACCCCCAACAGTAGATATTATTTTCGTATCGTGGGTTGTCAGCACCCGGGGCAAGACAAGTAATTTGCACCCCTAAACCACAGGCATTTAGCGCTCCCTGAGTCCCTTCCACTCGTACAGTACTAAAACCCCTTATGGTACATTTTAGGATATACCACTATTTCTCTTTGTTCTACTTTCTTTCCCTTTTATCGCTCTATCCTAATTTGTTTTTTTTTCCCATCCGTATCCCTAGCCGTCTTTCTTGTTCTTTCTCTACCTTTTTATTTGTTCCTCCCCCTCTTTTCCTCTCCATTCCATGTATTCTCTATTTGTATTCCTTCTCTTACTCCTTGGAGGGGGGGGTGGGTCGAGTGGATTAGGTGCTTATGAACAAGGTCACCTGCTGATCTGAGAACTGTTGTGAGGACTTTTAATGGCAACTATAATCACAGGTAGTGTTACTCACTGTGTCTCAGACTTTGTAGCGTTTTGTAGCAGTGCCACCTATGCCGGAATCAGGAGATAGGGTCTCCTCCAGCCCCTCCCACTTCACATTCCTCACCAATCAGCTGACTTCTAGCCTCCCCCCCCCATGCCGTGAACTGAATGAGCGGCCGCGATGAGGCTTAGTGGGCGGGCTCCAGGAACAGCCCAGCTGGGTGGCCACAAAAAGGCAGGGAGAGCGTTTCGGGCTTCAAGAACAGCCCAGGATTCGGGGACCCCTGGCAAATCATCATTTGACCCCCGAGGGGGTCCCGACCCCCAGGTTGAGAACCACTGCTATAAATTCTGCAGGGTGCCCAAACTTTTGCAGACAGCATTTTTTAGTTTTTTGTAATTTTGAAAGTGTAAATGATGGAAATAAAATCTAACTTTTTTTGACATATTATAAGATTGTCTAATCTGTAATTTGATGCCTTTTGGAGATTTATCCATCTTTCCTTGGCTTCGTTATGCACATTAATACAAATTTTTACCTGGGGTGCCCAAACTTTTGATGCCCACTGTAAATTTCACATCTAAAAGCTCAACCACCTATTACACTTTTGAAGGCCCTGGAGCACCAGGACAATGGAAACGCCCACAAAGTGACCCCATTTTGGAAAGCAAACACCCCAGTGTATAATCTATGAGGCATAATGAGTCCTTTGAACGGTTAATTTTTTTCCAGAAGTTTTGGGAATATGTGGAAAATAAATTAATATAGAAGCCCAACATCCATGAAGCACCATCAGTTGTTCTAGGGATATAAATTACACATCTAATTTCCTTACAAAATCGATCACATTTTTGAGGGCCCTTCATATTTCTGGCACAGCATGTACATACCAAGAATTACACCCTAAAATACATTCTGCTGAGTAAAGGGTAAACAAAAAGATTACCTGTGGTTTTAGTAGTGCAATTGTCCACAGGAGGAGAGCCCTGATCCAGGCAGCAGGCAGGGACGTGGTCAGCGACAGTAAATGGAATTGTCAAGGCAGCAGGCAGGAATATTGTCCATATACAGTCCAGGGTCAGTGCAAGTAGAGACATTGCCAGCAGTGCCAAAATATTGGTCCTGGTAGTAAGCAGGAACATGGTTCAAGTAGCAGGCCAGGAAAGAATGGAGACAGGGGTAGAGGCTTCTCCCACCCAAATCTCTTTGAAGCCTCCGAGTCTCCAGACCCTAATCTGGGAATGGGAAAACTAAAACATTTTTTTTCTTCATCCAGAAAAACAATTCTGGAGCCCCTCACATATGTGAGACCCCTGTGTTCCCACTAGCATAGCAGGGTAAAAGATCAATCCAAGAGGCAGGCAAAAAACGTGGTCCAACAGTCCAGGGTCAGTTCCAGAGCAGGCAGAGGTAGGTACAGTTTAGCAGGTCAGTGTCAGTTCCGGAGAAGGCAGCATTCTGTACAGTGGCATAAGGGGTGTGGCGGTAACTGACAATTACGTTTACCATACTTTGCTAATAATGTCGGAAAGTATGGTAACGATGGAAACATCCAATAATACAAAGGCCTGGTTGGGAAGGACAATCGGGGCAATAATACATGGTGTCTCTTCTAGTTCCTCTTTTGGTGCACACCCGGCATTTCTTTTGACGTTTTCGGCCTTTTTCATGGTGGAGGAGTCTCTCAGGAAAGTGGCGTTCATGGCATCTGCTCACTGAATCCGAGCGAATGCTTTCTGGTGGGTTTTCAGGGTACAAAACGGTGGAGACAATGTGTTCTTGGTACTGAAGATAAGATAAGGGGGTCCTTGTAGATTTACGGTAAATTACATAAGTATTGTAAAGGGCCAAACTGAAAAGATATATGGAGACCTTTTTATACCAATAGCAGCTTTTTCTTGTGGGAAGGTAGGGATCGATCATCTGATCATTGAAGTCGACTCCCCCCATGAACAAATTGTAGTCATGAACACATTCTGGTTTTTGGATAGGGCCGTTTCTTCTGAGGATTTCCACGTAGGTATCGTATTATTGAGAGCATATGTATGTTTCAAATAAAAAAGAGATTCTGCGCAACGTATCACGCTAGTGAACTAATGGTATCACATAAAAATATTGACATAAAGTGATAAACTAATAAATGTAGGAGCTGACAGAATTCAGCAATAAATATATCAAAAATAAAGTGCAGTGTAATGAGTCCAGAATGCTCAAAATGTGCAAAAATATGAACAGGTGTGTGCAAAGGAATTAAATGAGAAAGTCCAGTCCCAAAAAATGTAAGCACAAATCAGCTGTCAGGACGGATGCACTGGATGCACTGGATGAAGGTGAGCACCAGCTCGATAATATAAATACACAGCCGTGTGATAGAAGATGAGCCAGATCCCTGGCTGAGCTCCCAGGACTCTTACCTCTCAGCCCTCCTTAATGGGCAATAATGTACAGGTCACTCGCAGCCTTCTATGGGTGGTCACAAATGCTTCCTCTCTAGGTCTAATGAATCCTCCCTCTATTGGGTCAGGTGCTCCTCAATACCGAATGGGTAATAAAAGCAAGAAAGAGAGAGAGGGGACTCCCATAGTGAGGTACCGTATGGTGCAGGTGAAATATTTTATTAGGGAAAAACCTGCGCTTACATTAAAAACTAAAAACAATGTGCAACGAAGGAATAAACAAGCGGCGTTTCAATCGCCAGCTTACGTCACTCCGGGTGTACGTCCTCCAATCCCTACGCGTTACGACACCACGTGTCTTCGTCTGGGGAATCTGATTGGTAGTGTGGTTGTTGTTTATATCTCCAAAAAACCGGAAGTCTCATCACGGCCATTTTGTTGGAGACCACGATGTACTATGTATCAGACATGCTAAAGGGGACATATAGCAATACAGAACTTGGCAATCGAGGGAATATATCAGAGATAACAAGGGCTATATTATCAAGGACAGAACGCTGTATTTCTGGTTAATATCCTCGGAGCCAGCAATATATAAAATGGGCCATGGAGAGGGCATATATAAGTGATATCCATATAACCAAGTATAATTAAGATTAACGCCAGAGCAAAGACATCACCAATAAGTAACCACTAGATGTTGCTCATGGGCTAAAATCCATGGCACATACTGTATCCATTATATGGTAATAGGAGGATTGTACAGTAATAAAGTTGATATGGATAATATATAAATAAACAATACATAATTAAAATATGTTTAAAATCCTTATATTACTTAAAAAGGATAAAACCTGGTTGTATCTATATTCATAACAATGGAGGGCTCCCATATCAACTGATAATAGGGACACTTTGTCTCTAGACACTTTGATCAGGTACACAATCGGGATCCCTCTAAATTACAATTTTGGGGTATTGATAAATTTAACCCCTCGTGGAGAGGAAGCCACAAGGTGCGCACGATCAGTCAAAAAGAATCCCAGTGGATCCATAAGATGCGCACCCTGACACCAGGAGGAATGAACGTTGAGTTTGATCTCAACTGCTTCCTCAGCAATTTTTAGTTCCCCACACTTTTAGATTAGTTAGATATAGGTTCACTATGTATCCTATTGGACTTTTTTACTGATTGCCTATTATGTGTATATATATATTTTTTATGGTTGTAAGTTGCGACAAATCGAGTGTACGACCACCATATATATTTATTATTTATTTATATACACCCTCTATTTTTTAGTATTATATTCATTCCCTATTATCAGTTGATATGGGAGCCCTCCATTGTTATGAATATAGATACAACCAGGTTTTATCCTTTTTAAGTAATATAAGGATTTTAAACATATTTTAATTATGTATTGTTTATTTATATATTATCCATATAAACTTTATTACTGTACAATCCTCCTATTACCATATAATGGATACAGTATGTGCCATGGATTTTAGCCCATGAGCGACATCTAGTGGTTACTTATTGGTGATGTCTTTGCTCTGGCGTTAATCTTAATTATACTTGGTTATATGGATATCACTTATATATGCCCTCTCCATGGCCCATTTTATATATTGCTGGCTCCGAGGATATTAACCAGAAATACAGCGTTCTGTCCTTGATAATATAGCCCTTGTTATCTCTGATATATTCCCTCGAGTGCCAAGTTCTGTATTGCTATATGTCCCCTTTAGCATGTCTGATACATAGTACATCGTGGTCTCCAACAAAATGGCCACGATGAGACTTCCGGTTTTTCGGAGATATAAACAACACCCACACTACCAATCAGATTCCCCAGACGAAGACACGTGGTGTCGTAACGCGTAGGGATTGGAGGACGTACACCCGGAGTGACGTAAGCTGGCGATTGAAACGCTGCTTGTTTATTCCTTCGTTGCACATTGTTTTTAGTTTTTAATGTAAGCGCAGGTTTTTCCCTAATAAAATATTTCACCTGCACCATACGGTACCTCACTATGGGAGTCCCCTCTCTCTCTTTCTTGCTTTTATTACCCATTCGGTATTGAGGAGCACCTGACCCAATAGAGGGAGGATTCATTAGACCGAGAGAGGAAGCATTTGTGACCACCCATAGAAGGCTGCGAGTGACCTGTACATTATTGCCCATTAAGGAGGGCTGAGAGGTAAGAGTCCCGGGAGCTCAGCCAGGGATCTGGCTCATCTTCTATCACACGGCTGTGTATTTATATTATCGAGCTGGTGCTCACCTTCATCCAGTGCATCCAGTGCATCCGTTCTGACAGCTGATTTGTGCTTACATTTTTTGGGACTGGACTTTCTCATTTAATTCCTTTGCACACACCTGTTCATATTTTTGCACATTTTGAGCATTTTGGACTCATTACACTGCACTTTATTTTTTATATATTTATTGCTGAATTCTGTCAGCTCCTACATTTATTAGTTTATCACTTTATGTCAATATTTTTATGTGATACCATTAGTTCACTAGCGTGATACGTTGCGCAGAATCTCTTTTTTATTTGTATCCTTGTTCAATGTTATGTAAACATTACTAGATTTTGCTGCACTATATTTTTGGTGGGTTTATTCATTTAGGGTCTGCACTTGTCACTTTATTCATATGTATGTTTCGTCTGTCCCTCCACCCGATAATACTTCTTCATTCCGCAAAGACGCCATCTCCTCTTTTCGTAGGCTTTCAGTAACAAGCCTTTGCGGGAAACCCTTCGTACACCCAGAAGTCGTAGACGTACCCCGAGGCCCGGTCACATAGCTTGTAGAGCTTAACCCCATATCGGGCCCTTTTGTTTGGAATATACTTCTTGATGCCAAGCCTGCCTCTGAAGTGGACCAATGACTCATCCACAGAGATATTTTTGTCGGGGACAAATAACTGTGGGAATTTCTCAGAGATTTATTTTTAGAAGTGGTCAAATTTTAAATTATTTGTCATGTGATGGTTCATTTCGGGGAGGGGACTGGGTGTTGTCATTGTAATGGGGCAAACACATTATCATCAGGTATCTTAATCTGGGCATAATGGATGAAAAGAGTGGCATGTGGTGGATGGGTTTGGTGGACCAGTATGAGTACAATTCATTTTGTACTGATTCAGAATATGAACCTGTTGTAAGCAGTGGGTCTTCTACAGATTCAGAGGAAGAGCAAAGTGTCCGCATGAAACAAAGGCGTTCGTTAACCAGCAGCTCAGTGCCATCCACCAGAAATGAAGTGGCATCAACTAGCAGCTCAGTGCCATCCACCAGTAGCACAGTGCCATCCAGAAGAAATTAAGTACCACTGCAGCAAAGGCCAAGAACTAGCAGGGTGCCATCTCAGCCCAAAAGGGTTGGACCCATGCCAGCCTTCCCTATGCCCTTAAAAACCCTCTGTGGCTTCCCCCCAATTCAGGAGCAGCAAACATCCCCCCTTTCACCGCCCAGCCAGGTGTTCAGCTGAACACAGAAAATGTTGCCCCTATTGATTTTTTTTATTTAGTTTTTACCCAAGACCTATTATCCTCCATCGTGGCCCAGTGCAACCTCTATGCACAACCATTTATAACAAACAACCCTGATTCAAGTTACGCCCATCCCTATGAGTGGAGAGCATTTACAGTGGATGAATTTAAATTTTTTTTAGGTGTAGTGAGCGAGTAACTTGTATAACGCTACAAATGCGAACTAAATCGCCTCAAGGCACCTGCATCCAGTGTAGTACTGATCCTTCAGAAGAGGTGGGTCTTTAGTTTTTTCCTAAAAGCTCTAAGGTTTTCTTCCATGCGAATGGTCGTAAGTAGAGCATTCCAAAGTCGAGGTCCTTGGACTGCAAATCTACGTTCTCACAAAAAATAGGATTTTTGTACTCACCGTAAAATCCATTTCTCTGAGTTCATGGACGGACACAACAGCATTGGCCTTAGGGTTATATATCCTTCCTTTCAGGAGAGACTTAGGCAGAAAAAACAGCACTTCAAGTGTTAAAACACTTCTTTCAGTACAGCACCTCCCAGGGGGCGGGTCCCCGGGTACATCCCACTCTCTGCATCATGCATCCCCAGTTTTTTTCTGCCTAACGTTAGGAGAAGACATGGCTCCTCTGGGCCCATGTGCTCTGGAGGCTTTTAGGCGATTTTTTCGCTTTTATTTTATTTTTCCTGCATTTTTGGATCCTGGGATCTACAATCAACTGCTGACTGGGTGACAGGCTGGATCCTTGATCCTTTTAGTCCCCCCATGTTTGGCCATCGAGCGCGTGCCGGCCTTTAGCTACGCGCTGGGCCGTCCACGACATTCCCCATGCTCCAGGGGTGGCCGGTGAGCGACATGCTCCAGGGCACACATATGACCGGTCTCTCTGGTCATGTCGCAGTGTGCCGGGCTGACAGCCATGCCGTAAACGGACGTTGGTTCTGTCTGGAATGCCTCCAGCCGGTGGTCGCAGGACGGGTAAGTAGTATCCCCTTGCCTTGGCATGGTGGTTCGGCAGGTGCATTCCTGGGGAGTTTAATCGAGGGTCCGCCCTGCTTTTCTCTCTTTCTTCCTCTCCCTCCTTCCCCGCTTTCTGGGTGGCGGCCGTGAGATGGTGGTCCCTGGGGGGCTCTGTTACTACCGGGGGGCTGCGCTGCTGTGGGGTGCTATTTTTCCTGTCCTGTATGATGCTGTATGTGCTGGGGAGGGGTGGGCCTGCAGGGTCTGGTGCTTTTACTGTGTTCTGCTGTGTTTGTCACTATATTTTTAAAACACGTAATAGTCTGGCTGTTTTTTCTGCATGTCGGTGGCCATCTTGGAAAAGTTTTGGCCTCTAGTGACCATAATTACGGCGCCAAAAGCTCTTGGCACTCTTCCTGAGGGACGGCACAGCACGGGCAGCGTTCTCAGCGGCGCTACAGCCTGGTCAGGTGGTGAGTCCTCTGGGGGGTCCCCTGCTCTCTGTTGCGGCCGGGAGGGTGGCCTGTGGGTCCTGCCTTGCAGTACAAGGGCGGGATATATACGGTGGGTCAGCATGGCGTCCGAACCAGAGGCTTCTACCCCAAGCATGCCATAGTTAACCCTTAGTGCCCCTGTTGCTGCGGCCTCGGTGGATGCTATGACGGCAGTCCTTGAGGCGTTTACTCAGAAACTTGAGGATTTGTCGCAGGCATCAGACATGCCGGTCCCTTTTGGGTTCCGCAAGCCACCCCGCACCGCAAAAGTGTTTCCTGGTGTTCCATATCTGGACAAATTGTTGTACAAGGAATGGGATCGGCCGCAGAAAGTTTTTGCTGTTCCAAAATACTTTGCGGTCCGTTATCTTTTTGAGGAGGACTTTAAAAAAAAGTGGATCTCTCCTCTGTCAGTGGACCCCCCTGTGTCCAGACTGAACAAGGCTACCACATTACCTGTGGAAGGGGCTCCCGCTTTTAAGGACCCTGCAGATTGGAGAACTGAGGCTGTGGCCCGCTCCATGTTCACAGTGGTGGGGTCGGCGGTGAGACCGGTTAAGTGTCGCAGACACTTACCGAACGGGCAAAGTCCTTTCTGCTGGAGCTGGAGGCGCAGAATGCCTCTGAGACCTGTGTGGACCTGGCCGACCAGTTGGTGCAGGGCCTAAAGTTTGTCTGTGAGTCGGCCCTGAATTTGCTCCCTTTGCTCTCCAGGGCCTCCGCCTACGCGGTGGTGCTACTTCGTCTCGTGTGGCTGAAGTGTTGGTCTGCGGACCAGTCTTCTAAAAAGGCTTTGGTGGACTTACCCTTTAAGGGTGAACAGCTTTTTGGGGTGTCCCTGGATGACATCATAAAGGATGCCACAGGCGGCAAGAGCACTCTGCTCCCGCAATCTGGAAAGGGTAAGGAGCCTCGCCGGAAGCAAGGGCCCTCCTTTACTACCCCCAAGCGTAGTAAAACGTTTTCAGGGTGCTAAGGCGCCCACTGAAGGGCAAAAGCGCCCCTGGTACCGCAAGCCCAACAAGCCTGCGGACAAGCCTGCCTCTGCGTGAAGGTCTGCCCCCACCCCCATTTCTCGGGTGGGGGGCCGACTTCGCAAATTCGCGGCTCGGTGGAGGTCTCTTCTTTCCGACCGTTGGGTTTGCAAAGTAGTTTCCTTGGGGTACAAGATAGAGATTCTCTCTTGCCCACCAAACAGATTTTTTTCCCTCCAACCTCTGGCTCGCCGGAGGGATTTGTCAGGAGCTGTCCCCTTTGAAAACGTGTGTTGACACGAAATGCATCAGGGATGACCTCATTGTTGCCATCGTTTTTCTGATATGCGCTGTATTCCTTACCGATATGTAAGTGCAAATTTTTTATTACATCTTGATTGATTTTTACGGTGTCACACTATGGCGTCCCCCCTTCTCTTTTTTACATTCATGTGGGATCTGTAAACACGGATGTTTATCTCCTGCAATTCCTGAGTGAGAGGTTCTCCAGTCTGGTTCGATGTTCCAGGAATTTCGCTTCACATCCATCCACCCATATTCCCATCCTGCAGAGACTTCATACCTAGTGTTCAAACACTTATCAAGCTCGATCGACTCTGGAAAAGTAATTTTCAGAGTCCATTCAGTCTGGTAAGCCTGCATCTATACCGGTGGTGGGATTTCTTTCTTTATTTGGAATTCTAACTCCATTCACATTCGCTTCATCACTGACAGTTATTGTTTTAAATCACTCAATTCCGGTTTGAGTTGATTGGTCTTTGGACTATATGATATTCACTCATCACGTGGCACCATTTGGACTTTATATGTATATTGTTTGAAATATTTTTTCCTTTTCATGTGCATTTTTCATTTATTTTGTTTATGCAAAAACAATTTTTCTGACTTCATTGTCACATTTATTTTGATTGTATCAGAGCGCTGCACTCCTTTGTCCACATTGTTTGTTTGCTTCTCTGCTGGTCAGGGGAGTGGTTGTACCGGTTCCCTCAACGGAACGGTTTCAGGGGTTTTACTCCAATCCTGGACCTCAAGGCCATCAATTGCTTTGTCAAAGTACAACAATTCAGGATGGAGTCGATTCGCTCAGTAGTAGCAGCGCTCCATCAGGGGGATTTCCTAGCATCCTAGGATATCAAGGACGCGTAATTGCATATCCCCATATGCGCAAAACACCAGAGATTTCTGCGTTTTGCGGTCGGAGAGGACCACTTTCAATTTGTGGCCCTCCCGTTCGGCCTGGCTTCGACACCACGGGTTTTCACCAAGGTGCTCGCTCCGATTCTGGCTCTGCTGAGACAGCGCGGGATCGCTATCGTAGGATACCTGGACGACCTTCTTCTGAGAGCTTCTTCAAGCTCAGAATTAGAAGACGACGTGTCTATCTCCTGTCAGACCCTCCGAGAATTCGGTTGGCTATTGAATACCCAGAAGTCAGTACTGGTACCGTCTCAGCGGCTGGAATACCTGGGGTTAGTCCCGGATTCCTCAGAGGCAAGAGTTTTCCTCCCAACGGAAAAACTACAGACACTGCAGTCTGCGGTGCAGCGGTTGATGACCCATGAATGGGCGTCGCTTCGCTTTTGCATTAGAGTGCTGGGTCTGATGGTGGCCTCTTTCGAGGCAGTGCCGTATGCCCGATTTCGCACTCGAGTGTTGCAAAAAGAGATTCTGTCAAGTTGGGACAAGCTTCCTTCGTCTCTGGATTACCAGATTCGGGTGAGTCGACTGGTCAAGTCATCCCTAGTCTGGTGGCTGACATCTCCGGTACTTCGGACCGGAAAATCGTTTATGCCGTGCCATTGGACAGTGGTCACGACAGATGCCAGCCTCTCCGGCTGGGGGGGTGTCTGGGGTGTCCAGTCAGCCCATGGGGTCACTATCGCCTAATCTACGCCTTCCCTCCTCTGAAGCTTTTTCCTTGCCTGCTGCGCAGAGTGGAAGCCGAGGGGATGCTAACAATCCTGATCGCTCCGGATTGGCCGCGCCGTCCCTGGTACGCGGACCTGGTGCGTCTGGTGGCAGACGTCCCTTGGCATCTACCCCTGAGGGAAGATCTTCTGTCGCAGGGTCCAATCTTTCACCCTGCTTTACAGTCGCTGGCTTTAACGGCGTGGCTGTTGAGAGCCAGGTGCTGAAGGATCGAGGCCTGTCGGGCTCGGTGGTCTCTACCATGCTACGAGCACGGAAGTCTACTTCACGAAAGATTTACCATCGTACGTGGAAGGCCTACATCTCTGTGTGAAGAGATGAAATGGCACCCCCAAACATACGTGATGTCCCGGATTCTGCTGTTCTTACAGCGTGGAGTGGATCAGGCTCTCGCCTTAAGTACAGTTAAGAGTCAGATTTCGGCTCTAGCTGTCTACTTTCAGCGACCCTTGGCGGCGCACTCCCTGGTGTGTACGTTTGTGCAGGGGGTTCGGCATTTGTGGCCCCTCCTGTGCACCCTCCACTGCCTCCATGGGACTTGAATTTAGTCCTTTTGTTGCTTCAAGAGGCTCCGTTTGAGGACATTCAGAAGATTCCCTTGTTGACTCTGTCCCAGAAGGTGTTTTTTCTGGTGGCAATTACCTCGGTCAGACGGGTATCTGAACTGGCGGCCTTGTCTTGCAAGGCTCCTTACTTGGTCATCCATAAGGATAAGGTGGTGCTGCGGCCACAGCCGTCATTCCTTCCAAAGGTTCTTTCGGCTTTTCACATTAATGAGGACATTGTTTTGCCATCCTTTTATGTCCTCGGCCGAAAAACCTGAAGGAGGCCACTTTGCATTGCTTGGACGTGGTTCGGGCCCTATAGGTGTACTTGTCTGCTACGGCTCAGTTTCAGAAGTCGGACTCACTGTTCGTGTCGGTAACTGGTCCTAAGAAAGGTCTGGCGGTCTCGTCTGCCACCATTTCTAGGTGGATCAGACAGGTCGTGCTCCAGGCTTATGCCCTAAAGGGGTGGGCGCCTCCCTTTCAGTTTACGGCGCATTCGACCAGGGCGATTGGTGCCTCTTGGGTTTTCCACCATCAAGCGTCTGTGTTACAGGTGTGTAAGGCAGCGACCTGGTCGTCAATCCACACCTTCTCAAAATTTTACAAGGTGGATGTGAGTGCATCTTCCGATGCCTCCTTTGGCCGCAAGGTTTTTCAGGTGGCAGTTTAAGGTTGAAGTTCCTCCCTTTGTTTGGGGTGAAGCTTGGTTTGCTGTGTTTTTTTCCCACCCCTCGAAATTTTTTGACACTGCTTGGGGACATCCCTAAGGTCAATGCTGCTGTGTCCGTCCATGAACGGAAGAGAAAATAGGATTTTTGTACACACCGTAAAATCCATTTCTCTGAGTTCATGGACGGACACAGCACCCACCCCTCCTTTGTTTGTACTGCTTGTTTACGAACTGGGGCTGCATAATGCAGAGAGTTGGATGTACCCGGGGGACCCACCCCCTGGGAGGGAGGTGCTGTACTGAAAGAAGTGTTTTAACACTTGAAGTGCTGTTTTTTCTGCCTAAGTCTCTCCTGAAAGGAAGGACATATAACCCTAAGGTCAATGCTGCTGTGTCCGTCCATGAACTCAGAGAAATGGATTTTACGGTGAGTACAAAAATACTATTTTTTGTGAGAACGTAGATTTGCAGTCCAAGGACCTCGGCTTTGGAATGCTCTACTTACGACCATTCGCATGGAAGAAAACCTTAGAGCTTTTAGGAAAAAACTAAAGACCCACCTCTTCTGAAGGATCAGTACTACACTGGATGCAGGCGCCTTGAGGCGATTTAGTTCGCATTTGTAGCGCTATACAAGTTACTCGCTCACTACACCTAAAAATTATTTAAATTCATCCACTGTCAATGCTCTCCACTCATAGGGATGGGCGTAACTTGAATCAGGGTTGTTTGTTATAAATGGTTGTGCATAGAGGTTGCACTGGGCCACGATGGAGGATAATAGGTCTTGGGTAAAAACTAAATAAAAAAAATCAATAGGGGCAAAAATTTCTGTGTTCAGCTGAACACCTGGCTGGGCGGTGAAAGGGGGGATGTTTGCTGCTCCTGAATTGGGGGGAAGCCACAGAGGGTTTTTAAGGGGATAGGGAAGGCTGGCATGGGTCCAACCCTTTTGGGCTGAGATGACACCCTGCTAGTTCTTGGCCTTTGCTGCAGTGGTACTTAATTTCTTCTGGATGGCACTGTGCTACTGGTGGATGGCACTGAGCTGCTAGTTGATGCCACTTCATTTCTGGTGGATGGCACTGAGCTGCTGGTTGACGAACGCCTTTGTTTCATGGGCACACTTTGCTCTTCCTCTGAATCTGTAGAAGACCCACTGCTTACAACAGGTTCATATTCTGAATCAGACTCAGAGAGCTCCCCGCTGCTCTCGTCTGGTCTAATGAGTCTGCACTGCTGGGTTGTGATGAGGGTGCACTGCTGGGTTCTGATAAGGGTGCACTGCTGGGAACAGGTGAGGGTGCACTGATGGGAACGGGTGAGGGTGCACTGATGTACACTAATTTACCACACTGAGGCTGCACTGATTATCTGGCACTGATATGCACTGATGAGGATCCACTGATGAGCACTCACTTATGGGCACTATTGGGCACTCTAGTGGCACTGATGAGCGCTATAGTGGTGCAGAGGAGCACTATAGTGTCACTGATGTGGTACTGATGGCACCTATGTGGCACTTATGGAGCACTGACAAACAATGGCGGCACCGAAGTGGCATAGGTGGCACTGGTGGCACCGATGGGGCACTGGTGTCACTGATGAGCCTTGTATTGGCACTGATGAGCCTTGTATTGGCACTGATGAGCCTAGTGGTGGCACTGATGGGTACTATAGTGGCACTGATGGCACTGCTGGGTACTGTAGTGGCACTGGTGGCACTACTGGGTACTGTAGTGGCAGTGATGGGTATTTTTGTGGCACAGATTGGTACTGTAGGGGCACTGATGGGTAGTGTAGTGGCACAGATTGGCACTGTGTGGCACTTCTGGGCACTGTAGTTCTCAGAAAAAAATAAACTCACTGTTGACAATGTACTCTCTTCTCTCCTCACACGCTGTATCGGTGTGAGGAGAGAAGAGAGCTGGACCTCTCCGTGACCCCTGTTTGTTTACATTGTGATCGCTCCCTCATTGGAGGGAGTGATCACATAGTAAAGGGCCACTTTCATTGGTCCTTTACCGTGATCCGTGTTGCGCCGGGTTCCGTAAACCCGGACACTAATATATATATATATATATATATATATATATATATATATATATATATATATATATATATATATATATACTGTGTGTGCACAAAGCAAGTTTCAGTATACTGTCATTTACGTACCTTGTGCAATCAATAATCTGTTTAATTACTGAATGTATATTTATTGAATGCCTTTGTTGCTTCAATATTTTTTTAGCTGTAGAAGTCTACTATTTTTCTGATATGCAGCTCTTCCTTTTATTAATTTTAGGGGAAAAGGGAATTGCCGCTCCAGGTGGGAACCCAGATGAGTATCCTCCATTGCAGACAACTCAGGTGCAGACAATGCATTTAGCAAAGCAGGAACAAAAATTGTCTCTGGACAGCCACACTCTGAACAAATTGTAGCCTTTTATTGAAAGAAAGGACAGCACTACAAGTCACAGCAAAATAAAATAAAACCTGACTCTGATGCGTTTTGCACTGAAACTAGTGCTTAGTCATAGCTATGAGTATTACTATCATGTTTGTGTGTGGCCTGAATATATATTTATTTTCGTTTTTTTAAAATTCCCCTCTTGTTATTCACTGTGTCCTTCTTCACAGGTAGATTTCCATCTTCGAGCAGAGAGGGTGGTGCAGTCAGTCAAAGCGATATGTAATGCACTTGCAGCTGTTGAAACTCTGGAAATCAGTAGTGCGCTAAACCAACTTCCGCCTTGTCCTCCCAGAGTCCAAATCAAGTCCCATAAGGTAAACATGATAAATTATTAGTAAATCATTTTAAAATAAGGTTGGTGTTTGCAGAAAAAACTTTTCTTCTTTCCTTTAGAAAATTCTTATTTGCATGATAATGGTTAACTAAAGAAGTCAAACTTGTCTTTTTTCCACCGCTTTCCAGATTTTAAATCCGTCAAGTACACAACACTATGCTCAATTAACTATCGAGACATACTTTGAGTTATTTTACATAACTGAATGCTCTCTAAAAGCTGCCCCAAGAAAAAAATAATAATCATAAAATTTGTTATAGTCGATGATTATTATCGACTTTTATATTTCCTTTTACCACTGAAGGAAAAAATAAATGTTTTATAACTTTTTTGCTGATGGGAGTCCCTTTAACCACTTCCATACTGGGCACTTACGCCCCTTCCTGCCCAAGCCAATTTTCAGCTTTCAGCACTGTCGCACTTTGAATGACAATTGCGCGGTCGTGCTACACTGTACCCAAACAATTTTTTTATCATTTTGTTCCCACAAATAGAGCTTTCTTTTGGTGGTATTTGATCACCTCTGCGGTTTTTATTTTTTGCGCTATAAACAAAAGAAGAGTGACAATTTAAAAAAAAAACACTATTTTTTACTTTTTTATTTAATAAATATCACAATTTTTTTTAAAAAAAACGTTTTTTTTCCTCAGTTTAGGCCGATATGTATTCTTCTACATATTTTTGGTAAAAAAAATCGCAATGATCATATATTGATTGGTTTGCGCAAAAGTTATAGCGTTTACAAAATAGCTGATAGATTTATGGCATTTTTATTTTATTAATTTTTTTACTAGTATTGGCGGCGATTTGCGATTTTTTTTACTGTCACCGTGACATTGCGGCGAACACATCGGACACTTTTGATACGTTTTTGGCGCCATTCACATTTATACAGCGATTAATGCGATAAATATGCACTAATTACTGTATAAATGTGACTGGCATTCAAGGGGTTAACACTAGGGGGTGAGGGAGGGATCTAATGCTTTCAGCCGCGATTGCGGCTGTGTTTACATTCCGGGACCCGGGCGTGACGTCATAACATCGCGCCCGGGCCTCCGACGATCATAGAGATGACTGGTGACCATCTGGTCACCAGTCTACTCTATGGTTTCCATCGGACGCCGGCGGATCGTTTCTCCGGGTCTCCGATGGCACGGGAGAGCCCGGAGAAGCACCGGATGGCGGCGGGAGGGGGGGCGTCCCCTCCCGCCGCCTATAAGAACGATCAAGCGGCGGAACCGCCGCTATGATCGTTCTTATGGTGCAGGGATTCACCGGCTGAAGAGATGGATATCTAAATGATGCCTGTAGCTGCAGGCATCATTCAGATATCCCCACTGAAAGTCCAGGACGTCATATGACGTCCTTGGGCGGCAAGTGGTTATTCACATTTATACAGCGATTAATGCGATAAATATGCACTAATTACTGTATAAATGTGACTCGCATTCAAGGGGTTAACACTAGGGGGTGAGGGAGGGGTTAATATGTATACCTAAATTGTGTTCTAACTGTGGGGAAAGGGGGGTGACTGGGGGAGGTGACCGATGCTGTGTCCCTATGTACAAGGGACACAGATCCGTCTCCTCTCTCCCCTGACAGGATGTGGAGCTCTGTGTTTACACACAGAGCTCCACGTCTTGTCCCTGTAGCCGCCGATTCCGAGTGCCTGGCGGACATCGCGACCGCCAGGCACGCGCATCGGCATCTCGGGGACGCGCCGGGCGCGCGCGCGCTGCCGCCGGCGCGCTCGCGCGCCCCCCAGTGGCCGCAAGAATACAGGATGTCAAATGACGTCCTGTTGAATTTTCAGAGTAACCGTGGAGCCGTCATTTGACGATGGCCCGGTACTCTAGTGGTTAACCACTTCAATACCGGGCCTATTTTGGCACTTCTCTCCTACATGCATAAATCATAACTTTTTTGTTAGAAAATTACTCAGAACCCCCAAACACTATATATGTTTTTTTAGCAGACACCCTAGGGAATAAAATGTCGGTCATTGCAACTTTTTATCTCGCACAGTATTTGCGCAATAATTTTTCAAACGCATTTTTTTTGGGAAAAAACGGTTTTGTGAATTAAAAAATAACAATACAGTAAAGTTAGCCCAATTTTTTTGTATAATGTGAAAGATGAAGTTACGCCGAGTAAATAGATACCTAACATGTCACTCTTTAAAATTGCGCACACTCATGGAATGGCTCCAAACATCAGTACTTAAAAATCTCCATAGGCGTCGCTTATTTTTTTTACAAGTTACAAATTTAGAGTTACAGAGTAGGTCTAGTGCTAAAATTGTTGCTGGCGCTCTAACGTACGCGTCGATACCTCACATGTGTGGTTTCAACGGCGTTTACATATGTGGGCGGGACTTACGTGTGTGTTCGCTTCTGAGCGCGAGCTAACAGGGATAGGGGTGTTTAAATTTTTTTTTTTTATAATTTTTTTTTTTATTTTACTCGACTTCTTTTATTTTTACACTTTTTTGCCTTTTTTTTTTTTTTTTTTATTCCTATTACAAGGAATGTAAACATCCCTTGTAATAGGAATGTGTGTGACAGGTACTCTTTATAGAGAGATGCAGGGTCAATAAGACACCGCATCTCTCCTCCAGGCTGGAAAGCATTAGATTGTGAAAAAAAATTCACCGATCTAATGCTTTCAGCCGCGATTGCGGCTGTGTTTACATTCCGGGACCCGGGCGTGACGTCATAACATCGCGCCCGGGCCTCCGACGATCATAGAGATGACTGGTGACCATCTGGTCACCAGTCTACTCTATGGTTTCCATCGGACGCCGGCGGATCGTTTCTCCGGGTCTCCGATGGCACGGGAGAGCCCGGAGAAGCACCGGATGGCGGCGGGAGGGGGGGCGTCCCCTCCCGCCGCCTATAAGAACGATCAAGCGGCGGAACCGCCGCTATGATCGTTCTTATGGTGCAGGGATTCACCGGCTGAAGAGATGGATATCTAAATGATGCCTGTAGCTGCAGGCATCATTCAGATATCCCCACTGAAAGTCCAGGACGTCATATGACGTCCTTGGGCGGCAAGTGGTTAAAGGCTAAACTGGCCCCGCAGCCCCCAACTCACTGTTCTGACAGGGAGTGGGGGGGATCTTCACTTCCTGCTCTGTCATAATCTGAAAAGAACATAACGATGCAGTTCTTTGCCCGCCTGTCTGAGTCATCCATTCACAGTGTTTTGTGAATGGAAAACTACAAGGTCCGACAGGCTGTCGGCTTGTAGTTCTTAACCTCTTCAGCCCCAGAAAGAATTTACCCCCTTCTTGACCAGAGCATTTTTTGCGATTCGGCATTTGTGCAACATTGTATCCAAACAAGATTTACTTCCTTTTTTTCCCACAAATAGAACTTTATTTTGGTGGTATTTGATCTGCTGATCGTGGGTGCAATGCAGGGCTTTCCAGGCTCCCAATAAAAAATAAATGCACATTTTATTACCTGCAAAAAGATGTGCGTTTTATGATTATTTTTTTTTTTTTTTTAAAGGTGAACTTGTCCTTCAAGTTTTAAATTGGCCATAGACTATTTTGGTACAACCAGCCTGCCAGATTTTACATGCGATTATCGTTAGCGACTGTTATAGTTGCTAGCAATAATCACTGTGTTCTCCTGGTAGAGGCGGCTTCCCCCGCCGTCAACTGTCTGCACTCTGTTTTTTTTGTTTTGTTTGTTTGCAAGATTTTCTGGTATTAGCAGCTACTGGTTCTATTATCCTATTTCAAAATGTATAAACTTAACTGCAGGCCCACAAAATATAAGACACAGTGCTTTCCTTCCCACAGTCCCTAAAGCACAATGATGAGGCCTAAGGAACAAATTACACTATAAGTGACAATATCATGCACCAGCGAAGCAAAAGGGTCCCTGGGCGGTTTAAATCATAATAACATACTCACCTTGAAACAAAACCCTCCAATGGTGCACTGTCTATGCTGTTGGCGCGCGGTCTTGTATCGTGTTTGTCTCTCGCTAGTCTCTCAGGTGTACTGATCCTGCTCATAGGTGGGTCTTGTTGGTTTTCCTATTCCTCTGGAGTCCCTGCTCTGGGATATCCCAATGGATAGAGAACAAGATCTCCACTGTGTCCTTCAAAGAACGGAAGAGAAAATTTGATATTTTTATTCTCGCTGTCAATCTGAGTTCTTTGACATTCTGTTTTTTTTTTTTTTTCTGTCACCAGCTGTTTGCTCTATGTACTACTTTGTGACTGAGCTGCCTTTTTGCAGATGAGGGGTTTGGCCACTGTCAGGGCCCACCCCTAGGCTGTGCTTTTGTGTTTTTGCCTAGTGTTCTACTGCTGAAGGTGGAACCATAACTCTGTGTTCCGAGAACAAGATTTTTACTGTGTCCTTAACCACTTAAGCTCCAGAAGATTTACCCTCTTCATGACCAGGCCATTTTTTGCAATACAGCACTGCGTTATTTTAACTGACAATTCCACGGCTGTGCAATGCTGTACCCAAATTAAAAGCATGCCCCCCCCCCCCCCCCCCACAAATAGAGCTTTCTTTTGGTGGTAGTTGACCACTTCTGCATTTTCTTTTTTTTTTTCTTTTTTTGCGTTATAAACATTAAAAGGTCGACAATTTTGAAAAAACAAAACAATATTTTTTACTTTCTACTCTTAAACACAGCCAATAAAAAAAATTAAGAAATCGAATTTCGTCATCAATTTAGGGCAAGGTGTATTCTGCTGCATGTTTTTGGTAAAGTAAATCCCAATAAGCATTTTATTAACAAAATCAATGTCTAATTCATTTCACATTGTTAACCACTTACTTACCTGCAGTATAGGAACGGTTGGATGTGTGAAATACAGACTTTCTGTTTAAATTGTAATTTTCACAAGGCTATTGATTCCGAGAAGTTATCATGGTGACATTATGTCAAAGGGACTATACGCCTGTAACGGAACCCCAAATGGGACAGGGGTTAAATCCGTTTACGATATTCCATTCCACCCAAGACAGCTTATCGACACTCCACAATCAGGCAAACGAACACAAGCCATAAGAATTCCCCCAGAAACGAGACGCACAGCTCTGTTTGAGGTTCAAAACAGGGAATGAATCTTTATTATCGGCACATGGTAACACATTTCTTTTCAAAATACATCCCTCTCACCCTTGGGAAACAGGGTGGATTAAAGTGTCCAATGACAATGGTGATACAGGTCAGGTGTGTTCAAACTTCTCCTTCAGTAAACAGTCTTAGCAGGGGGGGGTTGCTGGAGTGATCCCCCCCCCCTTTCCTCACAGCAAGACACTTAAACATCCCATAATAGGTAACCAGACTGTCTACCAAGCTCCAATCCAATCCACATCACCACAGTAGAAGACTTACAGTGATGAAAATAAGTATTTGAACACCCTGCTATTTTGCAAGTTCTCCCACTTGGAAATCATGGAGGGGTCTGAAATTGTTATCGTAGGTGCATGTCCACTGTGAGAGACATAATAAAAAAAAAAAAATCCAGAAATCACAATGTATGATTTAACTATTTATTTGTATGCTACAGCTGCAAATAAGTATTTGAACACCTGAGAAAATCAATGTTAATATTTGGTACAGTAGCCTTTGTTTGCAATTACAGAGGTCAAATGTTTCTTGTAGTTTTTCACCAGGTTTGCACACACTGGAGGAGGGATTTTGGCCCACTCCTCCACACAGATCTTCTCTAGATCAGTCAGGTTTCTGGGCTGTCGCTGAGAAACACGGAGTTTGAGCTCCCTCCAAAGATTCTCTATTGGGTTTAGGTCTGGAGACTGGCTAGGCCACGCAGGAACCTTGATATGCTTCTTACAGAGCCACTCCTTGGTTATCCTGGCTGTGTGCTTCGGGTCATTGTCATGTTGGAAGACCCAGCCTCGACCCATCTTCAAAGCTCTAACTGAGGGAAGGAGGTTGTTGACCAAAATCTCGCAATACATGGCCCCGGTCATCCTCTCCTTAATACAGTGCAGTCGCCCTGTCCCATGTGCAGAAAAACACCCCCAAAGCATGATGCTACCACCCCCATGCTTCACAGTAGGGATGGTGTTCTTGGGATGGTACTCATCATTCTTCTTCCTCCAAACACGGTTAGTGGAATTATGACCAAAAAGTTCTATTTTGGTCTCATCTGACCACATGACTTTCTCCCATGACTCCTCTGGATCATCCAAATGGTCATTGGCAAACTTAAGACGGGCCTTGACATGTGCTGGTTTAAGCAGGGGAACCTTCCGTGCCATGCATGATTTCAAACCATGACGTCTTGGTGTATTACCAACAGTAACCTTGGAAACGGTGGTCCCAGCTCTTTTCAGGTCATTGACCAGCTCCTCCCGTGTAGTCCTGGGCTGATTACTCACCTTTCTTAGGATCATTGAGACCCCACGAGGTGAGATTTTGCATGGAGCCCCAGTCCGAGGGAGATTGACAGTCATGTTTAGCTTCTTCCATTTTCTAATGATTGCTCCAACAGTGGACCTTTTTTCACCAAGCTGCTTGGCAATTTCCCCGTAGCCCTTTCCAGCCTTGTGGAGGTGTACAATTTTGTCTCTGGTGTCTTTGGACAGCTCTTTGGTCTTGGCCATGTTAGTAGTTGGATTCTTACTGATTGTATGGGGTGGACAGGTGTCTTTATGCAGCTAATGACCTCAAACAGGTGCATCTAATTTAGGATAATAAATGGAGTGGAGGTGGACATTTTAAAGGCAGACTAACAGGTCTTTGAGGGTCAGAATTCTAGCTGATAGACAGGTGTTCAAATACTTATTTGCAGCTGTATCATACAAATAAATAGTTAAAAAATCATAAATTGTGATTTCTGAATTTTTTTTTTTGATTATGTCTCTCACAGTGGACATGCACCTACGATGACAATTTCAGACCCCTCCATGATTTCCAAGTGGGAGAACTTGCAAAATAGCAGGGTGTTCAAATACTTATTTTCCTCACTGTAATTACCACAATAGACAATAGGATGCAATCACACCCCACCCCTTTCATCACAGCAAGCTTAATAGTACACATCAGCCAACATACAATATATATATATATATATATATATATATATATATATATATATATATATATATATATATATATATATACTGTGATGCATTTGCCTATATGTCTCATTTTAAGGCTCCCTGCTAGCCATGTGTGTAGAGGTAGAAAGGAATTTCATGTGTGATTCATTCCTCTAACAGGTTATTGAAGTGCTAATGTCCCCTCACTATTCTAAACGTTAATTGATCTATTGTGTTGTGTGAAGAAGATCTGTGTTTACCCTTAAAAGATGTGTTTTGTATCATCAGGCTAAATGATTAGAGAAGTGGTATGTTAATTATTCTGATTGCTTCAGTGTAGTAATTAACTCCACTGATGTCTTTATCTAAAGAAATGTGTCTGCATGGTCGGCTCCGACTTGTCTCCTATAATCTGTATGGGAAACCCCACTGTGTGAGGGGGGGGCGTTCCTAACAGGTTGTAACCACATATAAGCTGAGTTTTTGTGTCATTAAAGTCTCTTGTTCCAGCATTGAGCCTTGGCATGTGTGGCTTATTATGGCGATTCCAGGAGGGGATGTTCTTGTATGGGGAGAAGGGAATGCTTGACGGGGATATCATTCTAATACCGTCACATATACAATATCTATACTGCATTAAATGTGACTGGCACAGACCATAGTGGGGTTCTCATTCACCCTGTGCCCCTAAAGTCACTCCCGTTATATGGCTCCCTCCTTGTGGGACACTCCGGCAGACCCGGCTTGATCTTTCTCGGGTCAACTTGGGGATGTCCGGAACTAGGAGGCCGGGATGATGTCTGTTTGCCGGGATAACCCATCAGCCTTGCCATCTGGCTTACCAGGTCGGTAGCTGATGGTGAAGGTAAATAATGGAAATCAGTTCTGGAACAGTCACTTGCTTTGCTCTCTCAATGGCTCCCAAAACCTGTTGCTGATGCTCTTGGGAGAGAGGTAAGGCACAACCTGGGCACAAATTCCATTTAACCTTTTGACAATTTCAGCCTGTTTGTGCATTTCAATGTTCAAGCCATGGGACATCTCATAATACATGACGTAGTGTCGTTGCATCTCCGATTTCTCACTGGCCAATTTGTCACATTCCCATTTTAGACTGTGATATTGTGCCTGATCTATGGTACATGTCAGGGGAGATAGTCTTACCCGGGTCTCAGCAGCAAGCGGGTTGGTTCCAGCAGCACGGGTCTGGGCACAGGTAGTCACTCTGTGGGCTTCAGCGGGGCACATCGGGGCGTAAGCAGAAACAAGAGGGGCCAAATCATTCCCCAGTAGTACATCCGCTGGCAAATCCTTCATCACCCCCACATTCACATGTCCCGAACCAACCCCCCAATCCAGGTGAACCCGGGCAACGGGTAGCCGGAATACGGTGCCTCCCGCCACTCTTACGGCTTCAGTGTCTCTGGTGTGCTGGCTCTCTGGGATGAGTTTCTTCTGTAGCAGGGTCATGGTGGCCCCAGTATCACGTAGCCCATTGGCTACCTTTCCATTGAGCCAGACAGTCTGCCTGTGTTGCTGCCTGTTGTCCTGGTTAGCTGCTTGTATCGGATCTGCCTCGTGCATGATGCCCCAATGTTCTTCCTCAACGCAGTGGGCCGCAGCCATGGATGTGTGGGGGTTCCCCCTTTCTGGCTGTCTCCATGACTGTGACTGCCTGGGTGGATTCAATGGACAGTCTAGCTTTTTGTGTCCTAGCTGTTTACACCTGAAACACCTGATGGGCTGTGAGTAGTCCTGGGAGTTGAACCTGGGCTGCTGAGGATAAGTTGCCGCTGGAGGTGGTGCTGTAGGATGGTCCGACTGGGGTTTGTAGGCAATAGCCGGAGGGGGTGCCGCCGATCGATAATCCACCCGAGCTGTGGTCTTGACCACAGAGTTATCCAGTTTGCGGGCGTCTGTGTAATCGTCCGCCAGGCGAGCTGCTTCAGACAAGGAGAAAGGGTTTCTGTCCCAGATCCACTCTCTGACTTCCTGGGACAGTTTGTCAAAGAAGTGCTCCAGCAGGAACACCTGCAGCACCTCTTCCCCGGATACTGCTTAGCATCCATCGACCCAGTGGGATGCAGTGCGTGTAGGCGGCATGCCCACTCGGTATATGAGTCTCCAGTCTGCTTGCTCATCTCTCGGAACCGCCTCCGGTATGCCTCTGGTGTGACGGCATACCTGGCCAAAAGTGATTGTTTTACCAGTCCATAGTTCATAATATCCTTGTCTGGGATGGCCCTGAACGCTTCACTGGCCCGGCCGGACAATTTCCCAGACAAAATGGTAACCCATTCCTCTGTGGGCACCCGGTGTAGGGCACATTGCCGTTCAAAATCCGCCAGGTACCCATCAATCTCCCCTTCAGTTTCAATGAAATTCTTAAAAACAGAAAAATTTATCTTTCTCCTTTCGGTTGGTGCTGCTGTGACTTCTGCTTCTGCAGAACCTTTTTGCAGTAGCCAATTTGCGTCCACAGCAGCTATACCTCGGTCTATGATCTCCGGTGGAGGGTTAGGACCATAGTGTGCCAGTCTTAGTTTAACAGCCCGATCAAAACTTTCCTCCTCGGGTGTCCTGTCTGTTACGCTGGGCCTTTCCGTTAAGTTGGGTCTTTCAGCTCAATCCATTTGGACAAGTTATGTGATCACGTCCATCTTCTTGCGGTTGCTGGCCGGTCTGCCACGGTTCTCCAGTAAGTCTCTGTAGCTGTCCTTTAAGGCTGTGGGATCATCTAACTGCTAGCCAACAATTGTAACGGTCACCACCGTTTACGATATTCCATTCCACCCAAGACAGCTTATCGACACTCCACAATCAGGCAAACGAACACGACCCATAAGAATTCCCCCAGAAACGAGACACACAGCTCTGTTTGAGGTTCAAAACAGGGAATGAATCTTTATTATCAGCACATGGTAACAAATTTCTCTTCAATACATCCCTCCCACCCTTGGGAAACAGGGTGGATTAAAGTGTCCAATGACAGTGGTGATACAGGTCAGGTGTGTTCAAACTTCTCCTTCAGTAAACAGTCTTAGCAGGGGGGGGGGTTGCTGGAGTGACCCCCCCCCCTTTCCTCACAGCAAGACACTTAAACATCCCATAATAGGTAACCAGACTGTCTACCAAGCTCCAATCCACATCACCACAGTAGCAGACTTAATTACCACAATAGACAATAGGATGCAATCACACCCCACCCCTTTCATCACAGCAAGCTTAATAGTACACATCAGCCAACACACAATATCTATACCGCATTAAATGTGACTAGCACAGACCATAGTGGGGTTCTCATTCACCATGTGCCCCTAAAGTGACTCCCGTTACAACGCCCATTTGCGGGTGATTTTATTGATTTTCAAGACATTCCTGTAACACAATTGGTTTGCACAAAAGTTATAGCATCTTCAAACTAATGGATTTATTTTATAATAGTAATGCTAAATATATGCACTGTCACTGAACTAATGACACTGGCAGGGAAGGTGTTAACATCTGGGTGATCAAAGGGTTATCTGTGTGCCTAACATGTGTTTCTGTATAGTGGGGGAGGTGATTTTATTAGTGGAAGACATGGAACAGTGTTCCTGCTTCACATGTACACAGGATCCATGACTTCTGTACTGACAGAACGGCAATCTGCCTTGTTTACATAGTGCTATGTGTACACGTGATGTGGGAGGGTCGTCAAGGGATTAAATGAACCAAGAGAAAAGTGTTTTAGTGAGCACAAAAATACAGAAAATCATAGCTCAAAAGGGACATAGTTTAAACAAGCCCTAAATATAGAACTGAAACATTCAGTTTGAGTTGTTGTCCTTGCTTCAGTATCAATGAAATAATTTAAAATGGGTTTGTGTTTATAATTAGACCAATATACCTCTTGGTCTCTAGACAGGTGTAATCGCGATCTACAGTAAGTATTTGGTTGACGTTATTGCCAATAAAATGATGACTTGGGTAAAGATCAGAATGGAGCCATTCATACAGTAAGGCCTGATTTACACCTAATGCAGGTTGCAGTTTGCATATTTCAGGTGCATTTTGCATTTTTTTCATACATCATGGTACACAGTCATTACTTGCCGGGTTATACTTCATTAGGTGAATGAACACTGGTAGACCAAAGTCTTTAGACAGGAACTGATCCCCTATATAACCCCTCCCATACAGGAAGCACATCCATTTTTTACCAGTGTCTGCAAGGTGGGTTGCAAGGTGTGTTGAGCTTTCTGAGCTCCAGGTCTCTATTCCCACAAATGGTTAAAAAATGGATCAATGGATTGACTGATCGGATCTATTTGACACAGGCTTTTATGCTTAGATAAATGGTACCCGAGCCTCACAAAGAAGAATCAAGATCCTGCAAGGTTTTGCCTGTAACCAACCTTCGGGCACTGGACCCAGCGGAGTGGAAAACACTACAGCGCTAAGGCATTTCATTTCCTGCAGGGTGCTGTGTACAGATCCATTGGATCTGTAGATCCACGGGAGAGTGGACCCTGAACATGAAAGGGTACCCAGTCCTTGAATGTCTAAGTGACAGGAACCCGCCATGAAGGGTGAAGAGTGGGCCCTTAGTTTCGAAGTGGCCCTGCACCTGGACGGGTTAGTGAAACCCCTTTATTTTATTATTTTGGGGTGTCCCAGTGATTGTAACAATCAGTCAAGCTAGCTAAAGGCTGGAGACCTGTGTGTAGTGACCATACGGGGGAGTTTGGGACTAGCTGTGGGCGTTTGCAAAGTGTACCTCTCTTGCTTGTGTCTGGCTGTTTTTACCTGTATGATGGGGCACAATCGTTCGTGACGCACGTGCGTTTGCAAGATTGCCGCTGTGTTCAGCAGTTCTTGTTTGGTGGCCATGACACATGTGCATTCGTACAAGTGCCACTGGACTTAGCAGCTTGTTTGGCAACCTGTGTTGCATGTGGCTTCGCCGTAGGTGTGCAGTACCCTTTATGCACGCACCAACGTTCTGACGCACACCCAGCTTATTTAAAGCTGTGTAGGCCAAGCATGCAGTGCTTCCAGAAGGCAGATGTGGGACACAGAACAGGCTCTGAACAGACATTGCTAGTGGTTCATTTCTCCTTACCCGGGTCACATGAGTCGCCAAGTGTTGCTTGGCAGGCTATGGTGCTTAGCCGGGTTGTTGCATATGGGCTTGGGAGCCTTAATAAAGGGTCTCCCTTCTGAGGTGTGTTAAATCTACACCCAAGCACTCTTTTGTTTGTGGCTATGTATTCCAAAAAGAGGTGCGGGACAAACGCTACAGGGAAGGGCACATCTATGTCATCAGCAGTTCCTGATGAACCTATTTGTATCCCTGGTGTTGTATCCCCCTGAAGGACCAGAGGCTTCTGAGCAATCTGAGCCGATGCACCTATCTGTTATTGTGTCCACAGTCTATGCTGCTGCTTCACCCTTTATCACGAAGGACGAACATCCTCAGCCCTAGCCGTGTTAGAGCACATAATTGCTGGCATGATTGCCTCCATCCCGCAGGGTGGCAAGAAGCGTAACAGATCCCAACTCCCTGGAGCCTCCTAGTTGGAGCAGGAATGGGTTGAGAATGGGGAAGAGCTAAAAAGCTCAGGATTTAGTGGAGTGCCCAGCAGATGAGTGTGCTTCCAAGCAATCTGGACAAAGGGAGATCCAGTTGATGTCTGCCTCTCAGTCGCAGAGGCTTTCATCCTAACTCTGACCGGAATGGTTTGTTCTGCCTTTAATTTGTTTGTTGTTTTGTTTTTTTGTTTTTAAAGAACGTTTTTTATTGATCTTTTAGAAAAATAAAACAGAACATTGGTACAAATATGGCAAGCAGACATTGGCAGAATTAAGATGAGAGCATCGTCTAGCAAGAAAATGTTAGAACCCTTAAAGGAGGGTCCTTCTGTGAACCATTACATCACATAGACTAACAGTGGTAACAGTGTCTCTAGTAGGATATGTAGGGTACAGTACCTCGAGACTGATGCCTCATTTAACTTTCCATAACACACTTTGAATACACACAGAAAAGTGGGAGGGAAAGAGAATGAGAGAAGGGGGGAAGGGAAAAGAGAACAGAAACAGAAGGGAAGGGGGAGACCAAATGAGCAGTAAAATAAGGGGGAGACCTGTTGATATGCAACGTTCATTCATCACGGTGATACCTAAACCAGACAAAGACCCGTCCCTTTGTGCCAACTATAGACCCATAGCCCTTCTGAATTCGGACCTTAAATTTTCACTAAATTACTTTCTGTCCGCCTGAATACGGTCCTCCCCTCCCTTATCCATAAGGACCAGGTGTGCTTTGTCCCGCTTCGCCAAGCAGGGGACAACACCAGGAAAATAATTGACCTGGTGGAGGTGGCGAACAGGGAGGGCCTGCAGTCCCTTCTACTTAGCCTGGGGGCAGAAAAGGCCTTTGATCGCCTTCCTGTTCGCCACGCTACGCCACGTGGGATTTCAGGGGCTCTTTATGCATGCGATTCAGCACCTGTACGCAAACCCCTCCTCCCAGGTTAAAACTCCCTTCGCCCTCTCGTCCTCGTTCTCGTTCCCAGTGGCTAATGGTACCAGGCAGGGGTGCCCGTTGTCTCCCCTGCTATTTGCGCTATGTGTGGAGCCCCTGGCTGCCATGATCCGAGGGAATGCTAGCATCAAGGGCATTATGGTCAGGGATCGGGAGTTTAAGATTTCACTATTTGCCGACAATGTAATTCTGACCCTGACCCTGACCAAACCTAGAACATCCCTCCTGAATTTACATGCGGAACTCGATTGGTATGGCGCCATCTCGGGATATAAGATCAATGCCTCGAAGTCTGAAGCCGTTCCGCTTAATATGCCGGCGAGCGAGTCTTAACACCTGCAGACATGCTTCCCATATACATGGAAGATCACGGCCCTGAAGTACCTAGGTATACACATCACACCCAGATTTGGCACACTGTATCAGGAGAATTCCCCCCCCCCCTTCTCCGATCCATTAGAGCCCTAATCCTGAAATGGAAAAAAGATCATATATCCCTCCTAGGGAGGGTGGCGTCTGTGAAAATGACTGTCCTTCTGAAGGTCCTATACCTATTTCAGACACTGCCCATCCCAGTCCCCTACGTCCATCTGAGGAAACTCCAGACGGACCTGTTAAAGTTCACCTGGAACTACAAGCGCCATAGGATACCACGTTCGGTCCTGACAGTGCCCCGATCGGAGGGGGGTCTAGCTTTCCCTGACCTGGTTAGGTATTATCAAGTGGCCCAGCTCAGGGCAGTAGCGTCCTGGTTCACATTACGTTCATATAATAAGTGGATGGAAATTGAGAAACTATGGTTAGCCCCGATCCATCCCAACAATCTGCTGTGGAGCGCAAACGCGGAGGTAGACCCCAACCGTATGCTGGGCCCGGTGTCGATGCTCCAGCGGTTGTGGCGTAAGCTGCTACCCAATCACAAACTGACCTCTGACAGTTTGCTCCTGGCCTCCTTTGCCCATAACCCTAAGGTCCCAGACAGCCTCACACACCGCATGTCCTTCCCCTGGACATCACGGAATCTCTTCCATTTTGGAAACCTGGTGGATCCCCTGACCCGTAGACTGCGCCCCTTTGCTGAGCTACAGACACACTATGGTCTCCTGAACCGGGAATTCTACGGGTATCTCCAAATACGCCACTATGCCTTAACGATAGCACCAAAACTGCAATTTTCTCCTCCGACCCCTATTCGAACGTCTAATCCTGGCGGGCTCGGCCCAAAGGGGACTGATTTCAGGGATATACGCCATGCTTGGTCCATGGAGGTAAAGGGCAAACATGCATACATGATAAAATGGGAAAAGGCTCTTGGTGAGGAGATACCCCTGGAACAATGGCGTGGGATTTGGTCACAGGCGGCGAAAAGCTTGATCTGCACGCTCTATAAAGAAAATGCATATAAAATCTTATGCTTCTGGTACATGACTCCAGACGTCCTCCACGCCATTTATCCCTCTAGCTCGGATTGCTGCTGGTGTTGCCTCGGGGCTAGGGGAACCCTTCTCCACATTTATTGGAGCTGCCCGATAATATTGCCTTTCTGGGACTCGGTTCGGCAATTGCTGGAGCGGCTCCTGGACAAAAAGATTACCCCATCCCCGAAATACTTCCTCCTGGGTCTCACACCACTAAAACTCCCATCCCCATATAAGAAACTGGCCAGCCACATCCTTACGGCAGCAAGATGCTTGGTGGCGTTGCATTGGAAACACCTCTCTCCCCCTCCCCAGGAGGCCCTATATGCCCGGATTAGGGACATGGAGATTATGGAGAAAATGACCGCCAGGCTGCGGGACAGGATGGAGGCACATGACGCTGTCTGGGAGCTGTGGCACCGCCGGGAGGATCCATCTTGAAACAGTATGTGGCCTGAAGTGATGACACTTTATGTACTCTGTCCCTTTACTCTTTCCCCCTCTTTTCTTCTTTCTGTCCCCCTTTATTTCTTTCCTCCATGACTTGAGAGTCCCCTAGTGGCTCCAAATGACAAGATATGCAGCAGTTAGGCTTCTTGATCACTCTAGCTACAACAAACAGGCAGTCCTTATAGACAGGGGCAAGTTCGCACCCCGCCACATTGGCACTATTGGAAACAATACGCACGCTACTACTGCAGACTATAGTTACCAAAGGTATCGAGCCCTCTGTTTTAATATTACTGTGCCTCCTTGATTTCTTGTTATGTTGTCTTTTATGGGAGACTGTGAGTTATGTATGTACTAACTTTATTTGATCAATAAAATTGTTATGGGAAAAAAAAGGGGGGGGGGGAAATACCTCTTAGTTTCGACCGCCGGATCAGAGCGGGTCCTCCCGAGAACGCCACCGCTCCCAGACACTGTCGTGGTCGTCTAGTCTGTCTCGCAGTCTGGCCGTCATTTTTTCCATTATATCAACGTCCTTGACCCTGGCATAAAGGGCTTCCTGCGATGGGGGTGCAGTCCTCTTCCAGTGGAGGGCTATCAAGCACCTTGCCGCTGTGAGAACATTCCTAAGCAATTTTTTTATAGGGTTTGGCTAGCTTCGGCTCGAAGAGACCTAATAGAAAGAATTTTGGGGTCCAGGGTATGGGTGTCTCAAAAAGTCAGGTCAATAGTTGAGGTCCAGAACAGAACTATTAAGGGACACGTCCAATAGATGTGGAAGAGCGTGCCTCTGGCTCGCTGGCACCGCCAGCAGCGATCAGAAGTGGAGGGATAGACTTTATGAAGTACGTCCGGAGTCAGGTACCAAAAGAAGAGAATCTTGTAAGAATTTTACTTTATAGAGGGTACACTTGGAACTTTTAGCCGCCTGACTTCAGACCACCCTCCACGCCTCCTTCGGGATCTCCCCTCCCAGCTCCCTCTCCCAACAGAGCATATAGGGATGTTTACCCTGGACCTGCATGGAGTGCTTGTTCAGGATCTGGTATATGTCAGAAATCAGCTATGACGTATAACCAGCGGCCCGAAATCCCGCGCATGCGTCGAATTGATTTGACGCATGCGTGGAAGCATTGACCTTCCGTGTCAGAGAACATCGGTGCCGTCTACGTCACCGCTTTCTCTGTCCGCGGGGATTTTGGTCTGATGGTGTGTACGCACATCAGACCAAAACCTCCCAGCAGACATGTCCGATGAAAACGGTCCGCGGACCGTTTTCATCGGACATGTTCGGTCGTCTGTACAAGGCCTAAGAGAACTACAGTGTGTGTGTGTATATATATATATATATATATATATATATATATATATATATGACACACACAATTAGTGCCTTTTTAATCTTTAAACATGTGCACTTCCCTATTCCGTGTTCACAAAAAAAATGCGTTACTAGACCACAAATATTATGGTGAAATTAATAACAAATGTTAATACAAAATGTGGAAACAAGATATGTATAAAACAGAATTCCTATATGAATCCTCCCCTCTTTAGTAAAAAAAAGTCCCAATGTGATACCAGGTGCTCATAAACAATATATATTCTTCCTGTGAAGTGTTCAAATACAACGTGATTTCACCACTTCTGTGATCTTTCCATCACCGTTAAAAATGGCCACTCACCAGATCCTTTTCAATAAAGTGCCTTTGGTTCATTCCCAGGATAACCACTCCTATTTTGCGTCCCCACAACTGTCGGGTATCTTGGATATGTTATTATGGCCACTCCTTCTCTATAAAAGCTCACAGGGGAAGGATGCCCATCATAGTGTAGTAGGTAAAATAATTTATTGGTTTAAAAATACAAAGCAAATATTGCACTCACTACGGATGGCCATGGGGGAACAACTTTTGTTGGCACGATCATAAATACTACAAACAAATTAAAGGGGTGGGATTGGGGAACAAATATGCCCCAAGTTTGGCCAACATTTTCCTGAACAAATGGGAGGCAGAGGATATCTTTGGGAAATGTTGGCCACACATATTAATTTACAGGAGATTTATAGATGACATCCTGATTGTCTGGAAAGGCAACCGGAAGGAGTTGCAGAAATGTATCCAACATATAGGTGGGAACCAGTATGATATAAAATTCACTGTAAATGTTCAGCAGGATGTTATCCATTTTTTGGATCTGGAAATATTCAATAATGGTAACAGGTTACACACAAGAACATACTTTAAGTATACAGACAGAAACGGCTATATACCGATCAATAGTTGCCACCATCCGCAATGGAAAAGGGGCATACCGAAAAGACAGTTCATCAGAATAAAACGGAATTGCAACTCCATGGAAGATTACTATACCCAAACGGGAATATTGATCGATAGGTTTGTCGACAAGGGCTATGAACGTAACAATTTAGAAGCTGTTAGAGAGAAAATAGGACACATAGATAGAAACTCCCTACTTCAGAGTAAGAACAGAGGGAAAAAAGAAAAGGAAAGAATCCCATTTATAACAGGATTCAGCACACAGTATAAAACACTGGAAGCAATTGTAAACAAACATTGGCCAATCATCTGCAATGACCCACAGTTAAGTAAAATACTTCCCACAAAGCCAACATTCATTTACACACGAGCTGAACATTGTCATTGTTAAAAATATCTCAGGTCCACCCTAATAAATGATAACATTCTTAGATTAAAGAGATTTTATAGATGTGGGAAGTGCAAACCTTGTACACTCACCAATATAACAAATAAGGGACAAAAGGAGGCCTTGAGGGGAGGGGGATTAGACAGCTAAAAGTTCAAAGGGGGGTAGATGGTAAATTCAAGGATGAGGAAGGGGAGTAAGATGCCCAGGGGAGGGCCAATGACGGTCAATAATATGATGTAATATGAGACGTGGCTGAGGGGGGTTATATGATGAAGAGATGATATGAACTGACCCTCTGATAAGGTTATTGGTGGATACCTGTAATGTCTGTGCCTCTTTTTCTCTGTTTTCTGTATGATTGAAATTGAAAGAAAATTTGAAGAACAAATAGAAAGGTTTTGGAATTCCAATCAAATGTAACACAACAGAAATATAATATTGACAAATTAATAACATGCCAGAGCACACATGTCACTTACCTTTTGGAATGTAGCTGTGGGCTCCAATATGTGGGGAGGACAAAAAGAGAGCTATCGGTCAGAGTAGGGGAACATGTTGGGAATATAAAAAGAGGATACAAATATCACATCGTCTCCAGGCACTTTAGGGACATCCATCAGAAAGACCCCAAATGTGAAATTTTATGCCATTGACAGAATAGAAAAAAACTGGAGAAATTCAAAAATGCGTAGGGAAATTTCCCCGCAATGAAACATTCTGGATATATAAATTGAATACAATGAAACCATATAGGATGAACGTAGAACTGGATGTCAACTCCTTTATAAATAATTATTAAAAATATATCATACATTCAAAAAAAAATGTAGTATATTTTTATTTTTTATTTTCATTTTTATGTTTTATATACTTTGGGCCAGATTCTCGAAGGCGTTACGACGGCGCAACACCATTAGCGCCGTCGTAACTCCTCATCTGGCCCCGGGTATCTATGCGACTGATTCTTAGAATCAGTTGCGCATAGGTACCCATTAGATCTGACAAGCGTAAGGCTGTTACGCTGTCAGATCTTAAAAGTAATTTTTTTTCCCGCCGCTAGGTGTCGCATCGTCGCTTTTCCCCGTCGTCTATGCAAATGAGGTAAGTACAGCGATTCCCGAACATACGCGAGGTCGACGCAGCGAATTAACGTTGTTTGCGTAGCGTACCCGACGCGTAAGGTTGCCCCTGCTAATAGCAGGGGCAACCAATGTTAACTATGGCCGTCGTTCCCGCGTCGAATTGAATCAAAATTACGTCGTTGGCGTAAGACGTCCGTGAATGGCGCTGGACGCCATTTACGTATACATCTAGGCAAATGACGTTGGGGCGACGTCATTTAGCGCAATGCACGTTGGGTAATTTACCCGACGGAGCATGCGCAGTACGCTCGGCGCGGGAGCGCGCCTAATTTAAATGGTGCCCGCCCCATTTGAATTGGGCGGGCTTGCGCCGAGCAATCTAACGATACACCGCCGCAAGTTTACAGGTAAGTGTTCTGAGAATCAGGATTTAAACCTGTAGACCTGCGGCGGTGTAACGTAGAGCTCATACATTACGTTGCCCAGGAGCAGCGCTAATGTATGAGAATCTGGCCCTATTTATTTTATTTTTCACCCACATTTTTATTTTATTTTTATTATTATTTTTATTTTTCCATTTTTATTTTATTTTTTTATTTTTCTCATATATTCCACATCATTATCTTTTATAGTTTCTAATATTCTCGCAAATTTTAAACACTTTCATAGAAAGCGGCTGACGTCCAAAAAGTGAGAACATAAGTATCAGGGAATAAATACCCTGAAGGTCCTATTTTTAGACATATTTTTTACATACTTATACTACATATACATATATATATTTTTTTTTTACAAACTTCTTGTGTGTGTGTATATGTATGTGTATATATATATATATATATATATATATATATATATATATATATATATATATATTTACATATAAAGTCCTAATTGAAGTAAAATGTTTTTAATTTAGATTTGTATAGCTGAATTGTATTTTAATATGTATTGCCGTTTTGTAAAAGTGACCCAAGCGTGTTTTCTACACTAGAATATGTCAGCGTGGCGTCGCTAGAAAGGAGGGAGGATAAAAGAAGGGGACACACGCTGAGTCAGGGAAAACATTGCCAGCAATTAAAATGGAAACCAGATATTTTCCGGTCACGTGACCGGAGAAAGTAAGGGAAATAAGAATAGTTAAAATGGCGGATACGCCATATCCGGTGCGGCTGATTGTAAACATCCGGCCAGACGAGGACAGGAAGGGAATAGGTGAAACCAAAATGGCGGAGGCGTTACATCCGGTCTGGCGGAATAACAACATCCTGCCAGACGGGATTGGCATTGTTCGCACGCGGGAATGGATGGTGGTACACGGGTGCTAGGAGGCACTGGAGGGACGTCTGTGGGCGATGGGAGAGGGGGGAATCGGACGCTGTTTATTGTCCGTGAAGAAAAGGAAATGTGGGATAAATAAGGAGGGGGTTCCAGTAAGTAAAATGGCGGCGAACACACTTCCGGTACGCCCATTTCCGGGGGGGGGGGGGAGTGGGCGGACACCATCAATTACAGTTGAACAGAGAGGGGCATAAATACAGAGCCCAGAAAAAGTACAGCAGCTTCCTGATGATGCAATATAACTTGCGAAATGCGTAAAGAAGCTGCTGACACCCACGGGACACTATACCGATCGAAAGAAAGGCCCTGGGAGAACAGAATATAGGAGCGCTTATTCCCACATATGTTTGCATACATGGCTGGAGAAGCTTAGTGCCGGCATACAGACACACTAAAATGTGAGTGCAATATTTGCTTTGTATTTTTAAACCAATAAATTATTTTACCTACTACACTATGATGGGCATCCTTTCCCTGTGAGCTTTTATAGAGAAGGAGTGGCCATAATAACATATCCAAGATACCTGACAGTTGTGGGGACGCAAACGAGGAGTGGTTATCCTGGGAATGAACCAAAGGCACTTTATTGAAAAGGATCTGGTGAGTGGCCATTTTTAACGGTGATGGGAAGATCACGGAAGTGGTGAAATCACGTTGTATTTGAGCACGTCACAGGAAGAATATATATTGTTTGAGCATTGGGACTTTTTTTTACTAAAGAGAGGAGGATTCATATTGGAATTCATATACATATCTTGTTTCCACATTTTGTATTAACATTTGTTATTCATTTCACCATAATATTTGTGGTCTAGTAACGCATTTTTTTTGTGAACACGGAAAGGGGAAGTGCACTTGTTTAAAGATTAAAAAGGCACTAATTTTTAGTCTTTTTTATATATATATATATTGCAAGATTGTGTTTATTAGACTCCAGTGATAGGTGCGTTTTCCAGTGAGTACGCAAGTCCAGAACTGAGTTTTTAAGGGCCTGGTAGCCCACTTTTATTTAAAAGCACAAAAAGTTCACAAATACATTAGCAGCCCTCGCAGGGGGTTCCACCATTCCTGTATCTTGCCAATTCAACAGTTTAGCCTCCTGGCTTTCATACTTGCCATCCGGCTGTTTCAGGCCTTTAGCCTAGGCTTAAGTTATGTTCCTCAGAACAAACAGATTCCTAGAGTTAAAGGGTCACTAAAGGAAATTTTTTTTTAGCTAAATAGCTTCCTTTACCTTACTGCAGTACTTGTTTCATGTTCTCATTGCTCGTTTTTGCTTTGAAGTAGCTGTAATTCTGCTGTGATCTCCACACTTCCTGCTTGTCTGGCTCCTTATGAAAAAACTCATGGGAGCTTCTCACGGTGGTCTAAGCTGTGTGTCTAAAACTCCTCAGAACCAATCAGATTAATTTTAAAAACAAAACACTGCCCTGGATTTGTTTGTTTTTGTTCTGTGTGTCTCTTTACTTCACATAAACATTAAACCAGGTTAAAAACGAAAGTGAAACTATAGGCACATTATATGATAGAATTTTATCTATTTTTAATCATTTTTAAAAGGAATCAGTTAACTTTTATATCTCTATACCCTGTAAACAGTCATTTCAGCAAAAAATGTTTTTTCCTTTAGTGACCCTTTAAGCACACACCTAGCTTACTCCTGTCAGCGTCTTGCTGCTCAATCATTAATGACATCTGCCTCCTGAAGACATGCATACAGCCTCTGACTCCTCTCAGAGGGATTTGGGAATCCTCCTGATTCTCAGGACCAACTTCCTTAGGTAGATTCACGTACAAAGGACTAACTTTAGGTTGGCCTAGCCTAGTGTTTTTAGGCTACACCGCCGTAAATTAACTAGGCTAGTAGTGATTTTCAAACCACTTACCTGCTAATCTACGGCGGCGTAGCCTAAACCGAACGGGCGTAAGGGTGCCTAATTCAAATTACTAGGAGGGGGGCGTGTAGTATGGAAATGAGGCTTGACCTCACATTTTTTTACATTTTTGCGTACTGCGCATGCGCCGGGCACCTACATTTCACAGGGCGCATTGCAGCTAAGTACGCCGTACGGGCCTATTGATTTAGACGCGGACGTAAACGACGTAAAGCCCGATTCGCGGACGACTTGCGCAAACTACGTAAAAAATTCGAACCTCGCGGTGGGAACGGCGGCCATACTTAACATTGTTATTCCACCTCATAGGTGGAATAACTTTAGGCGGCCTATCCCTTACGGAAACGACGTAATGCGACGGTGTAGGCCTAGCGTTCGTTCGTGAATCGACGTATTCCTTCATTTACATAATCTACGCCGGCCACAATGGAAGCGCCATCTAGCGGCCAACAGAAACATTGCAAGCTAAGATAGAATGGCGCAAGCCGGCCTATCTTAGCTTTGTTTAAGTGTATCTCTGTTTGAGAATACACTTAAACAAACATCGGCGTAGATTCAGAGTTAGGTCGGCTTATCTACTGATAAGCCGGCCTAACTCTTTGTGAATCTACCTACCTGTCTGTAGGGTGGGGCCCTGAGCCATGTCAGGTCAGACTTAAAAAGCCCAAGACACAGCTGTGCTCCAAAATATGGCGTAAACCAGCAATCTTTCACATAGCACAGAGTCCCACCCTCACAATATATATATATATATATATATATATATATATATATATATATATATATATATATATATATATATATATATATATATATATATATATATATTTCTTTTAGAAGAATAATTGTAAAAAAACATTTTTGGTGGATTCACTTATTAGTAAACTTGTGGTGGAATAGCACAAGGTGATATTTATAGATGCTATTTTTAGGTTATGGCACATAACATAATTTTTAGTTGTAGCTCTACCCTTCGGGCTTACTACAGCACCCCGGGTGTTCACAAAGGTCCTAGCACCAGTACTGGGTCTTTTAAGGGCCCCTTGGGATCTTGGTGCTCGGGTATCCAAACGACCTCCTGCTCAGAGATCACTCACTACAGGCTCAAGAATAGAGGATAACATATACAGTGCTGTATTTGGAAAGCTTAGGCTGGATCATAAATACCGAAAGGTCAAACTTGATGTCAGCTCTAAGTCTAAAGTATTTAGGTCCGATCCTAGATACAGTCCAAGCAAGAGTATTCTTGTCACCCACAGGGATCTGTGCCCTAAATAATCAGCTGCGCCGGTTAAGGGGCACCAGACAACCCTCCATTTGACTCTGTATGAGTCTTCTATTGAGGATGGTATCCTCCTTTGAGGCGGTACCCCATGCCCAGTTCCATCCCAGGCCTCTTAACAAGACATCTTGTTGGCTTGGAAAAGGAGAGGGCAAGCACTGGATTATCCATTGTGCTTATCTCCTCGGGCACGTTTAAGCCTAAACTGGTGGTTGCAGGTTCAGAACCTGCGAAAGGGAAAATCCATTCTCCTGGTAACTTGGAGAGTACTGACTACAGATGCCAGAGTCTCAGGCTGGGGAGCGACCCTAAATGGGCTCATAGCTCAAGGGAAATGGGACATAACAGATCCTGCACATCTATGCCCTGGAATTACGGGCAGTACGACTGGCCCTACGGTCCTGGACGGTGGAGCTTCAGGACTATTTTATCAGTGTTCAGTCAGACAATACCACTGCAGTGGCCCATATAATTTACCAAGGCGGTACCATGACCTGTTCAGCTCTGAAGGAGGTGAACTACAGACTAGCCTGGGCAGAGGGACATATGCCAAGCCTATCGGCAGTCCATAGCCCGGGAGTAGAGAACTGGAAGGCAGAATTATATCCGCCGCCAGCAGATCTGCCCGGGGGAATGGTCCCTACATCCAGGGGTGTTCCAGGAAATTTGCCAACATTGGGGATGGCCAGAGGTTGACCTACTGGCATCCAGATTCAACAACAAGCTACAACAGTTTGTGTCCCGAACAAGAGATCCTCTGGCAATCGGAGCAGATGCTGATTTATGCTTTTGCCTCCGGTCCCTCTCCTTCCACATTTGTTGTGCAGGATTCAGAGAGAGGGAGTTCCAGTTATTCTGGGGGCACCAACTTGGCCCAGAAGGCCCTGGTTCCTGGAGATTGTGAGACTGACAATAGACGGGCCATGGATGCTTCCACAGCGACTTGATCTACTGTCTCAAGGTCCTATATTCCACCCCAATTTACCGTCTCTAAATTTGACAGCATGGCTATTGAAGCCAGGGTGTTAAAAGACCATGGCATCTTGGGACCAGTGGTGTCTACCCTAGTGAAATACTAGAATAGCTGTTACTAGGAAGATCTAGCATAAGGTCTGGAAGACTTGTATTGCTTGGTGTGAAGCCAAAGAATGGCATCCACGGAAATACGTGATTAGGTGAATTCTCTTTTCTACAGTCAGCTGTAGAAATCGAGTACAATCGGAGGTCACATTTTGGCCCTATCAGTATTCTTCCAAAGGCCTTTAGCCTCACATTCACTCATCAAAACCTTTATGCAGCTGGCAACTAGTTTGCTTCCCCCCATTAGGTCACCTATGTGTCCTTGGGACTTGAATTTGGTGTTGTCTGTGTTACAGAAGCAACCATTTAAACCTGAATAAAACAGTATTATTAAAACTCCCAAAGTCCCAGAGTTCAAAATGGCACTGTAGCAGCGCTCCAATCAAACACCCGTTTGAAAGCCCTCTATATGTGTTGCATAAAGGACAGTAGTGATGCAGGCGAGGATGGATGTGGTTATTCATCAATTTGTGCACAGACAAATCACCATATCCATCCTCTCCTGCATCACTACTGTTTCCTATATGCAACATATATAGATGGCTTTCAAACGGGTGTTTGATTGGAGCGCTGCTACAGTGCTATTTTGAACTCTGGTACTTTGGGAGTTTTAATAATACAATTTTATTCATGTTTACTGTTTTTTAAGCAGTTGCTTTATGTTTTAGTAATCACATCATGTTGTTATATTCTCTATATTTCTTTGTCCTGAGCGCTGGCAGTCAAGGTTTATTTGTCTAGACCTGCGGAGATCCGAGGATCAGACTTTTTTTTGTTTTACCAAAAGGACCCAAGAAAGGGCAGGCAGCTTCCATTGCCAATTGAGTCCATCAATTGGTCCTTCAGGTTTACAGTCTGAAACGTAAAGTTCTTCCCATTAGGGTGAGAGCTCATTCTACCAGGGGTGTAGGAACCTCCTGTGCTTTTGTCCATCAGGTATCCGTGGCTCCAGGGCCGTCTTGAACCGCAGGGCAAAAGGGGAAGCTGCCCAGGGCCCTGTCAATCTTTAGGGGCCCAATTTAAGCAGAGCTGCCCCTTAAGCCGCAGTCCGCCCGTCGCCTGACTGCACTTTCTGTGCACAGAAGCCGGCACAGAATATTTTCTCTAGCAAGGAGCAAGGAGAGAGGAGTGGGCGGGGCCTTGAGCTCCACTGACGCTCTGATCCCGCCCCTTGCCGTGAACGGTGTGTGCGCTATACGGCGGGAGGCCTTGGGGAGGTAGGAGTCTGACTGCGCAGTGGAGCCGACAGCAGAGTGCTCCTGTGAGTGAGGCAGCTCAGGCAGCCACTGATCAGAGCGAGCTGAGCTGGCCAGGACCGGACAAGGTAGGTCTTTCTCCTCCCTAGACTCCTGTCCTGCTCCCCATATAGGTAGTTAATCCAGACAGTTAGTTAGTAAATCCTGACACGTGCAGGCTGTGGCTGTGTCCAGAAGGATTTATTTGCATGGCCTGGGCCACCACCAGACCAGACACTGCTTGATGGGCCTACTTTAGGCCTGATTCACATGTATGCAGGAGTTGGGGGCCACATTTTCAAAGGCACAGCATCCTATTAATTTGAATTGCCTGCTATGCCTGTGTTTCCCACAGAAAAAAAAGGTGCATGCAGCATTTTAAAATTTCAGTGGCATTGAAATCCATCTTGCATTTGCACCATGCGACTTACCTGCAGTTCCTTCACTGGCAAGCTTGCTTCATTTTTAGGTATGTGGGCCATGCATTTAAAAACACAGTGCATTTGCGTTAACTGTGTCATGCAAACACACTGTTTTTAAATGCATGGGAGCGGTAGCCTTCCCTGCCCCGCGCGGGGGGGGGGGGGCGCCCAAAAAAATGTTTGCCCAGGGTCCAATCCATATTAAAGACGGCCCTGCGTGGCTCAGATTTGTAAGGCTGCTACCTGGTCTTAAGGGCATTTGTTCACAGAATTTATCAAGTGGATGTTGGAGCAGCCGAGGATTCGGCTTTCGGCTGCAGTGTTCTGCGGGGCTGACGTGTAAAAACGGATGGCTATTGTTTGGCAGTGTCTCCCTCCCCTCAAGGCTATTGCTCTGGGAAGTCCAAGCAGGGAATGAATATTATGTATGGAGAAATATTACCGCGCTATCAGGTGAAAGGGAGAGAAGCTGCCAGCACAAACAAATAGATATAAAGCAATGGTGAATAAAATGTGCAGCGCTAAAAAAAGTGAGTAATGTTCAACATATTACAAAAAAATGAATGAAATGTAAGTGATGTGAATATGTGTACCACCACAAATCACATTAAACATAAATATTATAACCAATTACAAACGCAAAAGGCATGGGTAGAACACAGTCTTAAAACATTGAATGTTTCAAAAGTGCTTGAGTGCAAATAAAACAATAGACACAAGTCCCTTAAAGGCTGATAGAAGTGAATATCAAACACTGTAGTAAGTGTTGTCCAAAATACAATGGTGCAAGTGAACAGTAAGGGAACATCCATCCTATATCAGAAACGTGGAAACATCAGATAGAGGGGTAGTGATCCCGCCACCATGGGATAGGGGTTGGTACTCTTACTGTGAGTTGTGGACCCACACACCAAAAGATGGTGAGTCAAGACAGCGTATGGCAAGAGTGTCGATGTCACAGCTTCCTCAAATGTCCATCATAGGCTAGCACCAATGTTTCCTTCAGTAATGCCTGGTAGATACACTTTCCAGTCACGGAAACTTTGATAGCATCCACACACAACAGTTGTTCCCCACCAAGGGAAAAAAGGATTACAGATGGATGCTGCAAGTGAGCCAATAAAGAAAAAAAGGGCTCCACATGGCATAGATTATAAAAAATAAGTAAAATACAAAACATCCAGTGATGAATGGCACAGGTGGTGATCACAAAAAACAATAATAGGCACAGTATGGTCAGCAGGTATGTAGCACCCTATGCATTTCGTCCTATTGGACTTCAACTACAACAGCCCAACTCTTGCCATATGCTGTGTTGACTCACCATCTTTTGGTGTGTAGGTCCTTACCTCACGGTACGAGTACCGACCCCTATCCCATATTCACATAACTTAGATTTTATTCAGTTTTTTGTAATGATTGGTTGAACATATTCACTTTTCTCAGCGCTGCACATTTTATTCACCAGGGAATGAATATTAGCCTGACTCTGTGTCCCATGATGTATGAAAAAGAAAATAGGATTTATTTGTCATACTTGCCTGTAAAATCATTTTCTTTGTGTACATCATGGGACACAGAGGTACCTCCCTTCTTTTTTTAAGGATTCAGTGCTTGCTACAAAACTGATGTGCTTCCTGTATGGGAGGGGTTATATACGGGATCACTTCCTGTCTAAAGACTTTGGTCTACCAGTGTCCATTTACCTAATGATGAAGTATAACCCAGCAGGTAATGAATATTAGCCTGGCTCTGTGTCCCATGATGTACTCAAAGAAATGGATTTTACAGGTAAGTATGGCAAAAAAATTCAATTTTTTTCAATACACATTTTTGATCCATTGAAGTCTATTGCATCTCATAAACCCATATTTTATTCACAGTAGAAAATGGACAACATATAACATGTTTAATGTTTAAATGTACCATTTTAAAGTGTTACTAAATCCAGGACCCTGAATTCTATAGTGGTCTTTCACAGTACACAGAACATGGAAATGCAATTATTGCAGTATAAGTAAACTGCTAAATACCATCTCATCAACAGTATATAGCATTCTTGTGACTTTCGACCGAGCACTGGTTAAAGCTAGTGGGAGGAGTTTTCATTCTCCTTTGACTATTTTATGAAGCTGCATGACCCCTGGCTCTCTGTCTGGACAGGGGTGATTGGTCCTGTGCTAATCACATGCACCATCCCCCAAAAAATAAACTTTCTAGCAATACACACCAAGCTGAGCATGTTCAGGGTTTCCCCAAAGTTCTGTTTTATCAGGAGGTGGATTGGGGACTGTGGAAGAAGGGGAGGATCAGAGACGACAAGATCAAACTGTCTTTTTACACAATGCAGAGGATTTACCCCTTAGGTTCCACAGTGAGTATAACAAGCATTACAAGAAAAGCTGAAATGGAAGGCTCGCGAGCACACCTAGTGCATTACCAGAGATAATTTAATAATAAGATTTTGTTGTGTAAAAGTGGCTACTCACAAAATGCAACTGACAAAAGGCCATAAACGGTGCATAGACATGCACAGAACATGGGGTACAACTAACGTGTTTCGGGGGCACACTCCCTTCCTCAGAGCTAGGGCTGAATTCTTCCCTTCTTGCTATGCCTCTAGGATGTTGTCACCTATATCCCCACAGCCTTTTGCCATTCTAGTCTTGTGTGCTGACTATGCTGTATTGGTGGGTGGCTGCTCACCTGTTGGGAAAATTTCCTGATTGTCACTACCTAGTTCCTGAGCCTGACGTGTAGAGGAGAGCCTCTCGTACCACACACAATAACCACAGGAGCATGGTGACATAGAAGTGCCTGAGATCAGTCCAGTAGTCAGTATAGCTGGTTGTCCATGGGCGGATGTGCAGCAGGCTGGTTAGTGATGTTTAGGCAAACCAGGCAGGCTGGAATCACAGCGGGAGCAGGAACCATATGCAATTGGTAGAGCTGAGCTGTGACAGGAGGTATGAGCAGGTGCAGGGTCAGGCAGGCCGGGTCGGTAACATTCAGGCAGATAAGCAGAGCAGCAGGTAGAAGAAAAGTCGAAGACAAACCGTGGTCAGCGTATCGGGCAGACATCGTTGGTGGGAACAAGCCGGATCAAGATCAGAGGTCGGCACAGGTAACCGGTCAGAACTCGCAGACACTGCAGATCAAACAGCAAAAAGTCCCTGGTCTATGATGTCATTGACTTTAACCACTTGCTTACTGGGCACATAAACCCCCTTCGTTCCCAGGCGAAATCTCAGCGTCCGGCACTGCGTCGCTTTAACTGACAATTGCGCGGTCGTGCGACGTGGCTCCCAAACAAAATTGGCGTCCTTTTTTCCCCACAAATAGAGCTTTCTTTTGGTGGTATTTGATCACCTCTGCGGTTTTTATTTTTTGCGCTATAAACAAAAAAAGAGCGACAATTTAAAAAAAATATATATTTTTTTACTTGTTGCTATAATAAATATCCCAATATTTTTTTTTAAAAAACTCTTTTTTTTCTCAGTTAAGGCCGATACGTATTTTTCGACGTATTTTTGTAAAAAAAAAAAAAAAATCGCAATAAGCGACTGGTTTGCGCAAAAGTTATAGCACCTACAAAATGGGGAACAGAATTATGATTTTTTTTATTATTTTTTTTTTTACTAGTAATGGCGGCGATCTGCGATTTTTATTGGGACTGGGATATTGCGGTGGACGTATCGGACACTTTTGACACAAATTTGGCGCCATTCACATTTATACAGCGATCAGTGCTATAAAAAGGCACGAATTACTGTATAAATGTGACTGGCAGTGAAGGGGTTAACACTAGGGGGTGAGGAAGGGGTTAACTGTGTAGCCTGGGTGTGTTATAACTGTGTGGGGGGAGGGGGGTGACTGGGGGAGGTGACCGATGCTGTGTCTCTATGTACAAGAGACACAGATCGGTCTCCTCTCTCCCCTGACAGGACGTGGAGCTCTGTGTTTACACACAGAGCTCCACGTTCCTGCTGTCACCTGCCGTGTCACCGACGATCGCGTGTACCCGGCGGACATCGCGGCCGCCAGGTACATGCATCGGGTCTTCGGCGATGCGCCGGGACAGTTTTTACCCGCCGCGCGCGGGTAATGCACATAAAAGGCCGTGTTTAAACGGCCACTTGGCACTTGAGAGCCGCGCTGCGGACGTATTTTGTCTATAGCGCGGATCTCAAGTGGTTAAATTCCTCATCCCCATTAATGGTAATAGGTGAAGGGGGACCCGAACTATGATTGGGAAATGGATCTGGTACTGCTGGTTTAAACAGGGATACATGGATCACTGGATACACTTTGAGGGACGCTGATAATGTTAATTAATAAGATAATCTTTCTCCTTACTGGTCCTATGAATTTTAGTGTCGGCTTCTTAGACGGGCAAGTCATTCTCAACTTTGTCGTGACGTGTCATACCTTGTCCCCTGGTTGTAGCAACAGATCACCTCTTCTCTTCCTGTCAAACATTATTGTTTGTTTTCGCCCCCCTAAAAAAAAATGGAGCACCAGCCGCCACTGGGTTGCAGAATGACTGGTGTTGTTATAAACAAATTCTGCTAGTGGCAAAAGAGATATCCAGTCATCCTGGGCAAATGACATGAAGCATCAGATGTATTGCTCCAGGGTTTGATTAGTCCATTCTGTCTGCCCGTTGGTCTGGGGATGGTAAACTGAGGACACAGAGAGTTCGATCTTTAAAGACCCACATAATGCCCTCCAAAATCTTGAGGTAAATTGGACTCCACGGTCTGACACAATGTTCATTGGAATGCCATGAATTTGACAACCTCCTTTATAAAGACCAGAGTGGTCTCAGCAGACAGGGTACCCTTCTGGGGTAGAAAGTGTGCCATTTTTGTTTCAATCTTTTTTATTGAATAATTAAAAGATAGTGTTGCAGAAAAAATCACATTTAACTTTTCTGTTGTGACCGTAGAACAAAGTAATTCACATAACAATTTCCATTCACAGATCAATTTCCATTGTTTCCGCTATACATGTGATTAGGTAACAATTGCCCCTGTAGAAGTATTCGACCCCTCACATCTAAAGGGATGGCAAGGTGAGAGAACCCACCCCCAGGGCTCCCCCATGGGTACACACTGTGCCTGGAGAGGGGATGAGCCCCGCCACCCCCCAACACTAACGCAGAGGATGTAGCGTCATCGGTTAACTAGACATAATATAAAGCAACAAATAAAAGGAAAATTCCAAGATGTAGCTTGTAGCTACCTAAATGGTTAACAAGTAAGAGAGAAGGATCTCCAAGTGGACCAATTGTTTTCAAATTTAGAGGTGTTACCATCTCTATTCACCAGTATTTTTTTGTATTCAGCTATCGTGTTTAGTTTAGCTATAATATCCCTTATAATATAACCTGGGTATGTCTGTAGATTTCCATCTATACATAATTGCAGAGCGCACTGCCAATAAATTATTGGTCGTTATAGGCCTGACAGTGGTAGGAAGATTTGACACATTTATACTGAGGATGGCCTGTTTAATATTTGGTTTAAGATAAACACCTGCCACCTTTGAAATTAGGGTGAAGATTTCTGCCCAGAAGGTACATAGATTGGCACAGGACCATACCATATGTGTTAAAGTACCCACCTACCCACTTCCTCTCCAACATAGGTTTGAGTTATCTTTTGAGAATTTAGCAACTATATAGGGAGTAAAGTACCACCTCTGCGTACATTTTTGGGCTAGTTCCTCATAGTTTGAACATCTCGAGAATTGGGGGTTGCATTTGATTGAGTTCTTCCATTGGAGTTCCAAGAACTTTCCCCAACTTTTTTTCCCATTTTAGTAACGGTGTATACTTGGTGAATATGTCCTTATGACGCGTACACACAATTGGACATTCCGACAACAAAACTGTGGATTGTTTTCCTTAAGAATGTTGGCTCATACTTGTCTTGCATACACACGCTCACACAAATGTCAGAAATTCCAATCGCCAAGAACGCGGTCAAGTACAACACTACGATGAGCCAAGAAAAATTAAGTTCAATGATTCCGAGCATGCGTCAAATTGATTCCAAGCATGCGTACAATTTTTGTGCACCAGAATTGCATACAGACGATCTGAATTTCCGACAGGAACTTTTGCCGTCGGAAAAAATAGATAACCAGCTCTCAAACATTTGTTGTCGGAAATTCCAACAGGAAATGTCCGATGGTGCGTACACACGGTCAGAATATCTGACCAAAAGCTTACATCTAACATTTGTTGTCGGAAATTCCGATCATGTGTACGCGGCATTAGAGTTCAGTGTGTTGTAAATTAGTGTGATACCTTTCAATGTAGTCTTACATGACTGAACAAGTTCCATACCTTTTGTTATTCTGATAAAAAGAGGATATCTGCATGTAGGTGAGGCATTCCGTGTCCGGAATTTGGTATTTATGCTGTATAGCCGTAAAGGGCAGTAATTTATTTTCCCTAACTATATCTGCTAAACTCAGAATGCCTTTCCCTATCCATGTATTCAACCTTAGGTTGGGAATCATCCACCAGAGAGACTCGAAAGGGTTGGGAACCTTAGTAGCTGGGTATACCTCAGTTCCTTTTGGGCTTAGAGCAGTCCATGGTAGGGTGATCCCCTAAATCTCCTATTTTTGGAAACTTGGTGGCCATTAGAAGGGAGAGTGGGCATTTGTTGTTCAACCAAATATGTTCTGACACCAGGGTTTTATGATGGGTTTCTGGAACAAAGTTTTGAGTTGCTATAAAGTAGTCTTTCAGTACCGGTAACCCCATACCCCCAACAGATTTATGCCTGTTCTGTATGAGAGGAGGGCATCTACACAAATTTTGATAGTTGCTTCTGCATTGTTAAGAAGAAAGATGTGGGTATAGGAATAGGTAATGCTCTGAAGTAGTAAATCAATTTTGGTAGTAGCAACATTTTATATGCCGCCAGTCTCCCTGACCAGGTTAAGTAATATTTCTAGAGAGTCCCTGTTGAAAGGTATTGAGTGGTAAGTAATTAGCATGATACAGTCTCGAGAGGGAAGCTGTTAATTTTATAACTTATTTTGAAGTAAGTGATGGAATTATTAGTCCATGGGTACGGAAGATTCTTTTTCAGGGATATTTCAGTGTTTGTATCCATGGCTATTCCTAATATGTTGGATTTGGTAGCATTCAGGTAGCTTTCAGAAGGACAATCTACCGAACAGTTGTAATATGTCGTGGGCTGTAGGTAATGATGTCGGGTTAGATAGAGATATAATAACGTCATCAGCGAACAAGGATATTTTATGCTGATATTTGTGGGTTATGATGCCCTAAATGTTTGGATATGTTTTTTTTTTCCGCAAGGGGTTCCATAATGAGTGCAAAAATTAGAGGGGACAGGGGACACCCTTGCCTGGTCCCATTCGTGATTTGGAATGTTTTAGAAAGACAAATGCTGAGGGAGATGAGTACAATGCCAGTATAGCGTTTTGTATTGGGCTGGACAATCCAAAGGTTTTCAAAACTTTACTGAGATACCCCCAGTGAACTCTGTCAAAAGCCTTCTCTGCATCCAACATAAGAAGCAGAGAAGGCTCTCCTTTCCTCTCCATCAAGTGGAGAAGATTTACCATCCTTCTGGTAGCGTCTGTGGTTTGGCGGCCCATTACAAATCCCACTTGGTCGTAATTGATCAGTTTTGGCAGCAGGGTCATTGTGCTATCAATTCAGCATACAATTTCACATTCAACAGTGAAATTGGTCTAAAATTTTGCAGTAAATTGGGTTCTTTGCCTGGTTTAGGGAGAGTAATTATAGTGGCTGTTAGCATTTCTTGGGGGAAACTTGCAGTATCCTTTGCTGCTTCAAAGATTCAGTGTAAGTGCGATGCTAAGATGTGGCCAAACAGTTGATAATATTCAGAAGAATATCCATCAGGCCCTGGAGATTTGTTGTGGGGGGGATTTTTTTTTTTTTTTAGTACAATAATTTTTATTGAGAGAAAAGTTTTTACCAGAGTACAAAGGTAGAAAACACTCACATAATTTCCCATGGAACAGTAGGGAAGATATAGACAACGTTGACAACATCAAACCAGGGCAGATTAAACCAAGTGAGCATGGTTAGGCAGTCAAGAATCATAACATTAAAGCATAAAAAATAAGGCGTCCGCCGTTACAACCTTCCATACTCAGACAATATACATTAAGGAGTGTATTGGGAAAGTAGAGTAGTGTGGATGGAGGTCGGGGAGGGGTTGGGTGGGGGGGTAGGAGGGGGAGGAAGGAAGGGTAGGAAGGGGGGGGTGAGGAGGGGATGGAGAGGGGAGGGTAATGAAAAGGGGGGAGGGAGAGGGAGGATGAGATGGACACCTGTGGGACTTTTAACAGTATAAACTCATGTGGGTATTTGTTTAAGGAATATCAAAAAAGGAACATAACAGAGGAAGACATTTAAAAAATTATTAAGTTCACTGCACACGGAACCAGTCTGTCCAGGGCTTCCACTGGGAGTCAAATTTCGCTCTTCTACCCTCCCTGTTTGCCAAGAGAGACTCAAAGACGTAGTTGTTTCTGGTCATTTCTAGGACCTCAGTTACACTAGGCACTGTGTGTGATTTCCAGTTTCTAGTCACCAACAGCCTAGCAGCTAGCAGGATGTGGGTGACTACCACTCGAAAGTCTACGGGAAATCCCTCCAATCCCAGATTCAATAGCGCCAGTTCAGGGCTGGGGGGGGTTAATATACCCGTCATACGTGAAATACACCTAAAGACACCCCTCCAATAACTTGTTAGGTTCTTACACTGCCAAAATACATGAAAAATATTGCCCACTTCTCCACAGTCTCTCCAGCACAGCGGGGAGGCCGAGGGATAAAATTGAGCTATGCGATATGGGGTTAGGTACCAGCGGAGGGCTATTTTTTGGGATAGCTCCCAGTGGTTAATACACCTGGATGCTTTGTAAATAAGATTGAATGAGTATTTCCATTGACTCGGAGAAAATGTTTCGCCCAAATCTGTTTCCCACTTACAAAGTGGGGGGGACTTATTGAACAGTAGTTTATCCTGGAACAGATTATAGAAAAGGGAGATTCCTTTAGGGGGAGGGGTCGTTTTAGTGTAAAATTGCCATACAGCATCCTGAAGCAGTACCCTACGGGATTGCAGAGAGTTAAGAAAATGGGAGGCCTGCGTATGTTTAAAGCTGTCATTTTGCTGCAGGCGGTGTGCCGCGGCAAGCGTTTCAAATGGTTTGAGCGTATTGTGGCAATATAAGTCATCCAGCCAAGTGATGCCTTTAATGGCCCAGTTGGAGAAGGTGGTGTACGGTACCGCATCTGATAGGGTGTCAATAGGGATTGGCACAGAAATGGTGCTGGAGGATGTAAGTGCCAAGGCACAAAGTTCTCTCCAGGCTAATATGGAGGCCTGGAAAGTTAACGGGAGTTGCCGTAATGGGAGAGGTCTCCATGTGTCAAGTATCAATGTACTGAGGAGATCCTTGGTTGGGCTAAGGGCTTTTTCTATGCCACACCAAAGGATGTCGGGGGCAGGGGATATCCAACGTCTAATCTGGGTAAGAATAGCTGCTCGGTGGTAGTCCTTAATGTCGATCAATCCCATGCCCCCTACCGACCTATGTCTAATCAGCAGGGCCCTTGCGCACCTAGGCCGCTTGGAACCCCATATGTAGCGATTAAGAATGCCGTTCAAGGATCTAAGGTGGTTGCATTTAAGTGGGATAGGGAGTGTACGAAAGATGTATAAGATTTGGGGAAGAGCAACATTTTAAAGGAGGCCAAGCATCCCGACCACGTCAGTTCGACCTTGGCTAGGCGAGCTGCCTCCTTGGCAATTTTGTCTATCAGAGGGATGTAGTTAATATCAGCCAGTTTCGCTGAGTCTGCTGTGATTTGGATCCCCAGGTATTGTATACTGGACGTAGCCCAGGAGTACGGGAAGGAGGCCTGTAGGCGGGATTGGAGGTGGGGAGAGAGATTGAGGCCCAGTATGAAAGATTTAGTGTAGTTAATTTTATAGTAGGATATACGGCTAAATTCTGCGAGAACACTGTGTGCTTGGGACAGAGAAGAGGTGGGTGAGGTTAAAAAGAGAATAATGTCGTCCGCAAACAGACTTATATTGTGGGACCTGCCAGCTAACACAAACCCCAGGATATCAGCGTGGGCTCTAATTTTTTCTGCTAGGGGTTCTACAAGTAGGTTGAATATGGAGGGGGACAGGGGACACCCCTGCCTAGTGCCGTTGGAGATTTTGAAAGTGGAGGAAAGCATACCAGAGGTATACACCTGTGCGCAAGGAGAGGAATACAGTGCCAGAATTGCTGTCAAGATGGGGCCGGAGAACCCAAATTTCTCCAGTACCTGGGACATATATCCCCAGTGAACCCTGTCGAACGCCTTCTCCGCATCCAGGGAAAGGAGCAGAGAAGGCGTCCGAGAGGTCCCCGCATGGTGAACCAGGTCTATCACTCTTCTGGTCGCATCTGATGATTGTCTGCCTGAGGTGAACCCTGTCTGGTCTGGTTTCACCAGAGATGGTAGGAGTGGGAGCAGTCTGGACGCTAGTATTTTGGCATATAATTTCACATCCGTGTTTAATAGGGAGATAGGTCGAAAATTCGCAGGCGTAGTAGGTGTTTTCCCCGGCTTTGGGATAGTTACAATAAAAGCTTTGAGCATTTCGCTCGGGAACGAAGCAGAGAGCATTGCTTCAGAGAATACCTTACCCAGTGCGGGAGCTAGGAGAGAGCCAAAGGTCTTATAGTAGCAATTAGGGAGTCCATCTGGCCCCGGGGACTTCCCTATGGGGGTGGTTTTGATTGCTCGTTTAATTTCGGGTTCCGTGATCGGAGCATTAAGAGAATCCAGCTGGGTGCGGGACAGAGTGGGCAGTGCTAGGTCAGCCAGAAAGGAGCGAATTGCCTCCTCCACCGGTTGGGGCGTGGAGGGGTCCTCTCGGAGATTATACAGGGAGGAGTAATACTCCGCGAAAGAATTTGCTATGTCTTGAGGGTTATATAGTTTGCTGCCATCTATCTGTTTAACTAGGAAGGGGATGTTGGCTTTAATTCTGCGACTTTTTAGTCGTTGTGCCAGGAGTTTGCCTGCGCGGTTGCCGGACGCGTAGTGGGATAATTTGAGAGATTGGACGTGTTTGTCATAGCGTTCAAGTAGCAGTCTCCTGAGGTCAACGCGCAAATTATATAACTGAGTAGCTATCGAGACATCAGGAGTCTGCTTGTTTAGTGGTTCAAGTGAGGCAATTTTGTTAAGGATGGAGTCTAGTTGTTGTGCTCTCTGCTTCCTTGCCCGGGCACTAAGTTGTATCATTATACCCCTAATGTAGGCCTTATGGGCACACCAAATGGAGAAAGGGTTAGAAACAGATCCCGCATTAACAGTGAAGAATTCTTCCAGATGAGAGGATAAGTGAGCTACATGTGAAGGTTGCTGAAACAAATAGGAATCTGCCCTCCAGATAAAGGGGGAGGAGCCTGGGGTCCCTCCGTCCACCACCACCGACACCGGAGCATGGTCTGACCACGTAATGTCGTGGATGGCGGACGAGGACACCCTCTGTAGTACAAACTTATCTACTAAGATCAAGTCTATGCGTGAGTAGGAGTTATGTCTGGAGGAGTGGAAGGAATAGTCTCTCTCACTTGCGTGTTGGCACCTCCAGACATCAAACACATTCTCAGCGTGTAGTAGAGCGCGAAAGGCAGGCTGGTGGCGTTTAGATCGGGAGTTGGAGTCCATCTCAAAGTCAACCGTCAGATTGTAGTCTCCGCACATTATCAGAGCTCCCCTCCTAATCTTGTTGATTTTGCAAAAAAGTTTCCTCAGGAAGCGGAGTTGATGAGTGTTGGGTGCGTACAAGTTGACTAGTGTGTACAGTTTGTTGTTAAGGGTTCCAACTAGTACCAGGAATCTGCCATCAGGGTCTATCAGGGAGTCCTGCAGGGAGAAGTTCACAGAGTCCCTGATGGCAATGGCAACCCCTTTCTGTTTTTTAGGGGCGGATGCCAAAAAGACGTGTGGGAATTTGGCATGGCGGAAGGGAGGTGCACCAGCCGCCTCCAGGTGAGTTTCCTGGAGGCAGAGGACATCTGAGCGCAGTTTCAGGGCCTCCTTCCATACTGAAGCCCTTTTGACAGGGTGGTTCAGACCACGTACATTAAAGGAGGTTATTGTCAGGGCCATAATTGAGCATAGAAAAGAAGTGATACCAGTACCTCTTGGTGGCGTGTCTGGGGATCCAAAGCAGCTGAGTCCAGGCGGCGAAAGTGCACGGTGAGCAGGATGTCTTCGATGAGAAGAGGATGGTGTCCATCTCAGGGGAAGGGAAGAAAGGAAGATAGGTTTTGAGAACCAAAAACAGGGGGGTTATAATACAAACATAAAGTATTGCGAGTAAAAAGGGAGATCCCAGTCGGGATCTGGATGCAGAGTAGCTGCACATATTGTAAGGAGGGGAAGTTCGTGGAAGGATGGAGCTCCAGAAAAGTCAGGGAATCAGATGTAACACAGCATTAATACAAAATTCCCGAGGCACGGGGCTTTCATGATTTCTTTTTGTTGTTGCGCTTACGTGTCACCAGCGACCACTCTTCTTGGGTCTGGGCTCTGGGCGCAGAGGAGGAAGCTGCTTCGCCAGGGGGATGATCGGGCAGGGTGTCCCATTTGCGAAGAAGGGCGAGCCCCTCTTCCAAGGTCATAATCACGCTAGAGACACCCTCTTTGGTTATAATAAGTTTGGTCGGCTGGCCCCATTTGTAAATGATGTCGTGGTTGCGGAGTGCTTTTGTGACAGGTAGAAGGGACCTGCGTCTTTGCATAGTGTGCTGCGAGAGATCCGCATATACCTGCAGGTTAGGGAAGCGGTCAGATGCCTGAGAGTTCTTGCGGAACGCTAGCATGAATTGGTCTTTGACATGGTATTAATGTACCCGCATCAGCACATCTCTGGGTATATTTTCAGGGAGGTGAGCAGGCTTGGGCAAGCGGTGTATCCGATCCACCACTAACTCTGAGGCAGGCGTGGAGGGTAGGAACGTCCCCATAAGCTCACGGGCATATTGTTGGATTTGCGTGGGTGGGACAGTTTCTGGGACACCCCGCAATTTAATATTGTTCCTGCGAGATCTGTCTTCGAGGTCTGCGACCTTCGCTCTGAGCCACGCCACCTCGTCCCCTTGATCATTGTGAGAGTCAACTAGGGAGTTATATGAGGCCGCATAGTCCCCCATTTTTTTCTCTACGTGGTCTACTCTGCCGCCCAGCTCCCCCATTTCTGTTTTAAAGCTCCTCATGCAGTCCATCATGTCAGCATGGAGGGAGCTGCGCAGGGAGACCAGCATATCCCTTAGGGTAGTGTCAGATACAGGTAGGTTGGAAGTAGGGAAGGTATTGATGGGAGCTGAGAGCTCACGTGTGTCCTCCATTGAGCCCTGTGATACACTGACCTGGGATCCGGCCGACAGTCGTGGTTTAGATTTCACTGGGCTGCAGGAGAGGGGAGTCGAGGCCTCCGGAGAGCGGCGTTGTGTCCCATCCCTCGGTCCCGGGCTTGGCGTGGATAAAGAAGATCCTCCGGCGGAGGCCGGAGAGACGTGGCCGGCGCCATCTTGAGATACGCTGCTAGGCCTGGGGGAGAAGAAATCTTCCAATTTCGCCGGTTGGACGGCATTTTTCCGTTTTTTGGTCATCCCTGGGTGACGTGTGGGTTGATGGGTGGTCGATCGGGTGATTTCGATCAGCCCACGGTGCCTCGGTGTGCTAGTTTCCCCGACGCTGAAGCGGAGCTCCTGAGTTAGGCGTCCATTCAGCTGCGCGGTAACCACGCCCCCTCGTGGGGGGGATTTTTAATTGCTGTTTCTATTTCCTGTGCTGTGAAGGGTTGGTTCTGAAAGTGCAGGTCAGTTTGAGACAATGTAGGCAGGTTCACAGAGGCTTGGAATTTTGTAATAATATCCCAATTAGGTTGATAGGTATTAAGCTCATTGTTAAGATTATAAAGCTCCTTGTAAAAATCACTAAATGCATCTGCGATTTCTTTGGGATTTATAACTTTTGACTTAGTTTTGGGATTCAGAATATACTGGATTTTTTGTTTAGCAATCTTTTCTTTTTGTTGACTTGCTAACAGCTTCCCTGCTTTTTTTCCACATCTATATGATTGGGCCTTCAAAGGACGCATCTGATAGTCATGTTGGGCTATCAGGTGGGTTCGTAGTTCCTGTCTAGTAATGAACAGTGATTCTATGTTTTTTTGCATTTTATTTTGTTAAGGTTTTCTTATTGGTGGATTTTGGCTAGTAATTTGTTAAGTCGCTCTGAGCATTGTCTTTTTATCTTTGTACTCAGCTTGTATGAGCAGTCCCCTTATATAGACTTTATGGGTATTCCACAACATGAAGGGATCATTGACCGAGGGGGCATTAATAGTGAAAAATTCTGCAAGTGCTTTGCCTATGTGGTCAGAATGGGTTGGTTGCGATAAAGTGTAAATGACATTGTGCCATCAATTTGCCCTGGTTGTGGCATGATGATCCCCCACACTGATAGATAGATATTGGTGCATGGTCTGACCACGTAATACAACGTATTTCCGATTTAACAACCTGTTGAAACATAAATGTGTCTGTTAGGAACAAGTCTATTGGAGAGTATGTAGAGTTGCAAGAAAAAGTTTGTGAACCCTTTTGGAATGATATGGATTTCTGCACAAATTGATCATAAAATGTGATTGATCTTCATCTAAGCCACAACAATAGACAATCACAGTCTGCTTAAACTAATAACACACACACAATTAAATGTTGCCATGTTTTTATTGAATACACCATGTAAACATTCACAGTGCATGTGGAAAAAATATGTGAACCCTTGGATTTAATAACTGCCTTTGGCAGCCAATAACTTCAACCAAACGTTTCCTGTAGTTGCAGATCAGACATGCACAACGGTCAGGTGTAATTATTGATCATTCCTCTTTACAGAACTGTTTCAGTTCAGCAATATTCTTGGGATATCTATTGTGAATTGCTTTCTTGAGGTCATGCCACAGCATCTCAATCGGGTTGAGGTCAGGAATTTGGGGCCACTCCAGAAGGCATATTTTCTTCAGTTTTTAGCCATTCTGTTGATTTACTTCTATGCTTTGGGTCGTTGTCCTGTTGCAACACCCATCTTATGTTAAGCTTCAGCTGGTGGACAGATGGCCCTAAGTTCTCCTGCAAAATGTCTTGATCAACTTGGGAATTAATTTTTCCTTCGATGATAGGAATCCGTCCAGGCCCTGATGCAGCAAAGCAGACCCAAACCATGATGCCCCCATGAAGTAACTGATACAATATACAAGGCTATTAAATATAAACTAAATTATTATCCCGAAATATATTTACGGATTCCTTCCTATCTATTGCATAAATGGATTCATTGGTCTATACCTATTAATACACACGCACTGCTGCTGGTAAAATTAACATCCAAGGAAATAGGGATACTCCAACTTCAGACATCACTATATATATATATATATATATATATATATATATATATATATATACACACACACAAGAGAAATTCAAAGATACTTATCACATCTGTAACATCAGCTGGTTCAGCAAGGAGCCGAGAGCTCCCATGATGAGCATGTGGCAGGAACCAAGAGGTAGAAAAAATAGGGCAAGCGTACTCTCTGGTGTGTGCTTTTACCAACAGACATTACCCCTCACCCAAAACCACCCACATTTGCCTGTCCAATCAGTTGCACTTCCAAGACATTCTCTCCTCTATGGGGGGGGGGGAGGTATTGAAGTCCATTGTCACAAAACTCTTTGAAGCTTATAGCACAGCTATGCAGAAGGGACAAAACACATAGAGTGGAGAGAATAATGCTGCTCACCCCGGTATATACAACAGAGAAAGTTTCCCGAATGGGGTTTTTAGGCAGCTCAATTAGACAAGTAGGATGCAATTTGAGTGAAAAAAGTATTTATTTACATGTATCAAAAGGGGAAAAAGGGAATAAATAGGATATGAGTTGCGGCAATACAAAAGACATAAAAGATTCATACAATATTATGCAGTACACAACAAATTATTTATACAGCTGAATACGATTATTGCATGTATAAACAATATCCTAACGCTTTCGACCATAATGATCTTCTTCAGAGGTTTAATTGGTTAAGACTGAAAGAGAATGTATAAAAGGTTACAAAGTGTTTCACATATTTAAGTCCAATCACCTACCCCGCCCACAGCTCCATTTGTATAGAGAGAGGTGGGGGGTGGAGGACAGGAAACATAATACTATATCAATAAGGCAAGAAAGATTAATTAAAATCGATCATTACCGATAATGAAGTAAGAAAGTAGTCTCGATGAGGCTTTGCTGTCACAGAACAGGGGGGTCCAGCCGTTCTCCCACGGATCGCTCCAAATCTCGGGGCTCCCACATGAGCGTCCACGCTAAATTGTGTGGTCCGACGTGACACAACAGGGGGTCACCAAAAAGGGGGCGGAACCCAAACAGGGTGGGCCGGTGGGGAGGGAGAGAAACAACATGGGAAGAAGGAAAGGCCTGCAATAGGATAATAAACATTAAAGATTGAGGCAGTGTATGTATGTGTGTGCATACATAAAAAGTGCCTATAAATTAAATTGTTAGGGGTGCCATATGGTGTCAGCCCTATAAGCGAGTATTTTGGGAAAATTGATAGTAAGATATTTGGGTGAAAGAACCCCTAATGTAGCAAGGTATATGCGTCAGACGATCCAAAAGAGGGGGGGGGGGTGAATTGTGTGAACAGATGAAGGAAAAGTGGGGAAGAGAATAAATGTGGGAAAAAGGGGTGGGGAACATGAAAAAAATGGGTAGGAAAGGGATTGAAGTGAAGAAATATAAAGAGGAAAAAAAAAACACAACGTGAAAAAATGTGGGGATGCAAGAAAATGTGGGAATGGAAAAAAGGAGAATGGAAAGAGTGAGGGAATGTGTGTGTGTGGAATGTGGGAATGGTGCAAAAGTTAAAGTAAAAGTAAATGTGGTGGTGAGAAAAAGAGGGGAGGGAAAGTGAAGAAAAAGAAGGAATGAATTAAATGTGAAGGGCTGGAAAGGAAAGACACGTGATGAGGAAATAAGGAAGGTGACTGTGAAGGAGGGGAAGAAGGGAGGGGAACGTAAGGGAAAAGAAAAATCAGAAATGGTATGTAGTGCAGTAAAAAAATAGTCAAAGCCAATAGGGCAAGATTGGAGTGCAGTGAGACAAGGGTGTGGAGTGAAAACAGGTCAAGTGAAAAGGGAAGTGAAAAGATGAAAAGGTTGGTGTGGAAAAAAGAGGGACAGGATGGTTAAAGGAAAAAAAGGGAGGGAAAGGGAAAAAGGAAAGTGAAAGTGTGTTGGACTACAAACAAGAAGTGACATAGGAGGGAAATAAGGAATATGGGAAGCAAGGGAAGGAACTTGACATGAATGGGGGTAGGTGAGATCATAATGAAAAGAGTGAACAGAAAAGATAGCAATGAATGTTTGGGTTACAGGTATCCAATAGGGACCATGGTTCAATATGAAAAACACCACTAATGTTCAGGAAACATATCAGCGTTATCCCCTCTGTAAAAATAGAGTGGGATGGGTTATATATGGTTTTGAGAAGGGAGGGAGAAAAAAAATAAACCCACATAAAAAGGTTAAAAGTGGTGAACCACAGACTTACCCTGTTGAAGGGAAAGGAATTAATGCTGCTCCTGGAGGTCAGCAGAGTCCTCTGGGAGAAGCAGGAAAGGGCTGAACCTTTTATGGCACATCTGATTGGCCATTCAGAGGGGAAACACCCTCATTCCTAGGAGTTCATGTGAAATACATCTCCCCCAAAAACCGAAACACACACCCCCGGTGGGGACCGCCCATCCGCATAGCAGATAATAAAAGGTGGCCTCCTCGGCGTGTGGGAGCGCGCACAGCACCGACCACTGCCGTCGCTCCCGATATGCCGATGTAACGGGATGACGTCACCGCATACGCGCAGACCAGCCGCGCATGTGCAGTGTACGCCAAGGCGTACAGGAGCGGTCCCACACGCCACCAGCAGGGCGAGAGAGCGGCCCATGGGAGACGACAGTGCACTGTCACCACCCAGTGGGGAACGCATAGCGTACATGTACGCAATACTCTCACCCTGCTGGGAGGGCACAGCTATGCAAACTGCCTGGGGCCAAATTCCTCTGTCAACCTTGGTTGTAAACTCAAATATTAGCAATATATAAGATTGCCCCCAATACCCCACCACCATACTTCACAGTTGGGATGAGGTTTTGATGTTGGTGTGCTGTGCCTCTTTTTCTCCACACATAGTGTTGCGTGTTTCTTCCAAACAGCTCAACTTTGGTTTCATCTGTCCACTGAATATTTTGCCAGTACTGCTGTGGAACATTCAGGTGCTTTTGTGCAAACTGTAAACGTAGAGCAATGTTTTTTTTTACAGCAGTGGCTTCCTCTGTGGTATCCTCCCATGAAATCCATTCTTGTTTATTGTTTTATGTATCATAGATTCGCTAACAGGGATGTTGGCATATGCCAGAGACTTTTGTAAGTCTTTAGCTGACACTCTAGGATTCTTCTTCACCACACTGAGCAGTCTCTTGTAGTCATCTCTACAGGACGACCATTCCTAGGGAGAGTAGCAGCAGTGCTGAACTTTCTCCATTTATAGACAATTTGTCTTACTGTGGACTGATGAACAGCAAGGCTTTTGGAGATACTTTTATAACCCTTTCCAGCTTTATGCAAGTCAAAAATTCTTAATCATAGGTCTTCTTAGAGCTCTTTTGTGCGAGGCATCATTCACATCAGGCAATGCTTCTTGTGAAAAGCAAAACCAGAACTGGTGTGTGTGTGTTTTTATAGGGCAGGGCAGCTGTAACCAACCCCTCCAATCGCATAGCATCTCATTAATTGGACTCCCAGTTGGCTGACCCCTCACTCCAATTAGCTCTTGGAGATGTCATTAGTCTAGGGGTTCACACACTTTTTCCACCTGCACTGTGAATGTTTACATGGTGTGTTCAATAAAAACATGGTAACATTTAATTCTTTGTGTGTTCTTAGTTTAAGCAGACTGTTATTGTCTATTGGTGTGATTTAGATAAAGATCAGATCACATTTAATGACCATCTTGTGCAGAAATCCATATCATTCCAAAAGGGTTCACATACTTTTTCTTGCAACTGTATGGTGAACGTTGGAGAAGAATGTGAAATCCTTCTCTGATAAGTGCTGACATCTCCACACATCATATAAGCTTGAGGAAGAGATGAAGCTGTCCAGAGTTGCCCTGCGCTGCTGAAGCCTAGTATAGCTGGACAGGTCCAAGTCTTTCTCAGAAACTGCATTGAAGTCTCCGCATAACATTACATTTCCCTGTCTCATGTTACACTTCCAGATTTTTTTCAAAAAAGTCAGTTGTTTTGTGTTGGGAAGGTACACATTACTAATGTGTATTTGGAGTTGTTGAGTTTGCATACAAGGATTATATATCTGCCTGCATCATTCAGGACAATCTCCAACTTTTTAAATTTGACAGAGTCCTTGATGGCAATTGCCGCTCCTCTTTTATTTTTGAAGTGCCATTAGCCTGAAAGGTATGCAGGTATTTGCAATGTTGGAAAGAAGGAGGCCTGTGAGAAACAAAGTGGGTCTCTTGGAAACATATTACATCAGTATGAAGTCTATTTGCCTCTTCCCATGCCATCTGCCATTTGTAAGGGCTGTTCAGACCCTTAACGTTAAGTGAAGCGTTTTTGAGCGGCATGTTGTAATATTGGTGATGCCAGTCTAACGTATGAAAGGCTGGTGTTATGTGGATCTACCTGTTCCTGAGTGGTTGTGGGTGCAGACCCAGTACGTGGATGGCCGTTGGAGGATGAAAGGGAACTTTCCGTGGTGAGGCGAAGATGATTGGATCCGTTGGAGAAACCTTCTAGGGAAACAATTAGTAAAAGTCAAACAAAGTAAAACAATAAGATCAATAGGAAATAACTTGCGATTCTACAGAGAATCTGTGCGGTAGAACACTCGCTCAACTTGAGGGGTTAACTGTGAGTAATGTGGCAATCTCCTGGGCCAACAGGGAGTGAACAAGTGTGCATGGTACATGTAAGATGTTTAGCCTGTTTCATTATCAGAGTTTTCACGGGTAGACACAGGTGAACTGGTGTTTTCTTTATCGTACATCACGGGACACAGAGAAGCATAGTAATTACTATGTGGGTTATAGAGAGTACCTTCAGGTGTGGACACTGGCACGCCCTTAAGGCAAGAAGTTCCCTCCCCTATATAACCCCTCCCATACCGGGAGTACCTCAGTTTTTTTTGCCAGTGTCTAAGGAGTTGGTCACGAGTGAACATGTGCTCCAAGGAGCTCCACTGGAGGGATCCATATTGGATGTAAAAAGCCTCCATGAAATCCGGATCCGTCCAAAGTGCTTCTGAGCCAAAGTGGACGGTACCCGGGCCCCGGTTAAGAAGAACGGGGTTTGGCCTGTAATGCTTCTCTTTGAGAGCTGGATCCTGGTTATTCAGTACTTTGGTCAATTTCCTAATACCAAAAGTCTACTGACAGGGTGCGATATGGGTCCAGGGGTGTGGTGTTCCTGTCCATGGACCCCGGTCCCTGAAGGTCTACAGACACTGCTCTCCGTGATGGGTGAAGATTGGACTGTCTATTTATGCAGAGTCCTGCAGCGTTGGATCAGGTAAGTGAAGGTGCTTCAGGACTTGGTCCTAGGAGTAACCTTCCTTTATTTGAGCCATTATGTTTGCCTAAGCTATCTGTCTGTGCTTCTCCTATATGGTCCTGTGTGTTGTGGGGAGGAGGGGTATCTCTAGTCAGGTAGTTAGCCCCTCCTGTGCAGGTTAAAAGCAGAAAAAGTTGACCAAAATGTTTGGCTTCACTTGGCTTACCTGGTCCTCACATGGAGCTGCGGTGTTCCATCCTCATGCATGAGCGCGTAGCGTCATGCGCGCGACATTGATGTGTCTTAGGCGCACGCGCAAATTAACTTTTTTACGCTGCTTCGGTGCGCACGAATGTGCGCGGCGTGATCCGTGAGATGCGTGTGACGACATGTGCGCGCGTGCGGCTACGTGTGCGCGCGTAGCCTCGTGGTGCACGCCTAACAGCGGCGTGCGTGCGCATGCGCGCAGGGGGTCTATCTCAGCTGTTCTCTGAGACTTGAGATTACAGGACAGAGCAGGTCAGGTGATTTACACCTAGTCCTTATATGCTCCAGTCCACCTAACTGGTTCTGGCTGACGGTGGACACAGAGATCTTGTGCACATACTTTCAGTATTTGGTACTGGTGGTGGACAGTGACATCCGCTTAAGGCGCATAGTGGGCTCTGCACCTTGCCAACCATCAAATAGCAGCGTCAGTGCTGGTCTATAGGTTCGCAAGTAGTTGCAACTATTGTGAGTACCTCAGCTTTATCATGGCTAAAGGCTCAGGGACTAGAAGCAAAAAAGCAAAGGGATCGCCATCTGGCTCAGAGGATCTCGGGCATGCTCCTGCGGCTGCTTCCTCTCCTGATAAATTGGAGGAGGCCCAGGGTGAACCATCAGGGCTGTCAGATGCCTGTTCTGCCCTTGTCCACCCTGCTCCAGTTTTTGTGACACAGGAGGCTCTGGCCTCAGCTATGGGGGGTCTGGAGCAGAGATTAGCGACCTTGATTGCATCCTCTCTCTCAAGGGAAAAACGCACAAGGTCCCCCTCTCCCTCTGAGGAGTCCCTCGATTTGGGGCATGCATCCTCAGAAGAGGTTGATTTACCCTCTGGAGATCTGGCAGAAGGTCAGTTGGAAGTAGTGGACTCTGAGGATTCCACTTTGGCAGAACCCTTTTCGGCGTCACAATCCGAAAAATTGTTGGTCCAGTCCCTCACTGAGATGGTCCGTTCGGCCTTCAAGTTGCCACTTTCAGAGCCAGCTTCAAGTGCAGTCTCATCTTTAGGCTCCTTAAAAGCTCCTCAAGCTAATTATTCCTTCCCGGTTCACCCCCTGCTGGAAGGGCTTATCTACAAGGATTGGGAACATTCAGATAGATATTTTCTTCCTCCTAAGAAGTTTTCGGTTTTATACCCCATGGAGGAACAATTCACTAAAAAATGGGGCATCCCCAAGGTTGACGCAGCTGTGTCCTGCGTAAACAAATCTTTGACCTGTCCAGTAGACAACGTTCTGGTATTCAAAGATCCGACAGACAAGAGATTAGAGACTTTATTAAAAACCTCTTTTGCTTTGGCGAGAGGAATAACCCAGCCTGCAATTGCGGCTATTGGGATTTGCCAGGCCTTGAAAGACCAGTTTAAGGGGGTCTTAAAGGAATTGCCGGCACAACAGGCCCAGAATTTGGCTGAGTTTCCCAGAGCATTATGTTTTGCCATAGATGCTATCAAGGACTCCATTCAGTAGTCCTCACGTCTCACTCTTTCGCTAGTTCATATGTGCAGGTTACTCTGGCTGAAGAACTGGTCTGCTGAAGCCCCGTGTAAAAAATTACTGGCGGGGTTTCCCTTTCATGGAGAGCGTTTTTTTGGGGAAGATCTGGATGCTTGTATTCAGAAAATTTCCAGTGGCAAAAGTACACTGTTGCCAGTAAAGAAAAGGTTTAGGGGTTCCCCCTCCTTTAAGAGATCCTCCTCTCCTATCCCTAGTACTTCCGGTACCAGGCAGTTCCGACGGCCTCCTGGACGATTCAATGCAGGTGGGAAGCCACAGGGCCAGCCTCAGGCTTCCAAAAAGCCTTGGAACCGTAAGCCACAGGCCAAGCCAGCATCTAAGTCAGCATTATGAAGGTTCTCCCCCACTCAGCCGGGTGGGGGGAAGGCTTCAGCTGTTTGCGGAGGCTTGGCTAGACAGGATCCAAGACAGGTGGGTCCTCTCTACGGTCTCCAGGGGCTACAAGCTGGAGTTGAGCGAATTTCCTCCACCGCGCTTCTTAACCTCGAACGTCCCAAAGGACCTCGGCAAAAGAAGGTCCTTAGCATTGGCCTTAGATCATCTGTTATCCCAAGGGGTAATCAGAGAACTGCCAGTGGAAGAACAAGGTTTGGGGTTTTATTCCAATCTCTTCACCGTCCCCAGACCAAACAGGGATGTAAGACCCATCCTGGACCTCAAGGCCTTAAACAAGTTCCTAAAGGTCCAATCATTCCGGATGGAATCGATCAGGTCAGTGGTGGCCTCCCTGCAAGGAGGTGAACTACTAGCGTCCATCGATATAAAGGACGCATACTTGCACGTTCCTATCTTTCTCGACCATCAGAAGCTGCTTCGCTTCGCGGTAAATCAGCGCCACTTCCAATTCGTGGCCTTACCTTTTGGTCTGGCCACCGCTCCTCGTGTTTTCACGAAAGTATTGGCTCCACTGTTAGCCTATCTAAGGTTTCAAGGCATATCCATAGTAGCCTATCTAGACGACCTATTGGTGGTAGACCGGTCAGTGGCCGATCTGAACTCAGCGGTACACAGAACCGTGACATTTCTGGAATCCATGGGTTGGGTTCTCAACCTGGACAAGTCAGCCTTAATGCCTGTGCAAAGGCTCGAATATTTGGGTCTACTCATAGACACAAAGCTAAAAAGGGTCTTCCTGCCCCAAAGGAAGTTCGAGGCTTTAAGAGAACTAGTTCAACTAGTCAAAGCAAAGCGTCAGCCTCCCATTCGCCTCTGTATGAGGTTACTGGGAAAGATGGTAGCCTCGTTCGAGGCCGTTCCATTTGCGCAGTTCCACTCAAGGGAGCTTCAACATGCCATTCTGTCCGCTTGGAACAAAAAGGTTCAAGCCTTGGATCTCCCTATGTCTTTCTCCCAGTCAGTCCGGCAGAGCCTTTGTTGGTGGCTGGTTCCCCGGAACCTGCTAAAGGGGAAGTCCTTTGTTCCCGTGACATGGCAGGTTGTGACCACGGACGCCAGTCTGCTAGGCTGGGGTGCAGTCCTGGGAGGTTTGTCTCTCCAGGGGAAATGGTCAGCCTCCGAGAGGTCTCTACCCATAAATCTGCTGGAAATTCGAGCAGTCTATCTAGCCCTGTCAGCTTGGTCAGACAGGTTGAAGGGTCTTCCGGTCAGGGTTCAATCAGACAATGTCACTGCCGTGGCATACATAAATCACCAGGGGGGCACAAGAAGTCGTGCAGCCCAAAGAGAGGTGAATCAAATCCTGACCTGGGCAGAGAAATATGTCCCATGCATATCTGCAGTGTTCATTCCGGGAATAGACAATTGGCGAGCAGACTACCTAAGCCGCCAACAGGTGCTTCCGGGGGAATGGACTCTTCACCCCGACATCTTCCAGAGCATTTGTCAGAGGTGGGGAACACCAGATGTCGATCTCTTTGCATCGAGGTTCAATGCAAGGGTGGGCAACTTTCTGTCCCGGACAATGGATCCACTTGCTTACGGCACGGATGCACTGGTGTTCCCATGGGACCAGTTCTCCCTAATGTATGCGTTTCCTTCGCTGCAATTATTACCCCATCTTCTTCGCAGAGTAAAGTCTGAAGGAAGACCAGTGATTCTGGTGGCTCCAGCGTGGCCCAGAAGGGCCTGGTTCGCGGACATTGTAAGGATGTCCGTGGGGCAACCGTGGTCCCTTCCGCTTCGGCCGGACCAATTGGCCCAGGGGCCAATATTCCATCCTTCCTTACCGTCTCTCAATTTGACGGTTTGGCTATTAAGTCCCATATCTTAAAGAAAAGGGGTCTCTCTAATGCGGTGGCATCTACTTTGATTAATGCCAGAAAACCGGCATCCAGACTCATTTATTACAGAGTCTGGAAATCTTATGTGGCCTGGTGCGAGACCAGGGGTTGGCATCCCCGGAGGTATCTCATTGGCAGAATTCTGGAGTTTCTGCAGTTAGGGGCAGACATGAAGTTGGCCCTAAGCACCATTAAGGGCCAGATCTCGGCCTTATCGATTTTTTTCCAAAGGCCACTAGCTACACATTCCCTGATCAAAACCTTTTTGCAAGGTGTGATCCGGCTTAGTCCACCAGTCAAGATTCCCTTGTGTCCATGGGATTTGAATCTGGTCCTTTCTGTCTTACAGAAACAACCATTTGAGCCCTTGGCTCATATTCCTTTGGTCCTTCTGACCAGGAAGGTGATATTTTTGGTAGCCATAACCTCCGCTAGGAGGGTTTCGGAGTTGGCGGCCTTATCTTGTAAGGAACCGTACCTTATATTCCATAAGGATAGAGTGGTCCTACGGCCCCACCCGGCTTTCCTACCTAAAGTTGTTTCAAAATTTCATTTGAATCAGGATCTTGTTCTCCCTTCTTTTTTCTCAGAACCTAGTTCTGCAAGGGAGAAGTCTTTGCATACGCTAGACATATTAAGAGCAGTTAAGATCTATCTTAAGGCTACTGCTCAGGTCCGGAAAACTGATACATTGTTTATCCTGCCAGAAGGTCCCAGATGTGGGCAGGCAGCGTCGAAGTCCACTATCTCCAAATGGATTCGGCAGGTCATTACTCAAGCCTATGGCTTGAGGGGAAAGGTTCCCCCGTTAAAGGTTAAAGCACATTCCACTAGAGCGGTGGGTACTTCCTGGGCAGTGCATCATCAAGCCTCCATGGCTCAAGTCTGCAAGGCCGCGACATGGTCGTCTGTCCATACTTTCACTAAATTTTATCAATTGGACATAAGAAAGAATGAGGAGAGCGCCTTTGGGTGCAGTGTGCTGCAGGCTGCAGTTTGATTCCTCATGTCTGATGGCGCCCGGCTTATTTCTTGGGGTCTCCCTCCCCTCATAGCATTGCTTTAGGACGTCCCACATAGTAATTACTATGCTTCTCTGTGTCCTGTGATGTACGATAAAGAAAATAGGATTTTTATAACAGCTTACCTGTAAAATCCTTTTCTTGAAGTACATCACGGGACACAGAGCACCCGCCCCTCTTTTGGGGTATTTGGGACACTTATTGCTTGCTACAAAACTGAGGTACTCCTGGTATGGGAGGGGTTATATAGGGGAGGGAACTTCTTGCCTTAAGGGCGTGCCAGTGTCCACACCTGAAGGTACTCTCTATAACCCACATAGTAATTACTATGCTTCTCTGTGTCCTGTGATGTACTTCAAGAAAAGGATTTTACAGGTAAGCTGTTATAAAAATCCTATTTTTTTACTAGCCGCAGATCCGGGGGCAATAATTTGCCATTCTCACAGAAGGCAGATGCCTTTTTTCACATTCGTGATCACATAGTTGTTGCCCTCCCTCGTTACTAGTAGCTTCGCCAGATATAGCCAGTGGTAGGCTATATTGTGGTTGTTCATGGGCTTCGTTATGGTGGCCCATTGCCTGTGCTGTTAGATAATGAAGGCTGACAGGTCTGCGAAGGACAAGTCTTGCAGGTCGGACGTTAGTATCAGTGCCTGACAGCCACCATAAAATTATCTTTTGTGTGGTAAAAGTGGATCCTGACAATAGTGTCTCTGGGTAGATGGGATGCAATGTGTTTAGGTTTGGGCAGCCTGTTGATCCTGTCCATTAGAAGATCTTCCAGGGGTGCATCAGGGAGGACTGCTGTCATGACATCAGTAAAGTATTTTTTCCGGTCAGGGGGCTTCACTGTCTCAGGAATTCCTCTGATTTTAATGTTATTTTTCCTGGACATGTCCTCTAAATTTGCCAACTTAATTTTCATTTGCATCATTTCATCATCCCTGTCGTTGTGGACATCCACCAGTTCATTGAAGGTAGAAGCTAATTCCCCCATTTTTTTTTCCACATGCAAAACCCTTAACTGTGGATATTTCAGTTATAAATTGTCTGGTCAGGGCAATGATATCAGCATGCTATGTGGATCTCGGTGACACTAACATGTTGTCAGAAACCATGAATCAGACCGAGACAGAAATACAGTTAAATCACACTTGTTTGATAATACAAATAAAAAGGTAAACGGGGTAAGCGTAGTCAAAACATAGCCAGAGTAACCGGATCTGGTAGTCGGCCAAGCCAATGTCCAAGAGCCAGCGAAAAGAGTAGTAGTACAGTAAGCAGGATCTGTAGCCAGGGGGAACATCGGTCAAGCAGGTCTTCAACAGGAATGCAGGAGAAAGTCTCTTGTGATGTTAACAAAGGCAAAGAGCAAATGAACTGGAAGGCTTTAAGTAGGCAGAGCTGATGAGCAGGATCATCAACAGGTGGATCACTGTGGAGAGATGGGAGCTGGCAATTAGCTGACCGCTGAGCTGCCAGCACAGAGAAGGAAGGGCTGAGCCCAGCCCCGACACATGTCCTTAAGCATTGTGTCCATTACTGTGATTGAGTCCTGTAATTCCCTGGTATCATCCAGAGATGACTCCAGGCTTACCTCCATGCCTTCTGCTGTTGGGCTGTCTATTTTTTGCCTGCTTTTGGCCGGGCTGGATCACGATGACGGAGGTGTAGAGGTTTGTCCCTTCATCAGGCTGCCGTAGTGGTATCCTGCATCTGATTGTGAGGCCGTGCTGCTCTGAGTACGAGAGCCACGTGTGTGCTCTCTCAGCTTACCGCCACCATCTTGGTCCGTGTAATGGCACTGTAGCAATAAGTAATCGGGTAGTTTACACAGCTGTGTACCCTTCTTTCTCTTGCTGGAAGGCATCCTGGTGTGTCCCCGCAAGATATCCCATTGGTGCTGTAAAATGAGGCTTCGAGCCGCTGTATTTCCCCCTATTGGCCCCTGGCAGAGAGGAGCTGTGTGAGTGAGCATCCATATTCTCTGCCGGCTAGCCACGCCCCCAAAGTGTGCCATTTTTGATAAGCGATCCATCACCACAAAAATAGACCAATCTTCAGATGGTAGAAGCTCAACAACAAAGTCCATGGCAATCATTTTCCAAGGTCTGTCAGCTACAAGTAAGGTTCTAAGTAGACCCCAAGCTTTATTTTAGGTGTTCTTGCTCCGAATGCAGATCATGTATGAGTTGACATTATCCTTGCAATCCTTCTCCCATTCAGGACACCAGAATGTACAGTTGTATTCAAAATGATTTAACCCCCACTGAAATTGATTGTTTTGGCCAGTTTGACATTGATTTTGATCATTCAGTCATCCTGCTTACAATTAAATCAAAGAAGCACGTGTAGGTCAGACAAATATAACATAACATTTATAATGAAATAACCACAAATGTCTTTTCTGTGCTCACATCATTATCAGTTTTATTCAACCCCCAAGTGACATTCAATCTTAGTACTTAGTACAACATCCTTTTACAGTTATAACAGCTTTTAAACGTGAAGCATAGCTTGACACAAGTGTCTTGCAGCGATCTACAGGTATCTTCGCCCATACGTCATGGGCAAAAGCCTCCAGTTCAGTCACATTCTTAGGCTTGCGCACTGCAACTGCTTTCTTTAAGTCCCACCAGAGGTTCTCAATCGGATTTAAGTCTGGTGACTGCGATGGCCACTCCAAAATCTTCCAGCCTTTAATCTGCAACCATGCTCTAGTGGACTTGGAGGTATGCTTGGGACCATTGTCCTGTTGAAAGGTGTCTCCCAAGCCTCAGGTTTGTGACGGACTGCATCACATTGTCATCCAATATCTCCTGGTACTGAAGAGAATTCATGGTACCTTGCACACGCTGAAGCTTCTCTGTACCTGCAGAAGCAAAACAGCCCCAAAGCATGATTGACCCCCCGCCATGCTTCACAGTAGGCAAGGTGTTCTTTTCATCATAGGCCTTGTTCTTCCTCCTCCAAACATAGCGTTGATCCATGGGCCCAAACAGTTCTAATTTTGTTTCATCAGTCCACAGAACACAATCCCAAGACTTCTGTGGTTTGTCCACATGACTTTTAGCGTTTTAGCATACTGCAGTCGACTCTAATTATTCTTTGGAGACAGCAAGGGGGTGCGCCTGGGAGTTCTGGCATGGAGGCCTTCATTACGCAGTGTGCACCGTATTGTCTGAGCAGAAACTTCAGTACCCACATCTGACAAATATTTTCTCAGTTCTTCAGCAGTCACAAGGGGACTTTTCTCCACTCTACGCTTCAGGTAGCGCACAGCAGTCGAAGTTAGCATCTTCTGTCTGCCACGACCAGGTAGCGTTTCAACAGTGCCCTTTGCCTTGAATTTGCAAATGATGCTTCCTATGGTGTCTCTTGGTATGTTTAACATCTTTGCAATCTTCTTATAGCCATTGCCCTTCCTGTGAAGAGTAATCACCTCTTCTCTTGTCTTCCTGGACCATTCTCTTGACTTCACCATGTTTGTAACCACAGCAGTAAATGTCTAGAAGGAGCTGAGTATCACAGTCATTTTAAAGCTGCCTAATTGGTGCTTATTAGGCTTTATTGCTGCTCCCTGACATCCACAGGTGTTTTCAATACCTGATTGAAAACACTTCAATGAACCTCTGTTCTTCAGAGTGGTAGTCTTTAAGGGGTTGAATAATTGTGTAAATGAAGAATTCACAAAATAAACATTGACTACTGTATTACAAAACCAATTGATGTCATTTTAGTTGCATATGGTTCTTTAAGAAGTCCTTGTAGGATTTCATTCTGAATACAATTACAAATGTACACCAAATTCCCTAAAACCCTTTACAGCATTGGGGGTTGAATAATTTTGAACACAACTGTACATAGTACCAACTCTATGGTCTTGTGGATTTTGAAATGACCTGCTAACGGGTGATCATGGCAGAACCCTAATGCCGCATACAGACGGTCGTTTTATGCGATGTAAAAAAACGACGTTTTTAAAAACGTCAATTTCATTGACCGTGTGTGGGGGAAAACGTCGCTTTATGTCTTGTAAAAAACGACAAAAAAAAATTGAAGCATGCTTCAATTTTATGTGTAGTTTTTCAAAATGTCGTTTTTTGTGTCACAGAAATTGACCGTGTGTAGCAAAAAACGACGTTTAAAACAACGTTTTTGAACCCGCGCATGCCCAGAAGCTAGTTATGAACCGAGCTTCAATGGAAAAAAAACGTGGGGAACGTAACCTCGCTTTGCTAGAGCATTGTGAAAAAACGATGGTGTGTAGGCAACGTCGTTTTTGAAAATTGAAGTTTCAAAAACGTAGTTTTTTACTTCACAGAAAACGTCGTTTTTTTACATTGCATAAAACGACCGTCTGTACGCGGCATAAGACAGCCACTTGGCTGATTTGCTCCTTTTTCGATAGTAGGTCGTTCTTTGCCTGCAATGTGACACCTGGAGGACTGGATTTACCTGCTGAGACTTGCTGCAATTGTGGTAGTAGGCCTGACTGTAACAAAAGGAAGCTTCCGGCTAGTAAGATATCATCTGGTGAAGGTATGTCTTTTAGATCCTCAAACATGCGTAATAACGCATCAGGTTTGATGTTCTTTGATCCAGGTTTGCAAGTGATATGAAAGTCGAACCTTGAGAGAGAGCGCCCAGTGGGCTTGGTGTGGTCTGAGACGTTTTGCAGTTTGTAAATATTCAAGTTTTGTATGGTCTGTGAAGATTAGTATTGGATGAGTGGTTCCTTCCAGCAAATACCTCAATTCCTCTAATGCTGCTTTGATCGCCAGAAGCTCCCAATCTCTTACGTCACAATTCCTTTCTGGTTGGGTAAGCTTTCGAGAAAAGAACTTAAGCGGGTAGATCACATCCTTTTGGGCCCTGTCGCGGCGACAAGACTGCTCCAACTGCGCTTTCCGATGCATCCACTTCTAAGATGTAAGACAAGGTAGAATCAGGATGACCTTAAAACAGGTGTGGTGGTAAATCGTTCCTTCAAGGTTTCAAAGGTCTCAGTAGTCCAATAGAAATGGATGCCTTGTTTGGTAAGCTAAGTGATGGGGGAGATAATGGCTGAGAAACTCAGGGAATAGAGACCACAATGGTCAGTTAGGCCAGCCATAGATGGTTCGAATCTCCTCCCGAGATTCGAACAGTGTGTGGGCAAGTTGAATATACCAAGTTGATTGGTCGATCAACCTGGGTACAACCAGTCTGCTGGATTTGCAATTATCGCTAGCAATTATCAATGTCCTCTCCCAGGCTGTAAAGTATCAATGTAATATGGAGTGAAAGAACCATGGACTTTTTGGGCACCAAAAAAACCAAAGGTTTGTCTAAAACTATGGATAAAATGTCATAAATAAAGTATAATACTCAAAAAAAAAAAAAAAAAAAACTACTGTGAGGAAAAACAGACCCACACCAGTCCTATAAAGATATTTGTGTATCAGCCAGAAGATGTAGGGCTGTCAATGTCCAAAAAGGATTGGCATACATTGACCTAGTTTGTTGCAGCTCAGTATATTTAGTGACAAAGCGCTTCCTTCTTATTTATACCACCTGTTGGTGGACACAAGTGGACCGCAACATTTTCCTCAATGTCCTACTTTTCATCCTCCTCTCCTGCACATACTTCCCATGTTCATACCTTTTGGCACTTGTCTCCTGCATATACAGTACTGCCAATATTACTTTTCACATTCTTCTCCTGCACATATTACCCACTGTTGTGCATTCCTCATTTGCACATTCTCAGGCATTCCTCTCTTACATGTATTGCCTGCTGTGGTACTGTCCGCACTCATCTAATGCCGGTCGTTTTTTGTGATGAAAAAAAACGACATTTTTAAAAACGTCATTTAAAATGACCGTGTGTGGGGAAAACATTGTTTTATGTCTTCTGAAAAACGACAAAAAAAAAATTCGAACATGCTTCAATTTTTTATGTCGTTTTTCAAAACGTCGTTTTTTGTGTCATAAAAAATTACCTTGTGTGGGCTAAAACGATGTTTAAAACTAAGTTTTTAAACCCGCGCTTTGCTAGTGCATTTTGAAAAAACGATGGTGTGTACGCGGCATTACACATACTGCTGCTTTCATACCCTGCCTACTTCTCTCCTGCCCTTCTTGTTTTCATATATGTTGTACTCTTCTGGATGCTATCCAGGCCTCGTGAACAAGGTGTCACCTGTAATGTCTCTCTTCAGAGGACTGGGCTCTAGGGTCCAGCACTTTCGCTACACTGTACGCTAAAAGTCCTGGCAGAGTCCTTTACCAGGCCCAGGGAAGAGGTCTCCTTTAAATCAGAACCCATATCCCCGAAGGTTGGCACACATACCTGCCGTGATGGCTAAAGTTTGGTATCTGTCTGGTCTCAGCAGAAAACCTGCGGCTGGGATAAGGTAAGCCAGGAAGAGAGTCCTAAGCATGGAGCTTAAGGACCTTTCCTATTTTTTGGATAGGTGTCTTCTTTTTGTCCGTCACTAGAGGGAGTAAAAAGCTGAGTTCCACTCACCATGCTCCAGAACAGTGTCAGGTCCTCCAGACAGCACACTCCTTCCGCTGCAGAGCTCTGCCATGGATGACCGCCACTCTCTCCTCCCAGACAGGGGTCAGAGGGATCTCCCTCATCTCAGACGACGCAATTAGCCCCTAGGTTGCGCACACTTTATGGTGTACACGTGTGCGGGCACGCTATTCCAACGGCAATCAAACAGGAGGTCATAAAAGAGCCTCACAAGCCTGGAACTTTCCCTGAAGGGACACAGCAGTGTAAAAGGGCACGCAAGATGTGGTTGGCTAAGCACTCCCACATTTAGACACCTACTCCAGCATGAACCTGTGTGTTACTAGTTGCAGACTTTATGTGAAAGGCTAAACTAGCACAGTAGTATATGCGTTTTTGGTACCTTGGCTTTGCTTAATAATATGTCTTCCCAAAGAAGAAATTCTGGAACTAAAAACAAAAAAGCATTGCCGCCTGAGACAGGGGCCTCTAGCCGTAATATCTGACGCACCTGTACAGGATGAGCTATTGCCTCTATCAGGAGTAGCAGCCTCTTCTGTGGTGCCGGTGCTGGTGCCTGCATATGTCACTGAGGACACTTTGACCGCAGCCCTGAACAACATAGAAGGGAGAATCGCTACTTTAATTGCAAAGTCCTCACAAAGGGACAACAAGCGAAGTAGATCTCCTTCTGTTGTTTTAGATCTCCTTACAGAAAAATCTGAGGATAATGAGGATAAGAATGATGTTGCACCACCAGGGGATAAGGATGAGGAGTCAGAGGGATCAGGGATAGCAGAAGAGACTTTCTCTGCTTCCCAGGTTCTGAGATTGCAGGTGCAATGTTATACTGAATCAGTGCGCTCTACATTTAAGTTACCCTCCACAAAGTTAACTGAATCACCTGTCTTTTCTCTGGGTTCAAACTTTGGGAGAATTTGCCTAAGGCCGTATGTTTTACAGTGTATGCCATGAGAGATTCTGTTCAGCAAGCATCTCGCCTCACCCTCCAGCTGGTGCATATGCGCAGAATTATTTGGCTAAAGCATTGGTCAGCGGAAGCTCCATGCAAAAAGCTTTTGGCCAGTTTCTCCTTCCATGGCGAACACCTCTTTGGGGATGAGTTGGAAAAATATATCCAAAAGATATTGAGCGGTTAAACTACCCTATTGCCAGAGAAGAAGAAAAACAGGCGTCCCTTGTTTTAAACGTTCTTTCTCTCCGACTCCCGGAAGATCTTCCTCCAGCCAGTGGAGATGGCATTTTTTTAGCCAGCCACAAAGGCTAAAGAAAGCCAGGTTCAGAAGAGCAAGAAACCATGGGGTTCGAAAGCTAACAAGCAAGACCCCAAAGCCTTTTTATGAATAGGCGCCCCCACTCGGCCGAGTGGGGGGACGGCTTCAGCAGTTTTCAGCGGTATGGCAGACAGAGATCCAGGACAAGTGGGTAGTTTACGCAGTATCTTTAGGGAACAAGCTGGAATTTCGAGAGATCCCACCTTACCGGTTCCGAAGTTCAAGGCTCTCCAAAGATCCAGTAAAAAGAAAATCCTTTTACTAAGGATTGGGTCACTTATTGTCTCAAGGGGTAATCCATGGAAGTACCCCTAAAGGAGCAAGGTTTAGGTTTTTGCTTAAACCTCTTTGTGGTTCCAAAGCCAAATGGAGACGTTTGACCCATCCTGGATCTAAGATCTCTGAATTGGTTTCTGAATAATCGCCATTTCCGAATGGAAACGATTCGATCCGTGGTCGCCAGCCTACAAGGCGGAGAATTATTGGCGTCTATAGTCATCAAAGACACATATTTACATGTGCCTATCCATCCTGCTCACCAAAAGTTTCAAAGGTTTGCGGTAGAACATCGCCACTTCCAATTTGTGGCTCTGCCCTTTGGTTTGGCAACCGCGCACCAAGTATTTACAAAAGTTCTGGCCCTTCTGTTGGCAAAACTGAGGGCACGGGGCATATCGGTGACAGCCTACCTAGACAATCTGCTTGTAATAGATCAGTCAGTGGCAGGATTATAAAGAGCCTTATTTACGTTGTCACAAGGACACAATTGTACTACGCCCTCATCCTACCTTTCATCCAAAGGTGGTGTTGACGTTTCGTTTAAATCGGGACATTGTTTTCCCTTCCTTTTTTCCTGACCCGCGGTCAGCGGGGGAAAGGTTACTGCACATTCTAGATGTAGTGAGAGCAGTAAAATTTATCTGCAGGCAACTGCTCAGTTACATAAAACAGATGTTTTGTTTATTGTGCCAGATGGTCCCAGGAAGAGCCAAGCGGCATCAAAATCCGCCATTTCTAGGTGGATTCGACAAGTAATTATTCAAGCTTATGGTTTAAGGAACAAGATTACTCCTTTTTCTGTTAAGGCGCACTCTACCAGGGCAATAAGTGATTCATGGGCAGTGCATCACCAGGCTTCAATGGCTCAGATCTGTAAAGATACAACTTGGTTTTCAGTCCATATGTTTACCAAATTCTATCAGATAGATGTAAAAGGAAATGATGATTCCACTTTTGGGCATACTGCTGCAGGCAGCAGTATATGGCTTCTTGTCCGTTAGCGGCCTGCTTGATCTGTGTCTCCCACCCTTCATTGAGCATTGCTCTGGGACGTCCCACTATGTAATGAATAGAGGCTCTGTGTTCCTTGGTGTACGAAAAAAGAAAATATGATTTTTATAACGGTTTACCTGTAAAATCCTTTTCTTGGAGTACACCACAGAGGTTCCCCCCCCCTTCTTATGGGAACCTTACTGCTTTGCTACAAAAACTGAGGTAATTCCATTAGGGGAGGTGTTATATGGAGGGGAACTTGTCTTCATTGGTTGTGCCAGTGTCCAATCAGCTCTGGGGACCATACAGCCCACTATGTAATGAATAGAGGCTCTGTTTCCCATTGTGTACTCCAAGAAAAATGATTTTACAGGTAAGCTGTTATAAAAATCCTATTTTGTTGCACGTAGTGCCTGTTGTCTTACCCTCAGCACCTCTCTTTTGCACATGCTTCTTGCTGTCATACCCTTCACACTCTTCTCCTGCACATACAGTATTTCCTATTGTCTTAGCCCCCGTTCACACCTAGGCGTATATACGCCTGTAGTGAGACGCCGCAGCAGCCCCCAAGACGCTGGAGGGATGATTTCACATTGCCCTCTATGGAGATGGTTCACATCTCCACGCCGAACGCCGTATGCCTGCCGCCTGAAAAGAAGTCCCGGACCTTTTTTTCCGGCGGCTTTCGGCGTTCGGCATAGGAGATGTGAACCATCTCTATAGAGGGGGTAAGGCTGCATTCACAATCGCCGCGTTTTATCAGTACAAAACGCCACAATTTGTCGCCGCAATTCGCGGGACAAAACGCAGCGATTGTGTACGCCAAGGTGTGAATGCAGCTTATAACTCAACGTTCCTCTGCTGCACCTGTTAACACACTCTTAAGAATTTTATGTATATTCTTGACTATTCTGGAATGAGCACACTTGTTCCACTAATCTTCAATAAGAAATAATAACCAAAATATTGTAATGCTTTTAAGCTTTTTAAAGTTTCAAAGCCATCTAGATACTTTACTGACATTTACTTACTGGCACTGCATCATGATTTAAAGGGTTTATTTTTGGTAGATAAAAGAGTCAAGTCACCTAACAATTGCCACAATTGCCTAACTTAACCACTAGGAGCCCCGGCCATTGTATATCGACAGCCACAAGGTGGCTCTACAATGCCGGGAGGACGTCTATTGACGTCCTCGGGTCCTCCGGCCACTGGGGGGCGCGTGCGACCACCGCTTCGCTGGGTTGCCGATGCGCATGCCTGGCGGCCACAATGTTCGCCAGGTTCCCACGATCGGATGTCACACAGACAAGGTAGTGGATCTGTGTGTGTAAACACACAGATCCACGTCCTGTCAGGGAGAGGAGACCGATGCTATGTCTTTTGTACATAGTGACACAGATTGGTCACCTCCCCCCACAGTTAGAATCACTAGTAGGGAACACATTTAACCCCTTCTTCGTCCCCTAGTGTTAACCCCTTCCCTGCCAGTCACATTTATACAGTAATCAGTGCATATTTATAGCACCAATCGCTGTATAAATGTGAATGGTCCCAAAAATGTGTCAAATGTGTTCGATGTGTCCGCCATAATGTCGCAGTCCCAATAAAAATCGCAGATCCCAGCCATGACTTGTAAAAAAAAAAAGTATAAAAAAAAAATAAAAAATCATAATTCTGTCCCCTATTTTGAAAACCAATCACTATACGCTTATTACGATTTTTTTTTTTTTTACCAAAAATATGTAGAAGAATAAAAAAAAATCAGCCTAAACCGAGAAAAACTTTTTTTTTTAAAAAAAAATTGGGATCTTTATTATAGCAAAAAGTTAAAAATATTGTGTTGTTTTTTTTTTTTTTAAATTGTCGCTCTTTTTTCGTTTATAGCACACACAAAAAAAACCGCAGAGATGATCAAATACCACCAAAAGAAAGCTCTATTTGTGGGAAAAAAAGGATGTCAATTTTGTTTGGGAGCCACGTCGCATGACCGGCCAATTGTCGGTTAAAGCGACGCAGTCCCGAAAGCTGAAATTTCGCCTGGGCAGAAAGGGGGTATATGTGCCCAGTAAGCAAGTGGTTAATATCTCTCATGTACTGTGATAATCAGATATCTGTGTATGAGTTTCTGGGTCTATATGATGTGGCTATAAAAACAGTTACCTCTCACCCTCTTGGAGGCACAGAACGTTTCAGGGGTACTAAAAACGACCAGTTATACCGAAAGGGAGTTGAGAACAAAGACAGGGAAATCTTGTTGTTAGAGTATCCGAGGCTTCACACACTACAGATAATTAATATGTCACTTTTGGTTGGACTAACACTTTAATTTTAATATGTTTTTGTATCTTTCCAAATAACTAGTATGTGTTTTTTCTTTTTGTTTTTTAGGATCCTAACTTACTGACCAAAAGAGAGAATAGAGGTATTTGTACATGTTTATTTTTGTGTGTATATTGTATGTGTGTTTTGTTCTTAATTATTACTGCTGTTATAAACATTATGCAAAAATATAACAAAGCAAGTCACAAATGTTGTGCTATTACAGTTTCACTACATGTGACGTAAGGACGGATTGTAACTCTAGACCAGGGATATGCAATTAGCGGACCTCCAGCTGTTGCAAAACTACAAGTCCAATCATGCGTCTGCCTCTGGGTGTCATGCTTATGGCTGTCAGAATCTTGCTATGCCTCATGGGACTTGTAGTTCTGCAACAGCTGGAGGTCCGCTAATTGCATATCCCTGCTCTAGACGGTTTGTTTTTTCTTTTTCATACATCATGGGACACAGAGTCAGGCTAATATTCATTACCTGCTGAATTATACTCCATCATTGGGTGAATGGACACTGGTAGACCAAGGTCTTTGGACAGGAAGTGATCCTCTATAATAACCCTTCCCATACAGGAATTTACTTCGGTTTTTTATCAGTGTCTTCAAGGTGGAGGGCATGTTTGTTTGAGCTCGCTGAGCTCCAGCTCTCTATTCCCACAAACGGTTCCAAAAATGAATCAAGGGATTGACCGATCAGATCCATTTGACAAAGGCTATATGCTTAGATAAATGGTACTCGAACCTCGCAAAGAAGACTCAAAATCCTGCAAGGTTTTGCCTGTAAGCTGCCTCCGGGTGCTGAACCATGCAAAGTGGAATCCTAGACACTACAGCGCTAAGGCATTCCTGCAGGGTGCTGTACAGGTCCAAAGGAGTGGACCCCATACATGAAAAGGGTACCCAGTCCTTGAAGGTCCTCATGTGACAGGGACCTGCTGTGATGGGTGAAGATTGGCCTCTGCCTTTAAGTTGCCTCTTACTGAGGTCATTGAGCCTCCCTGGTCCTCTTTGGGATCCCCGAGGCCTCTTCAGACCACACAGGCCTCCCCCCTACACCACCTGTTGAAAGAGGCAGTGTATGCTGATTGGGAACATCCTGACAGAATTTTTGTTCCTCCTAAAAAGAGGTTTTATTTTTCAGATCCCATGAATGAAAAGTTCACTAAGAAATGGAGCATGCCAGCCATAGATGCATCAGTCTCTTCCTTAAACAAGAACTTAACTTGTCTGGTGGATAATGCACAGGGCTTGAAACACCCTGTTGATAAGAAATTGGAGTCATTATTAAAAGGTTATTTTTCTTTGGCCAGTTCAGCTATTCAGCCAGCTGTTGCAGCAATTGGTATCTACCAATCTGTAAAGGATCAGATCAGACAGCCTGACAGGCCTAAACAGGAGGATAATCAGCCTGAAAATAAGGCAGATATTCCTTGAGCGCTGTGTTTTGCTGTTGATGCCTTAAAGGATTTACAGCAGGATTCTCGCTGGGCTCTCATGTCTGTACATATGCGCAAACTTTTGTGACTTAAAAACTGATCAGCCGAGCTTTCTTATGAAAAGCTATTGACAGGTTTCCCCTTTCATGGGGAACGTTTATTTGGCGATCATTTGGACAAATATATCCAAAAAAGGGAAGAGTTCTCTACTTCCTGTGAAGAAAAGCGCCAAACGTCCCTCGTTTAAAACGTCAGGGACTGCTTCTTCAAATTTTTCGGCACCAGCGTGGTTCTGCCGTCAATAGAACGCTAAAGCCAGAGGCAAGCCTCAAGGCCAGGGTCGGGTCCAAGATTCTTCTAAATCCAGCACAAAGCCCTCCTTTTGAGTCTATGCCCCCACTCTATCGGGTGGGGGGAAGGCTGCTGCACTTTGCCCATATTAAGAGAACAATAGTTAAGGACGAGTGGGTCACCTCAACTATATCCCGCGGTTACAAGCTCGAGTTGGGGTGGGGGTTCCCCCTCAGAGGTTTTTAAGATCCAACATTCCTTTGGATCCTCTAAAAAGAGTCTTATTACTTCAAGCACTATATCATTTAGTGCATCAAGGAGTGATTGTAGAGGTTCCTGTACCCAAAATGGGCACAGGGTTTTACTCAAACCTTTTTACGCTTCAAAAGCCTAACGGGGACATAAGGCCCATATTGGATCTAAGATCCCTGAACCAATATCTACTAATCAAGTCCTTTCGGATGGATTCTGTTTGCTCTGTAGTAGCTTTACTCTAGATGGGAGACTTTCTCCATCGATTTATAAAAAAAATGCGTATCTACACGTACCTATCTTTCAACCTCACCAGAGGTTCCTGCAGTTTGCAGTAGAGGGACGTCGCTTTCAGTTTGTGGCTCTAACCTTTGGGCTTGCTACAGCCCCCTGGGTGTTCAGAAAGGTCCTAGCACCAGTACTGGGTCTTTTAAGGGACCAAGGGATTCTGGTGCTCGGGTTTCAAGCCTACACTGGAATTACGGGCAGTACGTCTGGCCCTACGGTCCTGGACGATGGAGCTTCAGGACTACCCTATTAGGGCTCAGTCCGACAATGCCACTACAGTGGATTATATAAATCGCCAAGGTGGTACCAGGAGTCGTTCAGCTCTAAAGGAGGTGAACCATGTGCTAGCCTGGGCAGAGGGACGTGCCAATTATATTGGCAGTCCATATCCCGGGAATAGAGAACTGGAAGGCAGATTATCTCAGCCGTCAGCAGATCTGCACAGGGGAATGGACTTGGGGCTGTTTCAGAAAATTTGCCAACGTTGGGGATGACCAGAGGTCAACCTACTGGCATCCAGGTTCAACAACAAGCTACTGCAGTTTGTGTCCCGAACAAGGGATCCTTTGGCAATCGGAGCAGATGCTCTGATAGTTCCTTGGAGCCAATACTCCCTGGTTTATGCTTTCCCTCTGATCCCTCTCTTTCCACATTTGTTGCGCAGGATTCGGAAAGAGGAAGTTCCAGTCATTCTGGTGGCACCAGCCTGGCCCAGAAGGCCCTAGTTTCCGGAGATTGTGAGACTAACAATGGACGTGCCATGGATGCCTCCACAGCGGCCCAATCTACTGTCTCAGGGTCCTATATTTCACCCCAATTTACTGTCTCTAAATTTGATGGCATGGCTATTAATGCCAGGGTGTTAAAGGACTGCAGCATCTCGGGAGCAGTAGTGTCTACCCTAGTAAATGCTAGAAAAGCTGTCACTTGGAAGACCCAGCTGTCTGGAAGACTTGTATTGCTTGGTGTAAGGCCAGAAAATGGCATCCATAGACATACGTGATTGGGAGAATTCTCCTTTTTATACAGTCAGCTGTAGAAATCAAATTGGCTTTGAGTACAATCAGAGGTCAAGTTTTGGTCCTATCAGTATTCTTCCAAAGGTTTTTAACCTCCCTTACTGTTCTGAACCTTTATGCAGGGGGCAACTCGATTGCTTCCCCCTATTAGGTCACCTATGTGTCCTTGGGACTTGAACTTGGTGCTGTCTGTGTTGAGAAACAACCATTTGAACCTATTTAGGAAATACCATTAGACTTGCTGTCACACAAGCTAGCCTTCCTGATGGCTATCACCTCAGCTAGGAGGGTGTCGGAGTTGGCGGCTCTCTCATGCAGGGAACCATATTTAATCCTTCACTATGACCTGTTCCATCCTTTTTGCCAAAAGTGGTGTGAGCCTTTCATTTAAATCAGACATTATTTTGCCTTCTTTTATTTCTCTCAGTCTCGTTCGACGTAAGAGAAACAACTGCATTCTTTGGACGTTGCCTAGGCAGCTAAGGTTTATTTGTCTAGATCTGCAGAGATCCGAGGATCAGACTTTTTTTTTTTTTTTTAACCAAAGGGACCCAAGAAAGGGCAGGTAGCTTCCAAGGCTTCCATTGCCAATTGGGTCCATCAATTGGTTGGTCATTCAGGCCTACGGTCTGAAACATAAAGCTCCTCCCTTTAGGGTGAGAGCTTAATCTACCAGGGGTGTAGGAACCTCCTGGGATTTTAACCATCGGGTATCTGTGGCTCAAATTTGTAAGACTGCTACCTGGTCTTCAGTGCATTTGATCACCAAATGTTATCAAGTGGCTGTTCGAGCAGCCAAGGATTCAGCTTTTCGGCCGCAGTGTTCTGCGGGCTGCCGTATAAAAACTGATGGCTATGTTTGGCAGGGTGTCTTCCTCCCCTCAAGACTATTGCTCTGGGACGTCCCAGCAGGTAATGAATATTAGCCTGACTCTGTGTCCCATGATGTATGAAAAAGAAAATAGGATTTTTTCATCATACTTACCTGTAAAATCTTTTCTTTGAGTACGCCATGGGACACAGAGGTCCCTCCCCTCTTTTTGAGGATTCAGTGCTTGCTACAAAACTGAAGTAACTTCCTGTATGGGAGGGGTTATATAGGGGATCATATTTTAATTTTTTTCATTTTATATAGGGGAACCATTCCTGTCTAAAGACCTTGGTCTACAAGTGTCCATTCACCTGATGGAGTATAACCCAGCAGGTAATGAATACTGACTCTGTGTCCCATGATGTACACAAAAAAAAAAAAAAAGGATTTTACAGGTAATTATGACAAAAAAAAATACATTTTTTTTGTCTGTGTCCAATTGGAGAGATTTCCTCTCCTGGAGACAATAAAAAAAATCTCTCCAAAGCAAATGCAATTTTTATCAGAATTGTCACAGGAACAGGTTTGCCTTTTGGAGGATTTTGCCTGAAAACTCAAAATGTTTGGATTTCCCATACTTTTCTGTCTTGTGGCAATGGTCACCAGGACAAATAGAAGGGTTTGTTTACGTAGCTGGGGACAGAGATGTTGACAAAGGGTCTAAGGCCTGCCGCCGCCTATAAATGGGTAAAAAAGTATCCGGTTCAGCAGGGACCACCTGAATTTTGATCCATGTATGGGTAGACTGATTGTACCCAAGTCAATACATCAATCGGCTTGAATACAACCACCATATCTAATTTTAATTTATGCAATTACTGCCTGCGGCTATAGCTGCTAGTAGTAATCATTGTATTATGCCAGCCAGGAAGGCTTACCGCTCTGTACGAGGCATTCCCCCATCAACACTGAATGTGTTGATGGGAAAATCAACCAATTTTTTTTCTTTTCACCCACGGGCTACATTTTTAACACTGGCAATGTCATATCTGTGTCTGTATGTGTTTAGAGGACATTTCTAGTAAAAGCATATAACATTTAATGTGGTTTTTTTTTTTGTGTTTTTTTTTTTTTTATGGTGCCATTCACACTGATTTGCTTAGCTGCATTTAGGTATGGTCAGTTTAGTTGCATTTAGTTAACATAGATTTTATGTGGGTCCTGGATTTGATTAGTCTAAACTGTTAAAACCGGTTCAGCCATCTAAATATAGGAAAAGTTGATTTTGTAAGTAAAAGTGTTGTTTTTACTTCCCAGAGACCACCTCTTGCATTTAAAATGGCTAAACTTAGTGTGAATGAGGCCTGACCCTTCCCGAAATGTATACAAATAAAAAAAAAATGCCTTTGTGTATCCTTTCAAAAATGCAGGCTTATTGGCTAAGATGTCCAAATGCAACATGCTTTCAAGTTCATAAGCACTTATGCATAAGCTCTTCTCATGCAAACAAGTGCACAAACCCTTAACGCATTTCTAAACCCAGGAACAAAAATTTAATATATACAATTTTTCTAGTCCTTAAATGTAGTTTTCTGCATTCATTTTCTTTTTTGAGCTAAGAACCTTTTTAACAAGTACAGAAAATACCATGACTACTTCCCACCGTACTTTCATAAACATTCTCAGACATTCTCATTGCTCAGTTATTTCTGCAGCAATGATTGAGAGATGATTTTTTAGGGCTGGCGATTTCCTACAAAGAGAAAGCGGTGGAAGAGGGTCTCACCCCCCCTGCTGCTCCCTTTACCAGGTTGTTTGGGCCCACCTCACTAGAAATCCATAGTTTGCTTTATTACATTTTGAACCACTAGGACTTAGTAAACAACAATTTGTTGGCACATTATGCTGTCCTAGCATCCAAATTGACAATTATCAGAGCATGGAAGAAGCAATTTGTTTGTTTCTCTGAAGTCGAAACCAGGTTGGATGGATTTTTTATAAATTAACAGTTTATCGGTATACTTAATATTTTACTTAATTAATATACCTAATATTAATGCCAATTTTCTAAATATCACGTTGCATACTGTCACCCTAATTTCGTGGCATAATACTCGCTTACCTGTCAGGAGCCTGAGAAGGTGGCTTGAGTACCTTACGCCCTGCCGTCTTTTCCCTGTCCCCTCCCACCTAAAGAGATGAAAAGTCACGTAGTCTTGACCCTATTGTTTGTTCATCTTTTTCTCCTCTCTGCTTTCTTCCTCACTCCTTTTATTTGATACTGATAATTGGCTGATTCTAAGCTGATGCCTCTTCACTGACTACTCGAAGTTCTACATGTACTGTACCACACATGTGAGGTAATTCCGCAAATGTCAGAGCAATACAAAGACGTCCTATGTAACTCTAAAGTGGTAACCTGTAAAGGCTTTTAAAGCATTGCCTATGGAGATATTTAGGCACCATAATTTGGCGCCATTCCATAGGTGGACGCAATTTTTAAGCATGAAGGTCCGGAGAGCGGGCGTACATTACGCCGCCGTAGCGCAAATAAAATACGCTATGCCGCGCAGAGAGGCAAACATGAAATTCACAAAGCCACTGCTCCCAAAACTGTGCTGGGTTTGGAAGGCGTAAGTTGGCGTAGGTGGAAGTGGGCGTGAGCCATGCAAATGAGGCGTGACCCCATGCAAATGATGGTCCGAGCGCCAGACAGATACGTATCACGAATTGCGCATGCGCCGGGACGTAGACGCAACCCTCTGCGCATGCTCACAACCACGTCGGAACAACTGCCTAAGATACGCCGGATCACTGCGTACGCCATGAACGTAACCTACGCCCAGCCAGACACACGTCCAATGTAAACAACGTAAAATACGCCAGCTTGAGTTCCCTGGTGCAGACCTTTGCATGTCTGCTGCTGAGTTACACCTGCTTTATGGGGCTTAACTTTACGTTAGGTTTGTGAATCGCCGTATTTCCCTCATTTGCATATTTGAATGGCTAAACAATGGGAGCGTCCAGCCTAAATGTGCGCCTACGCTACACCGGCAAGTTGCGTCGGCGGGTTGAAGCCTGTTTTTAGGCATATCTTAGTTTGTGGGTCCGGCGCACAGATACAACGGTGCATATTTGCACTTAAGTGGCGTATCTGGAGATACGCCGGCGCAAGTGCTTTATGAATCCGGACCGAAATGTTTAGTATCTATTTATTCAGTATAACATCATTTTTTGGGGTATGGCCTGGAGCGGCATGTAGTAGGATGCTGGTGAGCAGATCTCTGCCAAACTAACATCTTAGGTATCACATCCTGGGATCCCATCACCTGCATTTCACCCACCTGCGGCTGCACATGTGTCCGGTGCCCCCTTAGACCATGTGGGAAATCACAGATTCTGTCACTAAACTAGCAAAAGGCCGCCGAGGAGACCAGGACCCCTCACGGCAAGATGGCGGCGCCATGCTGGGAGAGGAGCCTCATGCCGGAGCAGATATTGCACAAGTGCTTAAAGCCATAACTGCCTGCCAAGAAGCTATTGCATCCTGCCAAACCTACCTCCCTGACTGCTAGGATTGAGGAAGGGAAGGTAGATCTATCCCTCGTGCGGCAGGACTTTCAGAAGCTCCGGGACAGGGTAAAAGACACTGAGGACAGGCTGAGCATGGCGGGGCAACTCCTCTGCACCACATATGGTAAGGAAGCTTTTTCTCCCACCTTTGTGGTGGAGAGGGCCAAACGCATGTCTGTCAGACCACCTCCGGCTGGAGAACCCCCCCCCCCGCATGTTCATAGAAAAATACCTTAGCTACAGGAATCGGGATACCATACTGCGGCTCAGCAGAGAGAAAGGGGAATATCCCATATGACAACAAGATGATTGCAGTAAAATATATGTGTATATTCCCACGCCACTAGGAGGCTACCTGGCTGGTGGTAAACTGCTACAAGCACCGAAAGGGGTCAGACCTTAGCCAAGAGGGGGGGGGGGGGAGGAATTAGTAAAGAAGTGGTTCTGCGCAGTTTGAACAATATAAATATGTTTTTTTTTTTAAATAATTCTTTATTTTTATTTTCCGTATATTTCTTCACATCACTTACATATACATTCGACTTCCGTTGGAGACAGTGTACATCACATTTATAGATACAAACAAGACAAGTACAAGGGAGAAGAAAAAAAAGAAAAAAAAAAAAAGGAGGGATTGAAGTAATAAGTAGATTAATATACTTTACAAGCAAACAACACGAAGCAGGAAACCCCCCCCTTAAAAAAAAAAAAAAAAAGATAAATAAATCAATATCCCTTCCTTCTCCTCTCGCCCCCCCCCCCCCCATAGAAATTATTCCCTATTAGGGTGTTCCTTCTTTTATATTCTTATGTGCTTATCGTGCTTTCCATATTTATTTCGTGTTTTATCGTGTATGTGTTTCCTTTTTCCTAGTGTATATTTATATATATATATATATATAAAAAAAATTACGTATCTACGTATTTATTTTATTTGTGATATCTATGTGTCTGTGTTTATTTTGTGTGTGTTGTCTTATATCTCTAGTGTTTGAGGTGTTCCTTATATATTTCCCTTTGTGAATTATTTACGTCCACCAAAAAAAAAAAGCCCATTCTTTTTCTTTCCCTCCCCCCTTTCTTTACCCCTCCCCCCTCAATGTCCATTTCCTCCCATCTCCTCTCCCTTGGGTAGCAATGACAAGTGCGAGTAGATGAGAACAAGGGGAAAAATAATAAATAAATAATAACAAGAGAGAAAAAAAACAAACAAAGGGAGAAAAAAAAAAATACATAACATTCATCCAATATTGTAGTTTGCCTTCTCCAATAAGCATCCGATATGTTTTTAGAGAGAGGAGTGAGTATATGTGGCTCCAGAAAAGAATACGAGAGGTAAGGAGACAAACTCCCTTCATTACTCCTATTACATCTGTAGGGAGTGGTGTTTCCAGTCTGCCCATATGTTGTTGAATCTAGCCTGTTTGTCTCTGATCTTATGTACCCATCTCTCTGCCTCCATTATTGAATTAACTTTGTTTTTCCATTCCATAAGGGAGGGGCATCTGTTCTGTTTCCAGTACCTGGGTATTAACATTTTAGCTGCGTTTAATAAGTGCGGTATGACGCTTTTCTTATAACTATTCATAGATCCTGGTGTTCCATGAAATAAAAAGTGTATGGGTGATAGTTCTATAGATTGGTTGGTCATCTTCTTAACCCATGGTGCTATTTCTTCCCAAAATGGTCTGATCTTTCTACAGGACCACCAAATATGGAGGAATGTTCCCTTTTCTTTGCATCCCCTGCAGCAGTTTCCATCTGCTGGGGGGTATATTTGGGCTAATCGAGCTGGCGTCTGGTACCATCTGACCATAAATTTATATGATATTTCTTGGGTTTTAGAGTTTATAGATGTTGTGTATGTTGATTCTATAAGTTTTTTAATTTGTGCTGATGTAAATGTATAATTTAGCTCTTTTTCCCATTCCCTAATAAAATAAGGAATCGTGTTTTTTTGTTCACTAAGAACCAGCCTATACATTTGTGATAACAAATGGCTAGGCTTCAACATTTTCACGCACATATTCTCAAATGTCGTAAGAGACACTACTGTCCTTACTTTTGGTTTTAATTTCTTAAAAAAATGTGTCTTTTGGTAATATCTCCATTCAGCCATTCTCATATTCCCTTGTGCTGCTGTTAATTCTGCTAGGGGTATTAGGGTTCCTTGGGGGTGCATATCTTGAGCACATGGTATTCCCGTTAGATCCCCATGGACCCATTGCCCCATTCTCTTCTCCTGGTGGGAACCATGGGTATCCCTCTAGTGGAGCCAATGGGGATGTGGGTGGTGCATATTTCCCGTCTTTATTTAATCTGTCCCATATCGCTAGGGTATTCCGGGTCAGCGGAGATGTCCATTTAGAGAGCCCCCTCCCTTTAATCGGAATCCATGGTGCTCCCTTTAAGTCTCTTCCAGCCATAGTTTTTTCAGCTTGGACCCATATTTTATTTGAGGAGTCATGGCACCAATTTAATATACGTACCAGAGACGTTGCTTTGTAGTACATATATATATCTGGTAGTCCAATTCCCCCTTCCTGTTTATTTCTGCGCAGTATATCATAAGCTATTCTGGATTTTCCATCTTTCCATATGAAAGATATAAATGCTTTACGTATTTGTTTAAAGAAAACTTGTGGGATCGACATTGGTACAGTATATAAGAGATATATTATTCTAGGTATAATATTCATTTTTATTACGTTAACCCTCCCAAACCATGTCAGGGAGTGGCCTTTCCATCTCTGGAGGTCTTTCAATATCTCTACTATTAATGATCCATAATTACGCTCATACAAAAGTTTTGTATTTGCCGTAATATGAATTCCTAAATAGTGTAATGATTCTTCTTCCCAAATGAACGGGAGGTTATTCTTCAGAGATGTGGCCATTACAACCGGTACATGGCTTGGCAGTACCATAGATTTCTCAAAATGTATTTTAAAATTATACAGTTCTCCATATTTCTGTACTTCCATCATCAGTGCAGGTATGGACTCATGAGGTTTGGAAAGATAAAACAGCAGGTCATCTGCATATGCAGAGACCTTGTGTACTTCTGAACCAATGTCGACCCCAGTTATTCTCTTATTTTCCCTTACTTTACATAGAAAGGGTTCTAGCACTATTGCGAATAATAATGGTGAGAGGGGGCACCCCTGTCTAGTGCCATTCCGTATATCAAAGTTGTCCGAAAGACTCCTGTTTACCTTAACCCTGGCTCTAGGGTTAGCATATAATGCCAATATCCATCCCATCATCCGCTCCCCAAAACCTATTCCTTTTAGTACCTCTATCATAAACCTCCAGTTTACTCTATCAAATGCCTTTTCGGCATCCATTGATAGTACTACTGTTGGTTTCTTATCTGGCCCATTCTGTATCCAGTGGAGTACATGGAGGGCTCGGATGGTATTATCCTTAGTTTCTCGGCCCTTCATGAATCCCGTTTGGTCCATATGGACTAATTGAGCCAAATGATCTTCTAATCTTATAGCTAGGATTTTTGCTAGGAGTTTAGTATCTGAATTCAAGAGGGAAATAGGTCTATAGTTTGCACAAAATTGTGGATCTTTCCCTGCTTTTGGTATCACCGTCACATGTGCCGCTAGGGCTTCTGGGAGCAGAGGGTTACTATCTGTTATCTTATTGAAATAATTACATAAGGGCATTACCAGGATCTCACTGTACTTCTTATAATATACATTGGTTAGACCATCCGGTCCTGGACTTTTCCCATTTGAAAGATTTTTTATTACCTTACTTATTTCCTCCGTAGTTATCGGTCCTTCTAATTTTTTTATAATCCTTAGGGGGAGGGTTGGTAATTTAGAGTCTTTAATATATTTCTCTATCTCTTCCTTCTCTCTCCTACCTTCCCCTCTCAGAGGGGTTGTTTGTATATTATATAATTCCATGTAGAAGCAATGGAATTCTGCTGCTATTGTTTTAGTATCCTCTATTTCTTTGCTGTTTGCTGTTATTTTATGTACATGAGTAGTTTCTTGTTGTTTTTTTATTTGATTCGCTAATAATCTGCTACATTTATTTCCTTGTTCGTAAAATCGATGAGCAAGGAATCTATATTTCTCTTTATTTCTTCTATCTAAGCATTCCGAAAGTTCTATCCTTAGTGTGTCTAGTTGCCTAGCTTCTTCTGGGTCTAAGTTAGTTTTATGCTTAATCTCTCGGTCCTGTATTTTCCCCAACAGCTCCTCTATTTCCTTCCTCTTTTATATGTGTATGTGCTATTAGCTCTCCTCTGATGACAGCTTTATGTGCTTCCCAGACTATTTGATCAGATATTTCCCCATCTATGTTGTTCTCAAAGTATTCTACCAGTTTGTATTGTATGTCCTCTGCTATTTTTACATCGTCCAGCAATAATTCATTTAGGCGCCATGTCCTCTCCTGGCAGCCCCCTGGCACCAAATGAAACACTACTACCACTGGAGCATGATCAGAAATTGTTATCGATTCTATTTTGCTAGATTCCACACAGTCTAGATAATATTGGTCTACCAGAATCAAATCTAATCGGGAGTATACTTTATGAGTCTTTGAGTAATAGCTAAAGTCTCTCTTCTCCTTATTTAGTACTCTCCAGCTGTCTATTAAGTGTAGAGATCGTAGGAGTTTTTTGATATTTTTAAGAGCTCTAAAAGATAGTGGGGTTTTGCCTGTGGATGTGTCTAATTGGGGGTTGAGGGTGATATTGAAATCTCCTCCTAATATTTCAACCCCTTCCTTAAATTTTTCCAATAGCCTTAAGGTTTTAATTAAGAAGCTGGCTGTGCCGGAATTAGGTGCATAAATAGAAGCAAACATATAACATTGTCCTTGCAGCATTCCTTTGATAAAAATAAACCGTCCCTCAGGGTCCGTCTGAATCGATGTCGGCACTAGTGGACAGGCTCTTCCAAAAGCTATTGTTACTCCCTTTGCCCTTGCAATGGGCGATACTGCGTGGAACCATTGATTGTAGGGGAAAAGAGGTAACTTAGGTACTGATCCTGCCATAAAATGTGTCTCTTGTAGGAAGGCGACATCCACTGCTTGGTGCCGCAATTCCTGCCACAGACGCCCCCTTTTTTGGGGGGAACACAACCCTCTCACATTATAAGTCATAATTTTTATTAAAGTATCCATTGTTATCTAAAAAAAAAAAAGAGAAAAAAAAAAAAGAATTTTCTCTCCCTTTTTTTTTTCCTTGTATCTCTTGCCACATATCTCTTTTTCTCCTCTCTCTCCATAGACCCAAAATACATTCTACTACAATATAAACACATTTTCTGCTGCATGACATAACATATAACATGTAACAACTAACGGAGGGATAGGTCCTTGTAGGTATTTCTTATACCTCCCCGAACCACCCCACCTATCTGCTCCCATGCAGATTAACCAGTCCTTTTTCCAGGACCTACCTAATGGGGAAAAAAAAAAACAACACAAAAAAAAAAAAATTATTAGACAGTAATAAAATTACCATCTTCTGTTCCCCGGGACTCCTTATATCCTTTATATATCCTTTATATCATTATATAATTTATGTCTTATTTAAAGCTTATGTGTAGTCATTTATATTCACTTATATTCACTTATATAAAAGCAGCGAAAAATGGAAAATATTGTTCTAGACCCCTTCATCAGCTATAAGAGACAGTCAAGCTATTTCCACATTCTTCCTCATATCTCATATCTCCACCCACTTCTCTCCTCCCTAAGACGGGTGAGCGAGGCGAGTGGAGATCTTTCTAAGAGAGAGGGAAAAAAAAGAAAAAAAGGGGGGGGGGTTAGTGGTGGTGGAGGGGGTTAGGAGGGGCCAAACTCATAGGCCATTTATATCTGAATACGGTCATAATACAACTCAGCCCCCTTAATCAGTTGTCTAAAAGGATGCACTCTCTCAGTGTTCTCCCTTTAATGGGGTAGGGGAGGGCAGAGGGAACGCTAACAGAGAGGGAGAGAGAGAGAGAAAAAAAAGGGGGGGTAGCTGCAGGTGGCTGCAGGAGAAATGTGGGGGAGCCAAAAAAAAAATAGTATCCCCTTTCCATCTCTGAATGCCCCCCTTTCTCTCTCCCAACTCTCATTCCTGCTTCTTTCCTAATCTCTCCCCTCCCCCCCTTTCTCTCCACTCCCCTCTTTCATGAGTCTTTTTCTTGATACCCTGTGCCAAGGCTCCAGGCCCTGTAGGGTATTTTTCATGTTAAATCCTCTCCAGTCCTGGAAATCAGTTGGGGGAGATCTAAAGTTTCTAGAAATATTTCCAAATCATCCTTAGTCCGGAGTGTTGCCGTTTTCCCATTCCGAGAGGCTGTTAAGCGAAAGGGAAACCCCCACCGGTATCTAACACCCACCGCACGTAGTGCTTCCAACACTGGTATTACTGCCCTCCTTTGCATTAAAGTGCGGTGTGAAATGTCTGGAAATATAGAAATTTGAGCTCCCTCAAATTCTATCATAGGTGTATCCCATACAGATCTCATAATAGCTTCTTTCACCGAATATTTATGCATTTTACAGATCACATCTCTTGGCCTCTCTTTGTTTTGATAGGGGGTGTATGTCACACGGTGGACTCTATCTACCTCCAGGGCTTCTGGTGTAGTTTCTCCTAGGATTTGAAAAAATAATCTCTGCACTATTCCTAGAAGGTCCGCATTATGAGGCTTTTCAGGTAGACCTCGTATCCGTATGTTCTGGCGGCGTTCTCTGTTCTCAAAATCATCCAGTCGATCTCTATATGTGTTCAGGGCTTCTTCGTGTGATCTAGTAATGTCTCTGAGGTCATCTAATACTTGTGTGATCTCCTCCTGACCGTTTTCAATGGCCTCTACTCTGTTTCCTACCTCCCCCAGCTCTTCTTTAAGTTCGTCCACCACCTGTTTCCAAGAACGCTCTACTGTTGCTATTAGCTGTTGTATGTCTGTTTTTGTGGGAAGGGCTTTTATTTGTTCCAGGATAGCACTGATTTCTGTTACACCCCCCCCCCCCCCGTGTGTGCCATGTATACTAGAATTTCCAAGCATGTCCATTGAGCTAGTTGTGTCTTTTACCCCTTGCTCTTTAAGGGGAGGTCTATCAGGCCCTCATTAGGTGGCACAGTCATGGCAAATACTGGTACAGTACTGGAGTTTAAACGCTCATTTGATAATGAGGATTTTGTTTCTAGGGAGCTACCTCCACTCCTCCCTTGGTGTTGTTCCTCCCCCATATCGTCTCTAGCCACCCCTGTGGTTGTTGTAGGGGGGTCCTGGGGGTCCTGGCTTGTCTTTACAGGATTACCTCTCAGGGTATCTCCCCCCTCTGGCCGATAGTCCTCCCTCCCCTCAGAGTTATTACCCCCCCCACACACAGTTCATATTTTCTTTCTCGTACATCACGGGACACAGAGCGGCATATTCATTACTATGTGGGTTATATGGAGTACCTTCAGGTGATGGACACTGGCAATCTCAAACAGGAAGTGCCCCTCCCTATATAACCCCCTCCCATAGGAGGAGTACCTCAGTTTTTTCGCCAGTGTCTTAGGTGTTGGTCACGGAATAGCTTGCCTCCATATCCTTAGGATTTTGGCAGGCTAACCGGATCTGTCCAGAGTGCCTCAGTGCCGAAGTGGACAGTACCCGGGCCCCAAAATCCATGGGGTTTTGCCTATAATGCCCTCTCTGGAGGGCTGGACCCCGGGCCCAGGACTTGGAGCTTTTTTTTCAAAGCCAAAAGTATCCTGCTTGCCGGGGTGCTATATAGGTCCAGGACAGTGGTTCCTTCTAGGACCCCAGTGCCTGATGGTCTACTACACTACCCACGGAGATGGGAGAAGATTGGACTATGTTTGCTTGCAAACGTCCTGCGGCATGGAGCAGGTAAGTGGGGAGCCTGCGGAACTTGGTTCGACAGCGGGCTCCCCAGGGGTGATCAAAAGGGGGGGTAGCCTAAGTATGCTCTGCATAGGCACCTTGGTCACTATGTCTGTGTGTAGACAGGATGGTCTGATCCCCCCCCCCCCATCTCTGGTTCCCCTGTCCAAGTCTTTGCTGGCTACCTGCTGCCCTGCTGGTCAGATAGGGTCATATTTGAATTCTTTCTGGGCAAAAAACTGAGTCCTTAAGAGTCTCTGTTAGGTGCCTACCTGTCCGGGGGTTCAAATTTGCCGCCCTGCAGCCGTTGGCTCGATCCTCTCTCCCTGCCTCTGTAGCGCCTGGCGCGCGTCTCCATGTGTCTCTCTCCTTCCTGACAGGCGCGCGCGCGTGCGCGGGCACGCCAAAATAGACGGTTTCGCGCCGTTCGGGAGGAGGGGGCGGAGAGAGCGCAGGAAGAGGCGTGCCTTTGCGTCTGTTAAGAACAGACAGGCTGCATTCATGGCTCAGTCTGAGCTGATGCTGGAGGAGAGGGGACGCAGAGCGGCACTCCGGTGACCCCCGGTGGCAGGAAAGGGGTAGTACATCCTAGGCTTGGCCTAGTTTCTTTCTACAGCCAAAAATTCCCCTTTGCAGCAGGTTGGAGGCCGCAAAGGATATCTGGTGGGGCCGTGTGTTTAAAAAAAAAAAAAAAAAAAAGTATATATACATTCTATTTAAAGGAACATAATATCATAGTAAAAAAAAAAAAAAAAAAAAGAGATTTTTTTCCTTTGTTTTTTGAATAAACATACTCGGCCTCACCAGGGGTTTTTGGACACTAGTAATCCTGCTGTTCCCTAAACCTCTTAACTATTCCTAGCTGCAAACAGTCAGTTGTTGCATGCAGGGGTACCTCGGTATTGTACTATGGCTCCCAAAGGCTCAGGATCAAAAGGGGCAAAAAATGCCAAAAAACAAAAGGGCTCCCCCTCGGATTCTGAGGACATGAGTCAGGCTATGCCGGTACTCTCCCCACCTAGTAGCCAAGTTGTGGCCGCCTTGGTTGAGCCAATAGGGGGGTCTGGTGCGGCGGCTGGCCCAGATCTACCCAACCCTGTGTTTGTCACAGAGGAAATGCTAGCTGCCTCTTTGGGTGGGCTAGAGGAAAGATTGGCGGCTATGTTCGCTAAGTCTTTACCAGGCAAGAAACGGACTAGATCCCCTTCGCCTAAATTTGTATCCTCAGATGCTGAAATTCTCTCGCCGGAGGAATTAGAGTTTCAGGAGGACCTACTGGACGAGAATCCAGAGGGTTCAGAAATTGAGGAATCTACTGTTGAAGAACCATTCTCAGCCTCCCAAGCGGAGAGTCTGTGGGTCCAGTCTTTGACAGACATGGTTCACTCAGCATTTAAGTTGCCTTTACCGGAGCGCCGGGGTCCGGTAGTTTCCTCTTTGGGCTCCTTAAGGGCGCCCTTGAACAACGCAGTTTTTCCGGTCCATCCTCTTTTGGAGGAATTAATTTTCCAGGATTGGGTACGACCAGACAGAATTTTTCTGCCGCCTAAAAAATTTTCTGTTATTTACCCGTTGGAAGAGAAGTTTGCCAAAAGATGGGCGCTCCCAGCTGTGGATGCTGCCATCTCGTGTGTGAATAAATCACTAACTTGCCCGGTAGAAAACATTCAAATGTTTAAAGACCCGGTTGATAAACGTTTGGAGACTCTTTTAAAAGCTTCCTTTGCTACGGCAGGGGCAGTGGTACAGCCAGCAGTTGCTGCTATCGGAATCTGTCAAGCTTTAAAGGACCAGACTAAACAGATGCTTAAGGACATCCCTGCCCAGCAGGCAGAGGAGCTATCTGATATACCCAGAGCTCTATGCTTTGCGGTGGATGCTATAAAGGACTCTATTCAGCAGGCGTCTCGTTTATCACTATTTTTAGTGCATATGAGAAGACTCTTATGGTTAAAAAACTGGGCGGCCGAGCCCCCGTGCAAAAAGCTTCTGGCAGGTTTTCCCTTCCATGGAGGGCGACTCTTCGGAGAAGATCTGGATAAATACATTCAGACTATTTCGAGTGGTAAGAGTACGCTTTTACCAGTCAAAAAGAAGTTTCGGGGGCCTACACGTAAAAGGCAGCTTTCTCCGGCTTCGGGGCCCTCAAATTCCAGGCAGTACCGACGGCCTCCTGTACGATCAAACTTTAACAGCAAAGCGCAGGGACAGGCCTCTGGCGGCAAGAAACCTTGGTATCGCAAACCAGCTAAGCCAGCCCCTAAGTCTGCCTTATGAAGAGGCGCCCCCACCCATGAGGGTGGGGGGAAGGCTTCACCTCTTTGCAGAGGTTTGGGAAGCCACCATCCCCGACGAATGGGTCCGGTCTACTGTGGCCGCAGGTTACAGATTAGAGTTTCTAAAAATCCCTCCTCCTCATTACCAGGAGTCAAGAGTACCAGGCGACCCTGTGAAAAAAGCCGCATTGATAGCGGCATTGAATCATCTGCTATGCCAAAAGGTGATAGTAGAAGTACCAGTCCGGGAACAGGGATTGGGGTTCTACTCCAACCTGTTTATCATCCCAAAGCCCAACGGCGATGTCAGGCCAATTTTGGACTTAAAGGGAGTAAATGCGTACCTAAAGGTCCGCCCATTCCGGATGGAAACTATTCGGTCAGCTGTCGCCGTGCTCCAGAAGGACGACTTTATGGCGTCCATAGACATAAAGGATGCTTACCTTCATGTGCCAATTTTTCAGCCACATCAAGTATTTCTACGCTTCTCGGTGGCTCAACGTCATTTCCAATTTATGGCGCTCCCTTTCGGGTTGGCTACGGCCCCCCGGGTATTCACGAAGGTCCTAGCCCCAATCCTAGCCAATCTAAGGACCCAAGGGGTCACGGTCTTGGCTTACCTGGACGACCTCTTGGTTGTAGACCACTCGTCTCCTGGCCTGGAGCGAGCAGTGGCCCTCACAGTTCAGTACCTCGAAAGGTTCGGCTGGGTCCTAAATCGAGACAAGTCAGCATTCCTGCCCACAAGGCAGCTGGAATATCTCGGCATGAGATTGGATACAGAACAACAAAAGGTGTTCCTACCCCTATTAAAGGTCAAGGCCATCAAAGAGCTAATACAAATAGTTCTAAGAAAGAAAAGGCCAACTGTTCGTCTATGTATGCGACTACTAGGCAAGATGGTGGCCACATTCGAGGCGGTTCCGTACGCTCAGAGCCACACTCGCATCCTGCAGGCAGCCATCCTGTCAGCATGGAGCAAGAGGCCTCAGGCCTTAGAAATTCCTTTGCCACTCTCGCCAAGAGTGCGGCAAAGTCTATCTTGGTGGTTAAACCCTCAGAATCTCCTGAAGGGAAAGACTTTCAGTCCTGTGAACTGGAAAATAGTAACCACAGACGCCAGCCTGATTGGCTGGGGAGCAATATTGGAGGGTTGCACTCGCCAGGGCACTTGGGCAGCGGCAGAGAAGCAGTTGCCCATCAATATCTTGGAGCTCAGAGCTGCTCGACTAGCCCTCAGGGCTTGGACGTCCAAACTGCAGGGGTTCCCGGTGAGAATACAATCGGACAATGCCACGGCGGTGGCATACATAAATCACCAAGGGGGAACCAAGAGTCAAGCCGCTCAGAGAGAAGTGAGCTTGATTTTCTTGTGGGCAGAAGCCCATGTGCCCTGCATATCGGCTATATTCATTCCCGGAGTGGACAACCTACAGGCGGACTTCTTAAGTCGCCAGACTCTGTTGCCGGGGGAGTGGTCTCTGCATCCACAGGTCTTTCAGACACTCTGCCAGAAATGGGGAGTGCCGGACGTGGATATCATGGCATCGAGACTGAACAAGAAGCTAGACAGGTTCATGTCCCGCACAAGGGATCCCAGGGCCTGCGGAACCGATGCGTTAGTTTGCCCTTGGCATCAGTTCAAACTTCTTTATGCATTTCCCCCGCTCCAGTTACTACCCCGCCTGCTGCGCAGGATCAGGGTGGAGCACATACCAGTTATCCTGGTAGCTCCAGCATGGCCCAGAAGGGCATGGTATTCACTAATCCTAAAGATGGTAGTGGGAGACCCTTGGACTCTTCCTCTACGGCCAGACCTGCTATCGCAAGGTCCGATCCTCCACCCTGCCTTACGGCATCTAAATTTGACGGCCTGGAAGCTGAATCCCTGATTCTCAGGGGTAGAGGTCTGTCTCAGAGAGTAATCTCTACCCTAATCAGAGCCAGGAAACCGGTCTCTAGGGTGATTTATTACAGGGTCTGGAAGGCCTATGTAGGCTGGTGTGAGTCCAAGCGATGGCTTTCTCGGAAGTTTACCATCGATAGAGTATTAAGTTTTCTCCAGCTAGGAGTGGATAGAGGACTGGCATTAAGCACAATCAAAGGACAGATTTCAGCTCTGTCAGTATGGTTTCAGCGGCCGCTGGCCACCCACTCGCTGGTTAAGACCTTCATGCAGGGGGTCTTACGTATTAATCCTCCAGTTAAATCCCCGCTTTGTCCGTGGGATTTAAATCTTGTTCTGTCAAGTTTACAGAAACAACCTTTTGAGCCGTTGGCTGAAATTCCTTTGGTTTTACTGACAAGGAAGTTAGTATTTTTGGTCGCCATGGTTTCCGCCAGAAGAGTATCGGAACTGGCAGCCTTATCCTGTAAGGAACCATATCTTATTTTACATAAGGACAGGGTCGTTCTCCGCCCTCATCCTTCCTTCCTACCAAAGGTTATATCCAGTTTTCATCTAAACCAGGATTTGGTATTACCATCCTTCTTCCCTAAACCTACTTCCAGAAAGGAGGGGTTGCTGCATACCTTGGATATTGTCAGGGCCATGAAGGCCTATCTTAAAGCTACAGAGAAGATCCGGAAGACAGATGTGTTGTTCATTTTACCGGATGGGCCCAAGAAGGGGCAGGCAGCTGCAAAATCCACCATCTCGAGATGGATTAAACAGTTAATCACTCAGGCCTACGGCTTGAAAGGGTTGCCTCCTCCGTTATCATTAAAGGCTCATTCTACTAGGGCCATGGGCGCCTCCTGGGCAGCACACCACCAGATCTCTATGGCTCAAGTTTGCAAGGCGGCAACCTGGTCTTCTGTCCACACGTTTACAAAATTCTACCAGTTGGACGTAAGAAGGAATACTGATACAGCCTTTGGGCAGGCAGTGCTGCAGGCTGCAGTTTGAGACCCTCGGATTCCGGGGGGCTCCCTTTTGAGTTAAATTTAAAAAATATTTTTTCTCAACTAAGTTGGATTTATTATGATTTGAGTATATCTCTAAATTAAATCCTTTTGTCTTGGGAAGATGTTCTCCCTCCCCTCATTGTAAGCATTGCTTTGGGACATCCCACATAGTAATGAATATGCCGCTCTGTGTCCCGTGATGTACGAGAAAGAAAAAGGGATTTTTAATACAGCTTACCTGTAAAATCCTTTTCTTGGAGTACATCACGGGACACAGAGCTCCCACCCCTCTTTTGGGGACCATTTTTGGGAGGCATACTGCTTGCTACAAAACTGAGGTACTCCTCCTATGGGAGGGGGTTATATAGGGAGGGGCACTTCCTGTTTGAGATTGCCAGTGTCCATCACCTGAAGGTACTCCATATAACCCACATAGTAATGAATATGCCGCTCTGTGTCCCGTGATGTACTCCAAGAAAAGGATTTTACAGGTAAGCTGTATTAAAAATCCCTTTATTCTTACCTCTGGTAGGCTGTCCATCGTCTCTTTGCTCCCCACTTACGCTTTCGGAGAGTTCTTTCAAAATTCCGCTGTTCATTGTCAGGGTTGTCGAGGTTGTCGGAGTTGTCAGAGTTGTCGGGGTACCACGTCCATGTGCGGGGGAGCCCCGGTTTGCTGTAGATGCTGTTGTACCCCGTTTGGGGGTTGCGCCCCCCGACCTTTCTTCAGGTCCGGGCTACCAGCCCTTACCTCCTCCTCCCATCTTCTGGTTGTGGTCTCAGCTAATTGACCTCTCTGCGGCGGTGTCAGGTATGCTCTAAGCCCACCAACCGGGCTTCTGTTTCCTCCTGTTGCGGGTTGGAACGCTGCTCGCCTACGAGTTGTCATCTCTCTACTTCAGGTGACTATCCAAGTCCGTGCTCTCACACCACTTTAAAAAGCTTTATTCCACTTTATTCAGCTCTCTTCCAGTACGTGAGCTGCCCCCACAGTATCCGCAGCTTGGACACCTGTATAATGTATAGTACCGGTGTCTGGGTAAGTTGCGGTCTACGGTGGGTTGTCAGCTAGAGGGTGGTGAGGAGGGCGACAAGGAGCAGCAGGAATGGCTGGAGTCTGCTAAAGTCTGCTAGAGTCTGCTTAGAGTCTGCTGATCAGCAGATCAGCTGGTAACAAGTCGGGGGTCCGTGCTCTGCCCAATGCTCAATATAAATATGTTACTAAAAGATATATACTTGTGCAAATTACAAAGTAATGTAAACTCAATTGACTTGCATAAATACCAATAAACATGCAGCAAACTGTGTGCAATCCCCTGATGAAGTCACATGACCGTGATGCCACGTGTAGGGAGAACAAAGGAAACTAGAAGTGACTCTAGCAGACAAGCTCGCTGCTCGTGGATTACCGATTTTATACTGTGTTAATTTGTGAGTACCATTCCTATTACTTTGTAAATGATCAATAAATACCGCTATTTTAGAACATGTTACACTATCTGGCATCTTCCCTTTTCATCCATACTCCCCCTGTATGTGAGACACAAACAAAAGACCATATAGTAACCTGGTACCCAGCACCTGGAGAGAAGTATCTTGGGCATACAGCGTGTGAATTTCGCTTACTGGTGAAAACCCAGAGGACTCCAAAGCATTAATTACTATACGCTGGTGCCTCATTGCCTTAAGGTAAGAGGCCATCTGCACCAGAGTGTATTCACACTGAAGTGTGTCCACACAGGAAGAAGAGCAGACAGCCCCATTACACACCCCATACCCATTTGCACAAGAAAATGAGTTTACACCGATTGCCAATTTGCATTGCTCCGTGCGTAGGGATAACAATGATACATCACGTAAATTAGCAAGAAAAGGAATTCTTCCATTTTGTAGGTTAATTGGCTACGTTAACCTTAGATCAATTCTAGGTATGGTATCAATACTGTGCTCCTGGCACCCCCATTGGGATCAAACTGTGCTACAGACCATAGGCTCACACCTTCATATAATGCTATACACACTGTCATACAACTATTTTTTACAATACATTCACTTTGTTTTGTTCCCTTTTTGACCAAGTGTATATTAAGGTGTAACTCCCTCCAAACAGAAAGAAGGGAAAGATAAAAATATATATAACACTATTAACATAAATAATGTAACAAAAAAAAATCAGCCATGTCCCTAATGCAGCCATGTCCCTAATGCAGCCATGTGTCCCCTAAGAGAAAGCCAAGTCTCTAATGCAGCCATGTGTCCCCTAAGAGAAAGCCAAGTCCCTAATGCAGCCATGTGTCCCCTAAGAGAAAGCCAAGTCCCTAATGCAGCCATGTGTCCCCTAAGAGAAAGCCAAGTCCCTAATGCAGCTATGTGTCCCCTAAGCGAAAGCCAAGTCCCCCCCCCCCGCCGGCATCTAGTTAATTTGCGCTGGGGGAACAAAACCGCTTTCATTTGAATAGCTGTGTGTTCCCCGCCGCGCCTCGTCATGTATAGACACTCCCCCTTGCCCAGAAACTTTGATAGACATATCACCCTTCCCAGGATTGGACGGGTGATATGTCTATCAAAGTGCCTGGGCAAGGGGGAGTGTCTATACATGACGAGGAGCGGCGGGGAACACACTGCTATTCAAATGAAAGCTGTTTTGTTCCCCCAGCGCAAATTAACTAGATGTCGGTGGGGGGGGGGGGGACTTGGCTTTCTCTTAGGGGACACACACCAGGCCCTTCAGGTATGGTGTGGATTTTAAGGGGAACTCCAAGCAAAATGAAAAAAAAATGGCGTGGAGTCCCCCTAAAAATCCACACCAGACCCTTATCCGAACACGTTAACCTGGCCGGCCGCAGAAAAGAGGGGGGGACATAGTGCGCCCCCCCCTCTCCTGAACCGTACCAGGCCACATGCCCTCAACATGGGGCGTTTTTTCTTCTTCTTTCATTCGGGTTTCTTCCTCTGCTTCTTTCTTGGGTCTTCTCGTCCACATCTTGCCCGGTGTCTTCTCCTATCATCTTCTTCTCCGTCCGTCAGCCTTTTCGTCCACATCTTTTTCTTCCCCGGACGCAGCGCTTGAAATTGAATTAGCCGCTGTGTCCCGCTCCTGGGACCCGCCCCCCTCTGACGCCACAAGTAAACTCATTAGAAGGTCATGTGCGTCAGAGGGGGGTGGGGTCACAGAGCATCACACGGCGGGGGAATTAATTTTCAAGTGCGCCGTCTGGAGAAGAAGAAGCCGCCGCACTATGCGGACGAGCTTCCAATTGAAGTTCCCGCCGTGTGACGCTCATGTGACCCCGCCCCCCTTTGACGCACATATACCACACGCGGACTTTCATATGAGTTTACCTGTGGCGTCAGAGGGTGGCGGAACACGGCGGGGTCTTCAATTTCAAGCGCAGCGCCCAGAAGATCAAGAAGATGCGGGACGAGAAGGCCGACGGACGGAGAAGAAGATAGAAGAAGACGTCGGGCAAGATGTGGACGAGAAGACCCAAGAAATAAGCAGAGGAAGAAACCCGAATGAAAGAAGAAGAAAAACCGCGGAAAGAAGATTTTATTAAAAGATTTGTCAAAAACCGGCTACTGTCATTTTTCACACTTGTCACTTTTTTTTGGTGAAATGGTAGGGGTACAATGTACCCTATTACCATTTCACATAGGGGGGGGGGCGGGATCTGGGGGTCCCCTTTGTTAAAGGGGTCTTCCAGATTCTGATAAGCCCCCCGCCCGCAGACCCCCCACAACCACCGGGCAAGGGTTGTGGGGATGACGCCCTTGTCCCCATCAACATGGGGACATCCTCCCCATGTTGAGGGCATGTGGCCTGGTACGGTTCAGGAGAGGGGGGGCGCACTCTGTCCCCCCCTCTTTTCTGCGGCCGGCCAGGTTAACGTGCTCGGATAAGGGTCTGGTGTGGATTTTTAGGGGGACTCCACGCCATTTTTTTTTTAATTTTGGGTGGAGTTCCCCTTAAAATCCACACCAGACCTGAAGGGCCTGGTATGGATATTTGGGGGGACCCCACGCCATTTTTTTTAAGGCGGGGTTCCCCTTAATATCCATTCCAGACCTGAAGGGCCTGGTAATTTAGTTTGGGGGACCCCCACACATTTTTTTTTTTTGTTTTAATGAGCAATGACTATATTCTTTATAGCCATGAGTACTTTTAAACTTTTTACTTTTACTTTTTTTTTCACTTCAGAAATGACATCTTGTACAGCAGGGATATGCAATTAGCGGACCTCCAGCTGTTGCAGATCTACAAGTCCCATGAGGCATAGCAAGACTGACAGCCACAAGCATGACACCCAGAGGCAGAGGCATGATGGAACTTGTAGTTTTGCAACAGCTGGAGGTCCGCTAATTGCATATCCCTGTGTACAGGGACAGTTCTAAGCACGGGAAACGTGTGTACCCCCCCTCCCCCCTGTATGAAATTTAAAGGAATATTTAACTTTTATTATTTCACTTTAACCACTTCCATACCGCGCCTATTCTGGCACTTCTCTCTTCCATGTAAAAATTATATTTATTTCCTGGGAAATTACTCAGGACCCCCAAACAATATATATATAATTTTTTAGCAGACACCCTAGGGAATAAAGTGGCGGTCATTTTTTATTTGATTTCCAACGGTATTTGCACAATTATTTTTCTAACGCCTTTTTTTTGGCCCAAAAAAAAAATGGTTTCATGAATTAAAAAATAACAAAACAGTAAAGTTAGCCCCATTTTTATGGATAATGTGAAAGATGATGTTACACCGAGTAAATAGATACCTTACATGTCACGCTTTACTATTGCAAACACTCATGGAATGGGGCCAAACTTCAGTACTTTAAAATCCCCATAGGCGACGTTTTTTTTTTCAGGTTACCAGTTTATAGTAACAGAGAAGGTCTAGTGCTAAAAGTCTCGCTTTTGCTCTAACGCACGCGTCAATACCTCACATGTGTGATTTGAACGGTGTTTACATATGTGGGCGGGGCTTGTGTAAGACCGGACTTAAAAATATCCATAGGCGATGCTTGATTTATTTTTTACAGGTTACCAGTTCAGAGTTACAGAGGAGGTCTAGGGCTAGAATTATTGCTCTCACTCTAACGCACATGTCAATACCTCACATGTGTGGTTTGAATGGTGTTTACGTATGTGGAGGGGGACTTACAAGCATGTTCGCTTCTGAGTGCGAGCTACTAGGGACAGGGGCGTTTTTTTTTTTTACCTAATATTTTTCTTTTTGCACTTTTTTGTCCCTTTTTTTTATTTTGGATCACTTTTAGTCCTATTACAAGGAATGTAAACATCCCCTGTAATAGGACTAGTGTGTGACAGGTCCTCTTTATGGAGAGAGGCGGGGTCAATAAGGCTGGAAAGCATGGTATTGGCAAAAAAAAAAAAAAATCTCATGCTTTCAGCTGCAATCATGTTCGTTCAGCACAGTGGTGTGGTGTATAGCACTTTGACCTAGCAGCAAAAGGGTCGCTGGTTCGAATCCCGCCCGTGACACCATCTGCCTGGAGTTTTCTCTCCCTGTGCCTGCGTGGGTTTCCTCCCACAATAAAAAAACATGCTGTAAATCGGATCCGGTCTAAATAAGCCCTAATATGCAGTAGTATATTTAGGTTTTGTGATGCCCTAGGCCTGACTAAATTTCTGCACCTTCTAATAGAAAAATGACCCACCCCTTCCTGTCAAAGCCACACCCTGTTTTTGTATGACCCGCCCAGGAATTTTCAGTGGACCCGCACACTAGTTCTGGGGGGGAGGGGGGCACTGGATTCCCTTAATTTGCATAGTTTTTCTCTCACTTCCTGTTTGGCTCTTGGGCGGGAAGTGAAGGCAAATCTCCCCAATTGGACACAGATAATACAAAATAAACTGACAGGGCCTATAACCCTCCCTCACTCTATCCAAAATTAAAGAAAATAAAAAGTGTTGATTATAGTTCTAGTTGAAGCACAAATTTCAGAGAGTTTTATTGAGAGGCCTAAGAAAATATAACCATGCCAATAGGCCAGGATACAGCGTTGCTAATATGTATGAATGTGTGTGTTAGGGCCCCCCACAAACACCACCCAATGTTAAATAAATACATATTAATTTGCAAATAAGTATTATCTGCTCATTTTTTTGGGGATGTCTGCACCCCTGATAGTGACAACATTTGTGAGGTGTCTTCACCCTTTCTAATTCAAATTCATTCACTTCCTGTCACATAGCCAAACAGGAAGTGAGGGTAAATCCTTACTAATATCTTTTCTTGGGGACACACAGATCAATCTAAATAGTTTCCCATTATGCAAATTGCACTCTAGCATTTTGCTGTGTACACCCCAAATTATTAGGGATCTTGGACTTTGGGGGTCCATTTACTAAAGGCAAATCCACTTTGCACTACAAGTGGACAAGCAAGGAAGAAAAGAAAACAAAACAACTTTGCTTCTACAGGATTGGATGTTAAAACCATCAGTGATTCCTCTCTGATTTTCAGCTACTACGCTTGTACTGCAGAGTGGCTTTGCCTTTACTAAACCCCAAACTAAATAATCATTTGGGGCAGGGATCCTCAAACTACGGCCCTCCAGCTGTTGTAGAACTACACATCCCATGAGGCCTTGTAATGCACTGACATTCACAGACATGACTAGGCATGATGGGAATTGTAGTTCCTGAACAACTGGAGGGCCGTAGTTTGAAGACCCATGATTTGGGGTGTACACAGCAGTGCTGGAGTGCAATTTGCTTAATGGGGACACTAGTTAGATTGACCTGTGTCCCCAAGAAAAGACATTGGTAGGGTTTTAACCTCACTTCCTGTTCAGCTGTGTGACAGGAAGTGAAGCCAATCTTAAGAAAAGGGACACAAAGCTCAACCCAAAAAAAACACAAGCAGGGGTTCCAACACTCACTTGGCTTCCCTCAAACACCCACAATTAGAATAGGATTGCCTTGCGCTAGATTTAAGCACAGTGCTGTAAATCAGCACTTCAAGCCTGTCCTCCAACACCCCCCCCCCCCCCCAACACCCAACAGGCCATGTTTGCAGGTTTTCCTTCATCTTGCACATGTGCTTTAAAAGACAGTCTGGACAGCAATTCTTGATAAGAGAAATCCACAAAACATGTCCTGTCGGGGGTACTTGAGGGCTGAGGACCACTGCAGTAAAAACAAAATACTTACCACTTTGTCTTTAATTTCCTCGAGAATAAACATGGCAAACATTTCACCAGGAAAGAAGCTTAGACAAAAATCACACCTAATTTGTTAGGCTCAAACCTATTTCAGCTGCAGCTGTCAAAATATGTAGCACGAAAAAGAAACAAAAAACAAACTTTAAAATTTTAAAGTAATTTTTATTGGTCAACAAAACAAGGAAAGCAAAAAAGACACACACACACACACACACACACACACACACACACACACACACAAAAATACATTTCAAAAATCTAAATAAACATAGGTTAACCGTCCCAACATCTTCAGAAATATTTTTCAAAATAAGGCAGCAGAGACAAATACATCAAAGTGAACATCATTTAAAAATAAACAAAAAACATTGGCAAAATAAAAATAAACATGCTCCAAACCACATATCTGTTTAGCAACAACATTCCTGCCAGCTTGCCCCTCTGAGGGCAGCTGAGGACTGCTCGATTTACGCTTTTTATAACATGTGTGCTAATTAAGCAATTTAAATCACATGAACAAATTTCAGTCTGTAGTTTGGGTGAGCTTGTGAGGCTGGGTTCACACTACTACACTACTTTCATCCTACTTTGCTCTGCTACATTGGTCCTACATTTATCCTACATTGGTCCTACATCCATCCTACTTTCATCCTACTTTCATGAACAGGATACTACTTTGGTCCGACTTCAATGATATTCAATGGGCTGAAGTAGGATCAATGTAGGACCAAAAGTAGTAAAGGGAGCATTTTCAAAGTCGGACCGACTTGTGTAGGACCAGTTAAGACAGCTCTCATAGGGAAACATTGATTTTCACACATCATGCTACATGAGGCTCCCAATGTAGGACCGTTTGTTGGACAAGTGTGAACCCAGCCTCAGTGCTTACACCTGGTAAGGATGTCCTTAAATTACTAACCCACCCACGCTCTATGAGCATGCTCAGAGACATCCAAGTGATTTTCACCCTCAAAAAGAAAGGAAAACATTTTCTAAGTGTCTGAGCAGGGTCAGTTCAGCTCACATGCAGGAACAAAGCTGCATTGGCTGCTGAAAGGCTTTCCAGGCTGAAGGGGAGGTCTTAGTGAATTATTACGTAAAAAAAAAAATGCCCCTGTCCCTAGTAGCTCCCAGTCAGAAGCGAACACGCACAATTTCTTTTCAGGTTAACAGTTTAGAGCTAGAGGAGGTCTAGTGCTAAAAGTATTGCTCTCGCTCTAACGCACGCGTCAATACCTCACATGTGTGGTTTGAACGGTGTTTACATATGTGGGCCGGACTTACACAAGCCCCGCCCACATATGTAAACACCGTTCAAACCACACATGTGAGATATTGAAGCGTGCGTTAGAGCGAGAGCAATACTTTTAGCACTAGACCTTCTCTGTTACTATAAACTGGTAACCTGAAAAAAAAAAAAAACGTCGCCTATGGGGATTTTAAAGTACTGAAGTTTGGCCCCATCCCCATTCCTAGACCTCCTCTGTAACTCTGAACTGGTAACCTGTAAAAAAAAAATCAAGCATCGCCTATGGATATTTTTAAGTCCGGTCTTACACAAGCCCCGCCCACATATGTAAACACCGTTCAAATCACACATGTGAGGTATTGACGCGTGCGTTAGAGCAAAAGCGAGACTTTTAGCACTAGACATTCTCTGTTACTATAAACTGGTAACCTGAAAAAAAAAAAACGTCGCCTATGGGGATTTTAAAGTACTGAAGTTTGGCCCCATTCCATGAGTGTTTGCAATAGTAAAGCGTGACATGTAAGGTATCTATTTACTCGGTGTAACATCATCTTTCACATTATTGCCAAAAATTGGGCTAACTTTAGTGTTTTGTTATTTTTTAACCACTTGAGCCCCAGACCATATTACTGGTCAATGACCAGGCCAGTTTTTGTGATTCGGCACTGCGTTGTTTTAACTGACAATTGCGCGGTCGTGCGACGTGGTTCCCAAACAAAATAGGCGTCCTTTTTTTCCCCCACAAATAGATTTTTTTTTGGTGGTATTTGATCACCTCTGCTTTTTTTCTTTTTTTTGGTATAAACAAAAATAGAGCGACATTTTTTAAAAAAATGCAAAAATCATTTTTACTGTTTGCTATAATAAATATCCCCAAAATTAACTAAAATGACTGTATGGCTATATTTTATCTTTACCAAAAGTATTTTCTTATTTCATTACCTAATTGTTGTATTATGTACAATATATTGTGCACTATTTTTCACCCAATAAAGATTTTGTGAAAAAAAAAAAAATAATATTTTTTTCCCTCAGTTTAGGCCGATACGTATTCTTCGACATATTTTTGGTTCCAAAAAATCGCAATAAGCGTTTGGTTTGCGCAAAAGTTATAGCGTCTACAAAATATGGTATAGTTTTATGGCTTTTTTATTAATATAGTTTTTTTTTACTAGTAATGGCGGCGATCAGCGATTTTTATCAGTATTGCGACATTATGGCGGACACATTTTTGGAACCATTGGCATTTTTCTAGCGACCAATGTTCTAAAAAGTCATTGCTTACTATAAAAATGTCACTGGCAAGGAAAGGGGTTAACACTAGGGGCGAGGGAGGGGTTAATTATGTTCCCTGGGTGTGTTCTAACTGTAAGGGGGGTGGGACTGACTAGGGGAAATGACAGATCGCTGTTCATACATTGTATGAACAGACGATCAGGCATTTCCCCCCCTGACAGGACCGGGATGAAGGGGAACTCCGTGCCAAATTTTAAACAAGAAACCGGCGCGGGTCTCCCTCCAGGGGTACATTAGGCTCTTCGGCTTGGTCCGGAACGTGAGGGGTTAAACCCACGCCGAAAAACAGCGTGGGGTCCCCCCAGATCCAGACCAAGCCCTTATTCCAAGCACGCAGTATGGCCCGGAGAGGAATGGGGGTGGGGGCGAGCACCCCCCCTCCCTCCTGAGCCGTACCAGACCGCATGCCCTCGACATGGGGGAGTGTGTGCTTTGAGGGAGGGGGCACTGCCCCCCCACCCCAAAGCACTCTTGTCCCCATGTCGATAAGGGACAAGAGCCTCTTCCTGACAACCCTGGCCGTTGGTTGTCGGGGTATGCGGGCAGGGGGCTTATCAGAATGTGAGAGCCCCCTTTAATAAGGTGGCCCCCAGATTTCGGCCCTCCCACCCTATGTGAATGAGTATGGGGTACATTGTACCCCTACCCATTCACCTGGGGAAAAAATGTAAAAAAATAATACACCACACACATTTATAAATTAATTTATTAGTCACCACCCCATTGGGCCCCGGGCTTTGCCGTCTTCCACCGGGGCCCCCCACCCCATAAGGCTCTTTTACATTCGGGGGGGGGGGGCCCAGGCTTCGCTGCTTTCTGCCGGGACCCCCTTCACCATGAAGCTCCTTGCTTATGGGGGAGGGCCGCGGGCTTCGTCGCTTTCTGCCGGGACCCCCTTTACCATGAAGCTCCTTGCTTATGGGGAGGGCTGCGGGCTTCGTCGCTTTCTGCTGGGGCCCCCTTCACCATGAAGCTCCTTGCTTATGGGGGAGGGCCGCGGGCTTCGTCACTTCCTGCCGGGGGGAGGGCGCCACCCACCCGCGGGCTTCGTCGCTTTCTGCCGGGACCCCCTTCACCATGAAGCTCCTTGCTTATGGGGGAGGGCCGCGGGCTTCGTCGCTTTCTGCCGGGGGGAGGGCGCCACCCACCCGCGGGCTTCGTCGCTTTCTGCCGGGACCCCCTTCACCATGAAGCTCCTTGCTTATGGGGGAGGGCCGCAGGCTTCGTCGCTTTCTGCCGGGGCCCCCTTCACCATAAAGCTCCTTGCTTATGGGGGAGGGCCGCGGGCTTCGTCGCTTTCTGCCGGGGGGAGGGCGCCACCCACCCGCGGGCTTCGTCGCGGTCTTCAGCCGGGGCCCCCTTTACCATGAAGCTCCTTGCTTATGGGGGAGGGCCGCGGGCTTCGTCGCTTTCTGCCGGGGGGGGTGCCTCTCGATGGCCTTTTCTGCCTTGCACCTCCGCGGGGGCCAGGGCTTGTCTCCGCTGTCTTCCGCCGGAGGGCGCCACCCTCCGGGCTTCTGCGGTGACTTCCGCTTTGCCCAGGGAATGTGATGTCACATGGGTTGAGGTCACATGGTGGCATTGCCCTATATAAGTCAATGCCCACCGCTTAGACTGCATTTCAGCGCGAGACCTCGTCGTGTCAACATCGAATGGAAGAGAAGGAAGAAGACAGCGGAGACAAGCCCTGGGCTCCCGGAGGAGCCAGGCAGAAGAGGGAAGAAAGCGGAAAGAAAGCCCTGGCTCCGCGGGGGGGACAGAGCAGAAAGCCCTGGGCTCCGCGGGGGAGACAGGCAGAAGAGGGAACGCCAAGACAGCAGAGAAAAGACCGGGGATTTGGCGCACCTGCGGCAGAAGACGAGGAACAAGACCGGAGCCCTGGCGGAAGGCACCGGAAAGACCGGGGGATAGGCGCCATCCCCCGGCAGAAGTCGTCAAAGTCCGGATGCTAATGTTAAAGAGCTTAAATGGGTTGGGGGGCCCCGGCACCGGATAAGACCGGGGTGAAATCGGCGAAAGATCGGGAGAGAAGACACCCCCCTTCTGAATGAGCTAAAAGAAGAAAGGGGGGGGCCCGGAGCTGACTAATAAATTATTTTATTCTGTGTGGTGTGTTTTTTTTACTTTACACTTTTCCCCCAGGTGAATGGGTAGGGGTACGATGTACCCCATACTCATTCACATAGGGTGGGGGGCCGGCATCTTATTAAAGGGGGCTCGCAGATTCCGATTAGCCCCCGCCCGCATACCCCAACAACCAATGGCAAGGGTTGTCGGGAAGAGGCTCTTGTCCCTATCGACATGGGGACAAGAGTGCTTTGGGGTGGGGGGGGGCAGTGCCCCCCTCCCTCAGAGCACACACTCCCCCATGTTGAGGGCATGCGGTCTGGTACGGCTCAGGAGGGGGGACGCTCGCTCGTCCCCACCCCCATTCCTGTCCGGCCAGACAGGAATGGGGGTGGGGATGAGGGCTTGGTCTGGGTCTGGGGGGAACCCCGCGCTGGTTTTCGGCGCGGGTTTAACCCCTCACGTTCCAGACCAAGCCGAGGAGCGGCGCGGCGTTCCCCTTCATGGTCAGCGCAGGCTGAAAACAGGTCGGAGATTCCTGTGCACCGCGTCACGCAGCGCAATTACGGGTACGCCGCTTGGTATTTACCAAGATTTTCTCGGCATACTGACAAGGCGCACGGGAAGCCCCTAAATTTTTCTGTATGCATGCCCAGTATGCAAATGAACCTCCCGAGGTTCAGGCGCACTGTGTAAGCGTACGGGGATCGGTTTTCAAAAGTCACTTTCACTTTAAATGTGGCCCGCAACACACATTCAAATACATGTCACTACACTTCCCCCGCATCACCCCACCTCCCCCCCTAATAATCTCCCGCCCGAATCCCCGATATTTACATTTCAATGTGCCGTGCGCCAGGTCTATAGTGGTGCACAATGCGCCCTCTCCTGGGCACACTGAGCACTTTATTAACTAAGGAAATACACTGCACTAGCAGCGTATTTCTTTAGTAAATGTCAAAACGGCTGCTACTCCTGCTTTTGCTCCGTGAGTCATGGAGCAAAGGCTTGGTAAATCAGCCCCATATTGTTCTATAACATTTTTACATATATATATATATATATATATATATATATATATATATATATATATATTATTTTTTGTTTTTTGTGCAAACTTGTTTACCCAGGACGAGCAGTCCCTTTTAAAGTATTGAATATTGGCACTCAAGCACTTTATGAGCACTATGTTATAATTGTATAGACAAATTTACGCAAGTTGTATACAGGTCTATATGTTTTTTTGGGAGGCACTTATATTACCCATGAGAAGAATACTAACACATTTGTGTATTTAAATAGAGGTGTTATACATTGATTAATCAATACCTAGCAATAGGTGGTGATAAATAAAGGAAAAAGTAGGGGAGCACAATTCACTCACCACACATGGTTCTAAAATAGTATACAATTTTAGGTAAAAGTGTCATTTTGAGAGCTGCCATCCTTCCAACCCAGGACATTTCAAATTTCGATATATGCTGAAGATCTTGTTCAATTATCCCCAACAACCTAGGGAAATTTGCTTCATATATAGAAGCAGTTGGGGATGATAGAGTGACCCCCAAGTATGCTAAATTATGAGAAACCCATTGGAATGGGAACGATTTCTTAAGGTGTTCCTTCATTTTCTTTGACATTTCTATCGGTAGGATAAAAGGTTTAGTAGAGTTCAACTTATAGTAAGAAGCCAACCCAAAATTATTTAAAACTGAATTGTACCTTTTTCAGTGAAGAGGCTGGATTAGTCAGTCAATACTACGTCATTAGCAAACAACCCAATTTTATGGGAATACCTACCTACCTCTATACCTGAGATGGAGTCGCAAGATCTAATGACCTCCGCCAGTAGCTCAATTTTTAGAGTTAAAATCAGTGACGAAAGAAGGCAGCCCTGGCAGGTACCATTAGTAATGCTAAATGTGTCAGAGAGAACATTAGAAGTAAATACCCTTGCTGAAGGATTTGTGTACAAAGCCATGATTGCTGACAATATCGTACCACTCAGACCAAATTTCTGCAAAGTCACTTTCAGAAACCCACAATGTACTCTGTCAAATGCCTTTTTGGCGTCAAGCGTCAGTACTACAGTGGGGGTCCATCTAGACTCAGCTACTCGTAGGAGATTATAGAGTCTTGGAGTACCATCAGGTGCTTGTCGACCCTTCACAAAGCCCAACTGATCTTCCTTTACCAGTTGTGGGGTAATGATAGCTAGGCGATTTGTGATAAGCTTTGCGTACATTTTTAAGTTGATATTAAGCAACAAAATTGGCCTAAAGTTTTGAGTGCAATTCGGCCTCTTCCCTGGTTTAGGCAAGGCTATAACAGTAGCTTGGGGCATCTCTTCGTGAAAAGAGGCAGTGGAGGTGGCATAAGTAAACCATTTTTGTAAGTATGGTGAGAGAGTAGTTGCAAAGGCCTGGTAGTATTCTGCTGAGAAGCCATCACTACCTGCAGATTTCGATTTTGGGAGTGACGTAATTGTGTCCATAATTTATTTTTCTAGAATTAGTGAGTTCAAAGATTCTAGGGTTTCTTTATTAAGTTTGGGTAGATTTACTGAATCTAAAAAGAAGTTGATAATGAGATCGTTAGGTTGCAGAGTATTGTGATCTGATGCTAGATTACGGTATATAAATCACTATAATATCTTTGGAAAGCATTAGCAATTTCGTTGGGGTTGATAGACTGTATTACCTGTATTAATAGCTTCTTTGCTTCCTGCCACATTACTTTCCTTTTAAATGGGCTATTAAGACCGTTCACATTGAGAGAAATCAGTTTAATGGTCATGGTCAGTCTGTAGGAAAATTGCTACGTATACAACAATACAACTGAAATTAAGACGCAATTTCTCATTTTTACCTGAAGGTGGCAGCAAAGGATAGGAGATAGAGTGCTGGAAGTTGGAAGCTCTGTATAGTTCTGTTTGAAGAGACATTTTCCAAAGCAAATGTGCATCATAGCTTAGTGGTACATGAGAAACAAAGAAAAATTATAGAAAAAAAAAAAACAAGGTAGCACAAATAACAAGTAAGGCCGGGTACTCACGACCAAACATGTATGGTGAAAGCGGTCCGTCGGACCGTTTTCACCATACATGTCTGCCAGAGGGCTTCTGTACGATGGTTGTACACACCATCGTACAGAAGTCCGCGCGTAAACAATACGCGGGGCGTGTCCGCGGTGTCGCCGCGTCGATGACGCGGTGTCGCCGCGACAATGACGCAGCGACGTGGGCGGCCCGCCTTTAAAATGCTTCCACGCATGCGTCGAAGTCATTCAAAGCATGCGAGGGACGGCGGGCGCCTGGACATGTACGGTAGGTCTGTACTGACGACCGTACATGTCCGAGCGGGCAGGATTCCAGCGGACTGTTTTAAAACAAGTCCAGGAATATTTGTCCGCTGGGAAAAGGCCCGGCGGGCAAATGTTTGCTGGAATTCGGCCCGCTCGCGCCCACACACGACCAAACATGTCTGCTGAAACTGGCCTGCGGACCAGTTTCAGCAGACATGTTTGGTCGTGAGTACGGGGCCTAAGACTCAACATTTCAGGTTGGGGAGCAGTCCTGGGGCAGATGACTGTCCAGGGCAGGTCCGAGACCAAGAAGACTTTTCCCATCAAAATTCTGGAAATTTGGGCCTGGCTTTGAAAGCTTGGTCGCTCAGGTTACGAAATTGTCCTGTCAGGATTGAATCTGACAATGCCACTGCAGTGGCCTATACCAATTACCAAAGGGCACCAGAAGTCGAGCAGCCAAGAGGTGAACTGTATCCTGGTTTTGGCAGAGAAGCATGTTCCTTGCATATCTGTAGTTTTCATTCCGGGAATATAAAATTGTCAGGCAGACTTCCTAAGTCACCAGCAGTTGTCTCCTGGGGAGTGGTCTCTTCCCCCTCGACATCTTCTTGGCCATATGTCAGAGATGGGGGACGTAGATCTGTTGGCATCCTGGTTCAAAAAGAAGGTGGACAACTTTGTGTTAAGGGCGAAGGATTCACTCGCTTACGGGATGGATGCTTTGGTAACCCCTTGAAATCAGTTCTCACTGATTAATGCGTTCCCCCAGTACAGCTGCTACCGCAGCTTTTTCACAGGATTAAGGGGGAAAGAAGGCCGGTGATTCTTGTATCTCCAGCCTGGCCCAGAAGGTCCTGGTATGCAGAGATTGTAAGGATGGCTGTAGGGGACCCATGGACCCTTGCATTAAGTCCAGACCTGCTCTCACAGGGACCAATATTCCACCCTTCCTTACACACGCTAAATTTAACGGTTTGGCTGTTGAATCCCACATCCTAAGGAAACAGGGGCTTTCAGGTTCAGTGCTGTCTACCCTGATTAATGCTAAGAAACGAGCCTCTAGAGTCATATATTAGAGTCTGGAAGGCATATGGGACTTGGTGCGATCCTAAGGGTTGGCATCCCTGAAAGTATGTTATAGGTAGGATTCTTGCCTTTCTTCAGTTCAGCTTCTACAGGGCGTAGAGCTGAAGCTGGCCCTGAGTACTATCTTGATAGTACCAGGGCCAGGTCTCGGCCTTGTCAGTATTATTTCAGAGACCACTGGCTTCGCACTCTTTGGTCTGTGCTTTCGTACAAGGGGTAATGCGGATCAACCCGCCAGTTAGGACACCCTTGTTTCCATGCGACTTGAATTTGGTTCTGTTGGCATTGCAGAAGCAGCCTTTTGAACCTTTACGCCATATTCCCTTAGTCCTTTTTACAATTATTTTTTTTTGTTTCTGGTGGCTATATCCTCTAGAAGGTTATCAGAATTGGCTGCTCTTTCTTGTAAAGAGCCATATTTGATTATACATAAGGACAAGGTAGTGTCACATCCTCATCCAACCTTTCTACCTAAAGTGGTGTCAGGTTTTCATTTGAACCAAGATGTGGTTCTCTCTTAATTTTTTCCATAACCTAGTTCTGCAGAACAAAAGTCATTACATTCTTTGGATGTAGTGAGAGCAGTTAAAGTCTATCTATCTGAAGGCAACTGCTCAGATTAAAAAAACTGCTGTTTTGTGTGTACTGCCAGAAGGCCCCAGAAGTGGACAGGCAGCTCTGAAATCTACTATTTCAAAGTGGATTTGACAAGTTATTTTTTCAGGCTTATGGTTTGAAAGGGAGAGTTCTACCTTTTCAAATTAGAGCACATTCTACCAGAGCAGTTAGTGCTTCATGGGCGGTGCATCATCGAGCCTCTATGACTCAGATCTGCAAGGCCGCAACTTGGTCTTCGTTGCATACATTCACTAGATTTTATCAAGTGGATGTAAAAAGGCATGAGGATATCGCCTTTGGGCGCAGTGTGCTGCAGGCAGCGGTATAGGTCTTCACGTCTAATGGCACCCTGCTTTATTTTGTGTTGCCCTCCCCTCACAAGGGACATTTCTTTGGGACATCTCATATAGTTATTACTATCCAGCTCTGTGTGTCCCATGATGTACAACAAAGAAAATAGGATTTGTATAACCGTTTACCTGTAAAATCCTTTTCTTTGAGTACATCACAGGACACAGAGCTTCCTGCCCCTCTTCTTAGGATACTTATTGCTTTGCTACAAAAACTGAGGTACTCCCTGTATGGGAGGAAACTTCCTGTCTTAGGGTGTGCCAGTGTCCATCACCTTAAGGTGGCCTATAACCCATATAGTTATTACTATCCAGCTCTGTGTCTTGTGATGTCCTTGGAGTACGGGACAGGACAGCCTCCCTTCCATTCCTTGTTTTTTTGGAAATTACTTGCTACCAAGCTGAGGATTCACAGAGTAGGGTAGAGTTATAGGGGAGGTGCCCTGTGTCCAGTCACCTGAAGATACAAGACTATAACCCAGTTTCTGCTAATACTTTGCTTGTGTCCTGTATTGTACTCCAAAATATATAACTTAAGGTATGTAAAAATTTCTCTTTTCAAGTTATGTAATGTGAATGGGAACATGCAACAAATATAAAGTAAGTGTTATTCAAATTTGTCTGAAAAAGTGGAAACAAGCTTAAAGATGTTTTCTTTGGAAGGTTATCTTCCATTACTATACACTTGCACACTGCTTGCTACTCCTGAGATTTTTATTACATGCAGGGATATAGCCAGTAGATGGGGCTATGCCTAGTTTCTGACCTGTGGCAATATCCATTAGATCAGAAGTTACTGACTGTGAGAAAATATTTGTATTTTATTTTTTGATTTACCAAGTTGATGCTTTTTCTGAGGTTGTTTAAAGGGGATATATAATAGTTATAACAAGGGTATAGGCATACTACGAATCAGTGGTGTAGTGTAGGGGTTGCGGGGGGAGCTGTGGCCCAGAACGCAACATGTAGGGCAGCAAAATTTCATACCAGTGTGTGTCACTACTGGCTGCCTCCTCTTAATTTAAATTTCCTGTGTCCACACGCTCTGGCCGCCATGTCTCTGGTGCCCCGTGATTGGGCATATGGGGGCATGTGTGGTGGCGGGGCTGGCCTATCCGCGATCGCAGTTGCTACTGGAGTCGCGCCTCCGCACATGTTCCATCGGTCCGGAGGAGAGGAGGAGAAGACTGTGGTGGCTCACAATTTCCATTTCTTGTGTCCACAGCACTCCACCATGTTCAGTCTTTGGTGCCCTGTGATTGGTCGAATGGGGTCATGTGCGGAAGCGGGACTCCAGAAGCAACCGCGATCGTGGACAGGCCAGCTCCACCACCACACATGACCTCATATGCCCAATCACAGAGCGCCAAAGCCTGAACTGTGAGCCACCTCCTCCTCCTCTCCTCCGGACCGATGGAGAACAAAGAAGAGAAGGTGAGAATCCCTTGTGATCGTAAGAGTAGAATCATGTTCCTGGCCACGGGGGGATAGACACAGTCTGGGGAGAGGGAGCAGCCAGTCAGAGAGAGAGTAGAAGAGCGGCTAGAGTGACGCCGTGTAGTGGTCAGTATAGGAATACTGTAGGTAGGATAGTGTATCAGTCATTATAGTGGACAGTGTAATGTAGTGGACAGTGTAGTGTAGTGATCAATGTAGGAATCAGGCTGGTCACTACTATTGAAGGAAGGGAAGGGACTCGGGAGTGTAGTGTAGCAGACAATATAGTGATCCGTGTAGTGTATTGGATAGTTTATTGGGCAGTGCAGTACAGTGTAGTGGTTGGTCAGTGTAGTGGTTGGTGTAGGAATCAGGCTGTTCAATATTATTGTAGAAAGGGAAGGGACTCGGGGAGTGTAGTGGTCAGTCTAGTGTAGTGGTCGGTGTAGGAATTGGGCTTGTCAGTACTATTGTAGGAAGGGAAGGGACTCGGGGAGTGCTAAAAGTCCACAGGTTAAGGTGTGCAAATTACTTGCCTTGCCCCAGGCGCTGACAACCCACGCTATGCCACTGCTGCGAAATGAATTGCTGCTTTTATCTGGTCCATGCAAGAGTGTTATCTACCGCTAGGTTGTTAAAGGTCTTTGTATGGATGTAGCTCCAGGCTTGAGCGCCCCTGTGCAAAGGTTGGATTGTGCTTTCTGTGTGTGCCCCCCCCCCTCCTAACTTTCCACACATTCACTTGTTGCCAAAGACTGTAATAGCATGTCTTCCATCTCTGCTGACATACAGTACCCCTGAATACGTTTTTTTATTCTTGGGCATTTGAAGGAAAGGAGAGAACAGTCTAGGTACTTAATGTAGTTGTAGAAGTTTTTAGCTGTTGTTACCATAGCTAAACTGTTAATTACATTAAAGTGTTTTTTTTTTTATTTTTATTAAAATAATAAACATGGTATATGTACCTGCTCTGTGCAATTATATTACACTCAGCAGCCCCCGAAACCTCCTCTTCTGGGGTTCCCTGTCTGTGTCCTTGGCTTTTTTTCTACTCTGTGTGCCACCATACGAAGAGGCTTCCTATGGTGGCATACCTGCGGGCCCACTCTCTCTAATTGGGTTGTGTGCATCTGTAGACACAAACAATGCGGCTCAGCTTTGCTCCTTGCTCCCTCTTTACAGGATCTGATTGATTGCAGTGGGAGCCAATGGCTCCCACTGCTGTATGAGGCTATGAAGAGAGAATGAGAGAGACTAGCGCTGCTGCAGAAGGGCGCAATTCTGGATCAAGATAGGACTCAGGTTAGTTTAATGGGAGGTGAGGTAGCAATACAAATAGTGGGGACATGTTTTACCTTTTATTTTTATTTGAGTTGCATGCCCAATAACAATGCATTTTTTTAAGACTGTGTCTTTATATGTACTGACCGATACCTAGTATTCAGGGAGCAGTGAATATTCCATTTGGTAAATGTCAGTCAAATGTATTTACTTTTAGCAATGTTTGAGGACATAGTACAAACAAATGGCAACCACCCAACCTATAACTGGCATTTGCAGCAAGGAGCACATGGAAGGGCAACACATGTCAAAAACAACAAAGAAAAATTCCCAGCTCACTTGCAAGCCTGCAAGAAATGAATTAACCCTATCTAATAGTTCATGTTAAAACAAGCAGTTCAGTTGGCAGATATATGCGTAAGCTGCAGAGGCCACGTCACAGCACACCAGTGTACTGCAGTCCTAATTCTCAAAATGTTGAGTCTCTAAAGTTGGAGCACATATATAATATTGAATAGATTAAGGGCAGGCATGCCTGGAGAGACCCCATTCCTCCTTAAGTATAGGGACACACTGGGCACAATATTTCATAAGCACGGTAAACCTGTTACTTTCAGTTTATGGTGACCTTTGAAAAGAGTATGAGATACATTTTAAATATTAACATGCTTTAACATATGATTGCTCTTTATTTTAGGCTAAATTTTACAATTTCTGTTTATCCATCTTATAGAGAAAGTGGTTGAGAGCCTTACAGCAGCCATCTTGGATTTAGTCCAGTTGTACTGTAATGCATTCAGTGCTGATTTCCAGACAGTGCGGCATTCTGATCCCAAGCAAAGTTTGACTCAAGATTCTTCACTTCTCACCAGTCCCCTATCCTTCATAGTCTATGCTGCACATCGCATCCCCATTACATGGGCAACCAGGTGAGATGAAAAAAATCTGCTGTCTTCTATAATAAGTTTACATTTGTGACAAAGGAATATTTGGCATTTTTGAGGTTGGAAAGTAATGTCCCTGAAATAAAATTTTGTTATTGCCACTTTCATGAATGCTAGCTAAATACTTTGTAAAAGTGTTGGGTGTTGAGGCGCTTGCTATTAAAATGCCAAATATACTAAAGTGCTAAGTGCCATAAAATTGCAATGCACAAATGCATCTAATAAATAACCACAAAGGTGAATATATAAATAACTTATGAGCAAATCCAAAATAATTAAAGTGGAATCCTAAAATCTGAATATTATAATAAATACAATGCAAGACCAATTTGACCATGCAAAATTAATAGTGCAAGTGTATCAATCCAATTGTGCAGTTCAGGAAAAAATGCATACAAATTAGATGAAATTGATACACATACTAACAGCGGTAAGTGGCCGCTGACAGAATATAAAACAAATACCGTAAATATCTTGTGGGAAAAAAAATATAAAAATATTATTTAACCACTTCCATACCAGGTACTTACGCAGCTTCCCGCCCAAGCCAATTTTCAGCTTTCAGCACTGTCGCACTTTGAATGGCAATTGCGCGGTCATGCTACACTGTACCCAAACAAAATTGGCGTCCTTTTTTCCCCACAAATAGAGCTTTCTTTTGGTGATATTTGATCACCTCTGCGATTTTTTTTTTTTGCGCAACAACTAAAAAAAGGCTGAAAATTTGGAAAAAGAATTACGTTTTTATTTTTTTCTGTTAATTTTTTTGTAAATAAGTTTTCTCTTTCAATTACGGGCACTGATATGGCGGCACTAATGGGCACCGATGAGATGGCACTGATGGACATCGATGAGGTAGTACTGACGGGCACAGATGAGGTGGCACTGATTGGCGGCGCTGGTATGCGACACTGATGGGCACACATAGGCGGCACTGATGGGCACACATAGGCGGCACTGATGGGCACACATAGGCGGCACTGATGGGCACACATAGGCGGCACTGATGGGCACACATAGGCGGCACTGATGGGCACTCATGGGCGGCACTGGGCACTCATAGGCGGCACAGATGGGCACTCATGGGCGGCACTGATGGATACTTATGGGTGGCACAGATGGGCACTGCTAGGTGGGCACTGGGCATGGATGGGCACTGTGGGGTGGCACTGATGGACACTGGGGTGGCGCTGATGGACACTGGGGTGGCGCTGATGGACACTGGGGTGGCGCTGATGGACACTGGGGTGGCAGCACTGATTGTTGCCAGTCAGTGCCCATTTGTGGGCACTGACTGGCATCTTTTTTCTTTATGTTTTTTTTTTTATTAATTTTTTTAGACTTTTTTTTTTTTTTTTTGGCTTTTTTTTTTTTTTTGCCCACCCTGGTGCTCCAGGGTGGGCATCCCTGGTGGTCCAGTGTGGCGATCCGAGGGGGGGCTGCGCTGATAAACAATCAGCGCGAACCCCCCCTGTCAGGAGAGCCGCCGATCGGCTATCCTCTACTCGCGTCTGTCAGACGCGAGTGAGGAAGAGCCATCGGCGGCTCTTCCTGTTTACATCGTGATCAGCCGTGGTTGGACACGGCTGATCACGTGGTAAAGAGTCTCCGCCGGAGGCTCTTTACCGAGATCGGAGATGCAGGGTGTCAGACTGACACCCCGCATCACCGATCGCCGCGATGCGCGCCCCCACAGGCGCGCGCGGCATGAAATCCTGCAGGACGTTCTAGAACGTCCTGTCAGGATTTCATAACCACTTCCCGGACGTAAATCGGCCATAGGCCGGGCGGGAAGTGGTTAAATAATCTGATTGATAATTCGTGCAATCAGCAAAAAATTACTCTTGGTGTAGTACGTTATATAAATAAAAATATAAAGTGCTCCGGAAGTGACGCAACAAGGTCCCGAGCTCGCTGCTCGTTTTTATGCAATGCACTTTACATCATTTGAAATGTGAGTACTTTTTACCTAAATAAACCGTGAATTTTTAAAAACGCCAAAACATACTACACCAAGAGGCTCTGTATTCTCTTATCTCTCCATCCCCCAAGCGCCCCCCATCCCGCATCTATACAATACTGGAGACGCTGGAGAAGGAAGGAACCCCCTCCCCCACTTCGAATGACATATCATTCCACCATATCTTTTAATGCTGCTTACCTTACAGCAGTAAGGTAAGAAGGTAGTACACCTACGGGTGTCACTTACACCGAAGAGCCACCTTTCACAGAAGTCACAGTGCCACCTGTTATTGTTACAGAGCACCAGCAACACCACACTCTGCACCCTGGATCCAGAGGAATTGATTTCTCCTTCTGAGATTCGCCAGCACTTTAGCACCTTTTGCTACACTTACAATGGACTTTATTTCCATGTGTTTAATTTTACACTCATTGCTTTTATTTTTTAATTTTTGAACATTTGTTGTTGACCATCATTGCACTTGTATATCATTGCACTTGTAGTCACTTGTTTACAGCACAGCAGCACTTTATATTTTTATTCATATCATTTATTCTCTCTGCATTTATATATCTAGGTTTTATGTTAATTTATGTGGGAGCGCAACACCACTGTTTGATTTTTCTTGTGATTCTTTTCTGGGTAGTGTTTGACCCTCACGTGTTTGCGGCACCCTTTAGTAATTTCACCATTTACCCATATTAGCGCAGGAATACCCTTTCTTTACATATATCCTCTAGGAGGATTTACCATCGCACTTGGCTTACTTAGCTTTCTGCGAGGAAAGGAGGTGGAATCCACAGACTTATTTATTGTCTAGAGTCCTGCTGTTCTTACAGCGTGGGGTAGACCAAAAGCTTGCTTTAAGCACAATTAAGGGGCAAATATCTGCCCTGGCTGTCTTTTTTCAGTGACCCCTGGTGGCTCACTCTCTAGCATGTGGCCCCTCTGGTCCGTCCTCCGCTACCTCTGTGGGACTTGAATCTGGTTCTCTCGGTGCTTCAGAAACCACTGTTGCAAGAGATTAGGGAGATTCACTTGTTAACACTTTCTCAGAAGGTGGTCTTTTTGGTGGCTGTTACGTTGGTTAGACAAGTTTCTGAGCTGGCAGCCTTGTCCTTATCTGATCTTCCACAAGGATAAGGTGGTGCTTCGTCCGCTGCTTTCTTTTCTACCCAAGGTAGTTTTGGCCTTCCATCTCAATGAAGACATTGTACTTCCATTCTTGTGTCCTTATCCGTCGCACCCTAGAGAGGCAGCGTTGCATGCCCTGGATGTTGTCCGAGCTCTGAGAGTATACTTATCTGCTACTGCTCCGTTCCAGAGGTCAGACTCACTGTTTGTTTGTTTTGGTGGCTGGTCCCAAGAACGGTCTAGTGGTCTTGTCGGCCACCATCTCCAGGTGGGCGCCCCCCTTTCCTCTCACGGCACATTTGACCAGGGCAATAGGTGCCTCTTTGGCTTTCCGACATCAAGCATCTGTTTCCCAGGTGTGTAAGGTGGCGACCTGGTCGTCCGTTCACACTTTCACTAAATTCTACAAGGTTTATGTGAGTGCATCTTCGGATGCTTCTTTCAGCCGCAAAGTTTTGCAGGCGGCTGTTTAGAGTTGCATCTCCTCAGTTGAGGAGCTCTGTTTTGTTTTGGGGTGAAGTTTAATGTTATGCTGTTCCCACCCCTCGTTTTTTTTAACACTGCTTTGGGACGTCCCGCTTTGTCAAGATTAAGGCTGTGTCCGTCGATGAACAAAAGAGAAAATAGGATTTTATACTTACCGTAAAAAAAAATTCTCTGAGTTCATGGACGGACACAGCACCCACTCCTCCTTTTTATGTTTGTACTACTTTTTGATAAACCGATCTGCGCGATGCAGAGAGAGGGGTTATACCCAGAGGGCCGCCCCCTGGGTGGGGCTGTAGGGTGTGTATGATGTGTTTAACATTTACTATAAGTTTCTGCCTAGTCACTCCTAAAGGAAGGCTAATACCCACTTTGTCAAGATTAAGGCTGTGTCTGTCCATGAACTCAGAGAAAAAAGATTTTATGGTGAGTATAAAATCTTATTATTCCCATCCCCATAAACAATTCTCCTGCATAGACCATCTTCTTAATGTCAATATTTCAGCATAAATCTTGGACTCAACTATCGTATCATGTACATGGTCTGACCATAATATGGTCCTGACATCCTGTTCCTCATTGATCCCACAACCAAACCATAAAACCTGGTACATAAAAAGATGGTTTACTAGCACAGCCTTCATATAGACAAGTTATTGAGAAAGCTATCACAGATTATATTGCAAACAACCATACTAACAATACAAATCCTCTAACTTATTGGGAAGCTCTTAAGCCATGTATCAGAGGTGTCTGCATAAGTCAAGCTTTTCACTTCCATAAACAAAAACGGCAGCTTCATAAGAAATTAGAAAAAGCTTTCTATGACGCTTTGGAGAAATTCCAAACTGATCCAACCCCAGCAACAAAACTACAATATGATAAAACATGTTTGGAACTTGATCTACTTCTGACAGAATGAGCAGAAAATATTTTCCGAAAATTCAAATATACTTTCTATATGAAGTCTAATAAACCTGATTTCCTAGCCCTTGCCTTACAAAACAAAACTTATAACCCAAAACCAATAAGACTGAAATTGACTAAAGATAACTATAACTATACCAGTAACCCACTACACAATGTACATTAATTCCAAAAAAGATTATCTGAACTTTATAGAGACTACCATGACTTTGACCAAAATAGACTAAATAACCCACTGTCTTCAATTACCTTACCTTCCCTCTCTAACTCTCAACTGGAAACGCTAGATAAACCAATCACTGAACTAGAAATACAAACTGCAATACAATCACTAAAACCACACAAACGCCCAGGCACTGACGGTTTTTCAGCCACTTATTATAAAAGATTTGCTAATTTATTATCGCCACTTATGGTTGAAGCCTTCAATTCACTCACTGGTCACCCCTTCCGTCCAAAATCCCTCATGGCCTCAATTTCTATGATACCAAATACAGACAATACCTCTTGGTCCAACTATAGACCCATATCGATACTTAATATAGATATTAAATTATTAGCTAAAATCATCTCTAAGGCCGCGTACACACGGTCGATCCATCCGATGAGAATGATCCGACGGAGCGTTTTCATCGGTTCACCGCTGAAGCAGACTGATGGTCTGATGTGCGTACACACCATCAGTTAAAAAAGCGATCGAGTCCAACGCAGTGACGTAAAACACAACGACGTGCAGAGAAAAATGTTCAATGCTTCCAAGCATGCGTCGACTTGTTTCTGAATATGCGCGGGTTTTGAACCGATGCTTTTGTGTACTAACCATCGGTTTGGACCTATTGGTCAGCCGTCCAGCGGTTCGATTTAAAAGCAAGTTCTCTAATTTTTGTCCGAAGGACAACAGACCGATGGGCCGCGTACACATGGTCGGTTTGGACCGATGAAACTGAACTTCAGTCCGTTTTCATCGGTTTGGACCGGTCGTGTGTACGCGGCTTAACAGACTTAATTCTATTATAGGTACCTTAATACACCGAGACCAAACTGGATTTATTCCTTAAAGATAAGTAGGAGACAACATATGTCAAAACTGCAATCCTAGCCCACACAGCCTGTACCCGAAACATCCCAACCTTCTTCCTTTCATTAGACATTAAAAAGGCATTTGATTCCTTATCTTGGCCCTACTTAAATTCAATCCTCCATAAATGGGGATTCGGTACACACTTCCTAAGATGGATTTCTGCTTTTTATCAAGGTCCAAAAGGTTTTTAACCTATTCTGGATTTCGTTCAGACTCTTTTGCCATCTAAAGAAGAACGCGCCAGGGATGTCCCTTGTCCCCACACCTTTTTGCTTTAGCAATAGAACCCCTAGCCCAACTAATCCAATCTAACACCGATATCAGAGGACTGGAACTTGGCAGCCATCACCATAAAATATGTCTATTTGCAGACAAAGTCCTAATTTTCCTTACTAATCGCCTGTTATCAGCACCAATTCTTCTAAAAATCCTCACCAAATTTGGAAATCTATCAGGCCTCATAGTTAATATACAAAAATCCAAAGCACTGATAATATCATTATCACCTGAACTCCAATCACAGCTCTCTCACATTTACTTAGTCAACGACTCACATCACCTACCTAAGTATTAATTTAACAGCTAATCCAAGTGATCTTTATATGTCCAACTATCCCCTGATGTTAACACAACTATCCAAGTTACTTTCCACATGGTCATCCATACCTCTAGCATGAATGGGTCGGATAACTGTTATCAAAATGTCTATTTTCCCAAAGATCCTCTACCTCTTTAGGGTACTTCTTATAACAGTTCCCTCACATTTCCTACGCATCCTCCAACGCAAGACCAGCCAATATATCTGGAATAAACTTAGACCCCGCCTACCTAAACAAACCTTATATACTCCCAAAATAAAAGGAGGCCTTGGGGTACCTGATTTTACAAAATATTATTATGCAGCACAATTGGCCCAATTGACAAAATACTATGTCACTACAGAAATACCTTTATGGGTAGCATTGGAATCGGTCCCCTTTCCACTGCAAATCTCCTCTGACTCACCCCGCTCAATGGAAATCTATCACTAATCGTTACACTAAACATGGCCTCTCCATATGTGACAGGTTAAAAACTAGTTTTGGCTTTCAATCTAGACTAAACCCTCTCCTTTCTTTCCTTCATAACCCCTCCTTCTATCCGGCCTGGTCTTCCCCTAAATATTTTTCGGCATGGGCCACAGCAGGTCTCCTACAAATCCACCAATTCTTTCAATCCTCAAATAGACTACCTTTTCCAACCTTATGTGAGCAATATAATCTACCACAAACAGAAACCTTCAGATACTTGCAAATAAAAAAAATGTTCTGACCCCATACAAACCAACAACCACTACACCTCATACATTTTCTATTTTCAAACAAAGCTGTATGTTAGACCCACATAGAAGAGAGCTGTTTTTAGATCTATATGCTCAATAAATTTCGTATACAACCTCCTCTCCTCCACCCTACACAGGAAAATGGGAAAATATTCTTCACCTCCAGTTAAATGAACATGATTGGGCTCAAATTTGGCAAGCAACCAAATCAGCTACTCCCAACATAGTAGCCCTTGAGACAAATTACAAAGTCTTCACTAGATGGTATTTAGTTCCTGCTCAATTTGCTACAGTTTACCATCAATACTCTGCTAACTACTTTAGAGTATGTATAGCACCAGGCACACATACACACATGTGGTGGGACTGTCCCATAGCCAACTCATTCTGGAAGAAAGTATTCAAAATCCTTTCAACAATATTTAAAATAACTTTACTGCCTGACCCAGCTGTAGCACTATTAAACTACAAACCCGATTTCTGACCCTTCACTATTTAGACTACTACTGTTTGTTACAACAGTGACTAAACAATCCATAGCGAAAGCATTGAAACAAACTCCCTTTGTATACAAACAGTCAAACAAAGAGTGACACAAGCCATGATACACGCAAAATTTCGACAACATCCCACAATTTGAATTTGTATGGAAACCATGGATAGATCATTCTCTTCCACCAGGTACAAATAAATCATTGATATAAACATACAATATGATAAATACTGTAATACATTTATTCCATAGTTTCTCCCCCCCCCCAAAAAAAAAAAAAATCCCCTCCCTCCCTTTTCTATGACTACCTCTTCCCCTCTCCCCACATTTATTTATAGTATAAATTGGGGTAGAAAACATGTTAATTTATTTTCTCAGGCTACGCCAAGCCACATAGCCGGACCTTGGCCCTGATTGTAGTTTGTTATCCCCCATTACTCTATAGTTACCCCATCCTCGTTTTTAGCATTTATACTTCACCCTGATTATTGATCCTATATTTGTAATTTATTTTTTACTCTGTGTATTTTATATTATTAATTTTTCTTATGTTATTATTCTATTTTGAAACAGAAAAGCTTTCTTGTATACTTCGATTTTATATTTTGAAACATATTCTTACAATACTGATTTATTGTAATTTATTGTTATTTGTAAACAAAATAAAAATTATTTAATGAGAGAAAGAAAGTGTCTCCAAAAAAGGCAGACACTGAAGTGGATCTCACTTTGTCTTATGTGAATAAGACCCTGGTGGTTTCATAGACAATGTTTTGGTTTTGGTTCTCTCTTCATGACCTCCATCTCTCTTCATAATAGTTGTTGCCATGCAGCTACCTAGGACATTTACCAGGCTTTATTGATCTAATGGCTAAACACATGAGTAATGAACCTTACTACTCTGGATTAGTCTGTCTTTTATTAAACACCATTTTAACATATCCTTCAAGGCATTCCTCTCCATATGTCTTCTAATTGCCTTTTCTTGTGGCCATTACTTAGTTAGGAGGTTTCTGTTTTGCCTACCTTATCATGTGAGGAACCATGGCTCTTGCTTCACAAGGAAAAATTAATTTTAGGGCCTATAGCCTTCTCTTAACACAGGTTGTCTCTGCCTTCCACCTTAACCAGGACATTGCTTTACTATCCTTTTGTCCTGCTCCTACAACTACAGTTTCTGTTCGTCAATCTGCTACCTAAGGGTAGAAAAAGGCAGGCTGTTTCCTGTGCCACCATTGATAGTTGTATTCGGCAACACATCACTAAGATATACAACCTGAAGGTGAGGGTTCCCCCTTTTGCTGTGAGAGTTCATACTACTAGAAGTGTTGGTACTTCATGGGCTTTTCAGAATGAGGCCTTGGTTTAGCTGGTCTTTAGGGGTGTCCTACTCACACAATTGCTAAGTTTAATCAGGTGGATGTTTGAGTCTGGGCAGATAGAGTTAATGTTTAATAACATCCAATCACAATATGACTTGTGTCACAATAGTATATGCTATATCAGCCCTCAAAATTTCCAATCGCCTACTAGCATTTGGCGAGTGGATTTAAGCTGGGGGCGAGTGATGACAGGGCTGCATGACCAATCTCCCTCCAATCTGTGCCTACACCTAGAGTCCCGATGAGATTGGCGGCCGAAGAGGAAAGGTGCATGCTCGGGAAAAGTAGTCTGGTGAGCCGCGCACAGGCAGAGCAGTACACAGGTGCTCTACTTACAATTCTCATTAAGCCATGGGACCCAACAGTATGACCTCTGAGCCTGCCCCCTCCCCCGGGCCCCGACCAATGTAGCTGGAGAGCAGAAAGTAATGAGTGAGGTGGTGGATTGCAAAAATTACCACTCCGGTGCAGCGCTCACTGAAAGTTGCCCTGACATGAGAGCGGCAGCCTTCTAGTTTGTGCAGTTTTCTTCTCCTTGTGCTCTATGTAAGTGTCCAACAGTTTAGCCTGAACAGACTGGTCTCAATGTGTGCTGTGCGCTGTCAGTGTGCGCTGTGCTATGGTGTCAATGGCTGTGCAGTTGTGTGGATCTCAGCGCTGGATTGTACTCCCTCCCGCTGTGCTGCAGCTCCTCTCCTCTCTGCCAGCCTGAATAAAAGGGGGAAGTGGGGACATGTAAGCATGGAGACGCACACACAGGCTCCTGATGATGAGATGAATGAGAGAGAGAGAGGATGGATGGGAGTTGCAGAGGAGACAACAAGAGAATGGGGAAGAGATCCAGTTCTAGTGCCCTGTCCCTCTGGTCTGCCCCCAGTGCCCTGTCCCTCTGGTCTGCCCCCAGTGCCCTGTCCCATTTTGTTAAAGTTGTTCTTGGTAATATTTAATTTTGTAACTTGATTCTGCATAAAACATTGTCATTCCATGAGATAATCTACAAGGGCGTGTTTACGGGTGAAATTAGGCGCAGGGCAGTGTATGAAATAGGTGGGGCAACTGGTGGCGAGTAACTCTTGAGGCCTGGCTAGTAGCTCAGGACTTGAAATTTTGAGCCCTGTGCTATATAATTTATTTTTATTTGCTTTAAGTTAGCGAATACAGGGTATCATTTAAACTTCATGCTTTCTGCATATGTTCACTTTGCACCAGCTTGCTCAGTAAGGTGAAGCTATGTTTTCTTGGTTACTTAGTTACCTAATAAATTATAAGCAACTATCCTGTGTTTCTTTATCGTACATCGTGGGACACAGAGCAGCCATAGTAATCACTTAGTGGGTAATAGGCCACCTTCATGTGTTAGGACACTGGCATAATAAAAGACAGGACGTTCCCCTGTATAACCCCTCCCATACCGGGAGCACCTCAGTTTTTTCACCAGTGTCTAAGGTGTTGGTCACGGTTAAAGAAGTGCTAAGAGAGCTCTGCAGTAATATCCTTCACAGGATCCGTGGGGCTATGCAGAAAGATCCATTCAAAATGCCAAATAGGCTAAAGTGGATGGTACCTGGGCCTCATGGCAGAACGACAAGGTTTTGGCCTATAATGCTTCTCTTTTGAGAGCTGGACTCTGGAATCCAGCAACCTTGGTTATAAGAACAAAACAAAGGCCTGCTCTCTGAGTGCTATGTAGGTCCAAGGCAGTGAGACTCTATACAGAGAGGATCCACTCCTTGAAGGTCTGTCATGACACGGTCCATGGTGAAGGGTGAAGGTTGGGTCTGTCTGTGATTTTCCAACAGCCCTACGGCGGGGACTGGTAAGTGTAAGAAGATCCTTAAATATGTTTGGGGGATTTCTTGTGTGAGTAAAGATGTTGTCATGCCGATTGTTCGCCACTAGAGGGTGTAAAATAAGACATCCTTAGTATGAACATACCATGCTTTTCCAGGCTCTGTGTCAGCATTGCTTGTGGACAGCCTTGCTCTTCTCCACTCATGTCAGTTTTTAAATGTGGATTTTTTTGGGGGACCATCGCTGTCTGGGCTCTGAACATCCTGCTGTGGTGGATTCTCTCTCCCATGTCCCCCCTCCGGTCCCGTGGATTTCAGCTTGCGCTGAAAAAAACCCAGAAGTGAGAGGGGAGGCGTGGCTACATCACAGGGGGCATGGCTTAGTGGGGCCGACACGCACAATGTATACGACACATGTGCAAGGCGGTAGCCTTTAAACACTCATTCTGTTGTGAACCTGACTGAAAGAGAGACACAGCAGCATGTCTGGGCACGTAAGCGGTATATGGTATTGAATACAGGCATTAACAAGGCACATCCACTCAGCATCAGCCTGGGCACTGATGGCAACAGATTGAACAAGTGCTTGACTAAAGCTCAGCAGCAGATGCATTTGATGGTAGTACCTCTGCTTTATGCTTAGGACTATGAATTCCTGAAGGAGGAATGGAAAATCAGTTAGGAGCGCAAGGGCACCGCCGTCAGTGGATCCTAGTCTTGCTTCCACAGTATCAATCCTCCCCTGATAGACCTGGAGTGGCTGACCGGGCTGAGCCATTGTCAGCATCAGGTATTGTAGCTAATTCCAACACTCCAGCCTCTGCATACGTCACTAAGGATGATTTGGCTGCAGCATTAGCTGGTTTGGAGGGTAAGTTAGCTGACATGTTTGTATCCTCCTGCCAGGCTGTAAAGAAACGTTATAGGTCCCTCTCTCCTGCCCCAGGTCCCTTAGAGGAGCAGGAATGGGTAGAGGATATGGAATCACTCTTGGGGGACCAAGGAGAGAGGGAAGAATGCTCCTCATTTGGGGGTTTAGCCTCAGAAGAACCCTCCACAGTTTGGCAATCCCAGAGGTTGCTAGTCCAATCCTGATGGAGTTAGTCCATTCAGGATATAAATTGCCCCTGGCAGAGGTGGCTGAAGTTCCCTTTTCAGCTTTGGGTTCTTTAAAACACCCTCAGTGTTCTGCATTCCCTATGCACCCATTTCTGAAGCAGCTTATATATGCAGACTGGGATCACCCAGATAGGCACTTTATTCCTCCTAAGAGATTTTCACTTCTCTGTCCTACGAAGGAAAAATTCACGAAGAAGTGGAGTGTACCAGCAGTGAACACTGCTATTTCTTCTGTGAACAAGAGTCTTCCTTGTCCAGTAGACAATGTCCAGGTGTTTAAAGATCCAGCAGATAAAATATTGAAATCTTTACTTAACTACTTGCCGACCTGCCGCCGTCATTCTTCGGCGGCAGGTTGTCTTCTGCGCGAGAGCCGGTAGCTCTACGTTGGCTCTCTCGCAGGCCATTAGGGGCGTGCGTGCCCCCCGCTCGCCCCCGACTCCCGTGCGCATTTCTACAACTACAAGGGGTTCCACAGCGTTGTTTTGATGGCGGTGGTCTCTGCCAACTATGAGTTTATGTATGTGGATGTTGGGAAAAATGGCCGGATGTCGGACGGCGGTGTCTTTGCAGAGACGGAGTTCGCCCAACGGCTTCAGTCGGAGGACCTAGGATTGCCACCTGCGGAGGAGAACGAAGAGGGTCTGCCCTTCGTGTTTGTTGCAGATGAGGCTTTTGGTTTGGGTCCCCACCTCATGAGGCCATTTCCCGTACACACCCTCACCCATGAGAGGAGGGTTTTTAAATATCGGCTGGCCAGAGCAAGACGTGTGGTAGAGAATGCCTTTGGAATCATGGCCAGCCGATTCCGCTTGTTTTTAACAGCAATCAACCTTGCGGAATACAAATGGAATCACGTTATTTTATGTTGTTGCATTCTCCACAATTTTTTAAAAAGACATTCACAAAATTACCTCACGGTATTGCCTGATGAGGCAGATGTTGTGGCTCCGGAGCCGGGACGTGAGGCTAGCCATAGAGGCTTGGCCCCCCAAACCGCACGTGCAGTGCGTCAATCCTATGTGGACTATTTTATGGGGAGGGGGGCCATTGCAATGCCCGATCTTCATTAATAAAATATTCTTTTTGCTTGATTAAACAGTGTAAATTTATTTTGTATATTAATATTTTTTTTATTTTGGGGTATTGTTTCTTTTTCCTAGGTTCTCATCCAGCCATGTGTTTGTGATGTCCTAAATTCCCATGAGTGTTAAATCTTAATAACTCTACAAATATGCCTGAGTAATTTAATGAGTCAGCATTGATACCAATAACTACACACACATTTTTTGGAGTCCAATAATAATTTTTTTTTTTAATTCGTACAAAATATAATAATTTTTTTTGTTTTTTGTCCTTTTTTTAATTCGTACAAAATATAATATTTTTTTTATTTTTTTGTCTTTTTTTTTTTATTTAGTACAAAATAGAATCATTTTTTATTTTTTTTGTCTTTTTTTTAATTAGTACAAAATAGAATCTTTTTTTTTTTTATTTAGTACAAAATAGAATAATTTTTTAATTTTTTTGTCTTTTTTTTAATTAGTACAAAATAGAATCATTTTTTTATTTTTTTGTCTTTTTTTTATTTAGTACAAAATAGAATCATTTTTTTATTTTTTTGTCTTTTTTTTATTTAGTCTAAAATTTCAAATGTTTTTTTTAATTAGTACAAAATAGAATCATTTTTTTTTTTTTAATTAGTACAAAATAGAATCATTTTTTTTTTTTTTGGCTTTTTTTTAATTAGTACAAAATAGAATCATTTTTTTTTTTTTTTTTTTTAATTAGTACAAAATAGAATCATTTTTTTATTTTTTTGTCTTTTTTTTATTTAGTACAAAATAGAATCATTTTTTTATTTTTTTGTCTTTTTTTTATTTAGTCTAAAATTTAAAATGTTTTTTTTTTTTTTTAAATTAGTACAAAATAAAAGGAACACAAACAATAAAACCCTCCCCAAAACATTAATCAAATTTTTTAGCTGACGTTCCAGCGTCTTCGCTTTGTGCCGAATTTCCCGGCAGGCCAGACGTATGTCCTCGACTTGGGCCCTGCATGTGAGAACCTCGCCGATGAGGAGCTGGGCACTATACGTGTCCAGTCCCTGACCAGTCCTCCTGAAATGTGGAACCAAAACATGTGTTAAAAGATTGTATGCCTATATCTATATTCCCAGAAAATGTGGTATATGTTACTTTACCGGATGTTGTGGCAGGTTCCCCTTCATCTACATCCCTCGGGGGTGTGGCTTGGTTGGCTTGTGCCTCCTGCCTTGCTGCTTCATTGTGCCCTACGAGATTGAAGAAAGGGAAAACAGGAGGTTAAAACATTATAAGCGGCCTGAAATGACCCAAAAATATTTGAACTTTAAAAAAAAGAGGGCAATATTGTTGTTTTTAAAAAGCGTTCAAAGAAAATAGACCAGTATTTAATCCATTCACAAAGTAATGTCAAATCTGGTGACAATTGGTTTATTCTTCTATATGTAGGCTAACCAAGTATCCCCTGGATCTGCTCACCCCTGTGTGTGACCCAACATAGGTTGTGATTGTGACAAACAATTGTGCTACTGAGTACACATGTTCAATAAAAAAATGATGAGCAAACGCTCCTTTTTGTGAATCTCAAGGTATTTAAGTTTGTACAAAAATAAGCTGAAACACATTGACATCAATACGAGAATTGAAGACACCTTTTAAGCCCCAAAAATGTCACAACTTTCATATTTGTGTCGAATAATTGGTCCTAGGAGTCGTCGTTCATTCGCCCACAATTCCGACATTTACGTTTTTATTTATGATACAGTGCTTCAACTCCCCTTTGCACATGCAAACTAGGCATGATGCCATTTCTCAGTAATATGGTATTGGATTATTGAAAGTCAGCGAATGAACGATGACTACGACGACTGAATCATGCGTCCACATTCATAATATTAATTATGGTCAACCTGCCAAAAAAAAAAAACATGGCACAAAGAACACACCAAAATAATTAATACACATGGAAAAAAACTTACTTCTTCTTCGAATCACCCTATTTATTTTGGCAAGTTGGTGGGGTTCCCTCTTCTTTAAATCGGACCACCTTTTGCGCAGGTGCTCTCTGCTCCTGCGTTTTCCAAACTTCCGCTGGAGCCTACGGATGACCTTCTCCATAATTTTCGCTTTAACTTTATTTGGATGCATGTAGGGGCCATGCTTGGCATCATAGTCCTCCCTCCTCAATATGGTGACCATCTCCACCATTTCATTAAATGTCATGTTGGAGGCTCTGCATCGGAATCTGCGGCGTGGTTGGGCCTGGCCTGCCTCCTGGCTTGAGCTGGAATTGTCATCCATGTTCTCCATCATTTCTCCCTCACCAAACGACAGAGAATGGGCGTGGAAAGGACGATACCGAACGTCAGGGGCGGGGTGTCGTGCGGAGCGTCACGCGTGCGTAGTGTAAAAAGGGATCGGACGTGTTTGTAAACGGCGTGCATAGTCTGTGGAAGAAGGCGTAAATCACGATCTTTGCTAACGATGATACGTAAGTTATTTTTTGCGACTTTATTATAGTGAAGAGGGAATGAGTTTGTGGGCTAGTTAGGGGAAGTAAGCTAGTGGCTTTAATGACATTATGTTTTGGCTTCTGTTTCATGTGCAGAAAGAATGGATCCCTTCAAGGATGCGGAGTTCTTGACAGAATTTATCCAAAAATGGAAGGAACATCCTGTTCTGTGGCAAACCAAAAATACAATAAATAAAAACAAAGATGCCAGGGAAAAAGCTAAAGAGAGCATGCTTGAATTTCTGAAAACAAGGGTCCCCAACGCCACAAAAGCCACAGTGAAGAGCAAAATAAATTCCATCAGGGGCACCTACAGGGCCCAACGGGTCCAAGTCCTGGCCTCAATGAGGTCTGGGGCTGCAGCTGACTCCATCTACAAACCAACCCTGTGGTACTACAGTCAGCTGCAGTTCCTGGACGACCACATTGAGACCAGGGCATCCATGTCTACCCTTCCCCCAAGAGGTAGCTCCCAGCTTCCCAGCAGCCAATCCTCCAGTCTTCTCTGCAGACAAGAGCAGGCAAGCTCGGAGGAAGAGCAAGAGTTCCTGGAGGACCCCAATTGTGAGCCATGGAGCATGGTATGTGTTTTTTGTATGAATTTAGTTAGTATATGCCAAGTCTAGTAATAATGTTAAATTTATGTTACTATTGTTCTAAATTCTAAGTGAATCTCCTAAGTTTAGGGATAAGATCAATAGTCAGTAGTGGCAAAACAGGATGGGGACAAACTTGCCAAATTAATAATGTTTATGAAGGAGTGGGTGGCATTTTCAGAGAGGCCAGTAGGGGGGAGTAACGCAATACACCTGCAAGGGGTCCCAGATGGAAAACACCCTTTTTGAGTACAATCTAGTTGACACGAAATTTACTAATTAATTTTGGGGGGAAAAGGCCACTTATTTCCTAAATTAGGCCTGCAACAACCCACATAATTCCAGGGGGAACATGTCTGAAGGTGTGTAAGGGGCCACATAATTAGGGATGGCGACCCTGTGTGTAATATATATTGACATTCAATTTGCATCACTCATGATTTAAAAAATGTGTGTGATTAATGACAAACACAAATAAACTATGTTCCTTTTTTTGATACACAGGCAGACCAAAGCCAGGAAGAGACAGGGCCCACAGTGAGCCAGGAAGAGACAGGGCCCACAGGGAGCCAGGAGGAGCCAGGGCCAACTGCAAGGCAGGAGGTGGCAGAGCCCACTGGGAGCCAGGAGGTGGCAGGCCCCAGTGGGACCCAGGAGGCACGCCGGCGGGATACCATCTCCCGGATCCCTCCATTCCGCAATCCCAATAAACGGCTCAGGAGTCTGCGACAAATGGAGGAGGAGACGCAGGGCCTGCTTCGCCAAGCTACTGCAGCCATCCGAGAGCCACCCAGTGAAGTTGAGGGGTTCGCAGCGCTCATTGCAGCCAAGCTCTACAATCTGGAGCAGAGCCAGCGTGTGCGCTGCGAACAACTCATCTTCAAAGCCATAAGCATGGCATCCCTGGGGCAGCTCGATGACGACACCGACATTGTGCGGATTGCTCCTCCTGTCCTTGCTGCTCCTCCTGCTCCTGCTCCTGCTCCTCCTCTTCATGAGGCTGCTCTGGCTCCTGGCACTTCATCTCCTCCAGGAACCCAGCCCCCAAGGACTCGGGCTACAGGGAAGGCTGCAGGGAAGACTGCAGGGAAGGCTGCTGGGAAGAAAAAGCCCAAAAAATAACACGGTGCCCCTGATGGAATTTTAATGTTGACTCACAGGCTGATTTTGTGGCTTCGGGGACCCTTGTTTTCAGCAAAGTTCAAGCATGCTCTAAAGTGCTGCCTTCCTTGGCATCTTTGGGCCAAATTCTCAAAAGAGATACGCAGACTTAACTCAAGTTTTCTAAATTTACACAGCGCGTATATTTGCGCACGATCTTCAAAACGAGTTAAGCAAACATTTCCGTATTTTCAGCCGTACTTAAATTAGTTACACCTGTGCATCCCCGGGCGCAAATTACGCTAGGCTCGCCGCTGTTTTTGATAGGCAAAGATGCAAATGAGGGAGTTAGGGCGATTCTCAAAATTAAGTGTGTGCGCCGTATTTTCCGCCCTGTGCGCACCTGTTAGTTTTTCTGACTAAATTTCCACATTATAAAACCAGCCCTAATTTTACACATGCTGTGGAAGGGTTTGCTGTAGGTAGTGACTAGAGCTTAGAGCTATAGTTGAGAAGGATCTTTGTGTAAAAATGCCAGGGCCAGCTATAATTCTGACGGCACTTGCTGCCTTACAGGCACAAAGGAGGAGGAGGGCACAGAGGAGGAGGATGAGGGCACAGGCGAGAGTTTATCGTCCACGGCGTGATCTTTGGCAAATGCCAGATTATGAGGTGTATGGCAACTACAGGTTTGATAGGGAGGCCATCCTGGAGATCACCCAACTTCTTCATGAGGATCTTATCACCCCAACCATACGTTCCCATGCCCTGACACCTCTACAAAAAGTGATGGCAACCCTCCATTTTTTAGCCAGTGGCTCATTCCAGCGTGCATCTGGAGGTCTGGCTGGGATGGTGCAGTCAACAATGAGCAAATGTGTCCATCAGGTGGTCCCTGCCATACTGCGGCGCATGACCAACCAGTTTGTGATGCCCACACAGGAGGAGCAGCGTCTGCAAGCCATGACAGACTTCTATAACATTGCTGGCTTCCCAAGGACCATCGGGGCGATAGACTGCACCCATGTGGCACTACAGGCCCCCCATGAAACTGAACACCTGTTCAGAAACAGGAAAGGCTGGCATTCGATCAATGTCCAGGTGATCGTAGATGCCCATGGACTCATCTGGCACGTTTGTGCCAAGTTTCCAGGGTCGTGCCACGACAGTTACATCCTACGGCAGACCAAGATCTACCAAGACTTGAAGCAGAATGTGTATGGAGACAGCTGGCTGATTGGTGAGTGACATTGGTGTCAGGTATGCCCCCCCCCCCCCGTGATACAGACATCACAAGGGGCACATGCATGACTAATATCCTCCTGTCTTTTCCCTTACAGGTGACTCTGGATATGCGTTGGGACCCCACCTGATGACCCCCTTTAGGAACCCCCAAACACCCGGAGAACGGAAATTCAACGAGGTGCACATCCAGACCCGGGCAATAGTAGAGCGGACATTTGGCCTTCTCAAGTCCAGATTTAGATGCCTTGACAAGACTGGGGGTACACTCTTGTATTCCCCAGACTTTGTCTGCCAAATTATTGGGGCATGTTGCATCCTCCATAATTATGCTGTGAGAAGGGGCCTGCATGTTGATATATGTCCTGACCTAACCCCCCACCCAGGCAATCCCCCCCCCCCCAAACCCCTCTACCCGGACTGCTGAGGGCCAGGTAATAAGGAGACAACTGGCTGAAGGCATCTTTGCCCAGTAAATGGACCCTAATTATCTTTCTTTTTTTGCTTTGCCCAGAATAAATCACAGAGATTATGTGACCTTTAAATATTTTCTTTGCACATAAAATGCACATTACTTATATGCCAATGAGAATGTTTTTTTTTTTTTACAAAACGCACATTAATTATCTCACAATGAGAATGCATGAATGCACGTCACTGTGGTCCCTAGCACAGACACATCACATGCACATCGAATTGGATTAGATCCAAGTACCCCCCCCCCCCTTTGGTACTTGGGAGCAGTAACGCCCCGCCACGGCTCCAATTATGTCACTGTGCATTCATACACCATTCAGGAACCTAGGATGACTTCTCCCTGGTCCTGGGGATCCATACTCCACCAAAACTGAGGGTGACACCCTTATGTTTTCAGGAATGCCACCCCCCCACATTCACACATCATTCACACACATAAACCAAATCATAAGTACAGTAGCAAAAAAAAAAAAAATTCAAAAGTACCCCTGCAAATTAAGGATGTTGCCGAGTGCTCCTTCTGGGCTGCCCACAGGCACGGGGACGGCCACGGCCGACTGGGGGATCTTCACGGGGGGGGGGGGGGGGTCTGTGCAGGGGAGGGAGTATTTTCAGGGGGGGGTCTGTGCAGGGGAGGGAGTATTTTCAGGGGGGGGGTCTGTGCAGGGGAAGAAGGAGCCTCCCCTGGTGTCTGTCCTCCTGCTGGCCTTCCCTCCAAGGCAACGGCTATCCTTGTCAGACAGGAAGTAATGTCAGCTGTATTGGCCTGCACAGCCCGGGTATTGGCCTGCACAGCCTGGGTGAGGGCAGTCACCTCCTGGGCCACGCCTGTTGTTGCGTTTTTCAGGTCCTACAAACACGTGATGACCCCCACTGAGTTGGTGGCCACCTCACCCAGTGACTCCCTCATTGCACCTAGGCTGCGCTCCACCTTGGTCATCGTTTTTTGGATTGCAGACAGACTGCGGGTCTGCCGGACATTGTCCCTCAACAGACTGACCGGCAGACGCACCAACCCCCCCCTGTTTTCCGGGGTCGGCCTCCTACTTGCCCCTGAGGCTTGTGGCCTTGGAGGAGGAGTTGGAGTGAGCCATGGGTGCTGCTGCATGTTGGAGGAGGGTTGGAAGGGGCGACCCATGATGGTGGCCTGACTGCTGGGCGCCTGTGGGGTTCCCTCAGGGGATGACTCAAAGGTCATATCTTGGCCCATCATGATTTGCTGCCCAATCACAATATTGTCATCTTCCTCCCCCTCATCCTCCTCCCACTCAACATCCAAATTAGGGGATTTGTGGGCACTCCCCTCCCATGGCGAATCCTGCCCTTCTTGGGACTCTGCATCAGCCTGTCTTGGGGGTGGTGCAGCAGCCTGACCTGATGGGGCTGCCACCTCCTGGGCTGATGGGGCTGCCACCTCCTGGGCTGATGGGGCTGCCACCTCCTGGGCTGATGGGGCTGCCACCTCCTGCCCTGATGGGGCTGCCACCTCCTGACCTGATGGGGCTGCCACCTCCTGCCCTGATGGGCCAGCAACCTCCTGCCCTGATGGGGCTGCCACCTCCTGGGCTGATGGGGCTGCAACCTCCTGGCCATCTTGGGAGGACACAAAACAATCACAGGTTGTTGGATCCACACACTTGGCACTTCTTCCCTTCCCCCACCCACACATGCTAATCACCAGATAGAAATTCCAAAAAATTACCTGTCCTCATAAGAGGATCATTGTCAAAGCCAGGCAGGCCCACCACCTGCTGTGGGTGGAAACACTGGGCCACTGCCCATTCCTCCTCACTCATCCTGACTGGGCAGGGTCCCCCTCCTCCAGTGCCCCTGGTATGGGCATGCAGCGTTGCCAGCTTGTTCCGGGACACGCTCCTCAAGTCATTTTTTTTTTTTTGAACTCCAGCGATGGTCCTGGTCTCCCCCCCCCCCCCCGCCGCATTGATCCGATCGGTAATAGTTTTAAGGATCTCCTTCCTCCTGGCCGGGGTGGTGTTGTGGCTCTCAGGGCCATGGAGAAATCGCCCATATTTAATGACGCCCTGAGCAAGTATATGCTTCTCTGCCAGGGTAAAATTAAGCTTCCTGCGCTTGGGAGCCATGACAGACAACACCCAGCAACAGGGAACTCACCCAAAAAACAAACAACAATACACACACACAACAAAGAAAATAAAAACAAGCAAAAAAAAATAATATACAGACAGCTACTATAAATTCAAAAACAAACAGGCAAAAAAGGAAAACAAAAAACAATCACACACCAAAAAAGAAACACTTATCAAAAACAAACAGGCAAACAATCAAAACAAAGAACAAATTAGCAAAAACAAACACCAACTATACCCTCCAACTCCACAAACACTTTTCTCACAAACAAATCTTACCAACAAACACTGACAAACGTTCAAAGCAGAAGCAACTTGCTTTAGGAAGGGAACACAGGGAAATACTTTTGCAATAGAAGTCTGTTTGACTGGGGCTATTTAGACACAGGGCGATCTTCAAACTAAGTACGCTTGGCCTTTTACCTATCTCACTGATTGCGATGACCAAAGTTCTGCACATGCGCAGTGAGGTCCAGATTCGTGCGCGCATGCGCAGTACGGCCGGCACTTCATTTGCATGGGGTCACGGCTCATTACAATGAGGCACGCCCACTTCATTCCCACTTGCCATAACCACGCCTTACGCATTGAAACTTAGGTTAAGGATGGCGCAATTTTGTGCGCAAATGCGCTGAGAATACGGTACTTACGACACCAACTTAGGGCGCCGTAACTTAAATGACATAAGTTAGATAATCCTAAATTTACACAGGTTTTTGATAATTTGGCCCTTTGTTTTTATTATGTTGTGTTTTTGGGTTGCCACCATTTTTTTTGTGAATTTTTGTGCAGAATAAATGCAATGTTAATTTTTCAGCCACATTTGACCATGTTTCTTTATTGTAGATTTAAGAGATCATTAGTGAGTGGGCAGACCCATTCCCAAATAGTTCTTGCAAACATTAACAAGGTAAAAAAACATGCTTGTGGGTGAGTTCAAGAAAAAATTATGTTGTTGCAGCCACTTCACACACTCCCAAATCAACACAAAATAGAGATTTAAAATAAAATTGGTGACAAAATAAAAATAACCCAAAAAAAAGGTTGACCAATATATATATTTTAAATTTTAAAGATGGAAGATACAACTAAATAACAGAACACAAACATAAACATTATCAAACAAGAAAGAAACTAAGTAAAAGCTTGTCATAACTATGTAACAAGATCAGCCGCAACAAACGTCCAGTTCTGGGTAGCAGTTAAAAGCAGGGGTTAAAGAAGCGCTTTCTTTTCTTGTCTATAAGCTGAAAAAGACCTTAACGAATGTTCTTATTCCATTCTGAACAGTCGTTTTACATGAATGAGCGCTGCCGTCTCCTAACTTGCTTCTGAGCATGCGCGGGCTTAAAATGAAGTTTTTACGTACACACGGTCAATGTTTAGAACACAGAAAACGACGTCGGCCAAAAACGACACATAAAATTGAAGCATGCTTCAATTTTTTTCTGTCGTTTTTTAGAAGACATAAAACGACGTTTTTGCCCACACACAGTCAATTAAATTGACGTTTTTCAAAACGTCGTTTTTTTTCATCGCAGAAAGCGATGGTGTGTACGCGGCATTACTCTCTTATTGGTGCATATGTGCATGATTCTGTGGCTAAAACATTGGTCAGCTGAGTATCCATGCAAGAAGCTGCTGGTCGGTTTCCCTTTTTATGTGGAGCTGTTATTCGGGGGTGATCTGGATAAATATATCCAAAAGATTTCAGGTGGTAAGAGTACCCTTTTGCCAGTTAAGAAGAGGAATAGACGTCCCTCTTTCAAACGTTCTGCCTCTCCAACTTCAAAGCCGACAGCCTCTAGGTAGTCACGACAGCCTCCGATTGTCAGGTTCAAGAGCTAAGCCTCAAGCCCAAGCTCAAAAGAAATACTGGGGGCAGAAGTCGGCAAAGCAGAATCCCGAGGCCTCCTTGTGAAGGAGCGCCCCCGCTCCTGCAATATGCAGGAGCTTGGCAGGGAGAGATCCAGGACAGTTGGGTCATCTCCACAGTGTCTCTGTGGTACAAACTAGAGTTACGAGAGTTTCCACCATTTCAATTTCTAAGATCAAACGTTCCCAAGGACCCAGTCAAAAGAGGGTCTTTAATCCAGGCGCTGGACCGATTGATGTCTCAGGGTGTAATCATAGATATCCCCTCAGTAGAGCAGGGAAGGGGATTTTATTTTAATCTCTTCACGGTACCAAAACCCAATGGAGATGTCAGACCCATTTTAGCGTCGGCCGACATCAATGATGCATATCTACACGTGCCAATATTATCTACTCACCAGAAGTTCCAGCGGTTCGCAGTGGAACAGTGCCTCTTTCAGTTTGTGGCCCTATCCTTCGGGTTGGCAACAGTACCCCAAGTGTTTACAAAAGTTCTGGCTCCACTTCTGGCAAGATTGAGGGCCAGGAGCATAGCGGTAATGGCATACCTAGATGACCTGTTGCTGATAGATCAGTCCGTGCCACGATTAAATCAGAATGTCGCCAGTACAGTCGAATATCTGGAAAACCTAGGTTGGATTCTCAACCTAGAGAAATCAGCCTTACATCCTGTAAGGAGGCTGGAATATTTGGGTCTGGTCATAGACACAGCCCAAAAAAGAGTGTTCTTTCCTGAGATGAAGATCAGCGCCATAAAGGAGCTGGTTCAAGTAGTCAGAGTAAGGAAGAGTCCTTCTATTCGCCTTTGCATGAGGCTGCTAGGAAAGATGGTGGCTTCATTCAAAGCTGTTCCCTATGCCCAGTTTCATTCAAGGCTGTTACAGAACAGTATTCTGTCTGCCTGGTCAAGAAAGTTCAGGCCTTGGATTATCCTATACACCTGCCTTCAAGGGTGCGCCAGAGTCTCAGGTGGTGGTTGATGACCAAGAATCTGCAGAAAGGGAAATCCTTCCTTCCAGTTACTTGGAAGGTAGTAACAACGGATGCCAGCCTTTTTGGGCTGGGGAGCATTACTGGAAACAACCACTATCCAGGGGAAGTGGTCAGATTCCGAAATAAGCTTGCCCATCAACATCTTGGAGATCCAGGCAGCACGTCTGGCCTTAAAGGCCTGGGCATTCAAACTACAGAATTGCCCTGTCAAGATTTAATCCGACAATGCCACAGCAGTGGCCTACATCAATCATCAGGGCGGCGCACCAGAAGTCACGCAGTCCAGATAGAGGTGAACTAAATTCTGGCCTGGGCAGAGGAGCATGTTCCTTGCCTTTCTGCAGTCTTCGTTCTGGGAGTAGAGAATTGGCAGGCAGATTTCTTGAGCCGCCAACAGTTGCTCCCAGGAGAATGGTCTCTACATCCCAACATTTTTCAGGCCATCTGCCAGAGGTGGGGCACCCCAGACGTAGATCTGTTGGCGTCCAGGTTCAACAGAAAGCTGGACAGCTTTGTGCCAAGGACAAGAGATCCTCTCACATACGGGACAGATGCATTAGTGATTCCATGGGATCAGTTTTCACTAATCTATGCATTTCGCCCAGTGCCGCTACTACCACAGCTCCTATGACGGATCAAGGGGGAACGGTGATCTTAGTGGCCCAGGAGATCCTGGTATGCAGAGATCGTGAGGATGGCAGTAGGGGTCCCATGGATGCTTCCATCTCGTCCAGACCTGCTTTCGCAGGGGGCGGTATTCCACCCTGCCTTACAAATGCTAAATCTCACGATTTGGCTGATGAGACCCACATTCTAAAGAAACAAGGGCTTTCAGGTTCAGTGTTAACAACCCTAATTAATGCATGAAAGCCGGCCTCTAGGGGTCATTTATAGGGTTGGGAAGGCCTATGTTTCCTGATCTGAAGCCAAAGGATGGCACCCTCGGAAGTATGTCATAGGTAGAATTCTGTCTTTCCTACAGTTAAAAGTAGAGCTGAAGCTAGCCTTCAGTAACTATCAAGGGTCAGCTCTTGGCCTTATCGTTGTATTTCAAGAAGCCACTCGCTTCTCACTCTCTGTCTCGGGCATTTATACAAGGAGTAACGCGTATAAATCCCCCGATTAGGTCACCCTTGTGCCCCCGGGAATTTAATCTGGTATTATCAGTTTTATAGGGACAACCCTTTGAACCGATGAGCCAGGTTTCCTTAACTCCTTTGGCAAAGAATTTTTTTTTGGTTGCGGTAACCTCCGCAAGAAGAGATTTGGAGTTGGAAACTTTCTCTTGTAAAGAGCCATATCTGGTTATGAATAGGAATAGGGTGGTGTTGTGGCCCCACCCATCCTTTTTGCCAAAGGTAGTATCTAATTTTCATCTGAATCAAGATGTTTCCCTTCCTTCCTTTTTTCCAAAGCCACGCTCTGCGGAAGAAAGTTTATTGCACTCCCTGGATGTAGTGAGAACAGTAAAGGCCTATCTGAAAGCAACAGCTCAGACTCAAAAGACTGACACTTTCAGGGCCGTCTTTAATATGGTTTGGGCCCTGGGCAAACATTTTTTTTGGGCCCCCCTCCAGCTTATTTTGGGCCTGGCTGGTTCACATGTATGTTTTGGCGGTCCTCATTTGTGCAGGCACAGCAGCCCATTGATTTGAATGGGCTGCCATGCCTTTGTTTCCTGCAGAAAAAAGGTGCATTCAGCATTTTAAAAATACAGTTGCCTTGAAATCCATTCTGCTTTTGCACCATGCTACTTACATGCAGTTCTTGCACACACAAACGCACTGTGTTTTTAAAAGCGTGACCTAAACGTCTGCAGCAAGTTTGACAGTGCGGGAACTGCAGATAAGTCACAGCAGACAGCAGAATGGACAGACAGTGCTGTATTTCAGTGCTTGATGGGCACAGGAGTGCCGTGTGCGCAGCCATGTGCTCTGAGACCTTACTCAGCCTGGACTGCAGGTCTGGTCTGTGATTTAACCACTTCAATACCGGGCCTATTTTGGCACTTCTCTCCTACATGCATAAATCATATTTTTTTTGTTAGAAAATTACTCAGAACCCCCAAACATTATATATGTTTTTTTAGCAGACACCCTAGGGAATAAAATGCCGGCCATTGCAACTTTTTATCTCGCACAGTATTTGCGCAATAATTTTTCAAACGCCTTTTTTTTGGGAAAAAAACGGTTTTGTGAATGAAAAAATAACAAAACAGTAAAGTTAGCCCAATTTTTTTGTATAATGTGAAAGATTAAGTTACGCCGAGTAAATAAATACCCAACATGTCATGCTTTAAAATTGCGCACACTCATGGAATGTCGCCAAACGTCCGTACTTAAAAATCTCCATAGGCATCGCTTATTTTTTTTTTACAAGTTACAATTTTAGAGTTACAGAGGAGGTCTAGTGCTAGAATTGTTGCTGGCGCTCTAACGCACGCGGCGATACCTCACATGTGTGGTTTGAACGGCGTTTACATATGTGGGCGGGACTTACGTATGTGTTCGCTTCTGAGCGCGAGCTACCGGGGACAGGGGCGTTTAAAATATTTTTTTTTATAATTTTTTTATTTATTTTACTCAATTTCTTTTATTTTTACACTTTTTTTTACATTTTTTTTTTGATCACTTTTATTCCTATTACAAGGAATGTAAACATCCCTTGTAATAGGAATGGCTCGTGACAGGTACTCTTTATGGAGAGATGCGGGGTCAATAAGATCCCACATCTCTCCTCCAGGCTGGAAAGCATTAGATCGTGAAAAAAAATTTCACAGATCTAATGCTTTCAGCCGCGATTGCGGCTGTGTTTACATTCCAGGACCCGGGCGTGACGTCATAACATCGCGCCCGGGCCTCCGACGATCATAGAGATGACTGGTGACCATCTGGTCACCAGTCTACTCTATGGTTTCCATCCGACGCCGGCGGATCATTTCTCCGGGTCTCCGATGGCAAAGGAGAGCCCGGAGAAGCACCGGATGGCGGCGGGAGGGGGGGGCGTCCCCTCCCGCCGCCTATAAGAACGATCAAGCGGCGAAACCGCCCCGCTATGATCGTTCTTATGGTGCACAGAATCGCTGGCTGAAGAGATGGATATCTGAATGATGCCTGTGGCTGCAGGCATCATTCAGATATACCCACTCAAACCCAGGACGTCATTTCACAATGGGTGGGTATTGAAGTGGTTAAAGAGTTCCTCTATTTTACACATGGCATGGCGTCCCATGGTGCTAAAGCAGAATGGACAGACGGTGCTGTGACCCCATGCCATGCCATGTGTAAAATAGAGGAACTTTTGAAAACACTGACCAGACCTGCAGTGAATCATCAAATATTATAAAGACTTTGGGCACACTCTACAGAAAACTTCTATTTACAATATAGATTAGCAAACAGTGACATACCTTGAGGAGCAGGACATGAAGAAGTCAGCCTCGGGAAGAGCAAACTGGGGATGTTATAAAATCACATTCTAATTCACTTTTATATACAAGCAGCACCCAGTGGCAGGAAGGGAGAAGTGCACGTCTAAAGGGAAGCCAGGGGTGCTGTACATTTTAAAACACTGGGAAGGGAAGCAGCACTGTCACTGGCTGCGTGCCGCTGATGATTTTCTGCCTGATTTGTGGGGAGCACAGGGGCTTAACGGGCGGCAGGGTCGCCATCAGGAATTATGGGGCCACTTACACAGCTTCAGGCATGGGCCCCCTGGAGCAGAGAACCGGGATGGGGGGGTGCTGCCGCCTGAAATTGAGAAGCAGGGGGGGGGTTGCCGCAAATTAAGAAGAGGTGGGCCCTTTACAAAAAAATAAATATAGAAAGAAATAAAGAAAAATATATATATAAAAAGGGGTGTAGCCATCCGGGCCCTGGGGACCTCTGGGCCCTTTATTAAAAGAAAAAATAAATAAAAAATATATATAAAACATATATTTAAAAAAGGGGGTTGCCATCTGGGGACCTCTGGGCCCTTTAATAATTTTTTTTTAATAAAAATAAATTACAAAAAAAAGGGGGTTGCCATCCGGGAACTCTGGGCCCTTTAATAAAAAATAAAAAAATATATATAAAAAAGAAACATTTATAAAAAAAAAGGGGGGGTTGCCATCCAGGGCCCTGGGGACCTCTGGGCCCTTTAATAAAAAAAAAAATATATATATAAACACAAATAAAAAAAATAAACATTTATAAAAAAAATAAAGGGTGTTTGCCACATGGGGCCCTGGGGACCTCTGAGCCCTTTAATAAAAAAAAATATATATATATATATATATATATAATAAAGAAAAAAAAATAATAATAATATATAATAATAATAATAATAATATCCCTGGGGACCTCTGGGTCCTTTAATAATAATAATAATAATAATAATAATAATAATAATAATAATAACATTTATATTATATAATATATATATATATATATATATATATTTATATATATATATATATATATATATATATATATATATATATATATATATATATATATATTTCTTTATTTCATATATATATATATATATATATATATATATATATATATATATGAAATAAAGAAATATATAAAAAAGGTTTTTTTATATTAAAAAAGGGGGGTTGTCATCCGGGGCCCTGGTGAACTACGGGCCCCTGGGGACCCCCAGACCTCTAAAAAAAATTGTCCCTTTAATAAAAAATAAAATAAAAATATATTAAAAAAAAAAAAAAATATTTAAAAATAAAAAAAAATAGGGGGTTGCCATCTGGGGACCCTGGGGACCCCTAAAAAAAATGTCCCTTTAATAAAAAATAAAAATATATTACATTTTTTTAATTTTTTTTATTTTTTAAAGGGGGTTGCTTTGGGCCCCCAACAGTGACAGGGCCCAGGGCACCTGCCCCATTTGCCCTGCGGTAAAGACGGCCCTGGACACTTTGTGTTGCCAGAGGGAACCAGGATAGGGCAGGCAGCGTCAAAATCCACTATTACAGGATGGATTGGTCAGACTATTATTCAGGCTTATGGTTTGAAAGGAAAGGTTCTGCCTTTCCAAGTCAAGGCCCATTCTACTAGGGCAGTAAGTACCTCATGGGCAATGTATGACCAAGCTTCAATGACTCAGATTTGCAAAGATGCAACTTGTTCATCAGTACATTCACCCGGTTTTATCAAGTGGATATAGGACAACAGGAGGATTACCGCCTTTGTGCGCAGTGTACTGCACGCAGCATTATAGGTCCTCACGTTTGATGGCGGTTTGCTTAATTTGTGTCTCCCTCCCCTCAAATAGTATTGCTCTGGGACATCCCACATAGTGATTATCATGGCTGCTCTGTGTCCCGTGATGTACGATAAAGAAAATAGGATTTTTATAACCGCTTTCCTGTAAAATCCTTTTCTTGGAGTACATCGCAGCACACAGAGGTCCCGCCACTCTTAATGGGATATACACATATTGCTTTGCTACAAAACTGAGATGCTTCCGGTATGGGAGGGGTTATATAGGGGGAACTTCCTGGCTTTGATTATGCCAGTGTCCAATTACCTGAAGGTAGCCTATTACCCACATTGTGATTACTATGGCTGCTCTGTGTCCTGTGATGTACTCCAAGAAAAGGATTTACAGGTAAGCTGTTATAACAATTTTTTTTGTCCTTTTGCATGTGAGTAAATACAATTTCATCAAATTTACTTTCCATATAGTGAACATTCACTTTAAGTGAACAGTCTCCATTCCTTTAGTAAATCAATCTCACTGTGTCATGGAGGTTTTTAGGGATCATACATAAACTCAGATGATTGAAAATGCCTCCTTTTCTCAGCTGCATTTCTCAACTTATGTGTATTATTTTTATTGTTATTGCAGTTATGAAGATTTTTATGTGTCTTGCTCTCTGAGTCATGGTGGAAAGCAACTGTGTAGTCCTCAGCTGACACGCAAGGTTCATGTTTACAAATACCTGTTCCATCTCATCACTTGGGACCAGATGTAAGTATCTCTCTTTCACCCTTGCTTGAATTTTTATTTTATTTTACACTAGAGAGCGAGAGTCATTTACTATAGCACCAATGTCGATTCCACAGTCCATGAAAATAGCGCCCAATTAAGGTCAATTAGGACTTCAACTCTCCGAAACCGGGCATACATGCAAATGGAAATTGCGCTATTGCCAGCGAACATGCCTGTCAGATCACATATGCGTGAATAGTTGAAGTCAATAGGGCTCGAACATGCAAAATCCAAAGTCCTCACTGAAGGTTTATAGGCAAGTTATTTGCCATAAAAAGTGTGGGGGGGACCCGGGTACTGTCCTACAGGAACTTGTATTAATTGAATATATATATATATATATATATATATATATATATATATATATATATATATATATATATATATATATATATATATATATTTTATATTTTACAACCGTTTTTTTTTTTTCCTTTCAGGAGCAGTGTTTTTAATAATGCTTAAAGTGAAACAATAAAAATGAAAAAAAAATCCTTTTTTTGTGCCCGAGGGGTCCCCTTAGTCTGCCTGTAAAGTGGCATATCTGGCCCATGTTTATAACATTGCCGCAGTAAAATAACATTTATTTTTCATACATCATGGGACACAGAGGCTAATATTCATTACCTGCTGGGTTATACTCCATCATCGGGTGAATAGACACTGGTAGACAAAGATCTTTAGACAGGAAGTGATTTTCAAATCACATCCACACCTGAATCTCATCGCATGGGTGTTCACAGCCATGCAATGTAATTCTGACAATCGCACTGTGTTTTGCAATCTGTTTTGGGGTGTTGAATGAATGAATGAAAAACTTATAAAGCGCGGCGCATGCGAACTGAATCGCTTCTGGTGTTGTTAATCTAACATTGACACTCTCAGCAGATCACATGGATGTTGCGTGATTGCTATGCAGTGCAATGTGGGGAAACACAGTGGGTCTTCTGCCAATGAGAGCAGAGGAGGGGTGTGGTTTGGGGAGAAGGCAAACTAGAAGCTCCGGACTAGTTTGCAGAGCTAGACTGGGGCCCTGGGCAGATCGGACCTGGATTTTATTTCCAGGATTTTGTAATTGTAAAATGCAGCATGTAAGATGACATATCATAGCAGGGAGCTGGGGGCCCCCTGGAGCTGAATGTGGGGTCGCTATGGCGACTCCTGCACCCCTTCACACTACGCCCATCTAGGTGGAAATGCTAACCTCTAAGCCACTGTGCTGCCACATGTGGAGCCCTCCTACAAGTAAATATTGCATTTCTTTGGACATATAGGTGGTGGAAATACATTAGTCAGGAGTTATTCTTATTGATTTATTATGTGATATTTGGTGGTTCTTGGTGTGTGAGTGTAACATTACTATGGGAATGTCATTTTGATTTCTCATGTTTGTACATATATCATTTTTTTTGGGGCTCAAATTATGATCATTTGTAAATAATAAAAAACACACAAAATTGGGACTCATCAGCAATGGTATTGTTTGTGGTATGTAAAGAGAAAGTGACAGAGAAAAATATATTTTACCAAAACATGAAAACACATTCTAGCATTCTTAAAAAATAAATAGATAAAAAAAGAAGTAACATTGTTGCAAGGACAATTTCTTTGAGAGAAAGATACATTTCATTTTAACATGAAAAGGATTTATTTGACTAAGTTACAGTTGTACCATTAGAATCAATAACTGAAACTTGCATTAGGCTACATAACTAATTTTCACTCCCAAAAAACGCTCTTCAGCCCAGCGCTTATTTTGGTATTTACTATAACTCTTGGTAAAAAAAAAAAGCCATGGGAGTTAAAATGAGTGTAGTACTTGTGTTGGCACCTAGTTGTAAAGTCACTTTTTCACACAGTTTAAAAGCAGATTATCTTTAAACAATATACTGCATATTTCAGTACCATTTAGGTGATTATATCGTGCTCTAAACATTATTTTCATGTGCAGTAGTCTAAGAGTAAGGGCTTGGGCGCTATTTGTTTCTGGGAGCTATAGAAAATTTGCTTTTGAGAGTATTTTTGCACCAGCGCTATAGTGTATACTGGTTTAGCGCTAATTAGCATGCAGCACTATAGTAAATGGACCCCCAATGTAACTAAAATATATTAGTTACCTATAGTGTATGCTAAAGTATTTAATATTTGGGACAGACGATGCTTCCCAAGCGAAGGACTTCCTCACAGGCACAGTGTACCCAGAGACATCAAACCAGCTCCAATCAGGGACGATGAGGACGTGACGTGGCGTGAGTGAGGTGGGAGGTGCCGGACGGCTCCATGGCGGCAGGAGACACACGCCGTTCTGAGGCTCCGTCAGCACCACTCGTGGCCCCGCAGACTACAGCGTGAGAGGCCGGATTCTGCGAGGAACGAGCGGGTGCCTCATCCCCGCCCGGGACCAGACATACTCAGGGGTCCTTACCTGAAAAGCGCCGGTGAACGAGCTCCCGCTGGACACGCTGCGCCGGAGAAACTAAAGCTGCTGCGCACTCAGCGCTGGATGAAAGGAAGCCGGTTAGCAACCTGAGCATGCCGTGCGGGGTTCCCAGAAGCCCAGAAGCCCACCGGAGACACGCAGCCGGGCAGCGGTCCAGGAGGATAACCAAAGGGACTGGTGAGGTGCTCAGTAGAGCCGAGTCTGATCGGGTCCCCCCCGTGACCCCCCCCCGTTTGTTATGACACTGCCCTCCAGAAGTTCGTACACTTATACCCCATAAGGTGCCCTCTTGTGTAAAAATTGGACAATAACTAGATGCTAGTCTTCTACTGGGTTTGATATCCGTGAGAGCTGCAATTGAAGGGAATATGAACACAAAATGTAACTGAACATATAACTCATACCGGTACAAGATGAAGTAATTGAGGGAATATCTGAGGGGTTTGATATCTGGACTAATTTAGTTCTCCACCTGTTGCGATATCTCTACACTGCTTGTTGCTTATGATATATTTAAGAGTCTGGCTCTCTGTCCTTACTGAATAGAACTTTATGGAACCGCTCTGATCGGCTCTGGCTGGTCTGTGGAGTTAAATAGGAGGACAATTTAAAGGGTGATATAAATTCTGATCTCCCCTCTTGTGAGTTGCCTAATTGCCCTTCATATAGTTGAATTAACGACAATTCCGATGGCCTGGGCATTGAAGTATTAGCGCTCTGAGGGAAAACTCATACTGGTGAAGGGTGGTCATAAATATATTATTTTTCTAGACATTACCGGTATAAGACGCACACGTGACTATGAGAAGCTGGTAAAATCCCAGTTTTGATGATTGGGGGACAGTGAAAAGATTATTAAGACCCTTCCTGACACAAAGCATCTCCCTCGTTTCTGGAACAATTAGGATGAATTGGGCTGATGTAACACAGGAGATAACTCTGTAAAAACACTGAAGGTACTCCCCTTATAAGAAGAGAATCCGGTAGCCCCAGTAATTCTGCTCGAAGCAGTAAACGTCCTCTTTCCTGTTGCTCTGCCCTTTGTCTCCTCTCTTCAGTTCGGGGCCCCTGCTTTCCTTTGGCCCTCTCCCTATTAAAATATCTACTTTCTCAGTGTTTGAGTAGTAGTTAAGGGAAGGTAGGAGCATACACCGGTGAAGGAGATTGTGGGCCGATAAGGGTTCTAATTATATTAAAAAAAAAAAAAAAAAACATTTCCAAACTGGGGAAGAGAATTAGACCCTCCAACAAAATGAATAGATCGACGAGGGGTGGCACTACAAAACCAACTAAGAATAAATCGGGGAATAGCTCCATACAGCAATATATGACTCAAGAAGGGAGCCTCAAAAGCCCAGGACTCGCAAAAAAAACTGAAAAGAAGAAGATCGATACAAAAAAAGGTGCAGGAGCAGGTAGTGCGGAGAGCTCTAGAGGTGAAACGACACTAGAAAGCGAGCAAGAGCAAAATAATGCAGAGGAGCTAGCCCAAGATACACAGCCCCCTACAAAGGCAGAGATGAACGCAATGCTGTTGAGGATGGAAAATGTCATGGAAAATATCATAAGGACAGAAATTAACAAGGTAAGAATAGACCTTGGAGGGCTCCGTGAAAGAGTGGTAGAGACGGAAAAGAGAATAGAGGAGCAGGATCAGGAAATAAACTCCTTGAAAAAGCAAGTAAAGGCCCTGACCGAAAATCAGAGATTGGCGGCATATAGGATTGAGGACCAGGAGAATCGCAACAGGCGACAGAACCTTAGAATCAGAGGGGTAGTAGAAGAAAAGGATGAAGACCTTAGAGACACCATGAACACAATTTTTAACCCTCTGCTAGAGAGATCAGTAGAATCTAAGCCCCTTAAGATTGAGAGAGTGCACCGAGTGGGGAACCCCCAACAGATAGAAAGATACGGCCCAAGGGATGTGGTCGTAAGGTTCAGGAACTACGTCGATAAAGCAGAAATATGGGGCAGGCTTAGGGGGAAACCCCCCCTGAGATATAGAGACACTGAGCTACAAATATTCTCCGATCTGGCGAAAGAAACACTGGCAAGGAGAAGACACTTGAAACCCCTCTTAGAGCTTATGCGGGCACAAAATATAAAGTACCAATGGGGTTTCCCGGCGTGCCTCATAGGTATAAAGGGGGGTAAAACAGCACGACTAAAGTACCCGGAGGAATTGAATGAATTCTGCTCTAAAATGGACTTAACAATCCCTGAACTTCCTGATTGGGTGGATTAGCTGGGCTCTGCCTAGTCTGGAATCTTGAGATGCTGGATGGGGAGGTGGGGGGAGGGGGGGTGGGGGAGTCAATGGAGAGCCCTGAGCACCACCATGAAAGAGGAGCCAAGGATGAAGGCGAGGAGTCTTCTACCAGCGGCTCCCAGGCCAAGAGCGGGCCAGGGTGGGGGAGGGAGGGGGGGTTGGGGAGTCGGGGGGGGGAGGGGGGAAAATGGGAGGGTGGGGAATTGGAGGGAGGGGAGGGGGAGGGGAGGAGGGGTTTTGGGGGGATGAGGGAGGGGGAGGGGAGGGGGGGTTTTGGGGGGATGAGGACCATCTGAACGACTCCACAAGAAATTTTCCTAAACTCTTTAAAAAAAAAAAAAAAGAGGGGGGAGATATATATCTATAAATGACAAAAATCAAGTTTCTTACATACAATGTAAAAGGATTGAACTCGCATATCAAGAGACATAAAATACTAGGTGAATTAAAGCAGTATAAAGCAGATATAGTCTACCTCCAAGAGACTCACATTACCTTAGAGTCCAACATTAAGCTGTACTCATCTGATTATCCTGTTTGGTATTATGGGGACACAGTTTCATCACGATCCCGTGGGGTAGCAATAGGTTTTGCAGAAGGAGTTCAATTTACTCTTGTGGATAGTCAGACCCCGAGGGTAGGTATTTATTCTTGAAAATAAAACTGGGAGGGGAAGATTTTACCTTGGCGAATGTCTATGCCCCTAATGTTAATTCAGTAAAATATATTAGTAAGATTCTTAGAAAATTGAAAGAGTATGAAGAAGGACAGGTAGTGATGATGGGCGATTTTAACTTTTGTATGACCCCGAGCCTCCATAGTACGTCCCATGTAATGGGGACTAAGCGGGAGCATCTTGAGTCGTTTAAAAAGCAAATGTCACAGAGTCAAATGGTGGATGTTTGGCGAATTTGCAACCCCAAAACCCGTGACTATACGTTTTTCTCCTCTGTGCATGGGACGTACTTGAGGATCGACTACATCCTCGTGAACCATAGACTTTTGGAGAGTGTGGTGGATACAAGTTGCGAGATCATGACGATTTCAGATCACGCCCCTATAACCATGAAAATAAGAACATCCATACAAAAAGCCAGTCCCCCAGAGTGGAGACTGGATGAAGGTCTGTTGGAGGACGAGGAGGTAGTCGAGAGAGTGCGAAAAGAGCTGGAATTCTATTTTCAGGAGAACGATAAGGAGGATATTTCAAAAGCCTCACTCTGGGATGCCCACAAGGCCTATATAAGAGGGACTTTTATTAGAGAATGGGCAAGGAAAAATAAAATAAGAATGAGTAAACTTAAAACATTAAGGGAGGAAATATATAGGCTAGAACAGGAACATAAATCACAGGGGCAGAGGGAAACACTTTGAGAGCTAACTATAACAAGAGATGAATACAGAGCTCTCGTTGAGCAAGAAACCAAGAAATTTATAGATAGGACAGTGAGAGAAAGATATGTATGGGGAAATAAACCTAGTAAAAACTTGGCCAGAATGGTAAGAAAATCAGGGATGGGAATGGGGATCTTGTATATGCGACAAATAAAATAGCAGACTCCTTTAGAAGTTACTATAAAGATTTATACAGTGTTCAACATAAGATTAGGGACCTGGGGGGAAAAAATGGCAAGATACGGGAAGTATTAAAGCAAGCCAGCCTATCGAAGATAGAAGAGCATGAAAGATTAAAAATGGAGGAATGTATAACTGAGCAGGAGATCAGGGAGGCCCTAAAGAACTCCCCTAAGGGGAAAAGTCCTGGGCCAGATGGCTTCACGACCGCTTATATACAAAAGTTTAGTACCATCTTAGTACCCAGAATGTGTCGATATTTTAATGGTTTGGGGTTAGACTATGAGATGAGCAGAGAGGCGCTAACAGCGACGATTACGGTTATAAAAAAAGAGGGGAAGGATAATACGATTTGCTCAGGCTTTCGACCTATCTCGCTCCTGAATGCAGATACTAAATTGTATGCGAAAATTCTGGCTGCACGAATGAAGGGAGTGATGACAGACATGGTCCATCCAGACCAGGTTGGATTTATCCCGGGAAGGGAGGGTAAAGATAATGGGGTCAGGGCACTTCTTCTTCTTCAACAGCTGAGGGAAAGTGGGACCCCCGGTCTGCTCCTGTCTGTAGACGCTGAGAAAGCGTTCGACAGGGTAGACTGGGGGTTCCTGATACAAACATTAGAAGCTATAGGACTAGGCCCAAGGATGATAAGGTGGATCAAAACTCTTTACCATCACCCATGTGCTAGGATAAAAATCAACGGATCCCTATCAGCACCCTTTGAGATGAGAAATGGGACCAGGCAGGGATGCCCCCTGTCCCCCCTTCTTTTTGTGTTAACATTAGAACCCTTATTGGCAATGGTCCGACAAAACCCAGAAATCTATGGAGTAGAAGTAGGAGAAGAGGAGCATAAACTGTCGGCTTTTGCCGATGATGTTTTATTTTTTATAAGTAGTCCAAGAGTCACTCTCCCAAATTTAATAGCTACCTTAAGACAATATGGTGAGGTCTCTAACTTTAAAATGAATACAGCAAAGACGGAGATTCTGAATGTCAATATCCACAAAGAGGAAGAACAATACCTGCGGAAAAAATATAGCTTCTCATGGCAGAAAGAGATAAATTATCTGGGCATCAAATTGGCAAACACTCTTAAAAAAATCTATAGAATAAATTATATCCCTCTGCTCGACGAAATAAAAAAGGAAATTAAAAATATCTATAATAGACCAATTTCGTGGTTCGGAAGGATTAATGTTGCAAAAATGATCCTAGTTCCTAAAATTATATATAAATTTCAAATGGTCCCAATCTATCTACCTCCACCATATGTTAAAATACTTAATTCCCTTATTATGAATTACATTTGGAATAACAAAAAACATAGGATCTCGGCTCAAACCTTAAAACGGGCCAAAGACAAGGGGGGTTTAGCGGTACCAGACATTAGATTGTATTATAACGCTTCGGTTCTCTCAAGGGTTATAGAATGGGCTAAAGAGTCACAGGATAAAAGATGGATAAGTATTAAATGTTCACTAGCTAGGGCACAGTTAGGGAGATTGATTTGGAACCCACCACAATTCAGATCTATACACACGTCAGCACATGCAATTACACATAACGCTTTGAGGATCTGGGATAGATTACACAAACAATTAAAAACAAAATTCAATTCACCTTTTATAGATCTAAAAGAAAACAAATAGTTTGCACCAGGGACAAGGGAAGTAGGTGGTAATTGGATAGGAAATAGAATTCAGTTAAAAGATATAACACTACAAGGTAAAATAATGACATTTCACGAAATTAAACACAAGATAGATTTTATGATGCTTGACGAGTGGAGGTACTTGCAGTTGTCATCATTCGTCAAACGTCTTCCACATCCTATACGGTCACAGGAGGAGTACACCATATTGGAACAAATGTGTAGCACCGAAAGCTCAAAAGGGAACATTTCCAAAATATATAAATATCTGCAAAAAATGGATGAGTCGGATACGCTAAAATATATTCAAAAGTGGGAAAGAGACCTAAATGTCCCAAGGGGAAAAACAACCATAGGAAGAATCTTGAATTTGACTCACACCTCGGCGGTAGATGTAAGAACCGCGGAGATGAACTTTAAATGCCTGACGGGATGGTACGCCACCCCAGATAAAATTGGCAAATTTAGAGAAGGAGAGTCAGAGAAATGCTGGAGTGGATGTGGGTACAGGGGAACAATGGCCCATTTGTGGTGGAACTGCCCAAAGATAAAAATCTATTGGAAAAAAATCCTGACCCTGATAAAAACCATAACAAAAAAAGAAGTAGAAGACAACCCATGGGTAGTCCTTTTTCATGGGGGGGAGGTGTCAGTTAAAGAGTATAAAGCTTCACTGATTCCCCATTTGCTGAATGCAGCGAAACGCTTGATACCGCTAAAATGGAGGGAGCCGGAAAGTCCCCAAATGTGGGAGTGGATTGACTCGGTCGAGGATACATACAGGAGGGAGAAATTAAAATTCGGGACAGATAAAAACAAGCAGGAGTGCAAGGACATCTGGGCATCTTGGTTAGAATTTAAAACATCTTGGAGTTTTGCAGAAAATTTGAAAGAGGAATAGGAAAACAGTCGGAATAAAGGGAATAGTTTCATTAGGTGGAGTCGTGAGATGGTCGGGGGGGGGGGGGGGGGGGGGAGGTTGGGGAGAGGGGTAGTTTATATTTTTTCCCAGAGATGAAAAATATATTTGGTAATTCTGTTTCTGTGCTAAACGTTTTAGTCCCACGTAGATGGGGAAAGATATGGTATACATAAAAAAAAAAAGAGAAATAAGATATAAAAAGTAGAACAACATTCATAAAAACATGTATAAAACCACAAATGATGCAAAACCGGAAGTAGAGACAGAATTATGAATAAAATCATGAGCAAGTCTCTTGCTGTAGTTAGTCTGAAGTGGAAAAAAAAAAAACCAGCTCCATTGACACCTACTTTCCAGACCACCGGAGGGACCATGCTGAAGTAACTGCTGCAATATACAAGGCTAATAAATATAAACTAAATTATTATCCCGAAAGATGTTTACGGATTCTCTCTATCTAATGGATTGAGTTGTCTATCTGCACCTATAATTAGCTAGTTTACTAGAGTATGCTAGGCCTAATGATATAATGTTAGCTATGAAGACAGACACATTTGCTTATAAACAAGTTATATTTATTTCCTTTAAAAATAGGAACGTCATACTAACAACAGATATAAAGCCTATAACAATAATGTTAATAATGGAAGATTCTTATCCCCTCCTCTAGGTAAGCCTTGCTGGCTGCGCTCTAGCTGGAAAAGGAGTAGGCCTCTGTGGGCCGCATGTCCTAGGCCCAAAATGGCAGTCAGAGCAACGTCCTAAGATGACATAGAGATAACCTCATGGCAGGCTTGCATTGAAGAGAGAGATTAAGCTTCCTCCAACAGCCCTTTTTACAAAACAGTCACCATTCAACTCCCCCCCCCCCGCCAACCCATTTGCCTCTGGCCCAATCATTGTTCACAGGGCAGTCTTTCTCAAGCTGGCTTGTAGGTCTTATTGTTCTATACACAAATGAGCTAGCCCCCCTCCCCCCACGCTATGCAGATTCTGCTTGGGGCCAAATACTTTTGTGCCTTTTAAAAACCAAGCTGACTGCAAGTGTCAGCTTGTTGTAAAAACCGATGTGTAGAAACTTCAGAAATTACGGATTACCCCATGTTGCTCCCAACACATGCCATCCAAGATGGCGGTGTCTGCTGAGACGTTTCCAATGCAGCGGCCTCCAGACAACATGGCTTCCCCAATCCCATCTCCGAGGTTTGTGCCAGCCTCCTTTACCTCGCCTTTCTCTCCCTGATCCTCTGACATCCAGGACATGGGTTCTGAAACTGGGGAAGTTTTGGGGGATAGTGGCCTGCACTCCCACATATGGTCTCTCTCTACAAAGGAGGACCTGGAGCGGTTTGTGAGCCACATAGAGGTAGCCTTCCGGCAAAATATCAAGAATCTGCACGTCAAGACCACACTCATAGGAGGGAGAGTTGAAACCCTTGAAACTAAAGTGGAGGAGATTCTCCCTAAAAAAAAAAAAAAAAGCTCTGCCCAGGACTACAGTGGATGAACTCATTGCTTGGTCAGCTGGATGCCTACGAAAATAGAAGCCACCGTTCTAATATTTGTATATGGGGCCTTCCTGAGGCCACAACCCCTAGAGATACAGTGGGGAGAATAATTATTTGATCCCCTGCATATTTTCCCACTTACAAAGAAATGAAGGGTCTATCATTTGTATCACGTGTGCATTTTAAACAGAGACGGAATATTAACCAAAAATCCAGAAAAAACGCAATACAAATTAGGGCTGCAACTAATGATCATTTTCATAATCGATTAATCGGCCGATTATTTTTTTGATTAATCGGATAAAAAAAAAAAACGTAATGTGGAATTTTTTTGTTTATTTTAACAGTAATAATGAAAAAAACTGAGTGTTACACTCAAGCGGCAGATTAAAAAAACGTTTAACATTAACATTACACAACTTTGCAGCAGTACTATTCCTCCCGGGAACACCAATGATGGGGCACTATTCCTCCCGGGAACACCAATGATGGGGCACTATTCCTCTCGGGAACACCAATGATGGGGCACTATTCCTCACAGGAACACCAATGCTGGGGCACTTTTCCTCCCAGAAACACCAATGCTGGGGCACTATTCCTCCCAGAAACACCAATGCTGGGGCACTATTCCTCCCAGAAACACCAATGCTGGGGCACTATTTCTCCCAGAAACACCAATGCTGGGGCACTATTCCTCCCAGAAACACCAATGCTGGGGCACTATTCCTCCCAGAAACACCAATTGATGGGGCACTATTCCTCCCGTGAACACCAATGCTGGGGCACTATTCCTCCCAGGACAACCAATGATGGGGCATTATTCCTCCCGGAATAACAATGATGGGGCACTATTCCCCTCCCAGGAACACCAATGGGGCACTATTCCCTCCCCCACACAGGAACACCAATGAGGCACTATCCCCCCCCCCCTGGAAAACCAATGATGAGGCACTACTATTCCACCCACCCCCCGGAACACTAATGATGGGAGTTAGGAGGATGGGGAATTGTTATAGGAATGCATGTACTCATTGTACTGTCACTGTGTGAGTGTATGCAACTGTAAACTCTACAGAGTAGGTTTTTCTACCTTTCACAGACAGTGCAGCTCGGCTCTCCTCACTGCTGCTTCTAGCCTCTGTTCCTTTGAGGCAGCAGCGGGCGGGGCTGAGATCAGTGGGGAGCTGACGCCAGAGGAGAGCCAAAGAGAGACGTGGACATGCGGCGCGGACGTACCTTGTACACATACAAGGCACGTCGGCGCTGCATGTCCTGTGTAATACGGCGGCGCCTGTTGTCACGGGACAGGAGGATTTTTTGAATGGGCGGACGGTAGGTGCGGACCAACTAATCGATAATGAAAATCGTTGACAACGATTTTCATTATCGATTATTATCGACAATATCGATTAATCGTTTCAGCCCTAATACAAATGTGATACATTTGAGTTGCAGTTCAGTGAGTAAAATACATATTTGATCCCCAAGCAAAACATGACTTTGTACTTGGTTGACCCTTGTTGGCAAGCGCAGAGGTAAGATGTTTCTTGTAATTGGTTACCAGGTTTGCACACACATCAGGAGGGATTATGGTCTTACCTTCTTTACAGATCTTCTCTAAATCCTTAAAGGGGTTGCAAAGGTAAAAAAAAAAAAAATCCCTAAATAGCTTCCTTTACCTTAGTGCAGTCATCCTTCACTTACCTCATCCTTCGATTTTGCTTTTAAATGTCCTTATTTCTTCTGAGAAATCCTCACTTTCTGTTCTTCTGTCTGTAACTACACACAATAATGCAATGCTTTTTCCCTGGTGTGGAGAAAGCCTCTTGAGGGGGGAGAGGACGAGCAGGAGGGTCAGGACGTTCTCTACTTTGCAGATAGAGAACAGAGCTGTGTGTTAGTGGGCGTTCTGACTATCCTGCTCACCCCCTCCAGAGGCTTTGTTCACACCAGGGAGAAAGCCTTACATTACTGTGTGTAGTTACAGACAGAAGAACAGGAAGTGAGGATTTCTCATAAGAAATAAGGACATTTTTAAAGCAACATTGAAGGATGAGGTAAGTGAATGATGACTGCACTAAGGTAAAGGAAGCTATTTAGGGAAAAAATGTTTTACCTTTACAACCCCTTTAAGGTTTCTTGGCTGTCACTTGGCACCTCGAATTTTCAGCTCCCCATTTTCTATAGGATTAAGGTCTGGAGACAGGCTAGGCCACTCCATGACCTTAATGTGCTTCTTGAGCCACTCCTTTGTTGCCTTGGCAGGATGTTTTGGGTTATTGTTATGCTGGAAGACCCATCCACCACCCATCTTGAGTGCTCTGGCTAAGGAAAGAAGGTTCTCATCCAAGATTTTCCAATACATGGACCATCTATTTGCCCCTCAAAGTGGCAAAGTCGGCCTGTACCTTTAGCAGAGAAACCACATAATGTTTCCACCCCCATACTTGACTGTGGGGATCATAGTCAGTATTTGTTTTTCCTCCAAACACAGCGGAAAGTCAAATTAATGCCAAAGAGCACAATTTTGGTCTCCTCTGACTATACTTTCTTCCAATCCTTCTCTGAATCATTCGGATTTTTGTTGTCAGAATTCAGACGGGTTTGTACGTGTGCCTTTTGAGAAGGGGGACCTTGCTGGTGCTGCAGGATTTCAATCCATGGCAGCATATTGTGTTAACAATCGTTTGTTTGGTGACTGTGGTTCCAATTGCCTTGACATCATTCACAAGCTCCCATTTAGTTCTGGGCTGAGCCCTCACTTTTGTCCTGATTATCCTTACCCCATGAGGCGAAATTTTGTATTTCTTCCATTTGCAAATAATCACTAATAATCACTCTAACAGTGGTCTCCTTCTCACCAAGCCTCTTGCTGGATGGTCTTTTGTAGCCCATTCCAGCATTGTGTAGGTCTACAATCTTGTCCCTGATGTCTTTTGACAGCTCTTTGGTCTTGCCCATGATGAGGAATTGTCTGAAGTACGTCTGGTGACTGGGTGGGCTAGTAAAGTCTTGGATAGTGCTGGTACTGGACAGAGGAAGCATTTACGGTGGACATGTTGAGGACAAGGGTTCATCACACCTCCTTACACACTCTCCCCCCCCCTTTTTTTTTGCCTGCCATTTCCTTCTTTTCTCCTCCTTTTCTTTGGTTTCTTTCAACTTTCTTTTTTTTTTCTTCTTCTTCTTCTTCTTCTTCTTCTTCAGCCTTCATTTACCTGCACTTTCTCTTTCTTCACTTTGCTTATTTTTTTCTGGTTTGGTTCCTCAGACCTCTCTGGTAATATGCAAACATGCTGACATCTGCATTGATTTATTTTTGTGTACGGGGCTCTGTGAACTGCAATGGCTGGGATGCAGGTGGATATTTCAGCTTTCGCCTTTCTTCCATTCCACGTTCCCCCAATAGGACCATTTTTTGTGAGTGTTTTGCACCTTCCCTAAGTGGAATTTCTCGCCCTGTGTTAGTCGCCTTCCCTCTGGCTGGTGGCTCTCAGGGGCTAGTTTTAGGAATCGGTGGCGGCTGGTGCTCGATCGGTCGGCACTCCAGTCCACCACTGCACACCATAACCACACCTCTCGCTCTAATCGCGTGCTTCACAGAAAAAAAAAACTCTATTGTAATCCATGCATCCCGCACCCTGCATGTAGATTAGGGGCCAGGCGCATTGGAATGAATTAGGGGGGCGGTGCCCCTAATGAGTGGCCGCCACTGTTAGGTATATGCTTTTACCCATGTGTGGGATTGCATGTTTTTTTTTTCCTTTTTTTGTTTAAATTTGTTTGCAAGGATTGTTATCTCTATATTGTTTTTTTTTATTTTTTTTTTTACTAATGTTGTTTGTTCATAAAATGTTTCATTTTAGCATGTGGGTCATCCTGGTGCAGGTTTCTATCCCACTTGTTGGCTATCCACTGTGTTTAAACCTGCATTGATATGCTGTTTATGGACCAGTATTTATTGGAGTCTTTCTCAGGTGCATCAATTGGATCAATCACAATTGCGGACCACGCTCCCGTTTTTTTTCAGTAGCTTTCCCATCCACTGAGGCACAGAATACCCCACTTGCAGAGAATACTCCGGGTGAGATGGGGGTGGGGTTCTGTTTGAGAAGGACATAAAGTGGTGGTCAGAGGGGAGCTCATTTCTCAAGGCCAACTTTGCCACTTTCTTGGGCGGTTAGTCTGCTGAATGTAGATGCAAGCATCAAGCTGACCCGGTGGTTGATTCAGAGCTTAAAACCCTGCACGTGTAACTGTCCTCTCTATTGGAGGCACGCATTAGAGCCTGGTTACTTTATATATCCCACAAATTTTACGAACACTGGAACAAATGCAGCCAGTTGCATGCCATGGCATTGTGATGTCAATGAACCTCTATGCATGTCTACAAGCTGCAGTCAGCTTTGAATGCTTCGACGGGTCACCTTTCTAAAATTGCTGAGGCATTTCGGGACTACTATGCCCAACTTTATAATTTGCCAGACACTATGCTTGGTAGAGGTGCACATCTTCAGTGGTCTCACAATTTGATTATGGCTATCGTGGGGACAATTAGATTGTGCGATGCATCACGATGCATCACGATTACTGCTGATAGTTTTCATCAACAAATTCAAGCAGTCAGGAGAACTGAAGGATGGATAAGTTTGGTGATTGGGAAGGAGAGATCCAAGAATAGGAAAGGAAGGAAGGGGGGGATCTATGAATAGGAAAGGAAGGAAGGAGGAATCCATGAATAGGGAAGGAAGGATGGAGGAGTCTGGAGATAGAAACTAAAGGGTGGAAGAGCCTGGGGATAGAAGAACTGAAGGATGGAGGGGACAAGGGGTAAGTATTGATAGATGTTGAAATCCATGGATAGAGAATGAAAGTGTCTGGGGATAGTGAAGGAGGAACCCATGAATAAGAAAGAAAGGATTGAAGAATTTGATAAATAGAAATGGAAGGCTGGAAGAGTCCAGGGGGAGCGGTGACAGGAACTAAAAAATGGAGGCGTCCAGAGATGAGAATGGATGGGACCTCAGATTGTTCAGGGTTGCATGGGGTGGGGTTGGAAGTGGGGTGGGTGAGGATGGTGGGCATTGGTTTGAATAGGGTGGTGGAAGAGGAATGAGCCAGGAGCCATGTCCGTCTGATTTGGAGTTTCGGTGATCTGGGGTTGTTAATAGTGACCGGGAACATTTTGAGACATATAGGGGGGTTGGGCGAGAGACAGTGGGAATTGAGGGAGGAGGAATGGGTTGTGGAGGACATCAGGCAGTTTGACAGCCAGCTGGGGAAGATGCTGTCATATCTGCATTTAAAATATAAAGTGGGCACTGTATGATTAGTTAGCAGCTAGCACACAGTAAATATACAACCAACTACCCAGGACCCTCTCCTTCTCCAAATGGCCACCCAGGGGCCCTCTTTTTCTCCAAATGGCCACCCAGGGGCCCTCTCCTTCTCCAAATGGCTACCATGGGGCCCTCTCCTTCTCCCCCTGCCACTCAGGGGCCCTCTCCTTCTTCCCCCTGCCACTCAGGGGCCCTCTCCTTCTTCCCCCTGCCACTCAGGGGCTGTCTCCCTCTCCCCCCTGCCACTCAGGGGCCATCTCCTTCTCCCCCCTGCCACTCAGGGGCCGTCTCCTTCTCCCCTGCCACTCAGGGACCGTCTCCTTCTCCCCCTGCCACTCAGGGGCCGTCTCCTTCTCCCCCCTGACACTCAGGGCCGTCATCTTCTCCCCCTGCCACTCAGGGGCCGTCTCCTTCTCCCCCCTGCCACTCAGGGGCCGTCTCCTCCTCCCCCTACCACTCGGGGGCCGTCTCCTCCTCCACCAACCATCCTCGGCCTGGCGTTGGCAACGATTGCAAGGAAGGGGAAGAGTCTCCACCCACCTCCTCCTCCTCCGCTCTCGCTATCACTACAATGTGCCCGTGCGCTGCATAACTAGTACTACACAGACGAGTCTCTCTCTCTCGGTGGCGGCGCCGCTGATCGGCTGATGTGAGAGAGAGACTTGGGCAGCGGCAGTCAGCCGCAGAGCAAGCATTTAAAGAAAACCCCCCCCCCCCCAAAAAAAAAAAAACAGAGCAAGGGAGTGTGACATGATTGTCTGGGGGGGGGGGGGGGATTTCCCTGTTGCCCCCCCCCCCTGGATCCGCCGTTGATGTGACCAGGCTGCAGAGTTACCAATCAGGGGCGTGGTTACCTGCATGTTCCTAGGCCAGGGCAGAGATCTCCTCCTGGGAAAAGGTGTACTGTGCAGTGTGCACTCATCAGCCCCATGTCCCAAGTGGGCCTGTGGACAGCAGTCAACACCCCAAGAGAAAGCTTTGGCTACGATGGCCTGGGGCTGTTATTAAAGAGGCTGTCCAAGGATTTTAGGAGAGATTTAGAGTGGCGTTTGTAAGAAATCATGGAATACAGAGAACCAATGCTGAATGTCTGAGAAGTTCCCTGGGCACTGGAAGATTTGGAGTTTCTAGCCAATCAGTAATGTGAGCTGGAGATCTACAGAAGGCTGCTAGATTCTGCTCAGCAGTGCAGGTCTGTGCTCCTTTTGCTTGGAACTATCAGGAAATACCAGCTGACAACTCTGAAATTCTGCATGAAGAGTTGGCAATGTGGCATAGCAACAGTGTGCTTTGCAAAAAAAATCAAATAGTGGTGTTGCGCTCCCTCATGAAATAACATGTAAACTTATAAATGCAGAGAGAATAAATTATATAAAATAATATAAATAAATATATAAAGTGCTGCTGTGCTGCAAACAAGTGTCTACAGGTGTAATGATATAAAGTGCAATGATAATAATAATCAAAAATTGATAATAATTAGAATAAAAAACAATGCATGTAGACTTAGAAACAAATGGAAATAAAGTCCATTGTGAGTGTAGCCAAAGGTTCTAAAGTGCTGGCGAATCTCAGAAGGGGAAAATCAATTCCTCTGGATCCAGGGTGCAGAGTGTAGTGTTGCTGGTGCTCTGTAACAGTAATGCCACGTACACACAATCATTTTTCGGCATGAAAAAAACGTTGTTTTTAAAACATGTAATTTCAAATGATCGTGTGTGGGCTTCACATCATTTTTCAGGTTCTGAAAAACAACAAAAAAAAATTCGAACATGCTGCATTTTTTAACGTCGTTTTAAACAATGTAGTTTTTCGGGTTGTAAAAAATGATCGTGTGTGGGCTAAAACGACGTTAAAAACCTGCGCATGCTCAGAAGCAAGTTATGAGACGGGAGCGCTCGTTCTGGTAAAACTACCGTTCATAATAGAGTAAGCACATTCATCACGCTGTAACAGACAAAAAAACGCAAATCGTCTTTTACTAACACGGAATCGGCAAAAGCAGCCCAAAGGCGAATGGAACTTCCCCTTTATAGTGCCGTCGTACGTGTTGTACGTCACCGCGCTTTGCGAGATAATTTAAAAAAAAGATGGTGTGTGGGCAACGTCGTTTTAATGATGAAGTTGGAAAAAACTTTGTTTTTTCTACATGCTGAAAAATGATTGTGTGTACGCGGCATCACAGGTGGCACTGTGACTTCTGTGAGAGGTGGCTCTTCGGTGTAAGTAACACCCGTGGGTGTACTACCTTCTTACCTTACTGCTGCAAGGTAAGCAGCATTGAAAGATATGGTGGAATGCTAGGTCATTCGAGGTGGGGGAGGGGATTCCATCCTTCTCCAGCGTTTCCAGTAATGTGTGGATGCGGGATGGGGGGGCACTCAGGGGCTCAAATATGGATGGACGTTTTGGCGTTATAAAATTCACTAAAAGGTACTCACATTTCAAAAGATGTAAAGTGCATTGCATAAAAACGAGCAGTGAGCTCGGGACCTTGTTGCGTCACTTCCGGTGTCCGTATGCCTGCGTCCTACCCGTTGCATCGCTCTCACGTGACCTTTTAACGGGAAGTCCCAGTTGCTGACCTTGATGATCCTGTTTCTGCACGGGACGATCTTGAATGGAGGAATGCATCTGTCCAGCAGTCAGATAAGTGTACACAAGATTGAGCAGCTGGCTCATCTTCCCATTTGCAGTTCAATGGCTCAGGAGAAGAAGAAGCCATCCTCATTCCCCAGCCACAGATCACAGAAAGTTTGGATTTAACTGACGTTTCATTGAAGGATGTAAAATGTACTGAAATTTAAACTGAAGTGCTAACGACGGGGCAGAGCGCTGCTTCCCGCTGCCCAGCATCAGTAACATTATCTTCATTCTACGGACAGGAGATGGTGAACCTCTATCCCCAGAAATCAGTTCCAGAGACTGGGGATTTAATAGACTTTTCTGCTGGGGAAGAACAACCTAGTGGGCCTCCAGCAGAAGAGCTGGCATCGTGGCCATACATCACTGAGCTCTGCCCAGCACCAACAGCGGCTTCAACCTTCCTGAGAGAAGAGACAACCGGCCTTTCCCCCACAACACTGACAGGGACATGGAATTTCCTGATGGCAGCATCTGTGAAGTTACAAGAAACTGCTCCAGCTGCAGCAGAGCCAGAGGGTCCAAGACCTCTGTCCTACACCTGCAGCAGTTCCAGGGGCCCATAGAGAGAAGGTGACGGTCACTCCTCAACATTTAGCCAAAGTGTATGATGTGGGGTCCTCAGCTGAAGCACTAACCTGGCAGAGTTCTGCTGGCCTTTGCACACAACAATCCACTCCGCAGGAGCTCCAGGGAGAGAGTATAATCAGCACCTCACAACTGCAGCTTGAGCTAATATCAGTGGCTGGGACTGCGGTCTCCACGTTCAGCAACCCAGCAGAAGGGCTGGCAACAGGGCAAAATTCTGCTGGCCTCTGCCCTCAACTAACAGAAGATGGAGTACCTGTGGTTGGGACTTCAGTCTCAACCTGTATCGCCCAGGGATACTGGGCAGTCGGCCCAGATCCCCAACAACATGACAGAGTGAGCCCAGCCACCCTGTCTTCTCCCCAGCAGCGGGAATGTTCTATGAAAGAGGCCGAGGTTGGCTGGGTGAGTAACGCTCAGTTTGTGTGTTTGGGGTTCTGTGTGGGTATAGGCATTGGGGGACTGGAACTATGCACTAACTTCAAAGTCAACCCGTTTGGGGTTTTGTTCTGTGTTGGTCTTCTGCCGAAAGGGTAGATGTGTAATAGGAGTCACTTTGGGCGGGGGACTTGTGGAACTTGGCTTACCTTGGAGAGCACTGGAATCTCCTTGCCAAGCTCCTCCTATGTGTAGGTTTCCCTGTGTGTATTATATGTGTGTGTGTGTGTGTATATATATATATATATATATATATACAGTTGTGTTCAAAATTATTCAACCCCCCAATGCTGTAAAGGGTTTTAGGGAATTTAGTGTACATTTGTAATTGTATTCAGAATGAAATCCTACAAGGACTTCTTAAAGAACCATATGCAACTAAAATGACATCAATTGGTTTTGTAATACAGTAGTAAATGTTTATTTTGTGAATTCTTCATTTACACAATTATTCAACCCCTTAAAGACTACCACTCTGAAGAACAGAGGTTCATTGAAGTGTTTTCAATCAGGTATTGAAAACACCTGTGGATGTCAGAAAGCAGCAATAAAGCCTAATAAGCACCAATCAGGCAGCTTTAAAATGACTGTGATACTCAGCTCCTTTTAGACATTTACTGGTGTGGTTACAAACATGGTGAAGTCAAGAGAATGGTCCGGGAAGACAAGAGAAGAGGTGATTACTCTTCACAGGAAGGGCAATGGCTATAAGAAGATTGCAAAGATGTTAAACATACCAAGAGACACCATAGGAAGCATCATTCGCAAATTCAAGGCAAAGGGCACTGTTGAAACGCTACCTGGTCATGGCAGAAAGAAGATGCTGACTTCGACTGCTGAGCGCTACCTGAAGCGTAGAGTGGAGAAAAGTCCCCGTGTGACTGCTGAGGAACTGACAAAAGATTTGTCAGATGTGGTTACTGAAGTTTCTGCTCAGACAATACGACGCACACTGCGTAATGAAGGCCTCCATGCCAGAACTCCCAGGCGCACCCCCTTGCTGTCTCCAAAGAATAAGAAGAGTCGACTGCAGTATGCAAAAATCATGTGGACAAACCACAGAAGTTTTGGGATTGTGTTCTGTGGACTGATGAAACAAAATTAGAAGTGTTAGGGCCCATGGATCAACGCTATGTTTGGAGGAGGAAGAACAAGGCCTATGATGAAAAGAACACCTTGCCTACTGTGAAGCATGGCGGGGGGTCAATCATGCTTTGGGGCTGTTTTGCTTCTGCAGGTACAGGGAAGCTTCAGCGTCTGCAAGGTTCCATGAATTCTCTTCAGTACCAGGAGATAGTGGATAACAATGTGATGCAGTCCGTCACAAACCTGAGGCTTGGGAGACGTTGGACCTTTCAACAGGACAATGATCCCAAGCATACATCCAAGTCCACTAGAGCATGGTTGCATATTAAAGGCTGGAACATTTTGGAGTGGCCATCGCAGTCACCAGACTTAAATCCAATTGAGAATCTCTGGTGGGACTTAAAGAAAGCAGTTGCAGTGCGCAAGCCTAAGAATGTGACTGAACTGGAGGCTTTTGCCCATGACGAATGGGCGAAGATACCCGTAGATCGCTGCAAGACACTTGTGTCAAGCTATGCTTCAAGTTTAAAAGCTGTTATAACTGTAAAAGGATGTTGTACTAAGTACTAAGATTGAATGTCACTTGGGGGTTGAATAAAACTGATAATGATGTGAGCACAGAAAATACATTTGTGGTTATTTCATTATAAATGTTATGTTATATTTGTCTGACCTACACATGCCTCTTTGATTTAATTGTAAGCAGGATGACTGAATGATCAAAATCAATGTCAAACTTGGCAAAACAATCAATTTCAGTGGGGGTTGAATAATTTTGAATACAACTGTATATATATATATATACATATTTAATTTCTGGCGTGGATTGTTCTCACTATAGTGATATTTGGGGGTTGTTTAGCTCATGTGTAGCACCCACTAGCGAGAACAATCCACACCAGAAATTCAATTTCAGGGCTTGTTGGCCAACTTCTTTTTAAGAAAACAAAAGTCACAAGTTTTCTTTCGCAGGGGGTTTTCACCGTCTGTACCAAATAATAACTTCTGCCTCCCGGCTTATACATACGACAGTGCTGCTTAGGCCTTCCACTTCAGGCTCACGTTTGTCTCCTACAGACTATTCCCTTGCCAACATCGTCCATATAGATAGCAGCCCCTCACTGCTCTGACCCTCAGACTTGGGTCTCTGGCTTTCACACCTGCACACTCTGGCTTCCCCAGTGCACACCTGCACTCTCTGGACTCCTCAGGAGGGTGGAACCCAGACCCATGGTCCTGATTCTATCAAGCCTACACACACCTGAACAATCAGTGTGCCGTTGAGTCTCAAAACCCGGATCCAAGACTAGGGATTTCATCCAACCTGGATCTCTAAGAAATCCCCGGGCTCCAGGTCCCAAAGTGGACTCTAGTAAATAACGAGGAGACTGAAAAGCCAGTTTCCTCCCAAACAAGCAAATACACTGGAGCCCCTCAACCTGCCTGGTTTAGAATCCTGTATTCATACACTGGTGGAATACCACACTACCACATCTCCACCCTTTGTTTCGACCCAAACGGGTCTTCCAACACCATCGAAAGTCGGTTTGCTAGAACCTTGGCCAGGATCTTGGCATTGACATTGAGTAGAGAGATCGGCCTATACGAGGCACAGTCCTCAGGATTCCAACCGGGCTTAGGCACCAACACCACCACCGCCAGCACCCCAACCCCTGAAAGTCCCCGAAAAGAGAAGTGAGTCTAGGGGCAAGGAGCTCCACATGTTGCGAGTAAAATTCCACGGGCAACCCGTCCATCCCAGGTGTTTTGCCAGGTTTAAGTTGGGCTATGGCCTTTTGAACCTCATCCAACCCTATATCCCTCTCCAGGTCCAGGCGGGTCTCGTCCTCAAGTCTAGGAATGTCAACCCTGTCTAGATAAGCCTGCAGGTCTGCAACCACATATGAAACCTTAGTAGAATATAGCTGTTTGTAATAAAGGAGAAAGTAGTCATTAATTTCAGAGGGCGTACGCAGCACCACACCAGATTGATCCCTAACACCACTAATAGTAGTCACTGCAAACTGCCCCTTAGCTAACCATGCCAGTAACTTGCCGTTCTTATTTCCAAATTCAAAGATTTTTTGCGCCTGGTGCAAGCGGGACTTTATGGATCATATCTATCCGCAACAGGGACAACTGCTGCAGCGCAAACTGCCAAGCCCCATAAGCAGTGGGATTAGGGTTGGCCACATAAGCAGACTCCTTTTGAGCAACCTCCCTCTCCAGCTCTGTCAGTGATTGCGCCAGGGCTCTGCGTGCAGCGGTTATGTGGGAAATATAGGCCCCCTGAGTTCAGGCTTTAAAGGCGTCCCAAGTAGTCCCAGGGGCAGCAGAGCTCTCATTGTTAAGCCAATAGTAACAAATGCCCTCCTGCACACTCTCCTGAATATCAGGATTCTCAATCCAGTATCTGGACAGACGCCAAACCCGTTCCCCCGGCGACCCGGCTGCCAACCCGACCCGCAACGGAGCATGATCCAAGACCCTCCTTGGGAGCACACTGGTCTCGGAGATCCGACGCATCATGGATCGGGAGGTGAAGTCAATGCGCGAGAAAGACCCACCAGCAGCAGGGAAATGTTGGAAATGAGAGCATGCAGGATTACATATCGACCCTCTGGGTCCGTCCGTAAATCCAGCAGCTGGAAGGGAAGAGCCCTATGCACCAGAACACTGACCCCCCTGGAATAGCTGGAGTAGGTAGCATGATAATGCGCTCCAACCCATGCCCTCTTAAGACCCAGGATCCGAGACCCCACCAAGTGAGTCTCCTGAAGCACAACCAATTGGGGTGAGTATTTCTTAAGGTAGTTAAACACTAATGAGCGTTTCACAGAGGAGACCCCTGACATTTCAGGAAATTATAGAGTGTACAGACATGGCGATAGTAAAAATAAATTGCAGTTCAGGAGAGCACGGCAGGACGTCGCACCCATCCCTCCCAGGACAGCAGGCACAGTGGCAGTCCCACCCGAGGGTACACCACTCCCAACAGCAGTCAAGGCTTCCAGACATTCCACACATAGTATATCACTAAAAGGTACTGCATTGATTAAAAGAACACTGTTCAAAGAAAAACAAAACAAGAACATAAAAAAGAAAACTTACCTACTCTACCCAACCATATGTGGTCGACAACTGCCGACAGTCCCATCCCCCCTCCCCGCAGGTCCTCCAACTGAGGGTCCGCTTAGTACCCAAAACCAGCCCTAAGGCAACAGAAAAAATGTGGGAGACGTGAAGTGAGCATAAAGCAACAGTCAAATCATTGCTGGAACTCCTGTAACAAAAACCATGAAAAAATTATTAACAGAAGCTGCAGCATAAAGGTTGTTTGAGGAGAAGCCAGAGTCAGGATAAACAGCACCTGAGGCATGAAGTTCACCTGGTAAAACCAGGGGCACAATACTTAGTTTGGCTCCAAAGCGGGCAAGGTAATCCAACCGGAGACAGTCTCCAAAAGCCAGTTCATTGCAGACCGGATTGGCAGTTAAGTTCCGAGGAGACAAGATGAGTATACATTTCCATCAGCAAAAATTAAGTGAGGGAGTCGGTAAAACCAGCCCAACAGGGGCACAAACAACTGATAGGCCGGGGACAAATCCACCCCGCCATTAGGGACACATTTGCCAGGTAGCGGGAGGGACTCCAGCCAGGCAGTAGCCTCCCGTGGGGAGGTAAAAAAAGCGCACAGTTTCTCCATCCACCACCCACAGTTTACCTGGGAAAAACACACTGTATCCAATCTTCCTCGCGCTGAGTGCAGGCTTAGTAGCATCAAATGACCTGCGAAGCTTCTGTGTTTCCACAGAATAGTCAGGGAACAACATGAGACAAGTGTTCTGATACTGGATATCTCCGGCCTGCCGAGCAGCCCTGAGCAGTTCATCCCTGTCCCGAAAATTTATCAGGCGCAGAATAAACGTGCAGGGGGTGATGAGCCCTCTCCACCGTGAAATTTGGCGACAACTAAGCCGCAGGCAGGATGGTGCACAACAGCCCCTCTGTGAACTCCGTGGGTTTCTTACCTTCAGCCTCCTCCGCCAGGCCGATGATGCGGATGTTGTTGCGACAGCAACGATTTTTGGCGTCCTCTGCACGGTATTCCAGTGTCCTCAGCTTGGACTGCAGCGCGCGAATAGCCCCATCATGTTCCGCCACCATGTCTTCCACATGCGCGATCCTCCCCTCCGCGGTCATCAGGCGGGAACGGACCTTGTCCAGGTCCTGGCGAACAAGCCCCACGTCTAGCTGCACAGCCTCTATCTTCCCTGTCAGGGTGGTCTGGCACGCGGCTATGGCCGAATGGAATGCAGCGATGGCCGCTATAACCTCCGGAATCCCCGGGGGAAACGTCTGCGGCCTGTTAAGGGGAGTGCGTTTGTGACGCCATGCTGGCGCAAGTCTCGGGAGTAGGCCTCGGCCGGAGCTCAAGGCCGGAGAAGGACCAGAATTTCGGGGGGAAAGTGCAACGCTTTCACACGTGTCACTGCCAGACTGTAATAACCCTCATTCCATCATAAGTGTTTTCAAACATATTCGTTTTTCCATTTAACATTTTGTTATCACCATGTTCAGGTACCCTCCGGCTCCAAAATGCAGAGATCCCTGGGGGTTTCTAGGGACACATCTGTGGCCTTTGTCACAGCTGCTAGGGGAGATGTCACATCGTTAACCACATTCATAGCAATGTTTTTACCTCTAGTGAGCGGCACTAGCCAATTGGCAACTTTAGCCAACACAATATTAGCAATTTTACCCATCACATTGTCATATTCAAGTTTACCACTTGCCTCCCCACTGGACAGGGCACTGCAGCGAGGCAAGTCATTTTCCACACAGACAGTGGATCTCCCATTTGGGGTCACTTCCACTCGAGTGTGCACAGTCTCTTCTATGCATTTACCAGCACCAGTTAGGCCCCAAGCACACAGGACAGCGGTGAAAACTCTGCTAAACACACATTATTAAAGGCTAAAACCGGCGTTTAAAATCGCCTGTTTTGCCGTGAATTTTGCGGCGTTTTACCGCGTTTGCGTTTATAAGCGTTTAGTTAACCACTTGACACCCGCACGCCGTCATATGACGTCCAAAACGGGGACCTGTTATCCTGGGTGGACGTCATATGACGTTCTGGGCTTTGCGGGGGGATATCTCAATGATGCCTGCACCCGGAGGAATCATTGAGATATCATTTTTTAGCGGCGGCGATCCTGCGCACCGTAAGAACGATCATAGCGGCGGTTCCGCCGCTAGATCGTTCTTACAGGCGGCGGGAGGGGACATCCCCCCCTCCCGCCGCCATCCGGTGCTTCTCCGGGCTCTCCCGTCCCACCGGGGGCCCGGAGAGATGATCGCCGTCCGCCGGATGTTTGCGATAGAGAAGACTGGTGACCATCTGGTCACCAGTCATCTCTATGACCGTCGGAGGCCCGGGCGCGATGTGATGACGTCACGCCCGGGTCCCCGTAAGTAAACAAACCGCAATTGCGGCTAATTTGAATGAGATCTGTGAATTTTTTTTCACGATCTCATTCTTTCCAGCCTGGAGGAGAGATGTGAGGTCTTATTGACCCCGCATCTCTCCTTAAAGAGGACCTGTCACACACATTCCTATTACAAGGGATGTTTACATTCCTTGTAATAGGAATAAAAGCGATTGAAAAAAAAAAAAAGTGTAAAAAAAAGTGTAAAAAATAAAGAAATATGTAAAATAAAAAATAAAAAATAATAATAAAAAAATTAAAATGCCCCTGTCCCCGGTAGCTCGCGCTCAGAAGCGTACGCACACGTAAGTCCCGCCCACGTATGTAAACGTCGTTCAAACCACACATGTGAGGTGTCGCCGCGTGCGTTAGAGCGTGTGCAACAATTCTAGCACTAGACCTCCTCTGTAACTCTAAACTGGCAACTTGTAAAAATTTTAAAGTGTAGCCTATGGAGATTTTTAAGTAACGAAGTTTGACGCCATTCCATGAGTGTACGCAATTTTAAAGCGTGACATGTTAGGTATCTAGTTACTCGGCGTAACATCATCTTTCATATTTTACCAAAAATATGGGCTAACGTTACTGTTTTGTTATTTTTTAATTTATGAAACCATTTTTTTTACAAAAAAAAGCCTATTGAAAAATTATTGCGCAAATACGGTGCAAGATAAAAAGTTGCAATTACCGCCATTTTATTCCCTAGGGTGTCTGCTAAAAAAACATATATAATGTTTGGGGGTTCTGAGTAATTTTCTAGCAAAAGAATGATGATTTGTACATGTAGGAGAGAAGTGCCAGAATAGGCCCGGGAAGGAGGTGGGTTTTAAAGCCCGGTATTGAAGTGGTTAAGAAACATCATAAGACTTTCCCTAAGCTCAAAAAACAGTATTGTTTAACCATTTCAGCCATTTTGTGAGACCAGAGTCAGTAGCAGCTGAGAGAGCAGCAGTGTACTTGTATTTGGCGTGTCACTTGCCACATCACCTGCCACAAGCTGCGGATTGTCCACTTTCCACGTCACCTGCCACAAGTTGTGAATTGTCCACTTGCCACATCACCTGCCACATTACCTGGCCACGCCACCTGCCACAAGTTGTGGATTGTCCACTGGCCATGTCACCTGGCCACATCACCTGCCACATCACCTGGCCACCTCACCTGCCACAAGTTGTGGATTGTCCACTTGCCATGTGACCTGGCCACGTCACCTGGCCATGTCACCTGCCACATCACCTGGCCACATCACCTGCCACAAGTTGTGGATTGTCCACTTGCCACGTCACCTGACCACGACACCTGCCACAAGTTGTGGATTGTCCACTTGCCACGTCACCTGGCCATGTCACATGTGTTCAGAAGGAACAACTTTTAATATTTCAAGATATCCTGCAATACATGAATTATCATTACTGTCCCATCTCATGTAATCCATGATATCAGTTCTCAATTATCCTATGCTCCTAGTGGACATAGGATGACCCTAGACACAAAAGTCATTGGTGAAGCTGACACAGGAGTACCCCACATCCTTCAAGCGTCTCTGGGTCCCACGGGCCATACCATTATATAAATATATATATATATATATATATATATATATATATATATATATATATATATATATATATATATATATATATATATATATATATAATTTAGCAGAGAATCTAGAGAATAAAATGGCGATTATTGAAATATTTTTTGTCACACAATATTTGTGCAGTGGTCTTTTAAACGCAACTTTTTGGGGAAAAAGATAACTAAACAGTAAAGTTTGGCCAATTTTTTTGTATAATGTGAAAGATGATGTTATGCCAAGTAAATACATACCAACCATTTCACACTTTAAAATTGCGCACATTCGTGGAATGGCGACAAACTATGGTACCTAAAAATCTCCATAGGCGACGCTTTAATTTTTGACGGTTACCAGGTTAGAGTTACAGAGGAGGTCTAGTGCTAGAATTAATTCTCTCGCTCTGGCGATCGGGGCGATACCTCACATGTGTGATTTAAACATTGTTTACATATGCGGGCGCGACTTGCGTATGCATTGTCTTTGCTGCGCGAGCTCACGGTGATGGGGGCATTTTTTTTTACTTATTTATTTTTACATTGTGTTTTAAAAATAAAATCAAAATTTTGATCACGTTGTGATGTCGCTTTTGTGTTTAAATACAGGAGACTGAAACAAAGCCATATTCGGCTTTGTGACAGTCTGTCTAGACGCCGGAAGAGACAGATCGTGGATCAGGTCTCCTGGTGGGACGGGAGGCCCGGTAAGAGTGGCGGAAGGCGACAGGAGGGGGATGTCCCCTCCTGCTCCTCCGGTATAACAACCGAGTGTCTTTTAGCCGCATTGGTTGTTATCCCTGGAAAGCCGTCCGCTGGCTCTAAAAAAACAGTATTGGGTTAATGCCTACAGCTGCGGGCATCATTCCGGTATAACCCCTTAAAGCCGAGGCCACATATATGTGTGCGCTCGGCAGGAATGGCATATATATTGTATATTTTCTCATATACTGTTGTAGACTCTTTACTAGATCGTTTGAGGTGTGGCTGTATACCATTGTTCTGCCTGCCTTGGAAACAACCTATTATGGGATGTACTGTATATGTCTCTTTGAATTAGCTGTGAGGAGGGGGGGGGGGATTTCTCCTGCTACTGATGAGAAGTTTGAATACACCTGTGTCATTCTACTGGTGGAGGTAAAGTCTACCCCACCCTGTTTCATTATGCAAAGTAGGGGGGGATTGTCCCCTGAGTGGAAATCTCTGTGTGCCTTTGTTCAAATAAACAGTTCATGTTCCAGCTTTGCAGCCAAATGAGTCCTGCCTAGTTCTTGGTTGCAAGTGGCTGTAATATCTAATATCCTTATTCAGACTGTGAGGTAGCGGTAAATGACGGAAGCACTGAAGCAGAGTGTGACAGGGTTCCATTATACATACTAGCCCATTATGCTTCTACTTTGCAGGGGAAAGCAGGGGGGGGGGGGGAAGAGGAAATAAAACCCATCAGGGTTTACTTCCTCTTTAAAAGCATGAATTTTTGTTCCTACACATTATGTTTAAACCATAACAAACACCCCTGGAGTTTGAGTTTCTATTCCTGCATATAATGTCATACAGATAGGACAAATCAAAAATATATATTCTACTGTAGATCTAGCATAGATTACAGCAAAAAGTGAGCACTCACCCTGACACCTTCTGCCTGTGTTGGCTTCCTCAGGGGTTCAGGAGATGCGTGTAGTATGGAACACCTGAAAAGAAAAATATGTTCATAATATACAATTTGTAGATATATATTTATTTTTAACCACTTCAGACTCAACTACAGCAAGAGACTTGCTTATGATTTCATTAATATTGTCTCTTCTTCAGTTTCGCATAATTTGTGGTTATCCAAATACTATTTTATATATTTATCTTTTTAGTTCATGTTTATTTATTTTTTATTATTATTATTATTATTATTATTATTATTATTATTAGTTTACGTATCAAATTTAATTATAAACCATATCCTCCCACCCCTATCCCTCAATTGATTGATTGATTGATTTTTGAGCTTAATTAGGCGCCAAATGCCCACTGTGAAGTGAGCGTCTAAGCGCCGCTGGTGAGATGTAACTTTGAATCAATCCGTGGTGAAGAAGAGAGAGAAAAGAGAAGAGAGGGCGGTGAAAGGAAAGGGTATCCAGCCCTTAGGGGAGCAAGAGGAAAGAGCCGTGAAGTGTATGAGAAAAAATATAAAAGAAAAAAGGACCAGTGGGGATACTAAAGGAGGGGGTAGAAGACATCAATGGTTTGTTCCTTCCTCATTATCCTCTTATCTTCTATTATCCTCTATTATTTTTCCTATATATTCCTCCGATGATTTATTTGTAGATATTAATCACATATAGCCGTTTTATTATTTAATTTGTGTCCACTAACTCACAATTAGAATGTTGACATAGCATTTAGAGAGACCCAGAGAGATGCATGTACCACTCAGCCCTCACTATTGGATGGGTTCACCTCATCATTCTACAGTCATCACATACAACCAGTGGCGGCTGGTGCTCCAAATTTTTGGGGAAGTGCAAACAAACAAAAAAAAAAACAATTGCAGCCTTACTGTGCCCATCAATTGCAGCCTTACTGTGCCCATCAATTGCAGCCACTGTGCCCATCAATTGCAGCCACTGTGCCCATCAATTGCAGCCACTGTGCCCATCAAATGCAGCCACTGTGCCCATCAAATGCAGCTACTGTGCCATCAATTGTCACCACTGTGCCATCAATTGTTGCCACTGTGCCATGCCATCAAATGCAGCCACTGTGCCATGCCATCAAACGCAGCCACTGTGCCATCATTTATCGCCACTGTGCCATGCCATCAAACGGAGCCACTGTGCCATCAATTGTCGCCACTGTGCCCATTGTCACCACTGTGCCCATCAATTGTTACCACTGTGCCCATCAATTGTTACCACTGTGCCCATCAATTGTCGCCACTGTGCCCATCAATTTTCGCCACTGTGCCCAGCAATTGTCACCACTGTGCCCATTAATTTTCGCCACTGTGCCCATTAATTTTCGCCACTGTGCCCATCAATTTACGCCATCGTGCTTTGTATAATGCCCCCCCCCCCCGCCTGGCACTTACCTTTCTGGGGTCGGCCATCCTCCTTCCACGGTCCCTTGATGTCTTCTCCCGCCCTCGATGACGTTTCCGCCATACAGGTTGCCGGTAACCAGAACCGGTGAACCTGATTGGCTGAGACGCCTGTCATTCTTATCCAAGGAATGCACCCCCGGTGTATCCCTGGATAAGTGTTTGGAAGCCTATTACAGCCGCTGGCTCTGATAGGCACTTCCACAGCCAACCAACTGCCGTCATTCAGATGGCTGGCGCTCGCCATCTGAATAGTCGGCGGCATCGGCGGATACATAGATTCATGCAATGCATGAATCTATGTATTGTAGCAATGGCGTGTACAGAAACCAGAGGGGGCGGCGCTCCGGCGCCCTCTATGGACGCACCGCCACTGCATACAACTATAGTTTTATATTTTTAGAGGCAGAATCAACCTGCAGTTTGATTTAGGAAGCACAGTCACATTTTAAGGTGGACCTTTTTCCATTTTCTATTTTTGTCATTGTCTATTTTATCATTATGTGGTAAACTAAAAGGTTATTCCATTGCCTAAAATATGTTACATTGGGGTCCCCTTATATTAAAGGGAGCTGCAAGATCCCAATTAGCCCTGCCGCTTGCAGACACCAACAACCTTCGAGCCAAGGTTGTTAGGAATCAAGAAGGGGCATTGTCAGTGAGGGGGAAAAAAATATTTGATTCCTTGCTGATTTTGTACATTTAACAAACAAGAAAAAAAAAATTGCGCTAAACCTGTAAAGAAGAAAATATATATAGCAGCCCGCACCAACAACGGACAGTGTTGTAAGCAAAAATATAGAAACAAAAAAGTGCAGCGCTAAATATCTGAAGTGAATCAAACAATGTGAATAATCAAAAACACATATTTCATGTAGGAAATCCTGTGTTAAATAACATTAACCCATGTCATGCAACATGGGATAATGATAGAAGTGGATGTAATACCTCAGAGAACCACTGAAAGAGATATCAATGAGTAAAACTAAATATTTGTGACTAACTCCAAAATGATTTGTAAAAAGTCCAACAAAACAAATAGTGATGATACAATAAATGTGTATATACAATAAGTCCAAAAAATGAAAGAAAACAGAAGTTCCTTGAGGAGAGACTGGATGATAGACACCATGTGAGGCAGATCTTTCTCCAATATAGGAATCTGAAGGCTTGTGCAGCCAATGCAGGTCTCATCAACGATCCACAAATGTATCCAAATAATAAATATAAGATAAGGTACTCTTACCAACTGGCGTGGACACACTCGTCAGTGACGGTGTGTCAATCAGACATTCACGAACTCCAGGGCAGCGACAGGATCGATGGAAGTGCCTTTTGATGTTCAGACCCTCAATCGTCAGGAGCCGGATTTATCCAGTGGTAGGTAAATTTGTGTGGAAGAGACTCAAAAATGGAAGCAAAAGGCAGACCAGGCCCGTTGTAGGTTCATGCAAGGGAAAACATAACTACACATAGTGCGGTTAATCCCAATAAAAAGGTATAAAGGTTTTTTTGTTTGTATTACCTTTATGCCTAATAAAGGCTTTTTATTGGGATTAACCGCACTATGTGTAGTTATGTTTTCCCTTGCATGAACCTACAACGGGCCTGGTCTGCCTTTTGCTTCCATTTTTGAGTCTCTTCCACACAAATTTACCTACCACTGGATAAATCCGGCTCCTGACGATTGAGGGTCTGCACATCAAAATGCACTTCCATCGATCCTGTCGCTGCCCTGGAGTTGTGAATGTCTGATTGACACACCGTCGCTGACGAGTGTGTCCACGCCAGTTGGTAAGAGTACCTTATCTTATATTTATTATTTGGATACATTTGTGGATCATTGATGAGACCTGCATTGGCTGTACAAGCCTTCTGATTCCTATATTGGAGAAAGATCTGCCTCACATGGTGTCTATCATCCAGTCTCTCCTCAAGGAACTTTTGTTTTCTTTCATTTTTTGGACTTATTGTATATACACATTTATTGTATCATCACTGTTTGTTTTGTTGGACTTTTTACAAATCATTTTGGAGTTTGTCACAAATTGATATCTCTTTCAGTGGTTCTCTGAGGTATTACATCCACTTCTATCATTATCCCATGTTGCATGACATGGGTTAATGTTATTTAACACAGGATTTCCTACATGAAATATGTGTTTTTGATTATTCACATTGTTTGATTCACTTCAGATAATATTTAGCGCTGCACTTTTTTGTTTCTAGATTTTGTACATTTGCCCACTGACAAATGATCAGTCTATAATTGTAATGGTAGGTTTATTTTAACAGTTAAAGACTGAATAACAACAAAAATATCCAGAAAAACACATTTCAAAAAAAGTTATAAATTGATTTGCATTTTAATGATTGAAATACGTTTTTGATCCCCTAGCAATCAGAAAGATTTCTGGCTCCCAGGTGTCTTCTATACAGTTAACGAGCTGGGATTAGGAGCACTCTCTTAGGCTGGGTTCACACTAGTCCAACATGTGCTCCGACATTAGGAGCTCATGTCGCATGACGTGTGGAAATCAATGTTTCCCTATGAGAGCCGTCTTAACTGGTCCGACACAAGTCGGTCCGACTTTGAAAACGCTTCCTGTACTACTTTGGTACGACATTGATCCTACTTCAGCCCATTGAATATCATTGAAGTCGGACCAAAGTAGGAGACTTGTCCTTACCAGACATCCAACATGTGATTACAGCAGCAGTAAAAGGAAGGTTATCTTACTCTAGGATTGTTTTGATTGGTCAAAGAACAAGTCAGACTATCACAAAGTCGGTTCAAAGTAGTATCCTGTTCATGAAAGTTGGATGAATGTAGGATCAATGTAGGACCAATGTAGGACAGATGTCGCAGAGCAAAGTAGGATGAAAGTAGAACTGCTGTTGTGTAGTAGGCTGGGTTCACACTGGTCCGACAAAGCTCCGACATTAGGAGCTCATGTCGCATGACGTGTGAAAATCAATGTTTCCTAATGAGAGCTGTCTTAGCTGGTCCGACACAAGTCGGTCCGACTTTGAAAACGTTTCCTGTACTACTTTGGTCCGACATTGATCCTACTTCAGCCCATTGAATATCATTGAAGTCGGACCAAAGTAGGAGCCTTGTCCTTACCAGACATCCGACATGTGATTACAGCAGCAGTAAAAGGAAGCTTATCTCACTCTGGGATTGTTTTGATTGGTCAAATAACAAGTCAGGCTATCACAAAGTCAGATCAAAGTAGTATCCTGTTCATGAAAGTCAGATGGATGTAGGACCAATGTAGGATCAATGTAGGACCAATGTAGGACAGATGTCGCAGAGCAAAGTAGGATGAAAGTCGTACTGCTGTCGTGTAGTATAGTGTGAACCCAGCCGTATAGTGTGAACTCAGACTGGGTTCACACTATACTACATGACTTTCATCCTACTTTGCTCTGCGACATTGGTCCTACACTGATCCTACATTGGTCCTACATTTATCCTACATTGGTCCTACATCCATCCTACTTTCATGAACAGGATACTACTTTGATCCGACTTTGCCTTGGACTTGAAGTCCGACTTTCAATGAGTGGGGATCCAACTTGGATCCCTGCCAATATCAGGCACTGTGTTTGACATGAACCTTGAGGGGGAACTCCACGCCAAATTTTAACAAAAAACCCAGCATGGGTTCCCCTCTAAGGGCATACCAGGCCCATGGGTCTAGTGCGGATTTAAAGGGGAACCCCCTACGCCAAAAAAACGGCGTGGGGGTCCCCCCAAAATCCATACCAGACCCGTATCCAAGCAGCAGCCCAGCCGGTCAGGAAAGGGGGTGGGGACGAGCGCCCCCTTCTTAACTGTGCCAGGCCGCATGGCCTCAACATGGGGAGGTAGGTGCTCTGGGGCAGGGGGACCCGCTGCGGCTTATCAGAATCTGGGAGCCCCCTTTAACAAAGGAGACCCCCAGATCCGCCCCCCCCCCCATGTGAATGAGTATTGGGGTACACCTGGAAAAGTCTTAACAAAAAACAAAACAGGATGCAGTTTTTGACAATTCCTTTATTATGATTAACGTCCCCCATGTTGCACCAAAGTCTGTAAAGATGTCTCCGGTAGCTTGCCGCTATCTTACGGCTCTGCTCCCTCTTGTTTCTTCCTCCACATCCCCCCCCCGCCATCCAGAGGATAAGAAAAAGTTTCCTGCTCTTTCAGCGCTGCTGCCGTTCTAGTAACTCCTGGGTCTGTCACTTGTTTTCCAGCTAGAAGACATGGCTGTGACCCTCAGACCCCCGCAACCCTGTGATGTCACAGACCTAGAATGCCGAGTCCCTGACGCAACAAGCGGGCGGGGTCTGTGGGTGACGTCAAAGCATGGCCACGACCCATCGTTATTTAAGAGCTGTCAGAAAGCAGAGAGCCCAGAACTGCACAGGCGAGCATCGGGGAAGGAACGATTCTCCTCTGGAGAATAGCGGCCGTTGGCGGAGCAGGAAAACAGAAGAGAGAGAGCGGCGACAGAGGAGGTGAAGATAACGGGAGCAACCGACCGGAGACATCGGCGGAAGAGAGAAACAGAACACATCAGCTGAAGAACCGGAGACATGCCATTGGCGGTGAAAGAAGAAATCGCGACTGACCACGGAGGACATTCTTCAGTCTTAATAAAGGAATTGTTACAAAAACTAGTATCACTTACATTTAGGGTTGCCATCTTTTCATTAAGCCAAACCAGAACACTTTAGCGGCGTACTGCAATTTTATTAAATTTTTTTTTGCAGTATACCCTATAGCAGGGATATGCAATTAGCGGACCTCCAGCTGTTGCAGAACTACAATTCCCATGAGGCTTAGCAAGACTCTGACAGCCACAAGCATGACACCCAGAGGCAGAGGCATGATGGAACTTGTAGTTTTGCAACAGCTGGAGGTCCGCTAATTGCATATCCCTGCCCTATAGGTTTGTAAAATAATTGGGACACCTTTGGGTGCCCCAAGAAGAGCTGTAATGCGGTGTGCAAAAGGTTATTCTGTCACCCAGTACATCCCCTCACGTTAGTCTGTCCCCCAGTGTAATCCCCCCAGGTCAGTCCTTCCCTCAGTGTAATCCCTTAGGTCATTCCGTCCCCCAGTGTAATCCCCCAGGTCATTCCGTCCCCCAGTTTAATCCCCGAGGTCATTCCGTCCCCCAGTTTAATCCCCCAGGTCAGCCTGTCCCCCAGTGTAATCCCCCCCAGGTCAGTCCGTCCCCCAGTGTAATCCCCCCCCCCAGGTCAGTCCGTCCCCCAGTGTAATCCCCCCCCAAGTCAATCCATCCCCCAGTGCAATCCCCCCCAGTTTATTTACTCCCCCAGTGTAACTCCCCCCCCCTCAGTGTATCCCCCCCCCCCCCCCCAGATCAGTCACCCAGGGTGGTGATGACATGGGTCCCCCATCCAGGTATACAGGAACCTCCCTCCCTCCAGTTAAAGGGACCCTTGGATAATATGACTGCAGGGGGGTGATCAGAAGGTTTCCTCCACCCAGGAATACAGGAACTCCCCCCTCTAGATAAGGAAGACTCACAGCTAGGAGTAATGCGCGGGGGGGGGGGTGATCAAATAGGACCCTCATCCAGGAATTATCCTCCATCCCCCCTCCGAATAAAGAAGACCCCCAGCTAGGAGGACTGCAGGGGGTGATAAGAGGGGATCCCCATCCAGGAAGATAGGAAGTCCCCTTCCTCCCCCCTCCAAATAAAGAAGACCCCCAGCTGGGAGGACTGAAGGGGGGTTGATAAGAGGGGACCTCCCTCCAGTTAAGTAAGACCCCTAGCTAGGAGGAATGAATGGGGTGATAAGGGAAACCCCCATTCAAGAATATAGAGACTCCCCTTCATCCCCCTTCAGTAAAAGAAGAAAAAGGAAAAAAGAAACCAGCTGGGAGGACTGCAGATGGGTGATAAGAGGGGACCTTGCTCGCCCCCCATCTAGTAGAAAGAGACCACTGGGCAGGAAGATTGCAGACAGCTTCCTCCCTCCTCCCTCTCTTAGGTGAATGGTGTGCAGTGATTGAGTGCAAACATCCAGAGACCCATACACAGCAGCTCAGGGTCACATTGCAGAAGGGAAGGGGGTGACACACAGTAGCAGAGTAGGAAGAAATCCCTGTACAGCTCCGATGTCTGTGATGAAGCTCTGGCAGGCTGAATGTCACTGCTACTTCTACTCCTCACACAGGCTGTCCTCCACGCTGCTGAAACTTGCTTGCAGTGGTGTCGGGGGATGGGTGGTGTGCAGGACAGCACAGGTTTAATTACATTTTTCACCATGCACACTGTCTGTCCATAAATTACAGTCCTTATAGAACTGCTCACTAATCTCCTGCCATGCTCTCTTCTTCTTGGACAGATCTTTGTAATGAACATCATTAGTGTCATACAACACTGGACGTTCCTTCACTAGCTGAATGAGCTGCTCATTTTGCAGCTTGGATCTGGTACCTCTGTTTCTCCGACTCCTAGGTGCCATTATACAGTTCACACAGGCAGGACACGTCGTCCTCCTCACTACACAATGGGAGGGGCTACAGCAGGGGGCAGGAAATAACACAATGTCGGATGCCAAAGTTGGATGGTTAGGAGAAGGATCCGACTTTGATCCTACTTCAATGATATTCAGTGGAGTGAAGTAGGATCAAAGTCGGACAAAAGTAGTACAGGGAGTAGTTTCAAAGTCGGAGCGACACAAGTCGGATCAGTTAAGACAGGTCTCATAGGGAAACATTGCTTTTCACACGTCATGCGACATAAGCTCCCAATGTCGGAGCGTATGTCGGACTAGTGTGAACCCGGCCTCAAAGGGAGTGCTTCTAATCTCTGCTTGTTACCTGTATAAAAGACACCTGTCCACAGAAGCAATCAATCAGATTCCAAGCTCTCCACCATGGCCAACACCAAAGAGCTGTCCTAGGATGTCAGGGACAAGATGGTAGACCTACACAAGGCTGGAATGGGCTACAAGACCATCACCAAGCAGCTTGGTGAGAGGGGGACAACAGTTGGTGTGATTATTCGCAAATGGAAGAAACACAAAATATCTCCCTCGGCCTGGGGCATATATGCAAGATCTCACTTCATGCAGTTTCAATGATCATAAGAACAATGAGGAATCAGCCCAGAACTACACAGGATAATCTTATCAATGATCTCAAGGCAGCTGGGACCAGGGCCACCATCAGGGGGATACAGGCAGTACACCTGTAAGGGGCCCGGAGGCCCCCAGGGCCCCAGATGAAACCCCCCCCTTTTTTTTTTATAAAAAAATATTTTTTTTATATATTTTTATTTTATCAAAGGGCCTTTTTTTTCCGGAGGTCCCCAGGGCCCTGGGTGGCAACCCCCCCTTTTTTTATAAAAAAAATATATATTTTTTTTATATATTTTTTATTTATTATTTTATTTAAGGGACAATTTTTTTTTTAGGGGTCCAGAGGTCCCCTGGGACCCGGAGATCCCCAGGGCCCCGGATGACAACCCCCCTTTTTTTATAGCAATTTTTTTTTATATTATTTTATTTATTTTTATTTCAGAGGTCCCCAGGGCCCCATGTGGCAAACCCCCTTTTTTTTTCTTTTTTTTATAAATGTTTACTTTTGGTTATGTATTTTTTTTATTAAAGGTTTATTTATTTTATTTTTTTATATATATTTTCTTTATTAAAGGGCCCAGAGGTTTCTTTATTTTTTATTTTTATTAAAAGGCCAACCCCCCTTTTAAAAAATTAAAATAAACATATATTTTTTCTATATATATTTTTTTTTTCTTTTTTTTTTTCGTTTTATTAAAGGTCCCAGAGGTCCCCAGGGCCCCGGATGGCTACCCCCCTTCATGTCTTCTTTTTGTAAAGGGCCCCCCCGCTTCTCAATTTCAGGCAGCAGAACCCCCCCCACCCCGGTTCTCCAGGGGGCCCATGCCTGAAGCTGTGTAAGGGGCACCATAATTCCTGATGGCGGCCCTGGCTGGGACCATAGTCGCCAAAAAAACATCTGGTACCATACTACGCTGCAAAGGACTGAAATCCTGCAGCGCCCACAATGTCCCCCTACTCAAGAAAGCACATGTACAGACCCATCTGAAGTTTGCTAATAAACTTCTGAATGATTCAGAGGAGAACTGGGTGAAAGTGTTGTGGTCAGATTAGACCAAAATCGAGCTCTTTGGCATCAACACAACTCACCGTGTGTGGAGTAGGAGGAATTCCTGCCTATGACCCCAAGAACACCATCCCCACTGTCAAACATGGAGAGAAACTCCTTCCCTCAGCCAGGACATTGACAATGGGTCGTGGATGGGTATTACAGCATGACAATGACCCAAAACACATGGCCAAGGCAAGAAAGGAGTGGCTCAAGAAGAAGCACATTAAGGTCCTGGAGTGGCCTAGCCAGTCTTCAGACCTTAATGCCATAGCAAATATGTTAAGGGAGCTGAAGGTTCGATTTACCAGACGTGAGCCTCAGAACCTTAATGGATTAAAGAGGATCTGCAAAGAGGAGTGGGACAAAATCCCTCCTGAGATGTGTGTAAACTTGGTGGGAAACTACAAGAAACGTCTGAACTCTGTGATTGCCAACAAGGGTTTTGCCACCAAGTACTAAGTCATGTTTTGTGAATGGGTCAAATACTTTTTTCACTCATTAAAATGCAAATCAATTTATAACTTTTTTTGAAATGTGTTTTTCTGGATATTTTTTACTGTTATTCTGTCTCTCACTGTTAAAATAAACCTACAGTTAAATTAGACTGATCATTTATTTGTCAGTGGGCAAACGTACAAAATCAGCAGGGTATCAAATACTGGTTTCCCTCACTGTATTCCCCCCTGGCAAAGTACCCTCCCCATGTTCAGGGCATGTGACCTGGTTCAGGATGTGGGAGAGGCAGTTTTTTTGTGTGGAGTTCCCCCTAAAATCCAAACCATGTCTAGGATAACGGTGTGGTGGAGATGAAGGATATTACTGTCCTTGTGTTTTTTAAAACATAATGAAGCAAGGAAGCATTTTATTAGTGGGAATGCTTTAATAAGCATTCCCAGTATTGATATTCGTTTTTTATTAGTGGGAATGCTTTAATAAGCATTCCCAGTATTGATATTCGTTTTTTATTATTCTTCTTCTTAATTTTAATTTTAATTAGTGGGAATGCTTTAATAAGCATTCCCAGTATTGATATTCGTTTTTTATTATTAGTGGGAATGCTTTAATAAGCATTCCCAGTATTGATATTCGTTTTTTATTATTAGTGGGAATGCTTTAATAAGCATTCCCAGTATTGATATCCGTAAATTTATTATTAGTGGGAATGCTTTAACCACTTAAGCCCCGGACCAATACGCTGTCCAAAGACCCAAGGTGTTTTTACAATTTGGCAATGCGCTGCTTTAACTGGTAATTGCGCGGTCATGCAATGTTGTACCGAAACGAAACTTGCGTCCTTTTCTTCCCACAAATAGAGCTTTCTTTTGATGGTATTTGATTGCCTGTGCGATTTCTATTTTGTGCGATATAAACGCAAAAAGACCGTACATTTTGAAAAAAAAAGATTTTTCTTATAACAAAAAGTAAAAAATATCGAATAAACTAAATTTTAGTCAAACATTTAGGCCAAAATGTATTCAGCCACATGTCTTTAGTAAAAAAAATCGCAATAAGCGTATATTTATTGGTTTTCGCAAAAGTTATAGCGTCTACAAACTAGGGTACATTTTTTGGAATTTACACAGCTTTTATTTTATGACTGCCTATCTCATTTCTTGAGGTGCTAAAATGGCAGGGCAGTACTAAACCCCCCAAATGACCCCATTTTGGAAAGTAGACACCCCAAGGAAACTGCTGAGAGGCATGTTGAGTCCATTGAATATTTTTTTTTTGTCCCAAGTGATTGAATAATGACGAAAAAAAAAAAAAAATGTTTACAAAAAGTTGTCACTAAATGATATATTGCTCACACATGCCATGGTTATATGTGGAATTGCACCCCAAAATACATTCTGCTGCTTCTCCTGAGTACGGGGATACCACATGTGTGGGACTTTTTGGGAGCCTAGCCGCATACGGGGCCCCAAAACCAAGCAACGCCTTCAGCATTTCTAAGGGCACAAATTTTTGATTTCACTCCTCACTACCTATCAAGGTTTCGAAGGCCATAAAATGCCAAAATAGCAAAAAAAAAAACAAATGACCCCATTTTGGAAAGTAGACACCCCAAGCTATTTGCTGAGAGGCATGTCGAGTCCATGGAATATTTTATATTTTGACACAAGTTGCGGGAATATGACAAACTGATTTTTTTTTGCACAAAGTTGTCACTAAATGATATATTTCTCGCACATGCCATAGTTATATGTGGAATTGCACCCCAAAATACATTCTGCTGCTTCTCCTGAGTACGGGGATACCACATGTGTGGGACTTTTTGTGAGCCTAGCCGCATACGGGGCCCCGAAAACAAAGCACCGCCTTCAAGATTTCTAAGGGCATAAATTTTTGATTTCACTCCTCACTACCTATCACTACCTATCACAGTTTTGAAGGCCATAAAATGCCAAGATGTCACACAACCCCCCCAAATGACCCCATTTTGGAAAGAAGACACCCCAAGCTATTTGCTGAGAGGCATGTTGAGTCCATGGAATATTTAATTTTATGGCCCCAAGTGATTGAATAATGACCAAAAAAAAAAACATTTTTTTTAAACAAAACGTTGTCACTAAATGATATATTTCTCACATATGCCATGGGCATATGTGGAATTACACCCCAAAATACATTCTGCTGCTTCTCCTGAGTACGGGGATACCACATGTGTGGGACTTTTTGGGAGCCTAGCCGCGTACGGGACCCCGAAAACCAAGCACCGCCTTCAAGATTTCTAAGGGCATACATTTTTGATTTCACTCCTCACTACCTATCACAGTTTCGAAGGCCATAAAATGCCAAAACAGCACAAAACCCCCCCAAATGACCCCATTTTGGAAAGTAGACACCCCAAGCTATTTGCTGAGAGGGATGTTGAGTCCATGGAATATTAATTTTTTTTTGCCCCAAGTCACTGAATAATGACCAAAAAAAAAAAATTACAAAACGTTGTCACTAAATGATATATTTCTCACACATGCCACGGTTATATGTGGAATTGCACCCCAAAATACATTCTGCTGCTTCTCCTGAGTACGGGGATACCACATGTGTGGGACTTTTTGGGAGCCTAGCCGCGTACGGGGCCCAGAAAACCAAGCACTGCCTTCAAGATTTGTGTGAGTGAAATCAAAAATTTATGTCCTTAGAAATCCTGAAGGCGGTGCTTGGTTTTCGGGGTCTCATACGCGGCTAGGCTCCCAAAAAGTCCCACACATGTGGTATCCCCGTACTCAGGAGAAGCAGCAGAATGTATTTTGGGGTGCAATTCCACATATAACCGTGGCATGTGTGAGAAATATATCATTTAGTGACAATGTTTTGTACATTTTTCTATTTTTATTTTTTTTGGTCATGATTCAGTCACTTGGGGCAAAAAAATTAAATATTCCATGGACTCAACATGCCTCTCAGCAAATAGCTTGGGGTGTCTACTTTCCAAAATGGGGTCATTTGGGGGGGTTTTGTGCTATTTTGGCATTTTATGGCCTTCGAAACTGTGATAGGTAGTGAGGAGTGAAATCAAAAATTTGCGCCCTTAGAAATGCTGAAGGCGGTGCTTGGTTTTCGGGGTCCCGTATGCGGCTAGGCTCCCAAAAAGTCCCAAACATGTGGTATCCCCGTACTCAGGAGAAGCAGCAGAATGTATTTTAGGGTGCAACTCCACATATAACCGTGGCATGTGTTAGCAATATATCATTTAGTGACAAATTTTTCTTTTTTCTTTTTTTTTTTGTCATTATTCAATCACTTTGGACAAAAAAAAAATCAATGGACTCAGCATGCCTCTCAGCAGTTTCCTTGGGGTGTCTTCTTTCCAAAATGGGGTCATTTGGGGTTTTTTTGTGCTATTTTGGCATTTTATGGCCTTCGAAACTGTGATAGGTAGTGAGGAGGGAAATCAAAAATTTACACCCTTAGAAAGCCTGAAGGCGGTGATTGGTTTTTGGGGTCCCGTACGCGGCTAGGCTCCCAAAAAGTCTCACACATGTGGTATCCCCGTATTCAGGAGAAGCAACAGAATGTATTTTGGGGTGTAATTCCACATATGCCCATGGCATGTTTGAGCAATATATCATTTAGTGACAACTTTGCGCAAAAAAAAAATATATATATATTTATATTTCCCGCAACTTGGGTCAAAATCTAAAATATTCCATGGACTTGAGATGCCTCTCAGCAAATAGCTTGGGGTGTCTACTTTCCAAAATGGGGTCATTTGGGGGGGTTTTGAATTGTCCTGGCATTTTATGCACAACAATTAGAAGCTTATGTCACACATCACCCACTCTTCTAACCACTTGAAGAAAAAGCCCTTTCTGACACTGTTTGTTTACATAAAAACCTATTATTTTTTTGCAAGAACCCCCAAACATTATATATTTTTTTAAAGCAAATGCCCTACAGATTAAAATGGTGGGTGTTGCAAAAAAAATTTCTACACAGTATTTGCGCAGCGTTTTTTCAAACGCATTTTTTGGGGAAAAAATACACTTTTTTTTATTTTAAAGCACTAAAACACACTATCTTGCCCAAATTATTGATGAAATAAAAATTATGATCTTAGGCCGAGTACATGGATACCAAACACGACATACTTTAAAATTGCGCACAAACGCGCAGTGGCGACAAACTACATACATTTTTAAAAGCCTTTACAGGTTACCACATTAGATTTACAGAGTAGGTCTTACTGCTAAAATTACTGTCCTCGATCTGCCCTTCGCGGTGATACCTCACATGCATGGTGCAATTGCTGTTTACATATGACTCCAGACCGACGCTTGCGTTCGCCTTTGCGCAAGAGCAGGGGGGGACAGGGATGCTTTTTTTTTTTTTTTTATATATATTTATTTCACTTTTTTTATTTTATTTGTTAACTGTTCCTTCCATTTTTTTTTTTTTTTTTTTACCATTTTTATTGTTATCTCAGGGAATGTAAATATCCCTTATGATAGCAATAGTTAGTGACAGGTACTCTTTTTTTTTTTTAAATGGGGTCTATTAGACCCTAGATCTTTCCTCTGCCCTCAAAGCATCTGACCACACCAAGATCGGTGTGATAAAATGCTTTCCCATATTCTCAATGGCGCTGTTTATTTCCGGGGGGGGGGGACATTCCCTCCCACGAATGTAGAAGCAGTCTAGAGGCTAATTAGCCGCTAGGACTGCTTTTACATGAAAGCCGACCGCTGGCTGAAAAGAATGATACCAAGATGATGCCTAAACCCGCAGGCATCATTCTGGTATAACCATTCAAAGTCCAGCAACATACCAGTACGTTGATGGTTCTTGTTGGACATGTATTGTAATCTTTTTTTTTCATGCAGCCTGTTGGCTGAACGAAAAAAAGATTGATCGGTGGGTATGCCCACCATTAGAATACCTCCCTTCATCCACCCACTTCTAATGATGGGCATACATGCACCATTTATATATGCCGAAGCATGGGGGCATCCTCCCGCAAAAAAGTTATGCCGCGTACGGTCGGACTTTTCTATGCCGCGTACACACGGTCGGACTTTTCTATGCCGTGTACACATGGTCAGACTTTTCCACGGGAAAGCCTCCGTAGGAATGTCAACCGTATGTACGCGGCATTAGGAGCAAAATCGCTCCTCCGCCCCTAATGCCCCTATGCTTCGGCATATATGCTCTTTTTTGAACTGTGGTGGTGAAATCACCTCATACAGCATTGGAGTCGCGGCTTTATATATATCGTGGGAGCAAACGCTGTTGCTGTCACGCTAAATAAATCCGCACTGCAACTGAATGGCGTACCTGCTAAGCAAATGATGGTTAACATTAAAACAAAGTAACATTCCAGTATAACAGTAAGATCATACCATACCTGCAAAGCAAATACCTATAAAAAAACCATAGTAAAAAATAAAACATTTTTTAACGCAACCTGTGCCTAAAATATATATATGCCGAAGCATGGGGGCATGCTCCCGCAAAAAAGTTATGCCGCGTACGGTCGGACTTTTCTATGCCGCGTACACACGGTCGGACTTTTCCACGGGAAAGCATCCGTAGGAATGTCAACCGTATGTACACGGCATTAGGAGCAAAATCGCTCCTCCGCCCCTGCTGCCCCCATGCTTCGGCATATATGCTCTTTTTTTTAACTGTGGTGGTAAAAACACCTCCTACAGCACTGGAGTCGCGGCTTTATATATCGTGGGAGCAAACGCTGTTGCTGTCAAGATAAATAAGTCCGCGCAACAGCTGAATGGCGTACCTGAAAACAGTAAAGTAAATTACATACCTGAAAAGCAAGCATGAAAAAACACAACAACAATAAAACTTTGCAGAATAGAATACAGTAAAAAAGAGCAGAACAATACAGAGAGAATAGAGAGGGAGAGAACAATAAAACGACAACTTTTTTTTGTTTTTTATTTTTTCCTTTTTAACACTTTTTTTTGTAACTGTTCAACTTTTCGGTTCCAGGTTTGGGTCTCTCAAAATGCGATGGCATCTTGGGAGACCCTGTGTAAGTGTACTTAGCCTGTGTAATGTTTTGCCCTACACTAATAATTAACTCGTGTGTGGAAGCGTTCAAAACATTCCCCAATACAAAGACCAGGATTGTCAGGACAGCGGGGACAAAAATAACAGGTGTCACGCCTAAATCCGCGCTTTCTACAGACACGACATTTTCTTTGGGGGGCTCGTTGGGTAGGGGTACTCTCGAGGGCATACAAAAATGCCTCTCATGCAGTCGGCTTACTGCATTTGGTTGGGGATGGTAAGGTACAGTACCGCCTGGATACAGGAGTTCTGTGATGATCTCCTTCTGGAATGCAAGAAAGGATCCATTCTGTCCTGAAGCTCTGTATAAGACGTGAGCATTCAGTAGAGCCAATTGAAATAAATGTAGAGACACTTTTTTGTACCAGCGTCTCGTCTTACGGACAATATGATACGGCGCCATCAACTGGTCGTTGAGGTCCACCCCTCCCATGTTTTGGTTATATTCGTGGATACAGAGGGGTTTCTCCACCAGCAACACCAGTCGCCGTACGAATTTGTACTGTCGTGTCTGCGTGAAGGGTGGTAAGAACGAAAACATTCTTATTGTCCCGCCACTTCACAGCGAGCAAATTATTACTTCTGAAGCAGGCTCTCGCCCCCAGGCTAAGACGGGAATCTACAAGCCTCTGGGGGAAGCCCCGGCGATTAGGTCGCACGGTGCCACATGCTCCAATCTGATGATCGAACAGGTGACTAAAAAGTGGCACGCTGCTGTAATAATTGTCCACGTATAAGTGGTACCCCTTTCCGAATAAGGGTGACACCAAGTCCCACACGATCTTGCCAGCGCTCCCCATGTAATCTGGGCATCCTTCCGGCTCTACCTCACTATCTTTGCCCTCATAAACCCTAAAGCTCCATGTGTAGCCTGTTGCCCTGTCACAGAGCTTATAGAGCTTGACCCCGTATCTGGCACGCTTGTTGGGAAGGTACTGCTTGAAAGACAAGCGGCCAGAAAATTTAATCGGGGACTCGTCAACGCATACAACCTGCTGGGGATTAAACAAGGCTGCAAAACGTTCGTTGAAATGATTTATGAGGGGCCGAATTTTGTAGAGCCTGTCAAATTCAGGGTCTCCACGTGGACGACAAAGTGCATTGTCACTGAAATGCAGAAACCGCAGGATCGCCTCGTATCGTTTCCTGGCCATGTGAGCAGAGAACACGGGCATATGGTCGATGGGATGTGTGGACCAATACATCCGCAACTCCGGAAATTGGTGTATGCCCATGTTGAGGGTAAGGCCCAGAAAGGTTTTAAATTCGGAAACCTCAAGAGGTTTCCATTCTTTGGCAAGGAGAGACTGGGGGTTAGCGGCGATGTAGGTACCAGCATATAAATTACTCTGGTCCACAATAGATCTAAAGAGATCTTCCATGAAAAACAGCGAATAAAAATCAAGTGCCATAAAATTCGCTGTATCCACCTGAATACCGGGTTGGCCAGTGAATGGGGGAAGTACGGGTGCTGCAGAAGTGGTGGGGACCCAATCAGGATAGGCGAATTCTGCAGGAAGGGCACTATGGGCACGACGGGCCTGTCTTTGTCTTCTTCTTGGTGGCAGCGGGACACTACTTGTGCTTGCCACCTCGCCAGCTTGAACTGCACTTATGGGACTCGCTACGTCACCACGTGATACTGCAGTGCTGGATGAACGACCAGGGTGTACTAGGCCGCTGGTGCTTGCCAATCCACCAGAAGGAATGGCGGCGCTAGTACTGGCTCTCTGCTCCATACAAGGGTCCTGCGGTTCTTGCTGCTCAACAACATCAGAACGGGGTCGGGTACGCCTGGCCTTAGCAGGGACCACTACTCCGTCGTCCGAGCTATCTGACATGGAGCCGCTGTCATAAACAGGATCGTATTCTGAGCCAGATTCTGTCAGATACGTGACCTCCTCTTCTTCACTATCTGACATGCACAGAATCCTGACGGCCTCTTCACCACTGTACATTCGCTTTGCCATTTTGGGTTTTAAATTTAGTGGTACACTGGTGATGATTCACAGGTAAAAAAAGCACCTGACTATAGAAAGGAAAATGTAGAAAACGCTTCCAAAAAAAACTGTTAGCGATCGCAGGGATCAGGCCTGTCTCTACGAACGCTGCAGTTGTGTGTTGTGTTTTTGAAGTGACAGTGATCGATCGATACTGCAACCCGGGCAGAGGGGGAAAACGCAGGTGCTAGCGGGTATCTGGGCTGATTCCGCTAACAATGCGTTTTTGGGTACCCTAAACTGCTGGGTACGCTAGTATAGATCTGATCAGATATCGATCCGTTCAGATACTATACCACTAAGGGGGGTGTATGCTTTGTGGGTGTAAGCGGTACTGGCACTAACCTAACACTGCCTGGGGCGACGCAGACCCTGACTGACGCTAAAATTTTATTTATATCACCCGCCGGGCGATCAGGGGGTTAAACCTTTATTGGGTTATATACGGCGGGTGCCCTGATGCTATAAACAGCAAACTAACTAACCAGCGTCAACCGTAACACTTATACGGTGATCACTGGTGAAAGGGTTAACTAGGGGGCAATCAGGGGTTAAAAACTTTATTTATGGGGGTACCTAACGCTATAGAACTTGGCGGGGAACCTCAAAAAAAGCTAACTGCCTAGCGGCAACAGTGACACTAATACAGCGATCAGAAAATCGATCGCTTAGTGACACTGGCAATAGGGGTGAAAGGGTTAACTAGGGGGCAATCAGGGGTTAAAAACTTTATTTATTGGGGGTACCTAACACTATAGAACTTGGCGGCGAACCTCAAAAAAAGCTAACTGCCTAGCGGCAACAGTGACACTAATACAGCGATCAGAAAATCGATCGCTTAGTGGCACTGGCAATAGGGGGTGAAAGGGTTAACTAGGGGGCAATCAGGGGTTAAAAAACTTTATTTATTGGGGGTACCTAACGCTATAGAACCTGGCGGCGAACCTAAAAAAAAAACTAACTGCCTAGCGGCAACAGTGACACTAATACAGCGATCAGAAAATCGATCGCTTAGTGACACTGGCAATAGGGGGTGAAAGGGTTAACTAGGGCGGTGATCAAGGGGTTAAACCTTTATTAGGGGGGGTAGGGGGCTACCCTGGACCTAAAGGGGGCTAAAACTAACTGCCCTGACACTTTTTTCTGTAACACTGACACTAAATGCAGAAATCAGAAAATAAATGATCCCTGCAATCAGTGTCAATGTTACAGGAGACTGGGGGGGCGATCGGCGGTGACTGAAGGGGTTAAAAGGGGGTTAAATGTGCCTAATGTACAGGTGTCAGTGTGCTGTTAGGTGCAACTTACGATTGTGATGTCTTCTCTCCGCAGCGGTGGTCGATATGACCACCACGAGGAGAGAACACACACTTCCCTCTTCCTGTGTTTACACTAAACACAGGAAGAGGAGGGGGGAGTTCAGTCATTGGCTCAGAGCGATCGCAGAGGGGAAGCTGAAAACGGACAGCCGCCCCCTCATCACGGATCGCTTCTGGAGCCTACCGAACCGCCGCATGTACCGGGGGGGGGGGGGGGGGTCCAATCGGACACGTACAGGTACGCCAGGCAGGGACGTACAGGTACGCCAATGTGCCTGTACGTGCCATTCTGCCGACGTATATGTACAGGCGGCGGTCCGGAACCGGTTAATACGCATTCCCAGTATTGATATCCGTAAATTTATTATTAGTGGGAATGCTTTAATAAGCATTCCCAGTATTGATATTCGTTTTTTATTATTATTATTCCGTACGTTTTTTGGCTCTGCGTAACTTCGGCATACTTTCAGCTATTGAGACCATTCAACTATTAAAATGTTGGTCTCGTTCAGCTAACGATGGGACTTCTTCAAGTTTTTTTGTACTATTTATACTTTTTAAAATATTAAGCTTTTAGACACTTTTTTTTAACATTGAAGTCAATGAGAACATCCTTTTTCCCTTTGAAATCACATGCCCTGCCAAAAGTTTCAGCTCCTTCATACTTTCACTTACAGACACCAAACAAACTTTAAAGCGGTCACAAAATATTCAGGTATCCGGCTATGACTTTTCAGATTGATATCTTTTACGGTTTTTGTGAAAACGCAATTTACGTTTAGCGATTTTTTCAGAAAATGTAATCGGTTATAATGTAATCCTATGGAAGGGATTTAGAGTGTGCCATGTGACCTTTAGAGTGGAGATGATTGAAAAAAAAGTTATCTTTAAAAAAAGGGGAAACAAATTGCTCTCACGCCCACAAGATCTACTTGTCATACACAATTTATATATCAAAACGTAGGTATATTTGTCTGGTTTCAGGCAATGTTATCAGTTTTGTGATACGTATTTTATTTTTAGTTCCAGGAGCTTCTAAAGGACAAGAGGGACAAATAAACTCTCATTGACACTCATGTTAAAAAGACTTTAAAATGTTTCTGCAAAACACACAAAGACGCTCTTTTGTAAATCGCTGACATGGCCACATTTTTAAGTTTATCAACATAAATGTTATACCGATTTGTTCACAAAAGCCTTGTGTTTCAAACGGTGAAGCCGCTGTATCGATCGCATGTACGGTTGTGGATTTATTAAGTTTTGTTTGAAGGCTTCAATAACTGATTTTGTGTGTGGATGAAAGCGTTTCTAATGGTATTTTGATTCCCTAAATAGCTTTCCTTACCTCAGTGCAGTCCTCCTCCCCCACCTCATGTGGAGAAAGCCTCTTGAGGGGGGAGGGGCGACCAGGCAAGTCAGGACACTCTCTATATTGCAGATAGAGAAAGGAGCTGTGTGATATTAGGCTTTATAAGTACTGAAGGAACACTGCTTGTATGTCCTAAAGATACTGTAGTGGTTATGGTGAATGGCTTTTGTGCGGGCTCAGCAATTCAGCTATTCAGCATTCCCACTTGCATTTTCCTCAGGAAATGCATTGTTTAGTTCTTAATTTTAATTTTATTCCGTACGTTTTTTGGCTCTGCGTAACTTCTGCATACTTTCAGCTATTGAAACCATTCAACTATTAAAATGTTCGTCTCGTTCAGCTAACGATGGGACTTCTTCAAGTTTTTTTTTTACTATTTATACTTTTTAAAATATTAAGCTTTTAGACACTTTTTTTTAACATTGAAGTCAATGAGAACATCCTTTTTCCCGCTCCAAATCACACGTCCTGCCAAAAGTTTCAGCTCCTTCATACTTTCACTTACAGACACCAAACAAACTTTAAAGCGGTCACAAAATATTCAGCTATCCGGCTATGACTTTTCAGATTGATATCTTTTACGGTTTTTGTGAAAACGCAATTTACGTTTAGCGATTTTTTCAGAAAATGTAATCGGTTATAATGTAATCCTATGGAAGGGATTTAGAGTGTGTCATGTGACCTTTAGAGTGGAGATGATTGAAAAAAAAGTTATCTTTAAAAAAAGGGGAAACAAATTGCTCTCACGCCCACAAGATCTACTTTTCATACACAATTTATATATCAAAACGTAGGTATGTTTGTCTGGTTTCAGGCAATGTGATCAGTTTTGTGATAAGGATTTGACTTTTAGTTCCAGGAGCTTCTAAAGGACAAAAGCGACAAAACCACTCTCATTGACCGTCATGTTAAAAATTTTAAAAATGTTCCTGCAAAACACACAAAGACGCTCTTTTCTAAATCGCTGGCATGGCCACAATTTTAAGTTTATCAACATAAATTTCATATCGATGCGTTCACAAGGGCCGTGTCTTTCAAACGGTGAAGTCGCTGTATCGATCGCATGTACGGTTGTGGATTTATTAAGTTTTGTTTGAAGGCTTAATTCATGTATTTGGTCTGTGAATAAAAGGCGTTTGTAATGGTATTTCTTTCCATAAATAGCTTTCTACCTCAGTGCAATATTTCTCCTCACTGACCTGGGGGGGAGGGGAAACCTCTTGAGGGGGAGGGGCGACCAGGAAGTCAGGATACTCTCTACTTTGCAGATAGAGAAAGGAGCTGTGTGTCCTAAAGATAGTGTAGTGGTTATGGTGAATAGCTTTGGCGCGGGCTCAGTAATTCAGCTATTCAGCATTCCCACTCGCATTTTCCTCAGGAAATGCATTGTCTAGTTTAAAATCATGTTGTAAAAGAGATTTTTTTTTTTTTGGTACATGTAGTGCCCTGCAACCCATGACCTTTGTTTAACAATACCTTGGCTTTTAGCCTCGATTTCAAAGGTTCGGCTCCCATTGATTTTAATAGTGTTCAGAATCAAACTCGCCACAAATTTTTGTCTCATCATGACTACTAGTGACATTTTTTTTTTTTTTTTACTCATAATAAAGGGTTGTTTGCTCAGTTGTCTTCCTTGTGGCAATAACTCTGTGCTCCCTATGCATTTGTTTATCATGGGAATTTTCCAACAGCAATTTTCTTTAATTAAAAAAACAAAAAATGAAAAATGTGTTACCCCAACATTTCAAATTCCTTCTTTTGTGTAAAATCCCTTGTGTTACTGCCAGTCCCTCTTTTTTTTCTATTAAATACTGACCACACTAAGCAGGAGAACACACACATGGTCAGTTCTCTAGCTGTCCTGGGAACTCAGCCTGCTCTCTCAGCCTGTGATCACTTATATAGTTATTTTTTTCATCTATACACAAATGTTTTGCCTTTCATCTCTATTTTAAACTGAATGGGTTATATTATAAGGTGATCGTTGACAATAAAGGGTAAAAAAAACTGTGACTTAGCGTAGGGACTTAGTTTTAATAAAGTAAATAAGTTGCGTCAACGAGATGGCGTGGTGACGTCAGCACATACCTCCTCAGACACATTTCGTCATAGCTAACATTTTCAATGGGGAACGGGCAGCGTGCTGACTCACCACCTTATATATAGGTGTGGTATTATAATATGATATGGCACTACTAAAGCCACCTTAGTTATGGGCATCTTGATAGCATAGAAAAGGGAAACCTATTACAGTTAGGGATGAGCCGAAACAACCCCTGGTTCGGTTCGCATCAGAACCTTCAAACGGACTGAACGTTTTCGCAAACTTTAGAACCCCATTAAAGTCTATGGGACTCGAACGTTTGAAATCAAAAGTACTAATTTTAAAGGCTAATATGCAAGTTATTGTCCTAAAACGGGTTTGGGAACCCGGGTCTTGCCCCAGGGAACATGTATCAATGCAAAAAAAAGTTTTAAAAACTGCTGTTTTTTCGGGAGCAGTGATTTTAATGAGGCTTAGTGATTTTTTTTTAAATATTCCTTTAAATATCGTACCTGCTGGGTGTCTATAGTATGCCTGTGAAGTGGCACATGTTTAGACTTGTCCCTGCACAAAATTAAATTTCTATAGGAAAAAAGTCACTTAAAACTGCTTGCGGCTTTAATGTAATGTCTGGTCCCTGCAATATGGATGACAATCATTGAGAAAAATAGAATGGGTCCCCCCCTCCCTCCAGGTCATTACCAGCCCCTTTGGCCCTATATATTTTGAACAGCAGTATACAGGCGGTGCAAACAAGGCAGGGACTGTAGGTTTGTTGTTAAGTAGAATCTGTTTGTAATTTTGAACTGGTACTTTTTTAAAGTGTAGCTCCAGACAAAAAATCTATTTTAAAGCAGTAACATTTGTTTTGCTGTCTGTGCACATCTGTTCAGAAGATTTCACCTCACTTTCTGTCCCAAAAACAATTAGTTTTTTTTAGTGAAACAAGGTTTGGTTATAAAGCATCATTGGACAGGAGACACCTCTTACAGAAGAGAATTACCCTTCCTAGGGGTAGATTTCCTCTCACTTCCTGTTGTCTCCTTCCGTTTGCAAGTAGGAGTCCTTTGAAAGTTGGATGTTTGAAAGTAGGGGCCTGCCGTATATACTCTGCGGAAATTTGGGCCTTAGGTGTTGGTGTTGCCACAACACTGCAACCCCTCAGATACTCTAGTTCAGTGGTTCTCAACCTGGGGGTCGGGACCCCCTCGGTCAAATGGTGATTTGCCAGGGGTCACCAAATCCTGGGCTGTTCCTGAAGCCTGTACCGCTTCCAGCTTTTATGCGGCTGCCCAGTAGGGTTGTCCCTGGAGCCTGTGGCTGCCTAGCAGGGCTGTTCCTGGAGCCCACGGCCACCCGTAAAGCCTCTTTGCAGCGGGCTTTTCAGTTCACGGCATGGCTGGGGGGCAGAGATTAGAGGTCCGATGACTGGTGAGGATTGTGAGGTGGGAGGGGCTGGAGGAGACCCTATCGCCTGATTTCAGCATTGGTGTCACTGCAATAAGACACCACAAAGTTGGAGACACAGTGGGTAACACTACCCATGATTATAGTTCCCATTAAAAGTCTCCACTACAGTTCTCAGATCAGCAGATGACCTTGATCAAGAGCACCTAAGTTGGCTGTTCAGAAATCCCCCTGCATTGCCACTCATCCCATTCCCCCCACCAAGGAGTAAGATAAGGCATACAAATAGAGAATACATGGAAGGGAGAGGAAACAAGGGGCAGGAAGAAAGAAAAATGGAGAGAAAGAATAGAAGAAAAAACAAAAAAGATGGTTAGAGAGAGGGATAGGGAAAAAAAAAATAGGATAGCCAGAGATAAAAGGGTAAGAATGGAGAACAAAGAGAAAGAGTGGTACATCCTAAAATGTACCATGTGAGGTTTTAATACTTGTGATGCAATTGCCTATATATGCTCCAGTTTAATTCTCCCTGCTAATTTAATGCTGTGGGTTAGAGGTAACAGGTGTTTTCATGTGTGATTCATCTCTCTCTGTAAAGACTGTTCATATGTTAAATAAGGCTAGCTTTTGAAAGGCCTTTAATTGTGTGATAACACTGTCTAAAAACCTATTGATGCTCAGAGGTGTTACTAGGTGTCAAACTGGATGCAGACGAAACGTCTGCCTAGGAAACTCAAGGGTGTGAAGGTGGTTTGTTGTTATGCTGTTTAAGGAATGTGCAGTGAGTGTGTGTGATCATGTCTAAACATGATAATTGTCGGTCGGTGCCGACCTGTCTAGAATGTTTTAGTAATTAGCCTAAGGCCCCGTACACACCATAGAATCCATCCGCTGAAAAATCCCAGCAGATGGGTTTCAGCGGATAGATCCTATGGTGTGTACACGCCAGCGGATCTGTTTCCGCGGATATTTCTCCCCTGGGATGGATTCCAGCAGATCGAATATTTGCTGACATGCCAAGCAAATCCATCTGCTGGAATCCATCCCAACGGATGGATCCGCTGGTCTGTATAGACTCACCGGATCCATCCGTCCGAAGGGATCCCCCGCATGCGTCGTAATGATTCGACGCATGCGTGGAATTCCTTATATGACAGCGTCGCGCACGTCGCCGCGTCATAATTGCGGCGACGGCGCGACACGTCATCGCCAGAGGATTTCGGCGCGGATTTCAATGCGATGGTGTGTACACTCCATCACATGAAAATCCGCCGAAATCCTCGAGAGGATTTATCCGCGGAAACGGTCCGCTGGACCGTATTCGCGGATAAATTCTCTCGTGTGTATGGGGCCTTAGTGTGTGATTAGGGGGGGTGGAGATTTCATTGTTGCTTCAATGTCTTGGACTGTATAAAAAGCTGAGAAGAAAACCATTAAAGTGTGTTGTTCCAGCAGTAAGCTTGTCTCATGTGTGGCTTTCTGGGCGACTATTGGGGTAATTTTGGGGTGATTTTCGTTATGGGAAGAAGGGAACGTTGACGGGGATATCATTGTAATACCGTCACAATACTGTACGAGTGGAAGGGACTCACGGAGCGCTAAATTTTCGTAGGTTAGGGTCGCAAATTGCTTGTCTTGCCTTGGGTGCTGACAACCCACGCTACAAAAATAATTTTACTGTTGGGGGTCATCACAACTTGGGAAATTTTATCAAGGGGTCATGGCACTAAACGGTTGAGAACCACTGCTCTAGTTAGAGCACAGGAATGAGCCCTGCTGCAAAGTATTGCATCAAAAATTGTAATTACACGCCCCTGTTAAACAGGGGAAGAACAATTGGGCCTTAGCAACTGGTGGCGGTGCCCAGAACCAAAAATGTTCTTAAAAGCTATCAGCATGATCATTGAGGAGGAAAAGGATAGTCACTCAGCATGACAGGATAGTCACTCAGCATCAGCATAGGCAGTCTTGAAGGGATCTGACATTTCCAAAAAAAAAATATTCAGTTACATCAGGTGCTTGGTAGCTGGTGGTGAGCCAAGCCTGATTCATTTTTATGAAGGTCAGTTGATGGACCGAGTCGGTGGAGAGGCACACCCTGTGATCAGTTACAAAGCCTCCAGCAGTACTGAGAGTGCGTTCAGAAAGAATGCTGGATGCAGGACAGGCCAGTAGCTCAATTGCATACTGTGCAAGCTCTTACATAGTTAGTCAGGTTGAAAAAAGACACAAGTCCATCCAGTTCAACCACAAAAAATAAAAATATAAAACACAGTAAAATCCTATACACCCAACTCCATACCCACAGTTGATCCAGAGGAAGGCAAAAAACCCCAGCAGAGCATGATCCAATTTGCTACAGCAGGGGAAAAAATTCCTTCCTGATCCCCCGAGAGGCAATCGGATTTACCCTGGATCAACTTTACCTACACATCTTAGTACTCAGTTATATTCTGTACATTTAGGAAATAATCCAGGCCTTTCTTAAAGCAATCTACTGAGCTGGCCAGAACCACCTCTGGAGGGAGTCTGTTCCACATTTTCACAGCTCTTACTGTGAAGAAACCTTTCCGTATTTGGAGGTGAAATCTATTTTCCTCTAGACGTAAAGAGTGCCCCCTTGTCCTCAGTGTTGACCGTAAAGTGAATAACTCAACACCAAGTTCACTGTATGGACCTCTTATATATTTGTACATGTTGATCATATCCCCCCTTATTCTCCTCTTTAGTTCTTCTAATCTTTCCTCATAGCTGAGCTCCTCCATGCCTCTTATCAGTTTGGTTGCCCTTCTCTGCACTTTCTCCAGTTCTCCGATGTCCTTTTTGAGAACTGGTGCCCAAAACTGAACTGCATATTCCAGATGAGGTCTTACTAATGATTTGTACAGGGGAAAAATTATATCTCTGTCTCTAGAGTCCATCCCTCTCTTTATACAAGAAAGGACTTTGCTCGCTTTGGAAACCGCAGCTTGGCATTGCATGCCATTATTGAGCTTATGATCAACTAAAACCCCCAGATCCTTCTCCACTACAGATCCCCCCAGTTGTACTCCCCCTAGTATGTATGATGCATGCATATTCTTAGTCCCTAAGTGCATAACTTTACATTTATCAACATTAAACCTCATCTGCCACTTAGTCGCCCAATTAGACAGAGCATTGAGGTCGGCTTGTAAATTGGAGACATCCTGCAAGGACGTTATTCCACTGCATAGCTTGGTGTCATCTTCAAAGACAGAAATGTTATTTTTGATCTCAGACCCAATATCATTTATAAATATATTGAAAAGTAAGGGTCCCAGCACTGAACCTTGGGGTACACCACTGATAACCTTGGATCATTCAGAGTAAGAATCATTAACCACGACTCTCTGAATTCTGTCTTTCAGCCAGTTTTCTATCCATTTACAAACTGATATTTCCAATCCTGTAGACCTTATCTTACACATGAGCCGTGTGTGCGGACGCTTTTGCAAAATCCAAATATATCACGTCCACAGCCACGCCTCTGTCCAGGGTTTTACTTACCTCTTCATAAAAGGAAATCAGGTTTGTCTGACAACTTCTGTCTTTCATGAATCCATGTTGTCTGCTGCTTAAATAGTTTTTTTCCAGCAAGAACTCATCCATGTGGTCTTTTATTAAACGTTCCAGTATCTTCCCAACTATAGAAGTTAAACTAACAGGTCTATAGTCACTTGGTAAAGACTTTGTTCCCTTTTTAAATATGGGCACCACATTGGCCCTGCGCCAATCCCGTGGTACTATTCCTGTCTTTAATGAGTCCCTAAATATTAGATACAGTGGCTTTGAAATGACAGAGCTCAACTCACCTAGGATCCGTGGATGGATGCCATCAGGTCCAGGTGCTTTATCCACCTTTATTCTGTCTAAATATTTCTGGACCATATCACTTTTAAACCATTGTGGATTTGAGGCTGTGTCACTCCCACCCCCATTTTGGACATGAGCTCCCCCATGCTCCATTGTATACACAGAGCTGAAGAAAACATTTAATAAATTTGCCTTCTCTTTGTCCCCAGTCACCCACTCTAGATTATTTTGTAAGAGGCCTACATGCTCAGACTTCACCTTTTTACTATTAATATATTTAAAGAATTTTTTGGGGTTTGTCCTACTATCTTTTGCAATCTGTCGTTCGTTTTGAATTTTTGCATCCTTGATTTCCTTTTTGCATATCCTGTTATATTCTTTGTAACATTTAAACAACACTAGTGTTCCTTCATTTTTATATTTTTTAAAAGCTACTTTCTTATTGTTTATAGCTATTTTAACTTTGACCGTGAGCCACTACTCTGGATGTCAAGCGCCTTGAGGCGATTAAGTTCGCATTTGCTGCGCTATACAAGTTACTCACTCACTCACATAGGTTTTATTTTTAGCCTTTTAAACTTATTGCCCATGGGAACATACTTTGCAGTGAGGTTCCACACAGTCTTTTTGAAGAATTCCCATTTCTGTTCTGTGTTCATCTGTGCCAATAGTCCCTCCCAGTCCAAGTCCTGGAGAACAGCCCTCATCCTTGGAAAATTTGCTCTCTTAAAATTTAGTGTTTTAATATTTCCTGTATGTATTTCTTGCTTATAGTTAACATTAAATGAAATCATGTTATGATCACTGCTACCCAGGTGTTCCTTTATCTGAACATTAGTAATAAGCTCTGCATGGTTTGAGATTATCAGGTCCAACAGGGCATCATTCCTAGTTGGGGCCTCAATAAACTGCACCATAAAATTGTCCTGCAATAGGTTTTTAAATTTTTGTCCTTTAACTGTCCCAGAAGTGCCATTAATCCAGTCAATTTCTGGGTAGTTAAAATCCCCCATTATTATCACCGTCCCAGACCTTGCAGCCCTTTCCATCTGTGCAAGGAGCTGAGTCTCCACCTCCTCATTAACATTGGGTGGTTTATAACAAACTCCAATGATTAATTTTGAACTACGCACATCTGTATGCAGTTCCACCCATAATGCTTCAGCCTCATCACACTCTCCATCAACCAGGTTCTCTTTCACGCTTGCTTTGAGGTCACTTCTCACATAGAGACAGACCCCTCCACCTTTCCTTTTTACCCTGTCTTTCCGAAAGAGAGCATAGCCAGGAATATTAATAGCCCAGTCATGTAAGGATTGAAGCCAAGTTTCAGCAATACCCATTACATCATAGCTCTCCTCATGCACCAGAGCTTCCAGCTCACCTGTTTTGCTTGGCAGACTTCTGGCATTGGTGAACAAACACTTAAATGTATTGTTACATTTTTCTCTGGTGTTTTTCATCTAATTTATAGTAGTACAAATGGCACTATTATTTCCAATGGCTGTTTGCAACATGGGAACTTTCTTGTCACCTGCCATAACCCTCCCCCCATCTATCCCCATTCCACTCTCCATTAATGTCTGACCACTAACTGACCTGTCTGCTCGATGTAATTCTAATTCACCCTCCCCCTCAATCCTAGTTTAAATACTCCTCCAGCATTCCCATAAACCTCTCCCCCAGCACAGCAGACCCCCTTCCATTCAAGTGCAAACCGTCTTTAGCATATAGGTTGCACCCCAATGAAAAGTCAGCCCAGTGCTCTAGAAACCCAAATCCCTCCTTCCTACACCAGGTCTTTAGCCATGCATTCAGCTCTCTAATCTCCCCCTGCCTTTCCTGTGTTGCGCATGGCACAGGCAATATTTCAGAGAATATCACCTTGGAGGTCCTTCACTTCATCTTGCAGCCTAGTTCTTTAAATTGATTCTTAAGGAGCCTCCACCTTCCATGTATACTGTCATTGGTTCCAACGTGGACCAAGACAGCTGGGTCATGCCCAGCCCCTCCCAGTAATTTATCCACCCGGTCCACCACATGCCAAACCCTGGCACCAGGGAGACAGCAAACCATTCTGTTGAAGCGAACCTGGCGACAAATTATTCTATCAGTCCTTCTGATTATAGAATCCCCTATTACCACCAACTGTCTAGGCCTACCTGCACTCCCCTCCCCACCTCTACTAGATGGGTTGCTCTCCCGGCTGTTAGGGGTAGCAGTAACATCTAGGGCTGCCACCTCTGTGTTTGCCACCTCCACATCATCACCCAACTTGGAAAATTTGTTTTGATGCACAAATACAGGACTGGCCTTCCCTTTCTTCACGCCCCTTCCAATGCCACTCTACCTGCATAAACCCATCTCCCTATCTGATAATCCTGACTTGCCCCTCCACCCTCCACATCAACCTTACTGACCACTTGCTCAGCGAGCAGAGGACCCCTTTCAAGGTTGTCATTTCTACCCAGTGTTGCAACTTGCTCCTCCAGATCTCTAATACGAGCATCCAGAAGGTCAACCTGCTCACATCTGTCACAGCGGTATCCATCTTGGAGCTGTTGCACCAATTTTGCATACATGTGACACACTGTGCACTGAGCAAAACCTTCAACCCTGCTAGCACTCATTTCCCAGTTACAATATAATTACTTGTATGAAGATTAAGATGATACTTACAGTTTTAGAAGACTCCTGTCTTAACTCTTGTTTTAAACTCCTGGTTTTTAACTTTTCCACTTGTATTCAAGCTCTGGCCAGTGATCCATCCTCAAGACCCTGTAACCCAGAGGATTTTCAGTGGGAAAGGTGTCCAAGTCTGATCTTGCCCCTAGGTATTCCCGCACTATGTAAAACAGACACTGGCAATGGTTGCTGGAACCTTGGGAATGCGGACTAAAAAATTGTCTGAGCACATCGGTCAGACGGCCACCTTCTCCACCGCTCCTTCTTTGACTGACCGAAGCCTCAGCAACACGTTGTCCAGGACCAGGATTTTGTAACCTCCCAGTCTCTGGGAACGCGTTGCACATACCTTTCTGCAAGGCCTCCCGAAGATGTTTCATCTTCTGCTCCCTCTGCGCCGGCAGGATAAGGTCTGCAACCTTACCCTTGTAACATGGCTCAAGGAGGGTTGCCAGCCAGTAATGATCCCTCTCCTTGATAAGATGAATAGGAGGATCCTTCCGCAGGCTTTGCAGGATCAGGGAGGCCATACAGCATAGGTATGCTGAGGCATTCAGTGCAGAGTCCTCTGGGTCACTGAGGACAACATGATCTGCAGCCACCTCGTCCCAGCCATGTACAAGTCCATGGGTTTCTTGGGACTGTAATTGATCCCTTGAAGACTGCTACTGATCCTCCTCCTCGTCCTCTTCCTGTGTGATAGGCGGGCAAGCAGGAACAATGTCTGGATAAAGGGGGCCTTCAGAGGTAAGGAAATCCTCCTCTTCCTCCCTCTGTTCTTGCTCACCATCCTCGTGGCCTCCTTAAATAGTGACAGGACAGTGCATGCATCCCTGATCATGGCCCACTAGTGTGGGGAAAAAAAACAAGCTCCCCTGACCCTGTCCTGGTGCCATATTGGCACAGATACTCATTGATTGCCCTCTGCTGCGTGTGCATCTGCTGCAGCATGGCCAACGTAGAGTTCCACCTGGTGTGCATGGCACAGATTAGGCAGTTCTTGGGGAGGTTGCATTACTTTTGAAAGGTCAGCCAGCCAAGCACTGGCATTATATGACTGTCGGAAATGCACACCGAGTTTCCTGGCCTGCTTCAGGACATTTCGTAAGCCCGGGTACCTGCCCAAGAACCGCTGCACCACCAAGTCAGTTGTCCCTGTCAGAGGGTGGAGAGGAGGTTGGTGCCATTGTCGCAAAACACCATTCCTGGCTTAAGCTGGCATGGCGTCAACCACCTCTGAGCCTGCCCCTGCAAAGCTGACAGAACCTTTGCTCCAGTGTGGCTCCTGTCCCCCAAGCACACCAGCTCATGCACTGCATCTTTTTGCCTGTGTGCCTGCGTAGCCCCTTAAACACCTACAGAGCACCGCTGGTTCTGAGGACAAATCAGCACAGGAAGAGGAGGAGGAGGGGGTGGAGGAGAGAGGTGTGTCACAATCACCAGTAGTAGCATTTTGGAGGCGTGGTGGCGGAACAACCTTCAACCTTGTCCTGCATCCTTCCCAGCTGCCATCAGAGTCACCCAATGTGCCGTGAAAGATAGGTAATGTCCCTGTCTATGCCTGCTGGACCATGAGTCAGCAGTAATATGCACCTTACCACTGACCGCCCTGTCCAGCGAGGCATTGACATTGCCTTCCACATGCCGGTAGAGAGCCGGAATCGCCTTCGGTGAGAAAAAGTGGCGTTTGGAAACCTGCCACTGAGGTTCCGCACATTCCACAAACTCACGGAAGAGGGTAGAGTCTACCAACTGAAAACCCAGCAGTTAAAATGCTAGCGATTTAGCTAAGCTAGCATTCAACCACTGGTCATGTGGATGCCTGGGAGAGAACTTATTTCGGCACTGCAGCGGCTGGGGCAGGGAAAATTGCCTGGTACAATCTGACGTTGATGTACTAATAGTAGATTGCCCACAAGTACTTGGCTGTGACTCACCCAATTCTACACCTTCAGTCCTATCAGTGCAGGCTTCAGAGAGGACTGAAGGTATAGTGGGGTTGGAGATCCCAGCTGATGAGGAGCAAGGAGAGGTCTGCTTTGTCATTTGGTGTGGGTCTTTGAGGTACGCTTGCCAACAAACTGCATGGCAGGTCGACATGTCTGGTCAAGCATGTGGTGCCCAAGCGGGTGATGTTTTGGTCACACGAGATACACTTGCGACATATGTTGCAAATAGCAGCGGTGCGATCTGATGCACTTGTCTCAAAAAAGGCCCACACCAAAGAACTTTTGGAATAACGCATAGAGACAGCAGCTCTGCGTTGTGATGCAGTCGGTGTGTTGCACTTAAGCTGGCCCCTGGAGGGCATCCTGCCTCGTTGGAGATGTGCCTCCTCCTCTCTCCCATCAGGCACCCACGTGGAGTCAGTGGCCTCATCATCCCCTCTCTCCTCATCACTGTAGAAAACCTGGCAGTATGCTGCAGCTGGGGGAACATGACTGCCAGCTTGCTGTCTTTCTTGGGCACCCCCTCTCTCTGGGTTCACGCTACTGCCTTCCTCTAGCTGTGTACCATCATCGGAGCCTTCAAAATGCTGTGCATCCTCCTGCAGCATGTACCCAACACTGTGGTCAAACAGTTCGGGGGACACCTCAGGAAGACATGGAGGGGCTAGGGAAGGAGTGACTGATGCCATTGTGCAGAGGGAAGAGGCCGCGTTGGCAGCTGCTTTGCCAAAGTACCCTGAGCCTGGGTGAGAGAGGATGAGGGCGGCTTGGTCATCCACTCTACCAAGTGTTCAACATGTTGCGGCTCAACACAGCTAGCTGCCGAAAAAAGGGACAAGCATGTCCCGCGGCCAGGTGCTGATGAGGATGCACAGTGTCCATGACCAGCACTGTTGCCTCTAGACGCAGAGCCTGCTTGCCCTCCTTTTTTATCGGCTTGTGACTCTCTGCCTCTCCTTGTTGTCCTTCCAGACATACTAATGGCCTGCAGGGAGATGTAGCTGCACAAATACTGACAATACTTGCTGATCACTGCCTGTGATATTAATATGAGAACACCAGCAAATGTATTTACGTAGCTTTAGGTGCACACTGTGCAGAGGACACAGTACACCAAGTGAAATACTTGCTGATCAGTCACTGCCTGTGGTATTAATATGAGAACACCAGCAAATGTATTCACATAGCTTTAGGTGCACACTGTGCAGAGGACACAGTACACCAAGTGAGAATACTTGCTGATCAGTCACTGCCTGTGGTATTATGAGAACACCAGCAAATGTATTCATGTAGCTTTAGGTGCACACTGTGCAGAGGACACAGTACACCAAGTGAGAATACTGCAGCTTGCACAATCACCTACCTGTCTGTCAGTATATTAGGAAGAGCATACAGGAACGGATCTATCTAAACTCAATACAGTGTATAAATATATATACAACACCTGGGATGCATTTATATCCTTTACACACTGTAACTGTCTCGCCTGCCTGCCTGCTCGCTCTATTTAACTCAAAATAAATGATACTCTCTCTCTCTCTCGATCTGTCTTTAACCACCACAACACACTACACAAGGCCGCCACGAATGGTCGAACATACGATGTTCGAGTCGAACATGAGTTTGACTCGAACACAAAGCTCATCCCTAATCACAGTCTATCTGATTATAGATGTACAGCGAATCGGTCAAACAGCAAATTATTATAAACAATAAGACCACTCATCTATACAATATGATTAAACTTTTTTTTTTAAAAAGAGGAAGAAAAAAAGAATAAAAAATTATTATCTAGTGAATGTTTATCACTTTTAAAGTGAAACAAACACTAATGATTACCAATTCATGGTGTTCGGGGTATTAGCTACAACCCCAAAGACAGCACAAACTGGATTTATACAAAAAACAAATCAAAAATGTTTATGTATATATAGTGTGATCAACAGTGTGTCCTATTAGACAAATCACACACACACACATATATATATATATATGACACTTAATAGTTCAAATTACACTAAACTATAAGTATGTAAGTGGCATATGACATTATGCACTCAAAATCAAACCGTGAATATATGTGCAATATTCAGTGGAAAATATCATTGTAAATGCACATCCACAATGATAAAAATATGCGATGCATACTAGCTCATTATCCTTTGTCTTGCTGGTTGTCTTTTTTTTATTTTTTTTTAACAAAAGGGTTTACTTCCTCTTTAATGTGTGCAAAGAATCTGAGTCGGAGAGTAAATCTCAAATGTTTTCTTCTGCTTAGAGCAGGAAAAAAATTAATTTTTTTAAGTGGTGCAAAGGCAGCACTTTTGCTTTCTATCTCCCTGGATCTTTCTTCTCAGCTGTTCTCCCAAAATAGCTTGCCAGGGATTGAGTCAGTCCAAGTCTAATTTCTTCCTAATGAGTGGCAAGGGGTAGCATGTGGAAAAACTAAATTTAGAAAGTGTTGGCTTGTGGAATGAAGGGACAAAGGAGAAAACTGGTAATAAAAGATAAGACCTTAGGCAGAATATTACAGACTATAGGAGCGAATGGGAAAATGTAGTGAAGGTTATGTTTACAGGAGATTTAGAAAGAGAAGACTTTCATCAGAAATGGCACAAACTGTTTCTGTGACAGATATAAATGTGCTTCAGACATGTTTACACTTCTTTAAAAACAAACTGCTGTTGCTGCTATTGGAGTTGTGTGAAATGCTTGTGTAAGTCGGGAGCCTGTTCGTGGTGCAGTATTTTTTTTGCTTTGAATCTAAATGAAATGGAACTTGTGTGACCTTGGAACTGATTTAAAAGGATCAGGAGTGGGAGTTGCCTGTAGTTTTTTTTCACAGTTTTGGATTTGAAGTGCGGTGAATTGGTGCAGACACTTGGAGTGCATCAAGTGCCAAGTAAGGTAATGTCAGTTTCCTACATCCAAGTTGTTCAATTAAAATAGATTTTTTATTTTATTCTTTATGCACAGAATTTTTGCTGTGAACAAGTAACAATCATGTTTTTTTTTTTTTTTATTCCTTCACTAAATTCAGGAATAAAGACTGAGAAAATACTTATACTAAAATATTTATAATATTTCAGTAAAGTCTGTTGTTAATTAGTCTTTATCAAATGGATAATGTTTATATATATATATATATATATATATATATATATATATATATATATATATATATATATATATATATATATATATATATATATATATATATAAATGTATATATATATAATATTGATTTCAATGTTTTTTGGCCTTAATGCAGTATTTGGTAATTTCTAGTTGTTTTTTTACTGATTATTGCTGAAGGAAAGAATGACTAAAATAAATGTTTACAGGCAATGAAAAAAATTAGCATTTTTTATGTTGGTCTTGTTGAGAATATATTAAGAAAAGGGAAATCAATACGTACAAAACTGTGGTTTACAGTGATTGTAATGTCCTTTTTTACTATAATGTCTGGAATTCCTTTTTTTATATCTATGCATTAAGATAACAAAACACTTTTGTGTGTAGCAGCTACCCCAGCACTTACTTACCTGAGCCCCATCTCTTTCCAGCGATGCCCATGAATGTCAAAGCCGTCCGGGACACTCCCAATTGACTGAGAGACAGCAGCGGTGCCATTGGCTCCCACACCTGTAAATTAAAATCAGTCAGACAATAAGTGGAAAGAGGTGGTCGTGCCGTGGCTTTGTGTCTGAATGGACACATGGAGGTGCGACTCGGCTCCAGTGCCCCATAGGAAGATGCTGACTGGTGGGGCACTTTATAGGAGGGAGGGGCTAGGAGCAGCAAAGAGGGACCCGAGAAGGAGGAGGATCTGGGCTGCTATGTACAAAGGGAATGCACAGAGAATGCAAGTATAACATGTTTATTTTTATTATTTTCTTTAAGCATGACTTTACAAGCTCACATAATTTGTAATAAAAACATATTTGCCATTCTGAAGCTTTCCTCGAACCACTTTGCATATTATTTTATATATATATATATATATATATATATATATATATATATATATATATACTGTGATTCTGTACTTGCCAAATATGCTGCAAAAATCTCCCCCCACTGAGTCTGACTGCAGCCATTTTTAACTGTGGGCAGCTGAAGCTGCTGCCTGTTCACTTCCTGGATTTACACAGACACACCTCCAGGACTGCAGCTCTCATTGTCCCTCTTATGCCTCTTCTCCCCTCCCTTCCTGGCAAACTTTCACAAGAGAGAGGGAGAGATGCACATGATGTCATAAGCCTAAAGCCTCTTACACACGATCGGACTTCCATCAGACAAATCTGTGGATTTTTGTTCGAAGGGCGTTGTTTGTGAACTTGTTCTGCATACAGACGGCAGAACATTTTTAGCCAACATACACCAGACCACATGTTTTTTCAGCTCTTTACCGCCACCCTTTGGGCAACTTCTGCTATTGTCTGTTGTTTAACATTCTACATATTTTTGGTAATAAAAATCGCAATAAGTGTATATTGATTGGTTTGCGCAAAAGTTATAGCGTTTACAAAATAGGGGATAGTTTTATGATTTTATATATATATATATGTGTGTATGTGTGTGTGTATATATATATATATGTATGTGTGTGTGTATATATATATATATATATATATATATATATATATATATATATATATATTACTAGTAATGGCGGTGATCTGCAATTATTATTGAACTGCGATTTTGCGGTGGACAGATTGGACTCTTTTGACAAATTGTGGGGACTATTGACCACTATACAGCGATCACTGCTATAAAAATGCACTGATTACTGTATAAATGTCACTGTCAGGGAAGGGGTTAACACTAGGGGGCAATAAAGGGGTTAACTGTGTTCCCTAGGTGTGTTCTAACTGTTCCTACAGTGTCTTAAACAGCCGATGTACAGTTACGGCGGCTCGCCCAGGGGTGCCATTCTACAGCAGTAAAACTGCAGTGGCTGGTCGGGAACCAGGTGAAAAATCAGGTGGGAAAAAAAATGGGCACTTATTATTTTTTTTTTTTGGAGGAGCCTAGTAAGCATTGCACCCACATTCAGCAGATTACGGGTGAAAAGCAGGGATCTTGCAGGCCATCAGTGTAAGCTGTCTGCTCTTACCTTGTATGAACAGGCAGTTACAGAGTGACAGGAAGAATCAATGAACTACCTAGAGAGCTTGACGGCACCCTGATAGTTCATTGAGAAATGCAAGCTGGCAGCCACAAAGAATGTGGTCACGTGTTTTCAAATTTGAACTTGGCATTTAAGTGTCTTTTTTTGAGGTCCCAAAACTTAGCATGGGATCCTCAGGTTTGTAATAGACTCTCTCAGGGATGCGTGTCCCCAACTTTGCAGTACATTAACTCTACTTCACTTTTGCTGTGGTGCTTAATGCTACCAGTTTGTGGTCCTTATAGTTGGCCTGTCTGACACTGAGGAGCAGGTTATCCCTGGCCTGGTGGCTCAGGAATCTGGCTCTAAGGTTGTGAAAATACTTTTTCCTGATGTCTTGAAAGTTCCTAACAATAGTGATGTCGCAAACCTAAAATTTTCGGTTCGCGAACGGCGAATGCGAACTTCCGCAAATGTTCGCAACCGGGCGAACCGCCATAGACTTCAATGGGCAGGCACATTTTAAAACCCACAGGGACTCTTTCTGGCCACAATAGTGATGGAAAAATTGTTTTAAGGGGACTAACAACTGGACTGTGGCATGCCGGAGGGGGATCCATGGCAAAACTCCCATGGAAAATTATGTAGTTGTCGCAGAGTCCGTTTTTAATCCATAAAGGACATAAATCACCTAACATTCATAAATTATTTGGAATAATGTGCTTTAAAACATCAGGTATGATGTTGTATCGATCAGGTAGTGTAAGGGTTAGGGTTACAGACAGGGTTAGTGTTACAGGTAGGGTTAGGGTTAGGGTAACAGATAGGGTTAGGGTTACAGACAGGGTTAGGGTTACAGATAGGGTTACAGTCTGTAACCCTAACCCTGTTTGTGACCCTAACCCTAACCCTGTCTGTAACCCTATCTGTAACGCTAACCCTATCTGTAACCCTAACCCTGTCTGTAACAGGGTTAGGGTTCACAGTGACAGACCAAACTCTGACAGACCAAACTCCCCATTTAACGCACAGCAAACAACCGCAAACAGTCCATTTGCACAACCGCGAACTCCCCATTTACACAAGGTTGGATACCAAGCTAGCCATGTCCAGTTCCTTGTCCTCACTGATCTCACTGAAGGTCTGTTCTTCCTCCCAGCCACGTACAACACCACGGGTACCAGATAGGTGACAGCAAGCACCCTGGGATGCCTGCTGTGGTTGGTCTTCCTCCTCCTCTTCAAAGCCACATTCCTCCTTTGACTCCTCTTCCTCACACTCCTCTTCCAGCGTTTCTGCAGGTCCAGCAAGCGATGCTGATAAGGCTGTTTCTGGTGGTGATGGTGACCACAACTCTTCCTCTTCCTCTTCACGCTCATCTACGGCCTGATCCAGGACTCTTCGCAGGGCACGTTCCAGGAAGAAAACAAATGGGATGATGTCGCTGATGGTGCCTTCAGTGCGACTAACTAGGTTTGTCACCTCCTCAAAAGGACACATGAGCCTACAGGCATTGCGCATGAGTGTCCAGTAACGTGGCAAAAAAATTCCCAGCTGCGCAGACGCTGTCCTAGCACCCCGGTCATACGAATACTCGTTGACGGCTTTTTCTTGTTGGAGCAGGCGGTCGAACATTAGGAGTGTTGAATTCCAACGTGTCGGGCTGTCGCAAATCAAGCGCCTCACTGGCATGTTGTTTCGCAACTGCATATCTGAAAAGTGTGCCATGGCTGTGTAGGAACTCCTGAAATGGCCACACACCTTCCTGGCCTGCTTAAGGACGTCCTGTAAGTCTGGGTACTTATGCACAAAGCGTTGTACAATCAGATTCAACACATGTGCCATGCACGGGACATGTGTCAACTTGCCCAAATTCAATGCCGCCAACAAATTGCTTCTGTTGTCACACACCACTTTGCCGATCTCCAGTTGGTGCGGAGTCAGCCACTGATCCACCTGTGCGTTCAGGGTGGACAGGAGTGCTGGTCCAGTGTGACTCTCTGCTTTCAGGCAAGTCAACCCCAAGACGGCGTGACACTGTCGTATCCGGGATGTGGAATAGCTCCTGGGGAGCCGGGGGGGGGGGGGTGCAGTTGATGTGGAGCAAGATGCAGCAGCAGAAGAGGACTCAGCCGAGGAGGTTATCGAAGAGGATGGAGTAGGAGTAGTAGAGGAGGTGGCAGCAGACCTGCCTGCAAGTCGTGGCAGTGTCATCAACCCCTCTGCAGAGCCACGCATTACATGCTTGGCAGCCGTCAGCAGGTTTACCCAATGCGCAGTGTAGGTGATATACCTGCCCTGACCGTGCTTTGCAGGCCAGGTATCAGTGGTCAGATGGACCCTTGCCCCAACACTGTGTGCCAGGGATGCCATGACCTCCTTTTGCACAATAGAGTACAGGTTGGGGATTGCCTTTTGTGAAAAGAAATTTCGGCCGGGTACCTTCCACTGCTGTGTCCCAATAGCTACAAATTTTTTGAAGGCCTCAGACTCCACCAGCTTGTATGGTAAAAGCTGGCGGGCTAATAGTTCCGACAAGCCAGCTGTCAGACGCCGGGCAAGGGGGTGACTCTCAAACATGTCCTTGACAGACATCTGACTGTGGGCAGATGAACAGGAACTGCTCAAGGTGAGAGACGAAGTGGTGGATGGTTGAGAGGGGGCAAGGAGGACAGCAGTGGTTGACGTGACTGAAGATGCTGCACCAGGAGGAGGATGGTGGCTTTGAGCTTGTGTGCTGCTTGTACTCGTCATCATGTGTTGATCCCATAGGCGTTTGTGATGTGCGATCATGTGCCTTCGCAAAGCAGTTGTACCTAGGTGGGTGTTGGATTTCCCACGACTCAGTTTCTTTTGGCACAGGTTGCAAATGGCATCACTGTTATCAGAGGCAGACGCACACAAAAAAATGCCACACTGCTGAGCTCTGCAATGACGGCATTCTGGTGGTGGCAACAGCATGGGTTGATTGGCGTGCTGTCTGGCTGACCCCGGGTGCCGATACATGCTGTCTGACTGTGCCACTAGCTCCTTGCGACAACCCTCCCCCTGCTTCCAACTCGTCTCCTCCTCCTCTCTGTCTCCCCATCTGAACTTTCCCCCTGTTCTTCTTCTCTTCGAGCGGGCACCCACGTGACATCCCCGGACACATCGTCATCATCAACTGCTTCACTTGTATCTGACAACTCAGCAAAGAAAGCAGCAGTGGGTACATCATCATCATTACACCATACGTCCATGTGTGTAATGCTGCCTGACTGAGTCATATCCCTTTTATCTACATCCTCTGGCAATAATGGTTGTGCATCACTCATTTCTTCCAATTGATGTGTAAATAACTCCTCTGACAGATCAAGTGAATCAGCTGTGATGCTAGTGTTGGTGGTGGCGGCATGCGGGCGAGTGGTAACTTGAGAGGTGCCCGAAGCTGAGCTGGAGGAGGATGGTGCGTCAAGGTTCCGAGCGGAAGCTGTAGAAAATTGGGTGTCCTGTGTTAGCCAGTCAACTATGTCCTCAGAACTTTTCGAGTTCAGGGTATGTGGCCTCTGAACACTGGGCATTATTCTAGGGCCAAAGGGAATCGCAGCACCATGACGACGACGGCCCCTGAGGGGTGGCCTGCCTCTGCCTGTCATTTTTTTTTTTAGTTGTACTATGCGTGCAAGCTACTGTGACACCAGATATGAGTAGCACTGTGCACTGGCAGAAGTTGGCAGAGTAGACACTGTAGGCCTGACACACATGCCTGCAGACAACTAACTGCTATTCTATTGCAGTCAAAATTGTGTTTTTTTCTTCTTTTTATTTAATCTACTGTGCCACCAGATATATGAGTGGTGGCACTGGGCAAGTGGGCACAGCTGGCAGCCAGGAAACTGACTACTATTCTATTGCAGTCAAAAACAATTATTTTTTTATGTTATCTACTGTGCCACCAGATATATGAGTGGTAATGGCACTGGTCACAGTATAAGCTGTGAGCCTGACACACGCTGGCAATGGCAAACAACTGACTACTATTCTCTATTGCAGCCAAAATTATTATTTTTTTTTTTAAATGTTATCTACTGTGCCACCAGATATATGAGTGGTGAGTGGCACTGGGCACAGTAGTATACGCTGTGAGCCTGAGACACACACATGCTGCCTGGCAGACAACTTTAATTAGATTACAGAGAAAAAAAAAAAGAAAAAGCAGACTGATATACTAGTCCAAAAAAGGGCTGTTTGGGGTGCTGTCAGGACGCTGTCCTTACAGCAGAGATCAGATGAGTCTTTCAGGACTAGAGTGGACACTGAAAACACTGGTCTAGCTATAGATTTCCCTATTAAAACAGCAGCAGCTACAGTGTCCCTCCTCTCACTAAGACTGCAGGTTCCGAATTATTCTAAAATGGATGCTGTCCAGTAGGTGGGAGGGTCTGGGAGGGAGGGTATGCTGCTGATTGGCTGGAATGTGTCTGCTGACTGTGAGGTACAGGGTCAAAGTTTGCTCAATGATGACGAATAGGGGGCGGATCGAACATCGCATATGTTCGCCCACGGCGGCGAACGCGAACAAGCGATGTTCGCCGGGAACTATTCGTCGGCGAACAGTTCTGTACATCACTACCTAAAAATAGACACTGGCCTGCAGGCTGGGGGAGGAGTCCCAGACACTCTGTTGGTGCAAGGGACTTGGACATCAGAAGAAAATAATTCTGTCTCCTGATCAATCTTCTGCATCTGAGCGCTGGACCTCCTGAATGGAGGGTCATCAATCCAATTTCAGTTGGACAGTGTTACAACAGTATTGTCTATCAAACATTAGGGAGAAACCATATGTCTTATTGCAGCAAGAGAGGTAGAAGGGATTCTGCTGTTGGCAGAACTTGACTTTCTATCCCTGTCAGCCATTCACATACAAGGCGTGGACTATTGGCAGGCAGATTACCTCAGCTGGCAGCATCTGGACCCATAGCAATGGTCCATACATCAGAACATGTTTCATAACCTGTGTTACAGGTGGAGGGGCACCAGAAGGTGTGGTCTAGGTTCAAAAACAAACTGCACAGGTTTGTCTTCAGGTGCAAAACTCATTTGACAAAACCAGTGGAAGATCTGTACAACTTGATTTGCACCTTAAGTCCTCTTAAACTCCATCCTCAGTTACTCTGCAGGATCAAGATCAAAAGAGCATTCTGGTGATGGCTGGCCCAGATTTTTCTGTGAGTATAAAAATCTTATCTATCTAGTTTTATAGTACAGGAAACTGTAATTACTTGTGCATGTATAAACGTCCTGGACAGCAAGTTGTTATGCCAGGATTATAGCTGCATTTATAATCCTGGTACTGTTTTTTAGAACCGGCAATTGACTTTCTTGTAAAAGTGATATAGACATCTTTACGTCCCAGTCGCCCACAATGATTCTCAAGCTCTCTCTCTACTGGGGAGCCCGGGACGACGGTAAGCAATCAGAATGGCTGCCAGCAGAAACATTCTTTTGTCACCTCTGTGATGAATGATCCTTGAAGTGATGAGGCTATTGGCACTTCTGGTTTCAGTGATGTAATTTTCTGGCTGATATAGACAGGGAAGCAACTGATCAAACACGATCTGTGTTTGATCAGCTGCAGGGGAGACATGGACCTTCTTCTCGCAATACCTTTGTTACTGCAGCCTACAAGTGCTTGGCACTGAGGTATCTGCCATTCATTTTTATTGTTAAACAGTTTGTGAGTACCCTTCTTGAGGATAATTTCACAGATATGGCAGCTTAAATTTTGCAGGATAAAGGGGTCAGGTGAGCTTGCTATTTCAGGTTTTAGCTCATTTGTGGGTGGTAGTAGATATTTTTCTTTGATACCATTATGACTCTCTGCATTCCTCTGGTTGTTAACTGGCTCATTGGCCACACAGCTTCCTGTTTTTTTTTCTAGGGATTAATTTTCTGCCACATTGCCAGATTTCATGGGCAGAATTTGTGGTCTTTTTGAGACCATAGATAGCAGTGGTCACCACACCACAGTACAATTTCAACCTTCCCTCCTGATTTGGTGTTTGATTTCACTTTAGAGACCATTGCTATTTGTTTTCAAAAACTGGCCTACTTTGAGGAGGTTGAACACACTGATCGCTTACTGGCAAAAATTGCCCACTCTCAAAGAACCTCTACCTCCATTGGGGCATTAAGGCTACAAATAGGAAGGGTAACAATATCACCTGGCCTTATGTCCACACTGGTGGATTATTACTCTAACTTAAACACTTCTAAACAAAACTACTCCACTGTAGGGCTGCAACTAACGATTATTTTCATAATGGATTAGTTGGCCGATTATTGTTTCAATTAATCGGATAATAGCCTTAAAAAAAAAAAAAAATTGTTTTTACATTTTTGTGGGCCAATTTGTTGTTGGGCAGATTACAAAACACAAATTGCCGCAAAAACACATTACATGCTTTTCTGCAGCTACTCCATTGAAGTATATTGAACCAAAAAATAAAAAATAAATAGCACCGTTTTGCGTTAAAAAGTCCTTGCCCTTTCCAAATATGCAGCAGCTGAAAAAAAAAATCATGGATGTGAACGTGTCCCATAGGAAACCATGTAAATGAACTGTAGTGTGTTTCTGCAAAAAGCACCAAAAACAGAGGTGTGACCCAGGCCTGAGATGTTTAGTAACATAATGGGGTTAAAAAAAAGTACAAAAAGAGCAAATAATAGGGCTAATTTTTTTTTTTAACCCCATTATGTTACAGGCCGATTAATCGATTATGAAAATTGTAATCGATTAATTTCATAATCGATTAGTTGTCGATTAATTGATTAGTTGTTTCGGCCCTACTCCAATACATGTCCGACGCCTTTAGAAGGCAGTTGGACACCCTCCGACCCTGAAAGAATTGCATAAGGGGACCAGCTTGTTCCCCAAATTCGAACGCACCGGGTGAAGATGATTTACACATTGAGGTATATAAACAATACGCAGAGCTCATTTTATCTAAATTGTTGCTTGTGTTCAGTGAAGCGAGGAAATTTGGGTGCCTCCCTTTATCTATGACTAGGGCTAATAGTGTTGCTGCTGAAGCCAGACATGGATCCCCTTGACCCAGGATCATATAGACCTATATCTCTCCTCCAGACTGATATAAAGATTTTGGCAAAAGTTTTGGCTTTAAGATTAAATACAGCTATATTGTCTGATTTCTGACAAATCAGGATTTATTTAACCCATAAATCTACAGCCATTAACTTGCACAGGCTTTTCCTTAATATTCAGACCCCACCAGATAACATGGGTGACTGAGCATTGCTTTCCCTTGATGCCCACAAGGCTTTTGATTCTATTGAGTGATTAGAGAGACTAGGTGGCCACATCACTGGGGGATATAGCCTCTTCTGGAGTTAAGAACCATACTGCAAAACCAACACATAGAGAAAGGACAATCACCATCATGTATAACAGCGTTTTAATAAACAACATAAGTTAGTGCCGGTTCACACTACAGCGGCTTGGGATCTGACTTGTGCTGCCCCAAGTCGTGCGGCATGAGAAATTCCTTTGAAGTGAATGAGAGCCGTCTTAAAGGGGTTGTAAAGGAAACATTTTTTTTCATAATAATCATCTTTTACCTGCAGACATTCCTCTTTTCACTTCCTCATTGTTCGTTTTTTGCTCAGAAGTTGCTCTATTTCTTCTCTGTTCTGTTCTTTTCCTACTTGTCTGATTTTTACTCACCACCGTGAAGGGAGGCTATACTGTGGTGGTCAGTGACGTGCTCGCCCCCTCTTGGGAACTACATCTGTGCGGCAGGACGCTCTCTACGTGTTAGAGACTTCAAGGAGGTGTGAATTACTGGGCGTTCCGCAATGCATACTGGTAAAAGTAGTTCTTACATGAACGAGCGCCTAAAACCAGGAAGTGAATGAGAGAACAGAAACTAGAACACCGGAGGTGATATAGATGAAGGAATTTAATAGGTATTTACTCATTTTTTAACATCATCATTACACTATTCTGTCTGTCTACCTTGCAGACATTAATTTTAGGCAATTTTTTTTCCCTTTAATGTACACTACTGAAGTCGCTCCGACTTCAGAAAAGGTACTACTTCAAGGCAACTTCTAGGCAACTTGTACCCATTGATTTCAATGGACGTTTCCTCCAAAGTCGAATGACTGTCTTAACTGAAGCAACTTTACAGGAAAAGAAAATGGTTTACTCAGGAAAACCCCTCCCTCCCACAGAGCTGATTATTCTGCGATTGGCCACAGCCAAATTTGCCTGTCCTGGAGGCAACTTTAAGTCGCATTGTAAGTTGCTCCAAGTCGCGCTAAAGTCGCCTTGCAAATTTGCGCTGTAAGTTGGGTTGCCCCTGTGTGAACCGGCACTAACAGTAACAAGAACATTGTATAAACAAAACAAATCTGTCTAAAACAAGAATAGCTAAAATTTAGATTACATGTTATCTTTATATTGGACTTTTATAGACACAGTCCATGAACTGGCAGCCCTTTCTTTTATAGGAAACCAACGGTACCAAGCATATTCCTGTAGACATTTTAGCTAACTATAAAAAACTTTAAAAAGTGTAAATTGAACCAAGAAAAAAACAGATGACAAGAATGGAAAAGAAAACAAAAGGGAAATATCTCATATACGGACATATACTGAGAACCCAAGTCAAAGTATATTATATAATTTAAAGTACTGTTATAAAAAGGGTTTATAGGACTGTTTCATTGATGACAGGTGCATGTATGGCATCAAGGCGTCCAATCCATAGTTTTCCTTTGGATGATCAACATATCCCATTCATCACTTTATGGATTTTTGGGGCTGACAGCCAAAGCAATAAATTAAACAAAGGATGTATCAAATTTGTGATAAAGGTCCAAATGGCAGCTTAGCGGGGTAAGCATTTTCCTTTTGGCCAAATAATATATATGATCATTTATCTTCAACTTAAATTGTCTGGCTGTCTAACTCACATAAAATGCCCTACATTTGCAGAGCATTAAAAAAACAATACAGTGGGGCTGATTTACCAAGCCTTTACTCCATGACTCATGGAGTAAAAGCAGGAGTAGCAGCCGTTTTGCCATTTACTAAAGAAATACGCTGCTAGTGCAGTGTATTTCCCTAGTTACTAATGTGCTCCGTGCGCCCAGGAGAGGGTGCATTGTGCACCAGTACAGACCTGGCGCACGGCACATTAAACTGTAAATTGCGGGGGTTTGGGCGGGAGTTTATTAGGGGGGGAGGTGGGGGGATGCAGGGGAAGTGAAGTGACATGTGTTTTAAAGTGTTTGGCGGGCCGAATTGAAAGGGAAAGTGTTTTTTGTAAACAGATCCCCGTACGCTTGCACAGTGCGCCTGAACCTCGGGAGGTTCATTTGCATACTGGGCATGCGCAGAGAGAAAAGTCAGGGATTCCCGTGCGCCTTGTCAGTACGCCGTGAAAATCTTGGTAAATACCAAGCGGCGTACCCGTGATTGCGCTGCGTGACGCGGCGCACGGGAATCTCCGAGCTGTTTTCAGCCCTGAAGGGGAACTCGGCGCCAAATTTCAAACTTGAAATCGGCGCGGGTCCCCCTCCAGGGCTACATTAGGCTCTTAGGCTTGGTCCGGAACGTGAGGGGTTAAACCCGCGCCGATTCGGCGCGGGGACCCCCCCCAGATCCAAACCAAGCCCTCATCCCAAGCATGCAGTCTGGCCCGGACAGGAATGGGGGAGGGGACGAGCGAGCGGCCCCCCCCCCTCCTGAGCCGTACCAGACCGCATGCCCTCAACATGGGGGAGTGTGTGCTGTGGGGGAGGGGGGCACTGCCCCCCCACCCCACAGCACTCTTGCCCCCATGTCGATAGGGACAAGAGCCTCTTCCCGACAACCCTTGCCATTGGTTGTCGGGGTATGCGGGCGGGGCTAATCGGAATCTGCGAGCTCCCTTTAATAAGGGGGCCCCCAGATGCCGGCCCCCCACCCTATGTGAATGAGTATGGGGTACATCGTACCTCTACCCATTCACATGGGGGAAATGTAAAGTAAAAAAAACACACCACACAGAATAAAATATTTTATTAATCTGCTCCGGAGCCCCCCCTTTCTTCTTTAGCTCTCTTAGAAGGGGGGGTTTCTTCTCTCCCGATCTTCCGCCGGGACCCTGGGCTTCGGTGATTTCTGGCGGGGGAGGGCGCCATCCCTCGGTCCTCTCCGGAGCCTTCCGCCGGATGCCCCCACCCCATTTAAGCTCTTTTTCATTAGGGAGGGGCATCCGGACTTCGGGGTCTTCTGCCGGGGGATGGCGCCTATCCCCCGGTCTTTCCGGTGCCTTCCGCCAGGGTTCCGGTCTTCCTGGTCTTCTGCCGGGGGTGCGCCAACTCCCAGGTCTTTTCTCTGCTCCCTCTTCTGCCTGGCTCCCCCGCGGAGCCAGGGCTTTCTTCCGTCTTCTTTCTTCTCTCTTCCTTCTTCTGCCTGTCTCCTCCGGGAGCACAGGGCTTGTCTGCGCTGTCCTCTCCCTTCTCTTCCATTGGATGTTGACACGACGAGGTTCCGCGCTGACATGCCGTGTCAGCGGCGGGCATGGACTTATATAGGGCAATGCCACCATGTGACCTCAACCCATGTGACATCACATTCCCTGGGCATGATGGGAATGTGATGTCACATGGGTTGAGGTCACATGGTGGCATTGCCCTATATAAGTCCATGCCCACTGCTCAGACGGCATTCCAGCGCCGGACCTCGTCGTGTCAACATCGAATGGAAGAGAAGGGAGAAGACAGCGGAGACAAGCCCTGTGCTCCGCGGAGGAGACAGGCAGAAGCGGAAGGCATCGCAGAAGCCCGGAGAGTGGCGCCCTCCGGCGGAAGACACCGTACAAGCCCGGGACCCTCCCCCAAAGGCAGGAGCCTCCCTGGTGAAGGGGGTCCCGGTGAATTACGTCGCTGAAGACGGGGGTGGGGTGCCAGTGCACCCCCCCCCGCAGAAGCCGGCGTGGAAGCCCGGGACCCTCCCCCAAAGGCAGGAGCCTCCCTGGTGAAGGGGGTCCCGGTGAATTACGTCGCTGAAGACGGGGGTGGGGTGCCAGTGCACCCCGCAGAAACCGTCGTGGAAGCCCGGGACCCTCCCCCAAAGGCAGGAGCCTCCCTGGTGAAGGGGGTCCCGGTGAATTACGTCGCTGAAGACGGGGGTGGGGTGCCAGTGCACCCCCCCCCGCAGAAACCGTCGTGGAAGCCCGGGACCCTCCCCCAAAGGCAGGAGCCTCCCTGGTGAAGGGGGTCCCGGTGAATTACGTCGCTGAAGACGGGGGTGGGGTGCCAGTGCACCCCCCCCCGCAGAAACCGTCGTGGAAGCCCGGGACCCTCCCCCAAAGGCAGGAGCCTCCCTGGTGAAGGGGGTCCCGGTGAATTACGTCGCTGAAGACGGGGGTGGGGTGCCAGTGCACCCCCCCCCCCGCAGAAACCGTCGTGGAAGCCCGGGACCCTCCCCCAAAGGCAGGAGCCTCCCTGGTGAAGGGGGTCCCGGTGAATTACGTCGCTGAAGACGGGGGTGGGGTGCCAGTGCACCCCGCAGAAACCGTCGTGGAAGCCCGGGACCCTCCCCCAAAGGCAGGAGCCTCCCTGGTGAAGGGGGTCCCGGTGAATTACGTCGCTGAAGACGGGGGTGGGGTGCCAGTGCACCCCGCAGAAACCGTCGTGGAAGCCCGGGACCCTCCCCCAAAGGCAGGAGCCTCCCTGGTGAAGGGGGTCCCGGTGAATTACGTCGCTGAAGACGGGGGAGGGGTGCCAGTGCACCCCCCCCCCCCGCAGAAACCGTCGTAGTAGCCCGGGACCCTCCCCCAAAGGCAGGAGCCTCACTGGTGAAGGGGGTTCCGGCAGAAGATGGCGAAGCCCGGGGCCTAATGGGGTGGTGGTGGGGGGCCCCGGCAGAAGACCCCCGGCTGACTAATACATTAATTTATTCATGTGTGGTGTATTATTTTTTTCCATTTTTTTCCCCAGGTGAATGGGTAGGGGTACAATGTACCCCCATACTCATTCACATAGGGTGGGGGGCCGGAATCTGGGGACCCCTTTATTAAAGGGGTCTCTCAGATTCTGATAAGCCCTCCGCCCGCATACCCCGACAACCAACGGCCAGGGTTGTCGGGAAGAGGCTCTTGTCCCTATCGACATGGGGACAAGAGTGCTTTGGGGTGGGGGGGCAGTGCCCCCCTCCCCCACAGCACACACTCCCCCATGTTGAGGGCATGTGGTCTGGTATGGCTCAGGAGGGAGGGGGCGCTCGCTCGTCCCCACCCCCATTCCTGTCTGACCAGACTGCGTGCCTGGGATAATGGCTTGGTTTGGATCTTGGGGGGGACCCCACGCTATTTTTTTTTGCGCGGGTTTAACCCCTTATGTTCCAGACCAAGCCTAAGAGCCTGGTATGCACCTGGAGGGAACCCACCTTATTTTTTTGGGGGGGGTCTGGAGTTCCCCTTCATGAACAGCGATCTGTCATTTACACATGTCAGTCCCACCCCCCCCCTACAGTTAGAACACACCCAGGGAACATATTTAACCCCTCCCTCGCACCTAGTGTTAACCCCTTCCCTGCCAGTGGCATTTTTTGAGTAAGCAATGCATTTTTTACAGCACTGATCGCTAGAAAAATGCCAATGGTTCCAAAAAAGTGTTCGATGTGTCCGCCATAATGTCGCAGTACCGATAAAAATCGCTGATCGCCCCAATAACTAGTTAAAACAAAAAAAAAAAAAATTTTGTAGACGCTATAACTTTTGCAAAAACCAAACACTAAACGCTATTTGCGATTTTTTGGAACCAAAAAGATGTAGAATATGTATCAGCCTAAACTGAGGGTTTTTTTAGTTTTTACAATATATATTTTTGGGGATATTTATTATAGCAAAAAGTAAAAATAATTTTTACATATGTGGGCGGGACTTACGCAAGTCCCGCCCACATATATAAACATCGTTCAAACCACACATGTGAGGTATTGACGCGTGCCTTAGAGCGAGAGCAATACTTTTACCACTAGACCTTCTTTGTAACTATAAACTGGTAACCTGGAAAAAAAAATAAAAGGTCGCCTATGGGGATATTCACGGAATTCATTTTGGCCCCATTGCAGGAGTGTTTCCAATAGTAAAGCGTGACATGTAAGGTATCTATTTACTCAGTGTAACATCATCTTTCACATTATCCCCAAAAATTGGGCTCACTTTTGTGTTTTGTTCATTTTTAACCACTTGAGCCCGGACCATATTTCTGGTCAATGACCGGGCAAGTTTTTGTGATTCGGCACGGCGTCGCTTTAACTGACAATTGCGCAGTCGTGCGACGTGGCTCCCAAACAAAATTGGCAACCTTTTTTTTCACACAAATAGATTATTAAATGTGCGTGTTTACTTCTGTCTTTAACACCTCCCCTTCAGGCTGGAAAGCATCAGATCAGGGGAAACAAAAAAAAAAAAGCTCTCATTCCATTGCAGCTTGGTTCCTACATGTGTGATGAACTGAGCATGCTCAAACACTTAGAAAAAAAATATCCTTTCTTATTAAAAGGTGAAAAACACTCATTGGATGCTCATAGAGCGTGGTTTGGATTAATTGCAGGTGTGCCCAATTACAAGCTCACCCAAACTAGAGACTGCAATTTGGTCATGTGATTTCAATTGCTTCATTACTAGCACTGTTATAAAAAGCTTGGATCGATCAGTCCTCAGCTGCCCTCAGAAGGGGCAGGCTGGCAGAAATGCTGTTGCTAAACACAAATGTGGTTTGTTGCATGGGTTTTGTTTTATTTTGCCAATGGTTTTGGTTTATTTTTAAATGATGTTCACTTTGATGTATTTGTCTATGTGGCCTTATTTTATGAAAAATGTGTAAAGCTATGGTTATTTAGAATTTTGAAATGTATTTTTGTTTGTTTGTCTTTTTTGCTTTCCTTGTTTTGTTGACCAATAAAAATTACTTTAAAATTGTTAAGTTTGTCTTTTGTTACTTTTTCATGCTACATATGTTGACAGCTGCAGCTGAACTAGGTTAGGGCCTAACAAATTATGTGTGATTTTTGTCTAAGCTTCTTTCCTGGTGTGTAATCATGAAATGTTTGCCATGTTTATTCTCCCTGACTTTAAAGACAAAAACTGGTAAGTATTTTATTTATTCTGCAGTGGTCCTCAGCCCTCAAGTACCCCCGACAGGACATGTTTTGGGGATTTCTCTTATCAAGAATTGCTGTCCAGACTGTATTTTAAAGCACATGTGCAAGATGAAGGAAAACCTGCAAACATGGCCTGTGGGGGGGGTTTGCTATTGGTGGACAGGCTTGACGTGCTGATTTACAGCACTGTGCTTAAATCTAGCGCAAGGCAATCCTATTCAAATTGTGGGTGTTTGAGGGAAGCCAAGTGAGTGTTAGAACCCCTGCTTTGTGTTTTTTATTTTTGTGTTGAGCTTTGTGTCCCTTTTCTTAAAATTGGCTTCACTTCCTGTCACACAGCTGAACAGGAAGTGAGGTTAAAACCCTACCAGTGTCATTTCTTGGGGACACAGGTCAATCTAACTAGTGTCCCCATTAAGCAAATTGCACTCCAGCACTGCTGTGTACACCCCAAATCATGGGTCTTCAAACTACGGCCCTCCAGTTGTTCAGGAACTACAATTCCCATCATGCCTAGTCATGTCTGTGAATGTCAGTGCATTACAAGGCCTCATGGGATGTGTAGTTCTAAAACAGCTGGAGGGCCGTAGTTTGAGGATCCCTGCCCCAAATGATTATTTAGTTTGGGGTTTAGTAAAGGCAAAGCCACTCTGCAGTACAAGCATAGTTGCTGAAAATCAGAGAGGAAGCACTGATGGTTTTAACATCCAATCCTGTAGAAGCAAAGTTGTTTTGTTTTCTTTCTTCCTTGCTTTGCACTTGTAGTGCAAAGTGGATTTGCCTTTAGTAAATGGACCCCAAAGTCCAAGATCCCTAATAATTTGGGGTGTACACAGCAAAATGCTAGAGTGCAATTTACATAATGGGAAACTATTTAGCTTGATCTCTGTGTCCCCAAGAAAAGATATTAGTAAGGTTTTACCCTCACTTCCTGTTTGGCTATGTGACAGGAAGTGAATGAATTAGAAAGGGTGAAGACACCTCACAAATGTTGTCACTATCAGGGGTGCAGACATCCCCAAAAAATGAGCAGATAATACTTATTAGCAAATGAATAATTTTTTAGTTAACATTGGGTGGGGTGCTCTAACGCACACATTCCTACATATTAGCAACGCTCTATCCTGGCCTATTGGCATGGTTATATTTTTTGGGGCTCTCAATAAAACTCTATGAAATTTGTGCTTAAACTAGAACCAGGGGCGGACTGACAACTCATGTGGCCCCTGGGCAATAGAAGATTATGGGGCCCCTCTGGCTTACAGATGACCACCACGCCAGGAGGTAGTGCAGAGGCGGGCAGCTAAAATCTTGGGATATTCACATTAAAAGCATGTCATTTTCGGACATATCAGGGACAGATCTAAAAAAAACACAGATTTTTACATACTGTCCCTGGTTTTACTGAGCCTGGCAACCCGGATGGGGCCCCCTAGTGGCATGGGGCCCTTGGGCAGTGCCCGAGTGACTCAATGGTCAGTCCGCCCCTGACAAGAACTATAATCAACAAGTTTTATTTTCTTTAATTTTGGATAGAGTGAGGGAGGGTTATAGGCCCTGTCAGTTTATTTTGTATTATCTGTGTCCAATTGGGGAGATTTGCCTTCACTTCCTGCCCCATAGCCAAACAGGAAGTGAGAGAAAAACTATGCAAATTAACCACTTCCCGCCCAGCCTATGGCCGATTTACGTCCGGGAAGTGGTTACACAATCCTGACAGGACGTCCTGCAGGATTTCATGCCGCACGCGCCTGTGGGGGCACGCAGTGCGGCGATCGGTGATGCGGGGTGTCAGTCTGATCTCAGTAAAGAGTCTCTCACGGAGACGGAGACTCTTTACCACGTGATCAGCCGTGTCCAATCACGGCTGATCACGATGTAAACAGGAAGAGCCATCGATGGCTCTTCCTCACTCGCGTCTGACAGACGCGAGTATAGGAGAGCCGATCGGCGGCTCTCCTGACAGGGGGCGTTCGCGCTGATTGTTTATCAGCGCAGCCCCCCCTCGGATCACCACACTGGACCACCAGGGATGCCCACCCTGGACCACCAGGGTGTGCAAAAACAAAAAAAATATAGAACAAAAAAACAAAAAGCAATAAAAAATAAGAAAAAAGATGCCAATCAGTGCCCACAAATGGGCACTGACTGGGAAAATCAGTGCCACCCCACAGTGTCCATCAGTGCCACCCCACAGTGCCCATCCATGCACAGTGCCCACCTATCAGTGCCCACCTGTGCCACCCATAAGTATCCATCAGTGCCACCCATAAGTGCCGCCCATCTGTGCCGCCCATCAGTGCCCATCAGTGCCGCCTATGAGTGCCCATCAGTGCCGCATAGCAGCGCCGCCAATCAATGCCACCTCATCTGTGCCGTCAGTACTACCTCATCGATGTCCATCAGTGCCATCTCATCGGTGCCCATCAGTGCCGCCATATCAGTGCCCGTAATTGAAAGAGAAAAACTTATTTACAAAAAAATTAACCTAAAAAAATAAAAACTTTTTTTTGTTTCAAAATTTGCAGTCTTTTTTTAGTTGTTGCGCAAAAAAAAAAACGCAGAGGTGATCAAATAACAACAAAAGAAAGCTCTATTTGTGGGGAAAAAAGGACGCCAATTTTGTTTGGGTACAGTGTTGTATGACCGCGCAATTGCCATTCAAAGTGCGACAGTGTTGAAAGCTGAAAATTGGCTTGGCGGGAAGGTGCGTAAGTGCCTGGTATGGAAGTGGTTAAGGGAATCCAGTGCCCCCCAGAACTAGTGTGTGGGTCCCCTGAAAATTACTGGGCGGGGTTATACAAAAACAGGGTGTGACCTTGACAGGAAGGGGTGGGTCATTTTTCTATTAGGAGGTGCAGATATGTAGTCAGGCCTAGGGCAGAACCAAACCTAAATATACTACTGCATATTAGGGCTTATTTAGACCGGAACCGATTTACAGCGTGTTTTTATATTGTGGGAGGAAACCCACGCAGGCACAGGGAGAACATGCAAACTCCATGCAGATGCTGTCACGGGCGGGATTCGAACCAACGACTCTTTTGCTGCTAGGTCAAAGTGCTATACACTACACCACTGTGGTGAACGAACATGATTGCAGCTGAAAGCATGAGAACTTTTATTTTTTTTTTCAATACCATGCTTTCCAGCCTTATTGACCCCGCCTCTCTCCATAAAGAGGACCTGTCACACACTAGTCCTATTACAAGGGATGTTTACATTCCTTGTAATAGGAAGAAAACTGATCATTTTTTTTTTATTTTTTTATTTCAGTGTAAAAAATTATAAAACTAAATAAAAATAAATAAGAAAACCCATTAAAATTTTTTTAAAGCGCCCTGTCCCGACGAGCTCGCGCACAGAAGCAAACGCATACGCGAGTAGCGCCCGCATATGAAAACGGTATTCAAACCACACAAGTGAGGTATCGCCGCGATCGTTAGAGTGAGAGCAATAATTCTAGCCCTAGACCTACTCTGCAACTCAAAAAATGCAACCTGTAGAATTTTTTACACGTCGCCTATCGAGATTTTTAAAGGGTAAAAGTTTGACGCCATGCCACGAGCGGGCGCAATTTTTAAGCGTGACATGTTGGGTATCATTTTACTCGGCGTAACATTATCTTTCACAATATATAAAAAAATTGGGCAAAATGTATTGTTGTCTTATTTTTTAATTCAAAAAAGTGATTTGTCTCCAAAAAAAGTGCGCTTGTAAGACCGCTGCGCAAATACGGTGTGACAAAAAGTATTGCAATGACTGCCATTTTATTCCCTAGGATGTCTGCTAAAAAAAAATATATAATGTTTGGGGGTTCTGATTAATTTTCTAGCAAAAAAATTTTGATTTTCACATGAAGGAGAGAAGTGCCAGAATTAACCCGGTGGGCAAGTGGTTAAAGTACTCATGGCTATTAAGAATAGAGTCATTGCTCATTAAAAAAAAAAATAAAAAAAAAAAAGGGGGTCCCTCCAAATTAAATTACCAGGCCCTTCAGGTCTGGAATGGATATTAAGGGGAACCCCGCCGTAAAAAACCCCCCAAAAAATGGCGTGGGGTCCCCCCAAATATCCATACCAGACCCTTCAGGTCTGGTGTGGATTTTAAGGGGAACTCCACCCCAAATTGAAAAAAAAATGGCGTGGAGTCCCCCTAAAAATCCACACCAGACCCTTATCCGAGCACGTTGACCTGGCCGGCCGCAGAAAAGAGGGGGGGACAGAGTGCGGCCCCCCCCCTCTCCTGAACCGCACCAGGCCACATGCCCTCAACATGGGGAGGATGTCCCCATGTTGATGGGGACAAGGGTCTCATCCCCACAACCCTTGCCCGGTGGTTGTGGGGGTATGCGGGCGGGAGGCTTATCAGAATCTGGAAGACCCCTTTAACAAAGGGGACCCCCAGATCCTGGCCCCCCCCCTATGTGAAATGGTAATGGGGTACATTGTACCTCTACCATTTCACCCCAAAAAAAATGTCAAAGTGTTAAAAATGACAGTAGCCGGTTTTTGACAAATCTTTTAATAAAATCTTCTTTTCTTCTTTCCTTCGGGTTTCTTCCGCTGCTTCTATCTTCTCGTCCACATCTTGCCCGACGTCTTCTTCTATCTTCTCCGTCCGTCCTTCAGCCTTCTGGTCACGCATCTTGCCCGTTGTCTTGTCCTGTCTTCTTCTCCGTCCTTCCGCCAGCCTCCTCGCATCTTGTGTCTTCTCCGGTCTTCTTCTCGGTCCGCCAGCCTTCTCGTCCCCGGACTCAGCGTTTGAATTTGAATTGGGCCGTCGTGTTCCCGCTCCTGGGACCCGCCCCCCTCTGACGCCACAAGTAAACTCCTTAGAAGGTCATGTGCATCAGAGGGGGGCGGGGTCACATGAGTGTGACACGGCGGGAACTTCTTCTCCGGGCGGCGCGATTGAAATTGAATTCCCCCGCTGTGTGACGCTCTGTGACCCCGCCCCCCTCTGACGCACATGACCTTCTAAGGAGTTTACTTGTGGCGTCAGAGGGGGGCGGGTCCCAGGAGCGGGAACACGACGGCCCAATTCAAATTCAAACGCTGAGTCCGGGGACGAGAAGGCTGGCGGACCGAGAAGAAGACCGGAGAAGACACAAGATGCGGGACCAGAAGGCTGAAGGACGGACGGAGAAGATAGAAGAAGACGTCGGGCAAGATGTGGACGAGAAGATAGAAGCAGCGGAAGAAACCCGAAGGAAAGAAGAAAAGAAGATTTTATTAAAAGATTTGTCAAAAACCGGCTACTGTCATTTTTAACACTTTGACATTTTTTTTGGGGTGAAATGGTAGAGGTACAATGTACCCCATTACCATTTCACATAGGGGGGGGGCCAGGATCTGGGGGTCCCCTTTGTTAAAGGGGTCTTCCAGATTCTGATAAGCCTCCCGCCCGCATACCCCCACAACCACCGGGCAAGGGTTGTGGGGATGAGACCCTTGTCCCCATCAACATGGGGACATCCTCCCCATGTTGAGGGCATGTGGCCTGGTGCGGTTCAGGAGAGGGGGGGGGCCGCACTCTGTCCCCCCCTCTTTTCTGCGGCCGGCCAGGTCAACGTGCTCGGATAAGGGTCTGGTGTGGATTTTTAGGGGGACTCCACGCCATTTTTTTTTTCAATTTGGGGTGGAGTTCCCCTTAAAATCCACACCAGACCTGAAGGGCCTGGAATGGATATTTGCCGGGAACCGCACGTCTTTTTTTTTTTGGTTTTTACGGCGGGGTTCCCCTTAATATCCATTCCAGACCTGAAGGGCCTGGTAATTTAATTTGGGGGAACCCCTACACATTTTCTTGTTTGTTTTATGAATGAATCCCTTTAGAATTGTCAGAGCCGACAATTCATTATAGCCGCGAGTGAATTTTTAAATGACTTTTTTCCTTCTGAATGTCACTTTGTGCAGGGGGAGTTCTAAGTGCGGGAAAAATGCGCTATTTCACATGCTGACATTACACCCCCCCTAGGTACGAAATTTAAAGGAATATTTCACTTTTATTGTTTCACTTTAAGAATTATTAATTTCACTGCTCCCGAAAAAACGGCCGTTTTAAAAAATAAAAAAAGCATTGATACATGTTCCCTGGGGCAGGACTGAGGTCCCCAAACACTTTTTAGGACAAAACTTGCAGATTAGCCTTTAAAATGAACACTTTTGATTTCTCCCATAGACTTCTATAGGGAGTTCAGCGCGGCTTTTCATATTAGTTTCAATGCGCCGGCTGCTGCGCTGGTTCATGCGCCCAATTAAGCCTCCACCCGGAGTACTAATTAACACATGAACCAGCGCAGCGCACAGAGCATAGTAAATCAGGCCCATTGTGTTGCACAGTTTGCAAAAAAGTTAGGGGTGAACCGTTCTCCATTAAGGAGTATAAAATTAGTACTTGGGCTAATCAAGGGGCAAAAGGTACATTTGCTAAATCTGTGTATACCTTTGGGAAGCCTAGGGGAGTTGGAAGTGCCAGTATAGCGAATAGACACAAGTTTATCCTGCAATGATCTTGCTCGCCTAAAGACCATCTCTGGGCGATTGCCAATATATTTTCTTACAGTAGGGTCTTCCTATAACAAATGCCAGTGATTGGTCATTATGTTTCTTGGTTCAAGATGTTGGGAAGGAAATGTTGTGATGTATTTCACTGTAGGTCTAACGTCGGGAGTCTTATTTCTAAACATGTAACAGTTTAGCTAGATTTTTGAAATCCATTAGGTGTGTGCAATTTCACAGAAGCCTAATGCATTGTGCATAAGGAATACTATGTACAAGAGCTGGTGGATGTGCGCTTGCCACATGTAAGGTGGTGTTACCTGCTATTTCCTTGAGAAAAATGGTTGCAAAATGCGATCAATGTATTCTTCTTTTTTTTTTTTTTAAGATATTTTTAATGAGTTTTGCACACAAAACAGTACCGAACACAAAAATAAACCAGTACAGTACCCACACCAAACAGACAGTTTGCTCCTAGATCATTCTATACCAGTAACAACAGTACATTTATGTGGATCACAATCAGAATAGAAAGCGACATACATCAAAAAAGCAGGGGCATTGTTAACACCTTGTGGGTCTGCGTATAGAAGGCACTATAGTAAAAGGAGACCTCGTTATCACTTCTGCCCCTCATGGCTGGACAGGGGATAGGGTCAGGGGGCTAGCCAGCCACCTGCCCCAGATCTTATGGAATGATTTATTTTCCCAATCTCAAAGGTGAGCTTATAAAGCGGGAGGGGGCGTCATTGACCAGTTTCAACCAAAGGCCCCTTGTCGGGGTCGCCGCCCCCTTCCAGGTCAGCAGGATGGACTTCTTAGCATAGAAGTACAGGATGCAAAGCAATTTTTTGACCTGTGAGGGAACAGCGAGGTCACCAAAGACCCCCAACAGACAGTTCTTAGGGTCCAGTATATTGAGAAGCCCCAGAGCAGAAGAGAGGAAGGATCCTATACTTCTCCAGAAGTCCCGTACAATGGGACAACTCCAGAAGCAGTGGATAAAATCAGCCATTTGACCACATCCACGGAAACAGTCCGCCGAGGGTAGAATGCCCATTCTGTGCACCCTAGCCGGGGTCAAGTGCGATTGGTGGAATTTTTTTAGTTGGATTACCCTGTCTCTGGAGGATATAACAGAAACCTTGAAAGTATCACAGAATTCAGTCCAGTCATCGTCCGTCATAGTAATGTCTAGAGATTCCCATTTGTGTTGCAATGCCTTAAATCTAGGGTTCACAGCTAAAGCTAAATAATAAGTAGAGATGAGTTTTGTTCGGTCCGGGGCACGTAAAAGTTTTTCTAGGTCAGGAATCACAAGTGGACTGTCCGTCCAAGGAACCAAACTGGGCTTGTGCAGCGTGTGCAGGTCTGAGCTGATAGTAAAAAAACAAATAATTGGGGGGTAGGGTAAATTTGTCTCTCATCTGGGCGAAAGATTTAAAGCCCTGCGGGGTATATAGGTGGCACATGTATTTAACCCCTCTAGATATCCATCTCTGAGTGTTGGGTAAAGTATTAAATTCTAGAAGCGTTGTATTGAACCATAGTGGATTATTAAGAGATGTCATCCATGAACCCGGGGCGTGTTTGAGAGTCACTGTTTTAAACAAGGACAGCGAGGTTTGTAGCACAGACAGTCCCGGTCCAGGTGGAGTGCATCCACGATAGACAATGTTGTGCAGTGTCTTGAACGACGTGACCATAGCTCCTTCAGTAGTGGTGCACGCATTATTTGAGTCAGGGTGTAACCAGTTGTGAACATTCACCAATTGGGAAGCTTGATAATAGGTAGAAATCGGGGAAAGTGAAGCCTGCCAAATGAGACAGAAGTCAAAGCATTTCTAGTGCTACCCTAGGGGCCTTACCATTCCAGAGGAATGCTATACAGATCGGATAAATGCTCTTAAATAAGGATTTAGGAATTTTGCATGGGGCGTTAGCTAGGACATACAGTAATTTAGATAAGTATATCATCTTTAAGACATTGGCCCGTCCCATCAGATCTAGGGGTAAGTCTTTCCACTGTTTAGTCTGGGACTGCAGCTGAAGTAGCACAGGGCCCAGATTATTAGTAATATATAGGGATAGTGGTAACTGAACCACAACACCCAAATATCTAAACAAAGTGGCCACCAGCAATCTAGAGTCCGAGTGAATTTGGAGATTAGGCGACCGATCTATGGGGTAAATAATGGACTTCTCCCAACTCACTCTGAATCCCGAGAAATCCCCGAAGTCAGACACCATTTCTAATATGTTAGCAAGTGAGTCCTGGGCATCTGCTAAATATACTAATGTGTCGTCCGCATACAGCGAGATTCGCTCCTCAATACCATTAATGGGCAAACCCAGAAGAAGTGGGGAATTGCTTATCTTTATAGCGAGGGGCTCCTTGGCTATGGCAAATAGCAGGGGCAACAACAGACACCCCTGCCTGGTCCCCCTAGTAATTTGGAAAGTGTCCGTAACCTGTGAATTGATGCGAATACGGGCAAGCGGCATGGTATAAAGGAGTCGAATCCAAAACCATACATCTGCAAGACCCAGAACAGGTATGGCCATTGCACACTGTCGAAGGCCTTGCAAGTGTCCAAGGACACCACAACCCGAGTCGTGTGTATATGTATATTGGAAAATACTGCGCAGGTCTAAAAGAACGTGAATAATAATGACACTATAATAATACTAAATGAAAAATAAAGAAATAATAAAAATAATAAAAAAGCTGCTGCAGCTCATATGTCAGATAAACATAGAAATACAATTAAAAAAGTAAAGCTGCGCTGCAAGATGAATCAACATAAACAATCAATGATGCTGTATATGATGCACACAAATCACCAGTGCAATCTGAATAAAAGCAAGTGAGAAATTGTGCAAAAGTCCATATGAAGGATGTATCGCAGAAAAATTCAAAGGTGACAGAAAGTTCTCCGAATGGGTGAAATTAGATGTCCGCATAATATCCTGTGAATCTGTATAGCAGATGACAGAATCCTCCACCACTTAAGTTCTAACTGCTTACCAGAGCAAGAAATTAGTCAGGCATGTAAACACATAAGCCAGTTTAAGGGATCCGGGATATGCTGTCACTCTCTCTCTATTTTCACCAATCTTCTACATCAGACCCATATTTATAGAATCCTTGGAGATTTCAGACTTCTACATGTTCCAGTAAATACAAAATACAATTCTGACTGTGGTCCCGAAGATAGTCTGCGAAAGGAGATAGACGACTGCTTTTATTCTATTCCTTAATGAATGTTGTGACGGTATCGGTATGATATCCCCGTCAAGCATTCCCTCCTCTCCATACAAGAACATCACAGGATCATCCACACATGAGTCAAGACTGAATGCTGGAACCAAGACTGATTTATTGGCAGCTTGCTGCTGGTTATAAATACAGTTTTACAAGCTAAATCCTTAATCAAGGAACAATGGGAGCTCCACCCCCTTTTCACACATTCTGGAGTTTCTCATACAGAATATAGCCAGACAATTCGGAGCCGACCTGAGACACATTTTCTTTAAATAATGACATCAGGGAAGTTAATTACAAGGTGTACAGAACACATTAGCTGGGCAGCCTGGCACCGCATAATGAAGCAATCAGAATACATAACATGAGTCACCTCTAATCACAGTAAACAGGATTAACATCCCTTTGAAATAAGGAGCTAGCTGCAGACGGGTCATTAACATGTCAATAGCTTGTAACACATGAATCCATTTTACCTCTAACCCACAATTTAACCAAGCAGGGAGAATTACACTGACATATCCTTCACAAATGTCTTTTCCTCTGGCACTCACTGCCTCTTCACATCAAAAGCAGAATCCACTTCCAGGCTGTTCTCAGTTTGTCAGAGACCAACATTTTTAGGATTTCTTTATCTTCAACATTTGACAGATTCTGGCGGCAGTTGTCCGTCTCCTCACTCCCTGCGCTCCTCTGCCTAGACTGAGAACAGCCTGGAAGTGGATTCTGCTTTTGATGTGAAGAGGCAGTGAGTGCCAGAGGAAAAGAGCAGTTAGAACTTAAGTAGTGGAGGATTCTGTCATCTGCTATACAGATTCACAGGATATTATCCGGACATCTAATTTCACCCATTCGGAGAACTTTCTGTCACCTTTGAATTTTTCTGCGATACATCCTTCATATGGACTTTTGCACAATTTCTCACTTGCTTTTATTCAGATTGCACTGGTGATTTGTGTGCATCATATACAGCATCATTGATTGTTTATGTTGATTCATCTTGCAGCGCAGCTTTACTTTTTTAATCGTGTGTATATGACGAGTTATGAAACAGTCTGCGAATGTTCATTCTGGTTGACCTACCCAAAATAAAACCACCCTGATCACTTCCCACCAAGCGAGCAATCACCTTGTTCAGACGGTTCGCCAGGGCCTTGGCTAAAATGTTTGCATCTACATTTATAAGGGATATCGGACGGTAAGAATCACACTTCAACGGGTCTTTCCTGGGTTTGAGAAGCAAAACAATCAATGCCTCTCTCATCGAGGGGGGTAACACCCCCTCTTTCAATGCCTCATTATAAGTCCTAAGTACAAGAGGGCCAATAAGGTGTTGGAATTGCCTTTACCATTCCACTGGAAACCCATCTAAGCCTGGCGATTTATGAGCCGGCATCTGTGAAATTGCAAGTGATAGTTCTTCCACAGACAACGGCTCATCTAACTCCTCCCGAACCCGGTCTGTCAGTTTAGGTAGTGGTACTTGGTCCAAATAATCACTAAGCTGCGTGTCAGAGTAGTCAGCCCTAGAGGTGTAAAGATCACGATAAAAAGAAAGGCATCTGTTATATCCTGAGGGACATCGCTAATCTGGTTTGCTGAAATCGATATCCTAGGCATAGAAATAGGGGTACTTTCAGCTCTTGTAATGTACGCGAGTAAACGACCCGCTTGTTACCATGCTCAAATGTCTTTTGTGTAACATAGAGCATGTGTTTTTTAGTTAGGTCTAACAACCTAAGTTCATAGTCTCTGCGACTACGGAGCCAAGAGGCCGACGTATCCGCATTGGGACATTTAGAGTATTCAGCCTCTGATAGTACCAGAGTCTGTTCAAGTTCTTCAGTGTGCTGTTGATTGTTTTTACGCAGTATACCCGTAATTGACATAAAGGATCCTCTCAGCACTGCCTTGGAAGCCTCCCAGGCATTTCTGATTCCAGTTGTATCCTGATTGAGAGTCCAATAGTCAACCATACTCTTTTGGCACTCAGCCTGTACAATCTCGTCCTCGAGCCAATAGGAGTTAAATCTCCAGACCCTAGGGCCTGATTTTGGCAGAAGAAGGAGACCTACCAGTAGGGGGGCATGGTCCGATATTCCTCTGGGCAAGTACGTGACCGAATGCACCAATGGAAGCACATCCGCTGGGGCAAATGCCATGTCTATGCGAGACATAGTGTGGAAAGAATCCGAATGACAGGAAAATTGCCTGTCCTTCGGGTGTTTCCAACGCCATAGCTCTGTAAGAGAGTACACCCGAGTCCAGTCAACAAAGGAGGGATATGGTCTGCCCTCACCCCACAAGCGGTCCACAGAGGGATCAAGCACAGCATTAAAAATCGCCCACGAAGAGCAGGGGCCCTGGAGATCTAGATAATGGCATTAGTGACAATTTGGAGAGAACTTCCTGAGAAAACGGTGGAGGGATGGAAATGTTTACTAACATAAAAATTGAGAAAGCTATACAAAGAGCGAGTACGAGTACAACAAACCGATCCGCTGGGTCGGTCTGTACACTCAGTCTCAGCCCCCAGGGCCTTTGCCACCAAGATCGAGACTCCTCGCCAAAAACTGTAATAAGTGGCATGATACTGATAGGCCAACCAGGGACGTTTAAGGTATTTCAACGTAGGGGCCATAAGGTGCGTCTCTTGGAGACAAAAAAATATGAGGCTTGTGTTTTATTAAATAGGAAAACATCAGGGACTGCTTGTTAGGTGAGTTCAGCCCTCTAACATTCCATGAGAGAATTTTAACCGTGTCTGCCATGAGTGAATACAGTTAGTACATAAGCAAAGCAAAGATAAACTACCAATGCAGTATCCCACCTATAATGAACCTCGCAATACAGTTGATGGCCGTGGTATAGTAACAGTGAAAAACAAGAACTCGTAGGAGCAAACTTACCACCTGAATTCCACAGTGGGCGGCCTTTCCCTGCACAAAAAATCTGCGAGAAAGCCTCCCAAACCCCCATTTTGTCCCACCCCCCACCCTGCTCTACTAACCCCAACACAGTGAGCATTGGATCCCTAAACAAATTACCACCCCCTTCAGCAACAGTCATGGAAGGGAGCAGAGAGACCTGTGGCCACGCCACCTATTGGAATCGGGGAAGTGGTAGTTCCATGTGGGCTCACAGATGTAGTATAAACGTCCCTGAGGTAGGATTAAAAGAATATGTGATTCATAAAAGGCACAACAGTGAACAGTGCAAGTGGCATCAAAGTAACAGTACCTTACATGCAATGCAGCCGGCATTGCTAACCAGGGTCACTGCAAAGTTGTCAGTCATATAGTAGTGGTGGCTCCTTCTGTGGGATGTCAAAAACAATCAAAAGTCAATCCAGAGGGGAACCATTCCAGCCCGAGAATGGGGGGATAACCAGTCTAACCATACCCCCCGCCGAAAGGAAATTCAGAAGGCATGCCCCCCCTCCCCCAGACCCTCCAAATAACCAGGGTTCAGCTCCCAGGGGCCCTATCCCCCGAGAGGGGGTATGCAAGAGAAAGGGAAGGTGTATTCATGAAACCCCGAACCATTGCTTGCAGGATCAGTTCGGACGGTGTCGGGTACATTTCCCAAATCTGGCATGCAGCCAGGCCATGGCGTCTTTAGGACAGGAGCAAAAGTGAGCTTTCCCTTTGTGTATGATTCTCAATTTAGCTGGGAACAACATTGCATAGGGAAGGCCTTCATTGCGAAGGCGGTCTTTTACTGCAGCAAAGGATACACGCTGGCATTGCACTTCAGCTGAGAAATCAGGGTACATGGAGATGTTGTTACCATTGAACCTGAGGGGACCTTTTTCTCTTGCCAGGCGCAGAATAGCAACCTTATCCCGGTGTAACGGCTACCCATTGGTAGTGAGGGGGTATCAGCCGTTGGAGAAGTCCTTTTCCCTGGCAAGTTGCGATATGCAGGTACAGCTGGTATATCCCATCAAACGCCCTTTCAAGAAACGAGACGAGGCTACGTTTTGAAGGGTCAAGCAGGACTGATTTTTAATGGTTCACTCTCAGATTTTATACAGTATGGAGTCTATGCAATTAACACCTTTTATACAGTATGGAGTCTATGCAATTAACACCTTTCAAAAGAATGTGTCCCCACATTGAATAGCCAACAACTTGTGAAATCTCCAGACATCCTGCAAACATGGATTATGATTCATTTGCCACCCCATCTCCTGGCTCAATCTGTGCCCAAAAGTCACTCTACAATTAACCCTTGGTATGCCTCACTGCATGATGATTATAAATGTCCAGGCAGAATACATAGGTCCGTTACACTGCTCCCCTTTTGTGGATTGATCCTTTTCGGGTCAACTTGGGAATGTCCGGTCTGCTGTTAGGGTAAAAGTTCAGTTTGCCTGGATAAACCATCAGCATTGCCATTTGGCTTACCAGGTCGGTAGCTGATGGTGAAGGTGAATAATGGAATTCAGTTCTGGAACAGTCACTTGCTTTGCTCTCTCAATGGCTCCCAAAACCTGTTGCTGATGCTCTTGGGACAGATAAGGCACCACCTGGATGCAAATCCCATTTAATCTTTTGACGATTTCCGCCTGTTTGTGCATTTCAATGTTCAAGCCACGGGACATCTCATAATACATGACGTAGTGTCGTTGCATCTCTGATTTCACACTGGCCAACTTGTCACATTCCCATTTTAGACTGTGATATTGTGCCGGATCTACAGTACATGTCGGGGAAGGTAGTCTTACCTAGGTCTCAGCAGCAAGCGGGTTGATTCCAGCAACTCGGGTGGTCACGGGACAAGCAGCAGCAGGTGTAGGTAAATAGGCCGAAGTCAGAGGGCAAATGTTGTTGCCCAGCACAACCTCGGCAGGTAGGTTGTCCATGATACCAACTGTGGTCTTTCCTGACCCGGCTCCCCAGTCTAAGTGCACCCGGGCGGTGGGTACGCGAAATACAGCACCCCCTGCGACCCGGACGGCAACTGTGCGAGTGGACACGTTCTCTGGCTTTACCAGATGTTTTTGAATCAAAGTGATTGTAGTCCCAGTGTCTCTTAAGCCTTGTGCTACTTGTCCATTCACCCGTACTTCCTGACGGTGATGCTGACGGTTATCTGGAGAGGCAGCTTGTATTGGGTCTGCCTCATACAAAATTCCCAGACATTCCTCAGGGCCCACCTCGGTCTCTAGGCAGTGGGCCGCAGAGGGACGTGATGGAGTGACCTCTGTGTTGGGTGTTGTGGGTCTCCAGTTGTTATTTGTAGCTCTCAACGGGCATTAACGAGCAATATGTCCCGTGTTGCTGCAGTGATGGCACGTCACCCTCGACGAATCCCGGGGGTAGTTGTTAGGCCCCTGAGGACGTGGTGGTCCTGGTGGGACTGGAGCCCGAAACTGTGGGCGTGGGGTGACGGTTGGAGTATGCGGTTCTACCTCATGAGCCAGCCGCGTAGTACCCTGGCTTACTTTCCTTGTTTCCGCGTACTCATCTGCTAGCCGAGCCGCCTCGTTTAAGTTAGCGGGACGGCGATCTCGTACCCAGTCTTGTATGTCTGCGGCCAGGTCTTGGAAGAAATGTTCCATTAGGAACAGCTGCAAAACTTCCTCCCCGGTGTTGGCCTTGCACCCAAAGGGATGCCACCCTTTGTAACCGGTTGGCCCATTCCATGTGGGAGTCCACAGCCTTCTTCTTGGACTCCCGGAAGCGACGGCGGTAGGCTTCTGGAGTTACGGCGTATCGGGTTAGCAGCACCTTTTTAACTTGCTGGTATTGTAAAATATCCTCTGGAGCGAGAGCCCGAAAGGCTTCATTGGCTTTGCCCGACAATTTCCCAGACAAAATAGTGACCCATTGGTCTGGTGGTACCTGGTGTAGTGAGCAATGCCTCTCAAAATCAGCCAAATATCCATCTATTTCCTCCTCACTTTCTACAAAAGCTTTAAATGCAGTCAACGGTATTTTCTTTCCTGTAGCGGCGGGTGGGGGAGTAGGAACTGCATGTGTAATGGGCTGTCTAGCTCTTACCAGTTCCAGTTCTTGTCCCCTCTTTGTTTGTATCTCCTCCCTTGCTTCCCGGAACAGCTGGTTGATTAGTTCCACGGACGTTTCTGGATACAAGGACAATCCCAGTAATTACATCTTCTTCACTGACAGGTGCAAGGGGCTCCGTTCCTTCCATGGATCCATCCATTTCGTCCAGCTCCAGCAGGTCAGCTATCAGCTCCCTCCGTGGTCTGTTGCTGGCACTCTTACCATGACTCTCCAATAAATCTTTTAGTGTGGATCTTTTCAACCTGGCGTACTGCGACTCCATTCAGAACTTGCTGTCTGGATAAAAGGACCATCCCGCTGCTGCCAACCAATGTAACGGCTACCCACTGGTAGTGAGGGGGTATCAGCCATTGGAGAAGTCCTTTTTCCTGGCAAGTTGTGATATGTAGGTACAGCCGGTATATACCATCGAACGCCCTTTCAAGAAACGAGACGAGGCTACGTTTTGAAGTGTCAAGCAGGACTGATTTTTAATGGTTCACTCTCAGATTTTATACAGTATTCAAGGCACATGAACAATCAAACTGTCCCCACCCACACATCACACCGTGGGGAAGCTTCAATCACCTTCTTTGAGCTAATTACTAAACATTAATTACCAGAACTCAAACACAATGATCTCCTTCCAATCCACATTTCTAGACAGACGTTCTGTCTCCGACAAGTACATTCCACACATAAACAGTATTTAGCATACATAACACCTTTACACAAGGGACAATGAAATGACTAGGAGACTATGCAATTAACACCTTTCAAAAGAATGTGTCCCCACATTGAATAGCCAACAACTTGTGAAATCTCCAGACATCCTGCAAACATGGATTATGATTCACTTGCCACCTTTTCTCCTGGCTCAATCTGTGCCCAAAAGTCACTCTACAATTAACCCTTGGTATGCCTCACTGCATGATGATTATAAATGTCCAGGCAGAATACATAGGTCCGTTACACCCGGAAATTCAGAAATTTTGCAATGAGAGATCTTGGGGGGGCCCCAGGTTGCGGAGCACGTGATGGGGTACGGTGTGCTCACTCAATTTCCAAGGTTTTGGAGAATTCCTACACTCCGAAAGCGTCACGCAGCCATTGGTGCAATAATCTCTCTGGGCGAGACCCCTCCGACCGCTCTGGGAACCCCACGAAGCGGAGGTTGTTCCTTCTGGAACGATTCTCCAAATCATCCAGCTTGGCCCTCAGGGCCCCCAACTCATCAGTGGCCGTGCTCATAGTAGCAGACAGGGGATGCACTACATCTTCCAGTGAACTGACATGGCCCTCCACCTCCCCCGTCCTATCCCTTAAGTTGTGGACATCCTGTTTTAGGAGGGAGAAGTCAATATGGATGCTCTCCATTTGAATAGTGAGGGAGGTTTTTACATCTTTAATGGCCACCATAATCTCTGCCAGTGTAGGCTCCGCAGCGGGGGGGGGGGGCTCTGGGATGCGGGGTCCTCCAAACATATTAGGGACTCAGAAGAACCAGATGTCCCAGCCTGGGTTCGGAATAAAGCAGGGACAGAGCCACTCACCCCCTGATATGAGTCCTGAGCTGCAGAAGAAGCAGGCTGTTGCGCGGCCTCATGTACTGCTGAAGGATTGGCGCCATCTTGCTTCTGAGACCCGCTCCACTGCTGATTGGGGCGCCGGGGGCCCGAATTTATTCACCATCATGCCTGAATCGGGTGCCCACCGCCTTTAGGAGCAAATCGGTGCCTTTTGGGGTAAAATCGAGGGCAGGATGCCTGTAGGATGATTGTTAGGAGCCGGAGCTAAGGTCTCACGCTGCCGCTCTCATGGACTCCAAGCCGCGATCAATGTATTCACTGACACATTCTGTGAGGGAACCTTGTCCAGAGATGATGGGAGGACCTGGGGGATCCACGACAGACTTATGGACCTTAGGCAATGTGTTAAAAAAAACATCACTTTTAAATATTCCACAAGTTTTTATCAATGACCTTGTCACAGTGTGCCCTATCAATGATATTAACCACTTCAATACCCGGCACTAACACCCCCTTGCTGTCACACTTTGAATGACAATTGTGTGGTCATGCTACATTGTACCCAAACTAATTTTTTATCATTTTGGGCCAAATTCTCAAAAGAGATACGCGGACTTAACTCAAGTTTTCTAAATTTACACGGCGCGTATCTTTGCGCCCGATCTTCAAAACGAGTTAAGCCCAGATTTCTGTATTTTCAGTCCTACCTAAAATAGTTACACCTGCGCATCCCCGGGCGCAAATTACGCTAGTCTCGCCGCTGTTTTTGATAGGCAAAGATGCAAATGAGGGAGTTAGGGCGATTCTCAAAGTTAAGTGTGTGCGGCGTATTTTCCGCCCTGTGCGCACCTGTTAGTTTCCCTGACTAAATTTCCACATTATAAAAGCAGCCCTAATTTTACACATGCCGTGGAAGAGTTTGCTGTAGGTAGTGACTAGAGCTATAGTTGTGAAGGATCTGTCTTTAAAAATGCCTGGGGCATCAATGATTCTGACGGCACTTGCCGCCTTACAGGCACAAAGGAGGAGGAGGGCACAGAGGAGGAGGATGAGGGCACAGGCGAGAGTTTATCGGCCACGGCGTGATCTTTTTCAAATGCCAGATTATGAGGTGTATGGCAACTACAGATTTGATAGGGAAGCCATCCTGGAGATCACCCAACTACTTCAGGAGGATCTTATCACCCCAACCAGACGCTCCCATGCCCTGACACCTCTACATAAAGTGATGGCAACCCTCCATTTTTTATCCAGTGGCTCATTCCAGCGTGCATCTGGAGGTCTGGCTGGGATGGTGCAGTCGACAATGAGCCGATGTGTCCATCAGGTGGTCCCTGCCATACTGCGGCGCATGACCAATCAATTTGTGAAGCCCACCCAGGAGGAGCAGCGTCTGCAAGCCATGACTGACTTTTACAGCATTGCTGGCTTCCCAAGGACCATCGGGGCGATAGACTGCACCCATGTGGCACTACAGCCCCCCCATGAAACTGAACACCTGTTCAGAAACAGAAAAGGGTGGCATTCCATCAACGTCCAGATGATTGTAGATGCCCATGGCCTCATCTGGCACGTTTGTGCCAAGTTTCCAGGGTCGTGCCACGACAGCTTCATTCTACGGCAGACCAAGATCTACCAAGACTTGGAGCAGAATGTGTATGGAGACAGCTGGCTGATTGGTGAGTGACATTGGTGTCAGGTATGCCCCCCCCATGATGCAGACATCACAAGGGGCACATGCATGACTAATATCCTCCTGTCTTTTCCCTTACAGGTGACTCTGGATATGCGTTGGGACCCCACCTGATGACCCCTTTTAGGAACCCCCAAACACCCGGAGAACGCAAATTCAACGAGGTGCACATCCAGACCCAGTCAATAGTAGAGCGGACATTTGGCCTTCTCAAGTCCAGATTCAGATGCCTTGACAAGACTGGGGGTACACTCTTGTATTCCCCAGACTTTGTCTGTCAAATTATTGGGGCATGTTGCATCCTCCATAATTTTGCTCTGAGAAAGGGGCCTGCATGTTGAGATATGTCCTGACCTAACCCCCCACCCAGGCAATCCCCCCCCCAACCACCTCTACCCGGTCTGCTGAGGGCCAGGCAATAAGGAGACAACTGGCTGAAGGCATCTTTGCCCAGTAAATGGACCCTAATTATCTTTATTTTTTTGCTTTGCCAAGAAAAAATCACAGAGATTATGTGACCTTTAAACATTTACTTTGCACATAAAATGCACATTACTTGTATGACAATGACAATGTCTTTTTTGATACAAAACGCACATTAATTATCTCACAATGAGAATGCATGAATGCACGCCACTGTGGTCCCTAGCACAGACACATCACATGCACATCAAATTGGATTAGATCCAAGTACCCCCCCCCTTTGGTACTTGGGAGCAGTAACGCCCCGCCACGGCTCCAATTATGTCACTGTGCATTCATACACCATTCAGGAACCTGGGATGACTTCTCCCTGGTCCTGGGGATCCCTACTCCACCAAAACTGAGGGTGACACCCTTATGTTTTCAGGAATGCCACCCCCCCCCACATTCACACATCATTCACACACATAAACCAAATCCTAAGTACAGTATAAAAAAAAAAAATCAAAAGTACCCCTGCAACTTAATGATGTTGCCGAGTGCTCCTTCTGGGCTGACCACGGGCACGGCCACGGCCGACTGGGGGATCTTCACGGGGGGGGGGTCTGTGCAGGGGAGGGAGTATTTTCATGGGGGGGGGGTCTGTGCAGGGGAAGGAGTATCTTCACGGGGGGGGTCTGTGCAGGGGAAGAAGGAGCCTCCCCTGGTGTCTGTCCTCCTGCTGGCCTGCCCTCCAAGGCCACGGCTATCCTTGTCAGACAGGCAGTCATGTCAGCCGTATTAGCCTGGCCAGCCCGGGTATTGGCCTGCACAGCCCGGGTATTGGCCTGCACAGCCTGGGTGAGGGCAGTCACCTCCTGGCCCACGCCTGTTGTTGCGTTTTTCAGGTCCCACAAACACGTGATGACCCCCACTGAGTTGGTGGCCACGTCACCCAGTGACTCCCTCATTAAACCCAGGCTGTGCTCCACCTTGCTCATAGATTTTTTAATTTCAGCCAGACTGCGGGTCTGCCGGGCATTGTCCCTCAACAGACTGACCGGCAGACGCACAAACCCCCCCCTGGTTTCCGGGGTCGGCCTCCTACTTGCCCCTGAGGCTTGTGGCCTTGGAGGAGGGGTTGGAGTGACCCAGGGGTGCTGCTGCATGTTGGAGGAGGGTTGGGAGGGGCCACCCATGATGGTGGCCTGACTGCTGGGCGCCTCTGGGGTTCCCTCAGGGGATGACTCAAAGGTCATATCTTGGCCCATCAGGATTTGCTGTCCAATATCAATATTCTCATCTTCCTCCCCCTCATCCTCCTCCCACTCAACATCCAAATTAGGGGAGTTGTGGGCACTCCCCTCCCATGGCGAATCCTGCCCTTCTTGGGACTCTGCATCAGCCTGTCTTGGGGGTGGTGCAGCAGCCTGCACTGATGGGCCAGCAACCTCCTGCCCTGATGGGGCTGCCACCTCCTGCCCTGATGGGGCTGCCACCTCCTGGGCTGATGACCCAGCAACCTCCTGGGTTGATGACCCAGCAACCTCCTGGGCTGATGGGGCTGCCACTTCCTGGGCTGATGACCCAGCAACCTCCTGGGCTGATGGGGCTGCAACCTCCTGGCCATCTGGGGAGGACACAAAACAATCACAGGTTGGTGGATCCACACACTTGGCACATCTTCCCTTCCCCCACCCACACATGCTAATCACCAGATAGAAAATTAAAAAAATTACCTGTCCTCATAAGAGGATCAGAGTCAAAGCCAGGCAGGCCCACCACCTGCTGTGGGTGGAAACACTGGGCCACTGCCCATTCCTCCTCACTCATCCTGACTGGGCAGGGTCCCCCTCCTCCAGTGCCCCTGGTATGGGCATGCAGCGTTGCCAGCTTGTTCCGGGACACGCTCTTCAAATCATTGATTTTTTTTTTAACTCCAGCGATGGTCCTGGTCCCCCCCCCCGCCGCATTGATCCGATCGGTGATCTTTTTAAGGATCTCCTTCCTCCTGGCCGGGGTGGTGTTGTGGCTCTCAGGGCCATGGAGAAAACGCCCATATTTTATGACGCCCTGAGCAAGAATATGCTTCTCTGCCACTGTAAAATTTAGCTTCCTGCGCTTGGTGGCCATGACAGACAACACCCAGCAACAGGAAACTCACCCAAAAAACAATCAACAATACACACACGACAAAGAAAAGAAAAACAAGCAAAAAAAAAAGCAGACAGCTACTATAAATTCAAAAACAAACAGGCAAAAAAGGGAAACAAAAAACAATCACACACCAAAAAAGAAACACTTATCAAAAACAAACAGGCAAACAATCAAAACAAATAACAAATTATCAAAAACAAACACCAACTATACTCTCCAACTCCTCAACAACTTTTCTCACAAACAAATCTTACCAACAAACACTGACAAACGTTCAAAGCAGAAGCAACTTGCTTTAGGAAGGGAACACAGGGAAATACTTTTGCAAGGGAAGTGTGTTTGACTGGGGCTATTTAGACACAGGGAGATCCTCAAACTAAGTACGCTTGGCCTTTTACCTGATTGCGATGAGCAAAGTTCTGCACATGCCCAGTGAGGTCCAGATTCGTGCGCGCATGCGCAGTACGGCCGGCCCTTCATTTGCATGGGGTCACGGCTCATTACAATGAAGCACGCCCACTTCATTCCCACTTGCCATAACCACGCCTTACGCCTTGGAACTTAGGTTAAGGATGGCGCAATTTTGTGCGCAAATGCGCTGAGGATACGGCACTTACGACACCAACTTAGGGCGCCGTAACTTAAATGACATAAGTTAGGTAATACTAAATTTGCACAGCTTTTTGAGAATTTGGCCCTTTGTTCCCACAAATATAGCTTTCTTTGATTCTGTTATACAACTTTGTAAATAAGTAAGTTTTCTCCTTCACTGATGGGCAATGATAGGTGGCACTGATGGGCACAGATGGGCACTGATAGGTGGCACTGATGGATACTGATAGGTGGCACTGGTATGCAGCACTGACGGGCACTCATGGGCGGCATTGGGCACTCATGGCGGCATTAATGAGCAATGATAGGCAGCACCGAAAGGTGCTGCACTGATGGTTACTTATGGGTGGAACTGATAGATGGCACTGATAGGTGGCACTAATGGACACTAAAAGATGGCACTGCTTGGCATCACTGACATCTGTCAGGCATTAGTAGTGGGCACTGACTGGCACTGGCATATTTTGGGAGCTGTGTGATATCCCTGGTGGCCATTTGGGGGCATACCTGGTCATACATGTGTGGTGGGCATACCTGGTCATCCATGTATGGTGGGCATCCCTGGTGGTCCTGGTGGCCAGTCTGGGCATCTGCAGTGGGCTTGTGCTGATAAACAGCGCAGACCCCCCCTGTCAGGAGAGCCCATGGACGGCTCTACTCTACTAGCGTCTGTCAGAAGTAAGTGAGGACAAGACAATAAATAGCTCTTCCTGTTTACACTGTGATCAGCCATGATTGGACATGTCTGATGAGATGGTAAATAGCTTCCGTCAGAGGCTCTTTACTGAGATCGGTGTAGTGGTGTGCCAGACTGACACACCACACCACCGATCGCCACGCTTTGCACCCCCACGGCCGTGCGACAGGAGTTATACTGCTCGATGTCATTGGACGCCCAGTTAGGATAACTGAACCACCGAGTGGCCATCATTTTGCTATAGGCCGGGCGGGAAGTGGTTAAATGTTTTCTTGTTTTGTATTTAAATGTAGAATGGAAGTGTATCAGGTCCTGTTAGAATATGTTCACACATTAAAATATTTGTCTCGGTCCAAAAGAACAATGTTTCTCCTCTTGTTGGCAGACTTAATAATTGGGTCCACATTGTTGTTTCTTAGTCTTTATTATATTTTCATGTGTTTTGTGCTTGAATTGGGAGACAATGATGTTTATTTGGTCTTCTAGTGTCCCCTGGACATTATATAGTGCCGCTTCACTCACTGTGCATGTGCAGTATTGGTTTGGCTGGTACACTGTGATGGTTTTATATCATGATTTTTTTTGCATTGGGCGAGACCTAGTTTCTATGCATTTTACGTTCCAGCACGCGCCCTTCCTGATACATGCTGGAACGTGAAATGCATAGAAGCTAGGTCTGACACGGACTCATCAATACACTAAAAATCAGCGCTCATAGTTCTCCAAAAATAATTATAGTTCTCAAGAATTAGTTGGTTAACAAAGTCCATTTAATTGTAAAAAACAGTCCTGACAACACAATAATGAATGTAAATATAGGTAGTCCATGTATGATCATAGAGCACGTAGGAGATGAACACAGTGTAAATAGTACACTCAGCAAACTACTGCAAAGGAGCACCAAGGGTTAAGGTCACTAGAGCTCAGAGAGCAGTTCCTCAGATGGAAGAGAAAAAAAACACACAGTACCTTGTCAGAGCTGGCTGTAAATGCACAATGGCAAGTAGATGGTCGACCTTAGTGGACCTAATCCGTGCTTCCCGGGTCACCCATACAGGCTGGTGACTCACTGTGTTATTGGGAAGGGAGATCCTCCGATGCCGTCCACCAAAGCTGTAGCACAGCCGAAGCCGGGAGGCTGCCGCACGCTTCCTCTGGGTCGGATGACATCACATGTCTGCAACGCCAATACAGTCCGAGGGGATAGAGGTTGCTGGAGCCGACGCTGCCGTTCATGGAGCGCAAGTATGCGCGGCTGCTGCTCCCTGGTGGAGAGAGATAAGATTGTCCAGCCACTCCAAAGTGCTTAATGTGCTTAATGGAAAAGTGATTCCTCGTGGACAAAAGCAACTATACGGTTTAAAATAGTGGGGGGAGAAATTAGGGGGGGCCTTGACAGACGCGTTTCGCGCTTCGTGTGCTTTTTCAGAGTCAAGGCAATAAGGCTGTAGAGGGGTTTAAATAACAAAAAAGGGAGGGGTAGCGGAGTCAACAAAGGGCGGGGAAACAAAGGGGGAAGAGGCCTGTTCTACAAACCCAAGGGACCTTAACCTCTTCATTACTCCAACTAAAAATAATAATACAATGCCCAAAAAGAGAAAAGAAAATATACAGAATAATTAGAAAAAAATATTATTGTGTACATGCGAGTGTATAAATATAAATGAACGTACACATGACAAAAATATCAATGAATATTAAAAATTGCATATATTAATGTATAAAAATGTATAAAACTATGCATTTTAAAAAGGATAAAAGTTAAACTGTCAGTTAAAAAATAAAAATAAACCTACATGTTTCAATCATCTCATTTAACCCTTCCGGGGCTAGAGAATTGAACATGAAAATCCAAAAGACTTCCCTTTTGCATAAAAGGGAAAATCTTTCGCTCAATGTTAAAGTACCTTTAGGAATATGTTCAATTGCAAAAACCTCCAAGCACTTAATGTCTTTATTATGTGTGCGATTAAAGTGTCGTGGCACACTATGTTCGGTCCAACCTTTCTTGATCAGTCGGCGATGATCGCCGACTCTGGCACGTAATGCTCATATGGTGCGGCCCACATAGAGAAGCCCACATGGGCACCGCAACACATAGACCACAAAATCAGTCGAACATGTAATGAACTGTTTAATAGTATATGTTTTGTCTAGGTTCATGGCAATCTTGTCTGTGCAGTGTTTGATAAATTGACAGGTCAGGCATGCTCTTTTTTTGCATTGAAAATAGTGAGTGTGCTGATAGTCAATAGACTCCAAGCTATTTTTGCTAATATTAACCGTAATAGTAATAATCTACTAGAAGAACCTATAGAGGTAGCCAATACCAGCAATCTCCCCCATACTGAAATGTTCGAGATACGCATGAGGAAAGCTTTTTTTCAATTACAAGATGCGAAACAATTCGAACAGACCCAATGGTGGGATTTGGCGTTTTTGAAAAAATATTTAGAACTAGGGATTACCCCGCGCGGCCTTAGAATTAAAAAACAATGCAGCTTTCTGGATGAAGACCTCACCAAAGAATGGAGGTCTGTAGCAGAGTTCTGCACCATTAAGTGTGTGGTTTTATGCGGACTATCCTATCTGTCGCGCTAAAGGCGTGGCCATAGGATTTCCAGGAACGTTCGGTTTATTTTGGAAAAAATGAAGACAGACCCAGAAGGTCGCTTCCTTTTTTTAAGGGGGAATCTGAATGGGGTCAAGATTTCACTTGCGAACGTTTATGGACCAAATAAAAATTCGGTTAAATATCAGTCGAGAATAGTGGATGAGTTTATGAACTTCAAGATAGGGGATGCTATTATGGGAGGGGATTTTAACACGTGTCTCGACCCCAAATTTGATAGTACGTCGCGTGCACAGGGTTCCGGAATTAAGGAGAGGAAAATGTTAAAAAGGAAAATGCATCAATACCAACTTGTAGATGTATGGAGATCCCAACATATAAGAGAAAAAGACTATACATACCGTTCCCCTGTGCATGGGACATACACAAGAATAGATTATTTTTTGATAGAACATAGGCTACTGGAAATAGTGGAAGACACCAAGATAGGTATTACAACTTTTTCGGACCACACACCAATCATACTACAATTGATGATAAGAGAGAGGGCAGTTGGGAAAAGGAACTGGAGACTTGACGAAGATTTATTAACGGATAAAGTCACCGAGAAGAGGTTAAGGAAATAGAACAATTCTTTCTAGAGAACAGCACGGAAGGAATGTCCGAAGCAATTGTGTGGGAGACTCACAAAGCATTTGTTAGGGGTATCCTGATCAAAGAGGGAGCAGAAAAAATTTAAAAAAGTAACGAGAAAAAATTAAGATTAACTAAAGAAATCCATGATTTGGAACAACTACACAAAGAGACGGGACAGAGAGATCTTCTTCTGAACCTCAATATCAAAAGGGAAGAAATAAGGGGACTAATTGAAATGGAAACTCAAATAGCTTCAAACTGCGTTAAGAAAGAAAGGAATCTTTGGGGGAACAAGACAGGGAAATACTTGGCAAATTTATAAAAAAAAAAAATTATATAGAAAGAATACAGACAAATTTGGGTGAGATAAGATATAAGATATAAGACATCAGATATTGTTAAAAGTTTTTTAGAATTTTATGAAAAACTTTACTCAATTAATAAGAATAGTTCAAAAGAAGAGGATATATTAAAAGAGGAAAAAATTAAAACATATCTGAGAAAAGTGGAGCTAAATAAGATTTCAGAGGATAAATGCAATAATCTTGAAAACCCCATAAGAGAAGAGGAAATAAGTACAATTATTCGAGAATTACCAAATGGGAAAAGCCCCGGCCCTGATGGTCTGACTAGTTTGTATTATAAAAAAATTTCAGACATACTGATTCCAAAATTATGCTCTTATTTCAATGGGATTGTAGAAAAATGGGAAATGAGAAAAGAGGCGCTAGAAGCGATAATATCAGTAATCCCCAACGAGGGTAAGGATGATTCCTTATGCTCTAGTTATAGACCGATCTCGCTCCTCAACACCGACTTAATTTTTTTTTAAAAAATTCTTGCAATTAGGATGGAAAAGGTGATGCAGGAGGCAGTTCATACGGACCAAGTGGGGTTCATCACAGGTAGGGAAGGAAGAGACAACGGTATTAGAACCCTATTGGTGATAGAGGAGATTAGAAAAAGTGGAGCCCCGGGACTACTCCTATCCATAGATGCCGAAAAGGCTTTCGATAGGGTAGACTGGGGCTCCATGCAACACACTTTAGAGTCAATGGGCATAGGTCCCAGAATGAGAGGCTGGGTAAGATCATTATATAACAGACCTACAGCAAGAGTCAGGGTTAATGGGATTTTATCGGAGCCATTCGAAATGAAAAACAGCACCCAACAGGATGCCCTTTGTCACCAATGTTGTTTACACTTGCACTAGAACCCCTGTTAAGGTCTATAAGGCAAAACTTGGACATTAAGGGGTTAACACTAGGGGGCGAAGAACATAAACTTGCCACCTACGCGGACGATATATTGTTCTACTTAACAAACCCTAGGACAACATTACCTAAATTGATGGAAACAATTAAAGAATACGGTAAAATGTCAAACTTCAAAATAAACCCTGCCAAATCTGAAATATTGGGTATTAACATTTCGAAAAAAGATAGAAGCGTCCTACAAGAAGATTTCCCGTTCGGTTGGAAAAAAGAATTAAAATACTTGGGAATCAGGCTAGCAACTTCTATAGAAAGTTTATATAAGATTAATTTTATAGCATTGTTAAATGAGGTTAAAACCGAACTAAATAGAATTGCACCAGGGCAATTGTCCTGGAGTGGAAGAATAAATATTTTCAAAATGACAATCTTACCGAAGATACTTTACAAAATGCAGATGCTTCCAATCCCACTATCTCAAGCTTATTTTAAAAAATTTGAATCAATGTTCGTAAAATTTATCTGGAGAGGGAAAAAAACACATATCAAACTCAGCACATTGACTAAAGATAAGTCACAAGGGGGGTTAGGGCCACCGGATATAAGAAAATATCATTATGCGATTGTAATATCTCGTTTTACGGACTGGGCCAAATACAACACAGAAAAGAGGTGAGTACACCTGGAAATCATAATGAGTAAGGTAGCATTGGGAAAGGTTATCTGGGTCCCGACACAGTACAGAGGAGTCAATACAGAAACTCATTATATTACGAGACATGCCTTAAAACTTTGGGATCAATTACATAAAAAAAACAAATGGGCTTATAATTCTCCCTTAATTCCTTTAACGGACACAAAATATTTCCCACCAGGGGAAAAAAATAGGTTTGGAAAATGGATATTACAAAACTAAAAGATGTTATGAAGCTTAATAAGCTCCTAACAATGCAGGAATTAAAAAACAAAAACGAATTGATGGTTATTAACGAATGGCGGTACATACAACTAAAACATTTTTTTGATAGTCTCCCTCTACCGGTTAGAGCAGAGACAAACCTTCTGCCCGTTGAAAAATTATGCGATGGGAAGATCGAAAAGGGCATAATATCTAAATTATATAAGATTTTAAACGAAACAAGAACACAGAAAGCCCTGCCTTTTATCGAGAGATGGGAGGAGGAGTTGGGTTCACGGGTAAATGAGCTTGAGATTAATCAAATTATAACAAGGGTTCATGAGACCTCAATAAACAACGATACTAGAGAACTAAACTATAAATGTTTAGTTTGCTGGTATCTTTTGCCGGACAAATTACACAAATTTTCAAGAATTGCATCACAACTGCGTTGGAGGGGTTGTGGCGAAGTAGGCTCTATGTCCCACATCTGGTGGACTTGTCCTAAAATAAGAAGATACTGGAGGGAGATCAGAAAAAAAAATCAGAGACAGGAGTCTTCATTATTTTTTTTCAATCACTGATCCAGAACAAGCTTGCAGCTAATAAAGTTGGAACTCTTGATATACCGAGAGCCCCCGGCGGCAACTCGGTATTCCCCGGCTTGGCGCCCCCCCCCCCGATACACCATTCACCTGCCAGCTGCACATCAATCCCCCCTGACACCAGCAGGACCCCCCTCTTCCCTAGGGCTTGAACTGCATCCCGGTAGCTACCGGCGCACGCTTCCTAGGAGTAGGACGTGTGGCCCACGGGATGTAGATAGGTAGGGCCCCATCCCCCCCTTCATCGCCACGACCGAGTGGCCCCCCGCTCCTCCCCTCCAGATACCAGCCTGCTACCCCCTTGTAATTGGGTCACCTACCACCATCTCCTGACTCAATAACTACCAGTTGGCAATCCCCCCCTGCCCCCCCCCCCCTCAAGGTCACCACCTTGGCTCTTTGCAGCCGGAGTGGTGGCCATCTTGCAACACCCTAGCCCCACTCCCCCTTTCTCAAATACCATTTGTACTTGATCCAGGGTTCGCCCGATCGCCTCTCAAGGGGTCAGGAAGGAATTTTTTTTCCCTGGCGTAGCATATTGGCGTAGCACAACCAGGGTTTTTTTGCCTTCCTCTGGACCAAGTCAGGATCGAGGATTAAGTTAATCCTTGATAATCCCCCCCTCCCTCCTCCTCCTGGTGTTTGGCGACTATGGTTAATCTGCAATATTCTGCAGAAACCATTGGGGATCTGAGGCAATTTGCCGCAATACTACCAGCCATCACTAAAAAAGCCCTAAGAACTGAGCGACTTTTGAGAATCGATCGACGATCGACTATCAAAAATCTCAGCCATTTACCCCAGCCTAAGCATATATCATGTGCTTTGATCAACACAAGATCGGCAGTAAAACACCGACTGGAAATCCATGATTTCATTCTACAATATGATTTAAAAGTAAAAAGTATAATCAGCGCAATAAAACACACATAAAACAGCAAGCAGCTGAACACTAGGATTCAATTGATAACAGTCCTGAAAGTAAATATAAGTAGATAGTGCAGCGCTAAATGTCCAGTATTAGAAAGTCCATAAAAGAATCATCTCTAAAGTGACTGGTGATAAGTAAAATCATGCAGGTGCTGTAACGTGGAATAAAGCAGAAACACCTCCACCGATGGTAGCAATGGCCGCTCACCTCACAGGTATGACCCTCTGTTAGATTAGGTCATATACAGCAATCCCATAAGGGTATCTCCAATAGTAAGGAAAATCCAGCAATGATACAGGTAAATCCAGCAATGATAAAGGGGTCTCCAAAAGGATGGTCAGCAGTATAACATCCAATCCAGTTGTTGAATCAATCAGTGATGACAAACACAGCGAGCCTAGCGTGTCTCTCCTCCCACATCCATGCAGGGTGGGAGGAGAGACACGCTAGGCTCGCTGTGTTTGTCATCACTGATTGATTCAACAACTGGATTGGATGTTATACTGCTGACCATCCTTTTGGAGACCCCTTTATCATTGCTGGATTTACCTGTATCATTGCTGGATTTTCCTTACTATTGGAGATACCCTTATGGGATTGCTGTATATGACCTAATCTAACAGAGGGTCATACCTGTGAGGTGAGCGGCCATTGCTACCATCGGTGGAGGTGTTTCTGCTTTATTCCACGTTACAGCACCTGCATGATTTTACTTATCACCAGTCACTTTAGAGATGATTCTTTTATGGACTTTCTAATACTGGACATTTAGCGCTGCACTATCTACTTATATATACAATATGATTTAGACTGCCTCTTTATTACAGAGAGCTGGCTTACAGCCGACTGCAACACCATTTTAGGAGAACTGGTGCCAGAAAACTATCGTATCATAACTGAAAACAGAATAGAGCAAAGAGGAGGAGGACTGGCGGTGATCCATAAGACTCATCTTGCAATCACTAAACCTGTCCTTCAAAACCCTCTTCCATTTATGGAAACCCTTACCCTGCAAATGTGAAAAATTCAGTAAAATAGTAAAGTAAAAATAAACAATAAACAATAAACAAAAAATATGCTAGCCAGCACTAAGAATAAATTCATAAAAAATTCTCAAAGCATAAATATAAGAAAAGTGCAACGCAAAAATTAAATTAATACATAAAATTAAAATATAAATAGTAAAAATATGCCAGTGAAAAAAATGTATAAATGAGTGCCAATGAAAAAAATATGTGTCCAAGTGTCCATAAATCCTTAAGCGAAAAATCACACAAATAAATCCGGCAGGGGTGAGAGTGAAGGTCACAAAGCATATCTGCAAACAATTCACAGTCCAGTCCAACCTCCAGATAGATCATCAAATCTTATAAGTATCCACAGGCCACCATAAATAAGAAAACACAAAGAAAATCTAGTGCTCTCTGTAAACCGGTTTAATGTTTTAAAAGGTAAAAAAAAATTCAGAACACTCACATTTAAAATCACTCACAGCCGAGTGTAAGCATGTACAACGTAATTGCAATGACCAGCGGCAATGATCGAGGTGACGTCCAGCGTAACTCCTCCTCCTTCGTACGCGTTACGTCCCGTGGGCGGGACTTCCTCAGCGTCAGGTGGAGAGAGAACGCCGAACGTCCCCAATGGCAGAGAATAAATAGCAATGACCAAACTCAGCAGCCAATCAGATCGCTCCCGAATGCGGCCAATAGAAATCCTAAATGGCAAACAACCTCCGGGGCAGAGGCAAGCAAAGTTTACACTATGGGGACTCGGCAACCAATCGAAACACTCACGGATGTGGCCAATAAAAAATCAGCAATGGACATATACATCCGGGGCATGGTACCGAGTCTCAATAGTGCGGAATTGCAAGGAAAAATTTAATAATAAATAAACAGAAGCCCTAATACTGAATGGAAAAAGGAATTAAAACCAAACAGTTAGGATCTCAAAGCCTCACAGAGACTAATATGTTCATTTATATACGGAAATGTAAAATTAGAAAGGATGCAAACTATAAGCCCCTTAAAATTTTATTTAAAAACTATACAGAAATATATATAATTATATATTAATATATATTAAAAACGGACGTCAGCCTCGATCATCGTCACTAATCAACGACTCATAGCAACATTAAAATTAATTAGAATTAATAATTCATACACAATTAAAATATTACATAAATAAAATAGAAAATTAAATAAAAATTATAATAAAAAGACCAATAATATTACCGATTAGAAATGAAACAGTTTAAATCAAACTCAACATAAGGCCCCTAGGCGAGGCAACCTTGAGCTCAAAAATCCAGTAAGATTCTCGTCTGCTCAGCTGGCGAATGAAGTGCCCCCCCCTCCAATGTCTGGACACTTTTTCTATTCCCCAGAACTTTAAACTTTTAGGATTACGGTTATGATGTTGTCTGAAATGTTTTGAGACACTATGTGTTTTAACACCTCGTTTAATGCAACTGATATGTTCGCCTACAGGAACATGTAGGGCACGTGAGGTACGGCCGACGTACTGAAGCCCACAGTCACATTCTAACATATAACCCCTTCCGTGTCACAAGTGACGAGCTCCTTGATGGTGTATTCACTACTGGTGACCGTGGAGCTAAAAGTTTTCCGTTTCTTGATGTTATTCTTCGCATGTTTGCATGTGGCACATCTACCACAGGCGTAAAAGCCGGAGAGAAAATTAAATAATCTGGGTCTAGGTACAGTAGGCGGGTCTAAATGCCTAATTACTAAATGCCAATACCAAAAATATAGTTCTTACCTGGACAGTCTCATGTGACAAAATCACTTTTTTAGATCTGGAGATTTTTAAGAATGATTCTAAGTTACAAACCAGGAACCATTTTAAAGCTACGGATCGCAATGGTTATATACCTCTGACCAGTTGCCATCACAGGCTCTGGCTATGCAACATACCCAGGGGTCAGTTTGTGCGATTACGTAGAAATTGCACTTTAGAAGTTGACTATGTCTCACAGTCACAGGTTCTTGCCAAAAGGTTTGTGCAAAAAGGTTATGCTGCTTCGGATATGGATTTAGAGATTGAAAGAGTACGATTAATGAAGGCTATTGTTTCAGACAAACCACCTGACCCACCAGCTATTGATCAAAATATCAATCACAAAATCCTTCTGGACTATAATATTCAGTACAAAAAGTTTGAACGGATTATCGTTAAACATTGGGCAGTGTTAAAAGGGGATGCCATCTTGGGACCTGTCCTACCGGATCGGCCCCAATTTGTCTATAAGAAAGCCCCAGCCCTACGCGATGTTATCGCACCAGGGGTTATAGACCCGCCTACTGTACCTAGACCCAGATTATTTAATTTTCTCTCCGGCTTTTACGCCTGTGGTAGATGTGCCACATGCAAACATGCGAAGAATAACATCAAGAAACGGAAAACTTTTAGCTCCACGGTCACCAGTAGTGAATACACCATCAAGGAGCTCGTCACTTGTGACACGGAAGGGGTTATTTATATGTTAGAATGTGACTGGGCTTCAGTACGTCGGCCGTACCTCACGTGCCCTACATGTTCGTGTAGGCGAACATATCAGTTGCATTAAACGAGGTGTTAAAACACATAGTGTCTCAAAACATTTCAGACAACATCATAACCGTAATCCTAAAAGTTTAAAGTTCTGGGGAATAGAAAAAGTGTCCAGACATTGGAGGGGGGGGCACTTCATTCGCCAGCTGAGCAGACGAGAATCTTACTGGATTTTTGAGCTCAAGGTTGCCTCGCCTAGGGGCCTTAACGTTGAGTTTGATTTAAACTGTTTCATTTCTAATCGGTAATATTATTGGTCTTTTTATTATAATTTTTATTTAATTTTCAATTTTATTTATGTAATATTTTAATTGTGTATGAATTATTAATTCTAATTAATTTTAATGTTGCTATGAGTCGTTGATTAGTGACGATGATCGAGGCTGACGTCTGTTTTTAATATATATTAATATATAATTATATATATTTCTGTATAGTTTTTAAATAAAATTTTAAGGGGCTTATAGTTTGCATCCTTTTTAATTTTACATTTCCGTATATGAATGAACATATTAGTCTCTGTGAGGCTTTGAGATCCTAACTGTTTGGTTTTAATTCCTTTTTCCATTCAGTATTAGGGCTTCTGTTTATTTATTATTACATTTTTCCTTGCAATTCCGCACTATTGAGACTCGGTACCATGCCCCGGATGTATATGTCCATTGCTGTTTTTTTATTGGCCACATCCGTGAGTGTTTCGATTGGTTGCCGAGTCCCCATAGTGTTAACTTTGCTTGCCTCTGCCCCGGATGTTGTTTGCCATTTAGGATTTCTATTGGCCGCATTCGGGAGCGATCTGATTGGCTGCTGAGTTTGGTCATTGCTATTTATTCTCTGCCATTGGGGACGTTCGGCGTTCTCTCTCCACCTGACGCTGAGGAAGTCCCGCCCACGGGACGTAACGCATACGAAGGAGGAGGAGTTACGCTGGACGTCACCTCGATCATTGCCGCTGGTCATTGCAATTACGTTGTACATGCTTACACTCGGCTGTGAGTGATTTTAAATGTGAGTGTTCTGAATTTTTTTTTACCTTTTAAAACATTAAACTGGTTTACAGAGAGCACTAGATTTTCTTTGTGTTTTCTTATTTATGGTGGCCTGTGGATACTTATAAGATTTGATGATCTATCTGGAGGTTGGACTGGACTGTGAATTGTTTGCAGATATGCTTTGTGACCTTCACGGGTCGAAGCTATGAGGTGAGAGTCCATCTGTACCTTGGTGGTGGATTTCCCCTGGTGTCTCCTCTTCACTCTCACCCCTGCCGGATTTATTTGTGTGATTTTTCACTTAAGGATTTATGGACACTTGGACACATATTTTTTTCATTGGCACTCATTTATACATTTTTTTCACTGGCATATTTTTACTATTTATATTTTAATTTTATGTATTAATTTAATTTTTGCGCTGCACTTTTCTTATATTTATGCTTTGAGAACCCTTACCCTGCAACTACAAACAAACTCCCAGGAGACCGTCCGGATTCTACTCTGCTATAGGCCACCTGGACCAAAATCGCAGTTTCTCCCATCATTGACAGACTTTATCTCCACCTATACCCTTAACAGCAAACGCCTTTTGCTGCTCGGGGACTTCAATCTCTGGGCCAACTCCCCGCAAGACCCCGTTGCCGACGCCTGCATTGATCACTTCAAAGGATTAGGGCTACAACAACTAGTATGTGGGCCCACACATGCTTCAGGTCACACACTCGATCTTATTTTCAGACAAGATCTGGAAATAAAAATCTTGGAAAATGAACCATTGCCATGGACAGATCACCATGCAATTAAATTCATTATTTCTGATTTCCCACCCTTAACTAAAACATCAAATCTAGTGACAACACACTGGACTAGATGTCAGAAGAAGCTCCACTCGGAACTCTTCAAAGCCACGTTAAGGAAAAAAATAAATACAATTCAGCCGCATCAAACGGCTGAAGAAACACTGGATACCATAAACACAGCCCTATTACAGTCAGCCGACTTAATAGCGCCGAAACGTAAAACCTGCATCCGGAAAAATAACTCCAGCTGGTTCAACAACCAACTGGCATTACTGAAGCAAGGGCATAGAAGGGCGGAAGTCGCCTGGAAAAGAAGCTCTTCAGATGAGAACCTCATCGTCTACAAAGCAACAACAAGAAAATACCACAAATAAATCTTCAAAGCCAAGAAACACTATTTTTCCGAGGCTATCAACAGCGCCCTTAATCGCCCACGTGAACTCTTCAAATTGGTCACGCAGACCATGAATCCGGGATGTCTTGAAGCCCCCAATTCGGACTCACAAGAATTTTGCAGTGAATTGTCGGATTACTTCATTAATAAAATCGAGGGGATCCGACACAGCATTCGGCAAAATAATTCCCCCCTCAACCCTCCCCGTAATGATTTATACAATACCTGCAGTAATTCACCACAACCAGGTAAGTTCACGCTGGAACCTATCTCTATCCATGCTACTAAAAATATCATCGTACTCTGCGTAACAGCACCGCGCCGAATGATATCATCCCCACTAAACTGCTGAAGGAATGCGCCGACATCCTGGCACCTCCTATCACGCAGCTTATCAACCAATCCTTCAGGGAAGGCATAGTGCCCTCCCAGTTGAAGGAGGGTATAATTCGACCCATCTTGAAGAAACCCAACCTGGACCCCAAGTCCACCGTCGTCCAATAACAGGCCTAAATGTACTCTCAAAGGTAATGGAAAAAGTAGTGGTACAACAGCTGCAACAGCATCTAGATACCCACAACCTACTTGATCCATTTCAATCGGGATTCCGGCCTGGACACGGGACAGAAACCGCATTGCTCAAAATATGGGACGACGCTCTCGAGGCTGCAGACAAAGGAGAATCTTGTCTTCTGGTTCTGTTGGATCTAAGCGCAGCCTTCGACACAGTAGACCACAAGCTTTTATTGACTCGGCTAGCTGAAGTAGCCAGAGTCGCAGAAGGCGGTTTATCTTGGTTCTCCTCTTTTTTTGGAAAACCGATCGCAAATAGTGAAGTTAGGACCTTTCACTTCTGAGAAACGCACATTATCGTGCGGAGTCCCTCAAGGATCCCCCCTGTCGCCGGTGTTATTCAACATCTATCTTTGCCCTCTTTTTGAGATTATTAGCAGTCAAAAACTGCTCTACCACTCATATGCAGATGATACACAACTATATTTCCGCATTTGCAATAAAAAGGATCATCACCTTAATCTAGAGACATGCCTCTCTTTGATAGAGGACTGGATGACAAAGAGTTATCTTAAACTCAACGGAGAGAAAACAGAACTTCTCCTGTTTCACGCCAAGCGTATGAATCAACCTACAACAACTTGGACCCCCCCCGCTCATTCTGGGCAAAATCATCACCCCTAGCGCCAAAGTCAAAAGTCTCGGGGTCATCTTTGACTCTCACATGACATTGGACGCACAAGTAGGGTCAGTAGTCAGCGGATCTCACCATCTGCTGCGCCTACTATGCAGACTTACTCCTTTTATTCCCAAGGAAGACATAGCGGTCGTGGTGGGAGCTATTGTAAACTCAAGATTGGACTATGCAAATGCCCTTTACCTCGGACTCCCCAAGTACCAAATCGCTCGTCTACAAGTCGTTCAAAATACGGCCGCTAGACTTGTGACTGGGAAAAAACCTTGGGAATCAATCTCGCCTTCACTGAGAACCCTTCACTGGTTACCAGTAAAAGACAGAATCACTTTTAAAGCACTCTGTCTAACGCATAGATGTATCTATGGGAATGCTCCCCATTATCTCTGCGAAAAAATAAAAGCTCATAATCCCAATCGCGTTCTGCGATCCACCAATCAAAATCTCCTCCAGATACCCAAAGCCAGATACAAGTCCAAAGGAGAAAGGAGATTCGCGGTCCAAGGGCCTAGACTATGGAACGCTTTACCAACCATCATTCAGTTGGAGGAGAACCACTTGACGTTCAGGAGAAAGATCAAGACTCATCTCTTTTGATACCAAAGGAGACAGGAACAACAAGCGCCCAGAGGCGATTAAGTTTGCATGTGCTGCGCTATATAAGTTTTCATTCATTCATTCACAAATAATTAACTTCCGGATGATCCATGGGTATGCGTATTACATGGATCCCGAACCCCAACTAAACATTTGAAGTCACTGGTCCCACAACATCAGATCAAGCGCGTAATTGGCAGGGAAAAGAGAGCCCATCATTGAGAGGGTGGTGTAACAGAGTAGAGGAAATCTATAATTTAGAATATTTAAGATATCGAGACAAAGAAAAATGGGAAGATTTTGAAGAGAAGTGGGAGAAATGGAAAAGGTTTAAATATACAATGGGTTATGCTGTAGCTATTGGCATATAACGCATTAATATCGGGTCCAGATTTGCACTGGGTATGACTGGGCTCGATTCACAACTGGTATTATCAGTGGGGGGGATTGTGCGGGTTCAGCCGAGCCCGAGCGGTCTCTCTCACGCAGCCTGGCGTGAACTGGGGCTCAAGGAGATAGAGCTATAGTTTATAGAGGAGATATGTAGCGAGAAATGGCACCGAAATTAGGAAAAGGAGTCTGGCAGGGGGGATTCGGGTGGGGGGGAAAGGGGAGGGGAGGGGAAGAGATGGTAATCATTTTCCACTTGGATTCGGATTGTTGCTTTGTTTTTTTCTTTTTGTGTCTTTTTTCTCTTTTCTCTCTCCCTCTCTTTTTTGTTGTTGCATGTTTTAAAAACTGATGTGTACGAGGGGTGAAAGGGAAAAGGAGGAAAAGGAAGAAAAAAAAAAGAGAAATAAAAGAAAGAAAAGAAATAAAAGAAAAAAGAAAATAAATAAAATATTAATTAAATGAATATGAACCACTTATGATGCAAAACCATTGAGGAGATGACACGGCCAAGTGAAGTTTGGGCCAGGAGCATGGCCCTCTCCTCGTTTCTTGGTTCTCCTTTTTATTTTTATTTTATTTTTTTATCTGGTTGAGTCTGAAGTGGAAAAAAAAAAAGTGGATCAAGATCCTAATAGTACAAAGAGAAAGGAAACTGGAATTAGCACAACAACAAGCTGCTGAAAAAGAGGCTATCACAAAAGAATATAGCTCTTCCTGTTTATTCTCCAAATGACTGGAAGTGTTGAATAAAAATGTTAAAAAAGATGAAGATAACCTTATTCTCAAAAAAAAACAATAAATTAGAACGAGATTTATTTGATTATAGCAGTGGCCAAATTTTTGATTGGAAATGCCCTTCGCATGAGAAAACAGGCCCAATGATACATAAAAATAATAATGGCAGTAATGCCAAGAAACCTAAACCCCAGGGTAAAAAAACAACCAAATATAAACAAAGTATACGCAAATTTCCATCTTCCTTGTCACAGAGGACTACCAATGATGTTCCCCCACCTCCCCCTGTACCAGATAAACCAAGCGATACCTGCGTCCCAGTGCCGGCTGACACTGTAGTGGACAACAGAGCGACTAATAATGTCACTTCATTTCCTTCTCCACCTTCTGTTACTATAGAAGCTGTTACTTTCCCCCAGGCCATCGTCTCTTTAGCATCCGAGAGATATAACATACTTAAACATAATAGTTTTAGCCCCTTGTCTCGGGATTTAGAGAAATATATATCACAAGGCGTTAGACCGAAGCCTAAAGGAGGGTTGGAGAACACACCGTCTGTTAGGTATATCCAATACATCTATACCATCGACAAGTCAGGATTTTCAATCATTTCCTCCAAAGGGAGCACAACAAGAAAAAAGAAAACTAGACGAGGAAGACAAGGAGGATCTCGAACAAAGAAACAACAAAAAAGAAAGGACGGAAGTGATATAATACTAAGTACCATCAAAATGTATAACCTTTTGTCACATACCCTTACTCCGATGGAAACGTCAGTACTACAGAAAGGGTTAAGCTTCTCCCCCTCGTGTGGTCCGAATAAGTTTGGTTTATTCAAGGACTTCAATTTATACGGCTTCTCACTCTTAAACGTCACTTTTCCCCCAATCCGTTGACTGGCCACAAGACTAGGGATGATCTTAATACGTAGATAGTATTGCCATCAGCACCTACTCCTCCTACTGGGTTAGATGAAGGTGCACTACAAATTTTGGAGGACCTATGGTTGGAGGGTCAGATGGAAGGGTATATACCTACATCTCAACTAGAGCCCCCAATACTATATACTTCTTTTAGGCCTAAATCCACCTTTTTCCCCAGTAGTTCCAAAGGCCCATTCATTGAAACATATTATCAAGCCGTATATAAAGATCTATTGGCCCTCTGTGATGCATCTAAAAATGTAAAACAATTGAATTTAAGTAAAGATGAAAACTTAACTCTAAATGATCTTAAAGTGAATGCTGTTATTTCCATCAGACAAGCTGACAAAGGAGGAAGCATAGTTATACAAAATAAAGTGGACTATATCAAAGAAGCTAGTCGTTTATTGGCTGATACAGACACCTATCTAAAGCTTCGTAGTGATCCTTTACCTGACTATCAACTCGAACTGAAAACCCTAGTCCATACAGCTTGGGAGAAAGGGGTTCTTACTAAAAAAGAAAGACAGTTCATTTTGCCATCTGAATGTAGTACCCCTCACTTTCATCACCTCCCCAAGATCCACAAATCTTTGATTGACCCCCCTGGGCGACCAATTGTAGCAAGCACCAATAGCTTTCTCAGTGGACTGTCCATGTATATTGATTCTATGTTACAACCCTTGGTTATACAACTACCTTCTTATATTAAAGACTCCAGTGAAGTGATGGATGCCCTGCAGCACTATACATGGGAACAGGGATACATGTGGACATCTTTGGATGTGGCTTCTCTGTACACTTCTATTCCACATGAGATAGGTATTAGAGCTGTTCAACATTTTCTCAACAAAAGTGGAGAGTTTAATTCAATACAATCAGTTTCTGGTTGATGCGATTGAATTTTGCTTGAAACACAATTACTTCACTTTCTGTGAACAATTTTATGTACAATGCAAAGGTACGGCTATGGGAGCGAACTTTGCTCCCTTATACGCCAATCTTACTATGGGCCACTGGGAAGAGGGCAACATTTGGTTGAACAATCCTTTTGCTGAGCACATTGTTTTCTATGGTCGTTACATTGACGACATTGTGCTCATTTGGAGTGGGTCCTCCAATGCCTTTTCCTCCTGTGTGGCTTATTGTAACACTAACACCTTTGGCCTAACGTTCACATATGTATTGGATCCACACAAATTAGTATTTTTGGACCTTGCGCTCATGAACGATTCTAACAGGATCATTACTAAGAACCATACTAAACCTACTAGTGGGAATTTGTATCTTCACTTCAAAAGTTGTCACCATCCAACCTGGAAACAGAACATCCCTAAAGGCCAGTTCAATCGACTTAGAAGAAATTGCACTAAGAATGAAGACTATGCTCACACGATAAGATGTGTTTCTACCTATAACGACAAATACAAATCGGTATCTAACATTATCAAGAAGCATTTCAAAATTTTACATCTCGACTAGAGATTGGCGCCAGTCCTTCCAGCCATCCCACAAATTGTTTCGCAGGTCTAGAACCATCAAGAACATCTTGGCTCCCAGTAAAATCCCACAAAAAACTACTACAGGTTCTCCCTTGGATATCAGGTCCTATTTTGATGACAAAAAAGGCATTTTTCAATGCAAAAAAAAGAGCATGCCTGACCTGTCAATTTATCAAACACGGCACAGACAAGATTGCCATGAACCTAGACAAAACATATACTATTAAACAGTTCATTACATGTTCGACTGATTTTGTGGTCTGTGTTGCGGTGCCCATGTGGGCTTCTCTACATGGGCCGCACCATACGAGCATTACGTGCCTGAGTCGGCGATTATCGCCGACTGATCAAGAAAGGTTGCACCGAACATAGTGTGCCACAACACTTTAATCGCACACATAATAAAGACATTAAGTGCTTAGAGGTTTTTGCAATTGAACATATTCCTAAAGGTACTTTAACATTGAACGAAAGATTTTCCCTTTTATGCAAAAGGGAAGTCTTTTGGATTTTCATGTCCAATTCTCTAGCCCCAAAAGGGTTAAATGAGGAGATTGAAACATGTAGTTTTATATAGGTTTATTTTTATTTTTTAACTGACAGTTTCACTTTTATCCTTTTTAAAATGCATAGTTTTATACATTTTTATACATTAATATATGCAATTTTTAATTTGTAATATTCATTGATATTTTTCTAATTATTCTGTATATTTTCTTTTTGGGCATTGTATTATTATTATTTTTAGCTGGAGTAATGAAGAGGTTAAGGTCCCTTGTGTTTGTAGCCCAGGCCTCTTCCCCCTTTGTTTCCCTGCCCTTTGTTGACTCCGCTACCCCTCCCATTTTTGTTATTTAAACCCCTCTACAGCCTTATTGCCTTGACTCTGAAAAAGCGCACGAAGCGCGAAACACGTCTGTCAAGGCTCCCCCTAATTTCTCCCCCCACTATTTTAAACCGTATAGTTGCTTTTGTCCACGAGGAATCACTTTTCCATTAAGCACATTAAGCACTTTGGAGTGGCTGGACAATCTTATCTCTCTCCACCAGGGAGCAGCAGCAGCGCATACTTGCACTCCACGAACGGCAGCGTCGGCTCCAGCAACGTCTATCCCCTCGGACTATATTGGCGTCGCAGACGTGCGACGTCATCCGACCCGGAGGAATGCTGTGCTACAGCTTCGGTGGACGCCGTCGGCATCGGAGGATCTCCCTTCCCAATAACACAGTGAGTCACCAGCCTGTATGGGTGACCCGGGAAGCACGGCTTGGGTCCACTAAGGTCGACCATCTACTTGCCATTGTGCATATACAGCCAGCCCTCTTGAAAACTATAATTATTTTTGGAGAACTCGGAGCGCTGATTTTTAGTGTATTGTTATGTCTTTTGGCACTTCCGGGTACTATATTTTTTCTTGCTGCTCTAGTTTCTTTCTGATACATCCTTGCAAAGAGAAATATTATTATTATTATTTTTCTTTTGATTTTGATCGGGTTTCTCGTCGGGAAACAGGCCGACAAGAATCTCGACAAGAAAATAGAGAGCAGGATCTCTATTTTTCTTGTCGAGTTTCTGGGCAGATTTCCAGACGAGAAACTTGAAAGCCTCGTACACACGCACGGTTTACTTGGCTGGTTCTTGCAGAGAAACCGAGCTTGTGTACGAGGCTTAACAATTTGATTTGGTTGGTCCCGGTTTCATTCGACCAAGTTCACCACACATGTGAACGATCGATTGGAAGGAGATCATTGAATGGTTTTCCGGAATTGAGGAGTTACTTCATGTGTTGTGGTCACTTGCTGGCCAGAACCATCTGGTGAGCGCATTTTGTTGTCACTTTGGGTGAAAAGTCACAAATATTATGTGGAACACTGATTTTATTTTTCACATGGTGTCGGAGCGGATATATTTGTTTGAGCAATCAAAAACATATCATCAATTTTTTTTCTGTAACATTTGTGCACATGTTTGAAGTGAAGCAATTCTCTAATACACGTCCATAAACACATATATATTATTTTCATAGATCACTTTTTACACTTATAGTGATTGTTTTGGGAGCGCCCTTTACTACATCATTTACAGCTTCTAGGGGGGCTACCCTTAAAGTGGTTGTAAAGCCTCAATGCCTGAAAGAGCCAGTGCAACCGTTTGCAAGCAATATCCTTTCTGATATGCCCGCAAGTTCAAAATCACCGGTTATGTCTTTTTTTTTAATGCAGTATTGCTCCTCTTCATGTGGCCACAGTCCCTCTGCACTGGCAAAGACAGAGAGGCTGGTGGGCTTGCACATTATCTTCTAGCTCCTTTATTCGTGAGAATGCATGTTAGTAGAAAGGGGGGGGGGGGTAAGAGGTGGGACTGAGTGAGGCAGGGCAGAGCTGTCTGACTGGGTGTACTGAGACTGACCGCTGTACACAAGCATGTAATATGCATACTTTACATGAAAGGGAAATAACATCAAAAGCTGAAATAGGATAACCCCCGTTCCATCCCACTACACCCACTGATTATCCATATCAATACAGGGAACTATACCACAATAGTGGCCCACACATAAGGCGTCGTCCTCCATACCAGTCCCTGCCACCTTTAGCAACAACCGACCATACATTGGATTCTTGCCTGTACGATTGTTCTTGGCTACCCCTCTACTCATTCAGGTCCATAGGAAGGGTCCTGACATCCCACCACATATAATCTTATGTTAAAGTGAAATCTATTTTGCAACAATATTTTGTGGCTGTACAAATCATCATTGTATAACTGTTGTTTAAGATATCTGTAAAGGCTTCTTACTTTTCAATAAAATAAATAATAATAAAAAAAAGAAAGAAAGGGACATAAAAAGGTGGGACTGAGTGCAGCACAGCAAAGCTGGCTGGCTTGGAGATCTGGGACCGACAACCGAACAGGGAAGTGTCAGGGAGCAGTCACATTTGCCTGCTCAAAGCAATTGTTGTTGGTCCAAGAGCGATGGGTTGATTACTGTAGATCGTTGTTTCTAATCAACCATTTATAAAATTAAAAGTGGATCTTACAGTAGTGGATGCCAGTAATTATAGAAATCTGTGGGAGATTATGTTTTTTGGCTGAAATTCCACTTTAAGTTTCTATGTGCCTAGTGTCCAGTTTTTCTGTAGGTGGCAATATAACCCTTGAAAGTAATGGAATTCCTGCGAGCCTCAATCAACCCAAAGCCTAATGGATATCACTAACCAACTGCAAGCGTTACACAAATCTCATAAGCTTGTGCACATAGACACAAATTGTAAATTATACGCTGTGCTTTGGAATATCACACAATAAATGCGTGCTGAAGATTAAAATAAACAAATGTAAGTGACATATGTGACATACTGTAGATGTGATATGACTAAAATAAAAACAATAATTATATCAATTAAAACATTAATAATAAAGTGCTTATGTGCATCCAAGTGCTTTGTAACACAGATATAAGGGCCTGGTGGTATATAGGGAACAACACTAGTCCCACTTTAAATAGCAAAAAATGCTATTGTGCAAAAACAAGTCTTTTTATAAAACAACGCTGTGACAGTCCTGTTGAAAAAAGTGCATATGTGTGGTATACAGTAATAGCACTGCTGACATACTTATAAATCCATGCATCTGAAAATGATTGACAGGTGTTGCAGATCATGCATTGGTGCTCTCATTCCAGTGACCCCCTAGGTATTAACCACTTGCCGACCGCTGCACGACAATATGCATGCATGGGCAGGCAAATTTACTTATATATATATATATACGTCCCTGCCTCCCAGCAGGGAGGGGGGGGACTTGATCTCCCCCCCCCTTCGCTGCCTGTGGCAGTCGGAATCTTTCCAGGAGCGATCCGTGATGAGGGGGGGGGACCGTCGATTCATAGCCACCTTCTCTCCTGGCGAATGAGAAGCTTCCTCTGTCTGTGAATTGTAAACACAGAGGAAGTGATGCCATCTCTCCTCGTAGTGGTCTTTTCGTCCTGAGCCCGAAGAGAGACAACATCAATAGTAAGTACACCAACACTACACTGAAACCAGTACCCGGAGGCACACTTTTTTTCACCCCCTGCACCCCCAGTCACAGTCTCACCGATTGCAGTGTTTATTTACTGATCACTGCATTTGGTGTAATTTGTGACTGTAAAAAGTGTCAGGGCAGTTAGTGGTAGGACCCTTTTAGGTGTATGGTACCCCCTAACCCCCCCAATAAAGGTTTAACCCCTTGATCGCCCCCCAGGTAACACTTTTACCCCCTGTCGCCAGTGTTACTAAGCAATCTTTTTTCTGATCGCCATATTAGTGTCGTGGGTGACGCTAGGTAGCCAGTTAGTTATTTAGGTTTACCGTCATGTTTTTATAGTGACAGGTACCCCCATATACTACCTAATAAAGGTTTTAACCCCCTGCCCCCTAGTTAACCCTTTCACCAGTGATCACCGTATAAGTGTTGTTAGTTTGCTTTTTATAGTGTCAGGGAAACCCGCCGTTTATTACCCAATAAAGGTTGATCGCCCGGCGGGTGATATCAGTTAGGTTTAATGTCAGATAGGTGCCAGTAGCGCTAACACCCACGCACACATCATACACCTCCCTTAGTGGTATAGTATCTAAATGGATCAATATCTGATCTGATCAGATCTATACTAGCGTCCCCAGCAGTTTAGGGTTTCCAAAAACGCAGTGTTAGCGGGATCAGCCCAGATGCCTGCTAGCACCTGCGTTTTGCCCCTCCACCCAGCCCAGCCCACCCAAGTGCAGTATCGATCCATTATTGTCACTTACAAAACACTAAACACATAACTGCAGCGTTTGCAGAGTCAGGCCTGATCCCTGTGATCGCTAACAGTTGTTTTGGTAGCTGACGGCCTAGGAGCTTTTTACCTGTGAATCTCACTAGTTGTACCAGTCATTTTAGAGCCCAAAATGGCAAATCAAAGGTACACTAGTGAAGAGACCTACATGTTTCTGAGCCTGACAGATCAAGAGGAGGTCACTCATCTGCCAGATTCAGGCTCAGAATATGATCCTGTAGACCAGGGGTGCCCAACCAGTGGCCCGCAGAGCCCTCTGATGTGGCCCGCAACCGCCTGCTCTGGGATAGAATAGAATACTGTTATTAAAAGTCAGTTTTATTAATAAAATCACAGTGTATATTTTGGCATATGTGTTCTGCAGTGGTTACTGGGCTGCTTTTAAACTGATCAGTGCAGTGCACCTGCGGTTTACCTGCACTGAGCCATAGACTTTTGTTATTACCTGCGAGTTTGGTGAGCTTTCTGAAAGTGCACCAAACCTGCAGAATATAATAGACGTCTATTGCAAAGTGCAGAAAAGCCAAAGGTACACTGCATTGCACCAGTGGTGTGGGTAAACCACAGTGCATCAGTGTGAAAGCAGCCTCGGGTTCCTTTCACACTGTCAGTCTGACCCAATTGGACCCTCTATTCACCTCTAATGCCGCGTACACACCATCACTTTATGTGATGAAAAAAAAACGACGTTTTTAAATGACCGTGTGTGGGGGAAAACGTCGTTTTATGTCTTGTAAAAAATGAATACAAAAAATTGAAGCATGCTGTGTCGTTTTTCAAAACGCCGTTTTTTACTTCACAGAAATTGACTGTGTGCAGCAAAAAACGACGTTTAAAACAAAGTTTTTATACCCGCGCATGCCCAGAAGCTAGTTATGAAGCAAGCTTCAATGGAAAAACGTGGTGAACGTAACCTCGCTTTGCTAGAGCATTGTGAAAAAACGATGGTGTGTAGGCAACTTCGTCTTTGAAAATTGAAGTTTCAAAAACGTTGATTTTTACTTCACAGAAAATTTCGTTTTTTTTTCATCACATAAAGTGATGGTGTGTATGTGGCATAAGGAGTAGCAGATGTAAACCGACTTGTGCCCTACCTCCAATCCAATCTGCAAACAAAAACAAAAAAGTATAGTGGGCTGTGTCCGTGTCCGCTTTGCATATACAGAGCAGACACAGACCTGCCATCCGCCCACTCCGCTCATTGTGGCCCGCGACCGTTTACCAAGTCTCTTAAGTTGCCCTCACTCTTCAAAATGTTGGGCACCCCTGCAGTAGACGACAGCAGCTCCATGACAGATAGCACTGACAACAAAGTTGAGGTCCCTGCCAATGTCAGGTGTACCCCACCCCATTCTTCTACTGTTGTTGAGGTGCAAGAACTGCAGGGCTCTCATATGGAGCAGAGAAGTACTAGTACTCATCCTTCTGGTGAACTGGCGAGCAACGGCTGCCTAGTACACCCTGGTCATACATCCAGCACTGCAGTAACAATTGGTGATGTGGCGAGTCCCATAAGTTCAGTTCAAGCTGGCGAGATGGCAAGCACAAGTAGTGTCCCACTGCCACCAAGAAGACGACTAAGACAGACCCACAGTTTCCTTCCTGCAGAATTTTCCAATCCTAATTGGGAGCTCACCACTTCTGCAGCACCTGTACTTCCCCCATTCACTGGCCAACCCGGAATTAAGGTGAAAAAGCGGTTGATTTTACGGCACTTGATTTTTATTTGCTGTTTTTCACAGAAGATCTCTATAGATCTATTGTGGACAAAACTTGTGATGAAGCTTGGATACCCCAGGTGGGCATATCCGCCAGACCTGTGTCTTCTGTTCTCCAAATGCACCCACAGCCTGCTGATTCGCCATAACCAGCCCTTAACCCCTCAATCACGAGACAGGCCACACAGGTGTTGAGGGTTAAACATGCAGAGCATAAACTGTTTATTAAATACAAGACATACACTTTTCCACACAGTTAGGGACACTCCCCTTAGCCTTGTCATAGAGGGGAGGGGATAGGGGACAAGGAAGAACCAATGGGAACTGAACACTTGTACATTAAAACCTAAAGGGATTATGTTAAGCAGGCAGCCCCTCAATACACATCCCCTGCGGAGAAATGTCTCCAGTCCAGACCATTGTCTATGTGCCATGAACCAACACAATTAAACACAACAACAAGAGGGGGGGATAGGGGAGAAGGGATGTAGCATTACATTATCTCAAGGCCAGCCCGCAATCCCTTCCAAAACACACAGTGACAGAGGGTTCTATCACAAAACTAATTTGTACGCTGGTCAATACATCACCGCTAATCCCCAGTCCTCCCTTGCAAAAGAATGGAAACCAATTACGGTTTCCGAATTTAAGATCTTTCTGGGCCTATCCCTCGACATGGGCGTAGTTAAATTGAGTGAGCTGCGGTTATATTGGTCCATTGACCCAGTTTACCATTTGCCACCGTGTTCTCTGCCTCCATGGCCAGGGCATGATACGAGCAGATCTTGCGGTTCATGCATTTCAACAACAATTAACTTTGTCGTCCTCGTGGAGACCCTGAATTTGATCGGCTCTACAACATTTGGCCCCTCGTAAACCACTTCAACGAACGTTTTGCAGCCTTGTATACTCCCCATCAAGTTGTCTGCATTGGCGTGTCCCGGCGGCAGGTCGGCTCTGCTGGGCGAGATCACGTAGGTATACGTCATCTCGGCGTTAAGCCGATAGGGGCGCCCCCCGCTCGCCGATGCGCGTTCCCTGCCAGTGGCATTTTTATAGCAATCAATGCATTTTTATAGCACTGATCGCTATAAAAATGCCAATGGTCCCAAAAATGTGTCAAAAGTGTCCGAAGTGTCCGCCATAATGTCGCAGTACCGATAAAAATCGTTGATCGCCACCATTACTAGTAAAATATAAAATATTACTAAAAATGCCATAACACTATCCCCTATTTTGTAAACGCTATAACTTTTGCGCAAACCAATCAAGTTTTTACGAAAAATATGTAGAAGAATACATATTGGCCTAAACTGAGGAAAAAAATAGTTTCTTTATATATTTTTGGGGGATATTTATTATAGCAAAAAGTAAAAAAATATATATTTTTTTCAAAATTGTCGCTCTATTTTTTGTTTATAGCACAAAAACTAAAAACCGCAGAGGTGATCAAATACCACCAAAAGAAAGCTCTATTTGTGGGGGAAAAAGGGACGCCAATTTTGTTTGGGAGCCACGTCGCACGACCACGCAATTGTCAGTTAAAGCGACGCAGTGCCAAATCGCAAAAAGTGGCCTGGTCATTGACCAGCAATATGGTCCGGGGCTTAAGTGGTTACATGTTCTGGCTGATTGTCTTTCAAACAGTACCTTCCCAGCAAGTGTGCCAGATATGGGGTCAAGATGTATAAGCTCTGTGACATGTCCACAGGCTATACATGTAGTTTTATGGTTTACGAGGGAAAAGATAGTCACTTAGAGCCGGAGAACTGCCCAGATTACATAGGGGGCGCTGGCAAGATAGTGTGGAATTTGGTGTCACCATTATTTGGAAAGGGATATCATTTGTATGTGGACAATTAGTACACAAACGTGCCATTTTTTAGTCACTTGTTTGATCATCAAATTGGCCGGGGCTTACCCCAGTGGCTTGTAGATGCCCGTCTTGGGCTGGGGTAGAGAGCATGCTCAAGGTGTAATAATTTGCTCGCTGTGAAGTGGAGGGATAATAAGAATGTTTTTGTTCTGTCCTCCCTTCATGCAGACACGACGGTCCAAATTTGTACGGCAACTGGTGTTGTGGGGAAACCCATCTGTGTTCGCGAATATAACCAGAATATGGGAGGAGTGGACCTCAACGATCAATTGTTGGCGCCGTATCTAGTTGCCCATAAGGCCAGATGCTGGTACAAAAAAGTATCTGTATACTATTTTTTTTTTTTTAAATCTCTTTATTGATTTTTTTTTTAGATCCAAATATACATTTCACAACTTACATTTGTCCACTCACTCAGGAGCTTCCATAAAATTTAATTATTAATAATCATTGCATCACAATCACATATAAAACACATATTTACCCTTCCTTAACTCTTTCATCTGATGGTGTAGTTTATCCCATTTCTGTGTCCCCCTACCATGAAGCCATCATAGCATTCTCTATCCAATTTGCCCATACTCTTTCATATTTCTCCCCATTTTCTCTATTACAATATATCTCCCTATACAGTAGTAAATTACTATTCACTCGATTTTTCCAGTATGCCAGCGAGGGGGCTTTAACCTTCTTCCAATTTAGCACTATTGCCTTTCTTGCATAAAAAAAAAAACAGTAGGCCTACCTGTGTTCTCCTTTCTATAGAGACCATATTATCCTCTACTAGTCCTAGTATACAGATTGCTGCCTGTTGGTCCAATGAAACTGACGTTACTATATCGATCACTTTCAGGACTCCAGAATATCGCTATCTTCGGACAGGACCAGAATATGTGAATAGAGTCTCCTGGGATGTCTGCACATCTCCAACAATTTTTAGAATTTGATGGAAATATTTTGGACAATTTATATGGTGTATAATAACTCCTATGTGTTATTTTAAATTGGATTAGTTTATCTCGAAGTGAGACTAAGATCTGGAATGGAAATCCATATATCTCCCCCCCATTTTTCTACTGTTAATCTTGGGACATCTCTTGTCCAACATTCACATACTTTGTTCATGTTTGACAATTCTGTTTCCAATAAATAAGTATATAGGATTGAAATCATCTTTTTCCCCCTTCTTTTTCTTACCATTTGCTCTAATCCTGATTATTAGTTGTAGAGTGCCCTCTGGGAATTGAGCTGACAGAGCATGTACCAATGCATGTATCTAAAAATATAATTCTCCGGCACCTTCCAGTGTTTTCTTATTTCTACAAATGAAGGTATTTTTCCTCCATCTATTACTTGTGATATTTTTTTGACTCCATATCTTGTCCATGCTCCTGGATCTTGGATGGAGGCTAGATGTGTAAACTCTGCATTTCTCCATAATGGAGTATTTGGAGATATATTTGTTTTCACATTGCCCTCCTTTACCATGCAGACTTTCCATACTTTTACTGTTGTTATCATCGACGGAGTCAAATCACACCTATATTTTAAAGCCTGTAGCGCCTCCACAGATTGAACTACTGCCGCCTCCAACATTGTGGCGGGATCATATCTATCTGGGTTCAGCCATCTCCCTATTGTCACTAATTGTGCTGCTAAATAATATTAATATAGGTCTGGGAAGGCTAACCCCCCCTGTGCCACTGGACGCATTAGTGTACTAGCTATTTTATTTTGCCATATAAATGAAGATAGCATACCATGTAGCTGAGTAAAGAAGCTTTTTGGTAGCCATTGTGGCGAGTTTCTAAACAAATACAGCAATTTGGGAAGAATCTTCATTTTTATTAAATTTATACGCCATAGTAGCGACAGAGGGAGCGCCTCACAGTTTTCCTACTAGTTTAACCAATAAATTGTTTGTATCCAATAAATAAATGTTAATGGAAATCCCATCCTTCTAAGAATTTCTGTATCAAAGGCCTTCTTTATGTCTAAGGAGGCCACTTTCCTAGATCCTTCACAATTATGGTGGGTATGTATATTCATATATAATCTACGTAAATTGACATCTGTCGTTCTCTGTGGCATAAATCCTGTCTGATCTGAATCTATAATGGTTTTAAATAATGGCTGTAATCTTAACGTTAATATTTTTGTTAGTATTTTAAAATCTATATTTAATAATGCTGTCGGCCTATATGAGGAACATATTTTTGAATCCTTCCATTCTTTATATATTAGGGTTATATGTGCCTGCCTCATTGAATCTGGTAGTGTACCCTTCAATAGCCCGCTTGTAAATACCTCTGCCAATTTTGGGGCTAAAAAAACTCTTTATTTTTTATAAAATTCAACAGGGATTCCATCAGGGCCTGGTGCTTTCTCCCCTGGAAATGTATTTATGACCTTCACAATCTCTTCACTTGTAATTGGGCCTACCAATGCCTCCCTCTCCCTATCCGACAACCACCCAAGGGCCACCCGGTCCAATAGGTCCGACATGACTCTCGGACGGAAGTCAGAGGGGAGAGAAGAGGCATATAACCTACCATAATACTCCCTAAAGGTCTTCACAATCTTCTCAGGTTCCTTTACTTTCTTTCCCTCTGGTGTTTCTATCTCCGCTATAGTTGTAGCTTGGTATTCTTGTTGTGCCAAAATCGCCCACTTTTATCCCCTTGTTCAAAAATGTTTTGCCTCTTTCTATATAATTCCAACCTTGTTATTTCTTCCATATGTAATTGCAATTCCCTTTGTGCAGCCATCATTAGATCAAAATTGATAATGCTAGAGTCTTGGCCATAATTTTCCTTCCTACATTCTATCTGTGTTTGTAGCTCCTTTACTCAAGCCTTCTGTTTTTTATTCACCGCTGCGATATTCAAAATATATTGCCCTCGTAGATATGCCTTGAACGCTTCCCCAACCATATCTACGAGGATGATCCCTCATTATTTTCCCAATATTCCTTTATTGTAACTATCATCTTTTACGCTATCTCTGGCACCCATTGTGGAGATAACCTCGACAGCGATGAATTTCTGGGAGTAGGAGTGCATATTGACAGAAATAACGGAGTGTTCTGAAAGTCCACTTGGTAAATATGCAGCATCTGCATTGTCTATTTACATTGCAGGGTCCACAAATGCCAGATCGCTCGGTCAGCAGAGAGGAGATGACTGTGTGATGTGGTGGGCGGGCTCTCCTTTTGAATGCTTTCAGCGGAGCAAGACGCCAAGCTTAGCCAAACTGAACCTTACGGTCTGGATCCTTCCGATGACGGCTTAAACTACCACAGCTAATTGCAGCTATCCCGTCTCTCTGACCTTCGGTGCCCGTCCTCCCTGCTGGTCCAATTGTGCGGCCACCCGCTCCTTGCGTTTCACTCTCTGCTCCCTGCGCCGGACTGTATCTGGTTACGGATCCCGCCGAATCCCGGACTTGAGCTTTATGCCCGTTACACGGGGGACGCCGACTCTAGGATCAGCTGGTCTGTGGCTTGACCTGCCTCTCTGGGTGATTCTGGTGGTAGAAGATGGACCGGGTGAAAGAGCCTCATTTCCCAGCACAGAGAGAGATAAACCACTCCACATTTCCCTGCAGAGAGAGAGACCGCTCCATATTTCCCTGCACAGAGAGAGAGAAGCCGCTCCACATTTCCCTGCACAGAGAAAGAGAGACCCCGCTCCACATTTCCCTGCACAGAGAGACCCCGCTCCACATTTCCCTACACCCCACTCCACATTTCCCTGCACAGAGAGAGAGGGACCCCGCTTCACATTTCCCTGCAGAGAGAGAGACCGCTCCACATTTCCCTGCACAGAGAGACCCCACTCCACATTTTCCTGCACAGAGTGTGAGAAAGAGACTGCTCCACATTTCCCTGCACAGAGAGAGAGAGAGACTGCTCCACATTTCCCTGCACAGAGAGAGACTGCTCCACATTTCTTTGCACACAGAAAGAGAGAGAGAGACCCTCTCCACATTTCCCTGCACATAAAGATAGACTGCTCCACATTTCCCTGCACAGAGAGAGAGAGATAGACTGCTCCACATTTCCCTGCACAGAGAGAGAGAGAGAGAGACTGCTCCACATTTCCCTGCACAGAGAGAGAGAGAGAGAGAGAGAGACCACTCCACATTTCCCTGCACAGAGAGACCCTGCTCCACATTTCTCTCCACACCCCCTGTTCGGTTCACACCAGAAACTGCGAACAGACCAAAGTTTGTGTGAACTTTAGAACCCCGTTAAAGTCTATGGGACTCAAACGTTTGAAATCTAAAGTGCTAATTTTAAAGGATAATATGCAAGTTATTGTCCTAAAAAGTGTTTGGGGACCCGGGTCCTGCCCCAGGGGACATGTATTGATGCAGTTTTTTTATGCAGTTTTTTCGGGAGCTGTGATTTTAATAATGCTTAAAGTGTAATAATAAAAATGAAATATTCCTTTAAATTGCGTACCTAGGGGGGTGTATAGTATGCCTGTGAAGTAGCGCTTGTTTCCCGTGCTTAGAACTGTCCCTGCACAAAGTGTCATTTCTGAAGGAAAAAAGTCATTTTTAATCAAGCGGCTATAATGAATTTTTGGCTCTTGGCAATACAGAGAAAAGTCATTTATACAAAAAAAATGCGTGCGGGTCCCCCCCAAATTCATTTACCAGGCCCTTAAGGTCTGGTATGCATATTGAGGGGAACCCCACGTCAAGTTTAAAAAAAATGGCGTCGAGTTCCCCCCAAAAATCCACACCAGACCCTTTATTCGAGCACACAACCTGGCAGGCTACAGGAAAAGAGGGGGGGACGAGAGAGTGCCCCCCCACCTGAACCGTACCAGGCCACATGCCCTCAACATTGGGAGGATGATTTGGTGGTGAATTGGTAATGGGGTACATTGTACCTCTACCATTTCACAAAGAAAGTGTAACAATTGTAAAAAAAAAAACACAGACACCGTTGGTAAAATCCTTTATTAAAAAAGAAAAAAAAAATCCAGCGGTGGTAATCCACTTTTGGTCTCTGCTCCAACTCTGTCGGTATCCTGCTATGGGTGATCTCCTCTCCGGGGTCCAGTGATGAGAAAATCTCCTCTTCATCCAGGTCCAGGATCCAGCGATGAGCAGGGACAGTTCTAAGCATGGGAAACAGGCGCTGCTTTACAGGCATACTATACACCCCCCCCTAGGTACAAAATTTAAAGGCATATTTAAGTGTTTCTGCATAGCAAGAGCACTTACTGTTATCTCACATATATATTATTAAGTGTTCTTGCATAGCAAGATATCTCACATATATAGTATTATTATAGCCAAATTTACCACCCTAACTCCTCACACAGTTTTTACACCATAGACAAGTAATATACCGAAACATGCAAATTGTTCTCGATTGGTGGGCTATTCGAATGTTTAGTCGAATCGTTAACAAAATATTGTCGTTGTTGCGGCAAAATTTGTCCCATAGGAATGAATGGCGAAACTAGAGTGTGAGCTGACAAAAACTGAAAAATCAGGACATGATTTCTAAACTGCCACCACTCCCTCATTTTCAAGCCCAACTATACAAATCTCGTTCAGCTATCCCTGCTGCCACTACACGTGTCCACGGCTAAGCCATAGTCCTGATCGTTTTCACAATTTGACCATTTGTTTGCAACTCGCGCCATTGGCATCCATTGAAATTTAAGTCTAGACACCTAAAATTTTAAGAGCAATATCTAAACTGCAACTGTGCCTTCAATTTTAATATTTCAGAGACATACATGTAGGTCTTGTGATTTTCACAATATAAAGCTCTTCACTGTACGATTTATAGTTTTTAAAATACAACCGTTTGAAAAATGACAAGTATTCAGGAAGGGCAAAAAAACTCTGTGCATAGAGCCTGCATAAACATTGGTTTCCTGGCAACGCTGAGGGGAATTATAGCTCCTCACACACAGCTCTGAGGGGAATTATAGCTCCTCCCACACAGTTCTGAGGGGAATTGGCTCAGTTTTTTTTGGCTCTGTGTAACTTCTGCATACTTTCAGCTATTAAAACCATTCAACTTTTAAAATGTTCATCTTCACAAAACTTCAACTTGTTTTCTAAATAAAATAAAAAATAAATCATTTTTGAAAAAAAAATATGTGAAAAAAAATTGAAAACATTTAAAAATAAAATCATTTTTGAAAACAAAATAAAAATAAAATGATTTTTGAAAAAAAAAAAAAAAAAAAACATTAAAACCATACCTGCTACCTTCCAACTATTCATACTATACTATATAACTTCTTTAACTTTTTCTTATGGATTTACACAGTTTCCATAGTTACTCTAGCCACTCCAACCACACAGTTACTCCGCCCACTCCAGTTGTAGACTATTGGTGGAGGCAAGAACACTTCACAATTTCCCCAGAATTGTAGCTTTTCTAGTTCTTCCATTCGGCTGTGCTCTGAAATGAAAAGGACACAGACTCAGGTGCAGACAACAGCACTGTGACAGGACAGATGTCCGCTCACAGCACAATTTTTTCTGCACACTTCTGGGATGTTATCCAGCCATGCCAGCCTTGATCGAGCAGTAAGATTTGCCACTCGGTCCCACTACAACTACGGAACTGCACATGCACAGTTCCTAGCTGGCAGCAGATCAGCCTTTTTAAACAAGAATCAGATCGGCCTGGGGGGAAATTGCATGCCTGCCCTCCTGCCCAGCCTGCCCCTGTGCACATGGTACATGTGAGTACCCCATTGGGGGGGTTGTTTATATTTGTTTAATAAAACGTTTAAAGCAATATCACACTATCAAGGCTTTTTATTCCCCATTATTCCCGAGATACTGTGTGGGAAGCCCGGGATCTTGTAATCATTATAGAACTCAGGGGTGGTTCAAAAGCGTGTATTGACTGAGCGTAATTGCCAAGTCTCACGCTCAAAGGTGAGCATTTAATACCTAGGGGGTCACTGGAATGAGAGCACCAACAACACCTGTCAATCATTTTCAGACGCATGTATTTATAAGCATGTCAGCAGTGCTATTACTGTATACCACACATATGCACTTTTTTTCAACAGGACTGTCACAGCATTGTTTTAGAAAAAAATACTTGTTTTTGCACAATAGCAATTTTTGATATTTAAAGTAAGACTAGTGTTGTTCCCTATATACCACTGGAGACTTATATTTGTGTTAAAAAAACACTTGAATGCACATGAGCACTTTATTATTAATGATTTAAATGAGATAATTATTAGAGATGCACCGAAATGGAAATTTCAGAACCGAAACAAAACCGAAATAAAAAAAAATGTCAGGCCGAAACCGAAACCGAAAATGACCCTTTTTTTTTATAATTGTATTTTAAAACATACACTCACTGTGCCCCCAATTGCCTGCCTTTTGTTTCTTTTTTTTTTTTCTTTTTTATTACTGTATCACTTTTTTTTGTAAGCTTGTCATTTTACCTTTTTTTTTTTGTATAATTTTCTTATTTTTAATATTATTTTTCTTATTCTTTAATTATTTATTTTATTCATTGAATTATTATTCAGGTTCCTCCGAACAGATTACTGTAATTTCTTCAGGATTTCCAAGTAACAATGTTGGCTGGCCCTTGTATCATTTTATATGGACTCATAGTGAACTCCACATTTGCATCCATTCTTTGCTTTTTAGTTGCTCACCCCTTGCATCATTGTGGACATCTGCCCCCCCTCCTTAAACTGCCAAAGCCATTCAGCCTGTATGCTGAAACTTTTTTTTTTTACACAATTGGAGGTGACAGGTTCTCTTTATTAACCCTGTCACCTCAGGAGTGGATTGGCGTCAGGGACAGGACACAGAAGCCAGGCTAGGCAGCGGGGGAAGGAGGAGGGGGGACAGAGTCCCTAACATATAGCCAGCCGGAGGGAGGAGGAGGGGGGGGACAGAGTCCCGAAGATATAGCCAGCCGGAGGGAGGAGGAGGGGGGGACAGAGTCCCGAAGATATAGCCAGCCGGAGGGAGGAGGAGGGGGGGGACAGAGTCCCGAAGATATAGCCAGCCGGAGGGAGGAGGAGGGGGGGACAGAGTCCCGAAGATATAGCCAGCCGGAGGGAGGAGGAGGGGGGGACAGAGTCCCGAAGATATAGCCAGCCGGAGGGAGGAGGAGGGGGGGACAGAGTCCCGAAGATATATCCAGCAGGACAGAGGTATGTGGGGGAGGAGGGGGGGTGGACAGAAGGCTGCTAGAAGGAAAAGCAGCTCACCGTCGCCCGTATGCTGAAACTGTTTCCACACGCTTCTAGCATACAGCCCTGCCTCCTCCTAACCCCACGTTATGATAGACAGAGCACATCTCAGCATTAGAACAGCTTTCTGTTTACCATAGCGTGGGGTTAGGAGCAGGCGGGGCTGTATGCGAGCAGTGTGTGAAGACAGGTACAGTGTGTTTTACCGCTCTGCAGCCACTAGTCATATCGGCAGTTTTAAAGCTGTTTCGGCATGTGCCCAAAACAGCTGTTTTCGGCCGATATGTTTCGGCACCGATATATCGGTGCATCCCTAATAATTATTGTTTTTATTTTGGTCATATCACATCTATGTCACTTATGTCACATTAACACTGCATGTGTTTATTTTAATCTTCAGCACACATTTATTGTGTGATATTCCAAAGCACAGCGTATAATTTACTATTTTTGGCAATATAACCCTTGGTTGCTTATTACCAAAAAACTGTGTTCCTTTAATGGATGCTGAGTAAAGGATTGTATTATGAGTACAAAACTCCTATTGTTTTTAACAAACAATTTACTAAGTGATTGCAATTAAAAAAAATGTTTACCATTTGATAGACCTTACATTTTTATTTTTACAGAATATTATAAATGTACTTAATTCTTTTTTTTTTTTTTCCTTTTTTTTCCTTTAGGATCTGTTTTCCAATCCAGATAAATCACCTACCTCGAGAGACAGTTTTAATAGTTAAATTGTATGCAGTGTCTGTCCCCCCTCCTGGGAGTTCTTCTGAAGCCATCAAGCATAAAAGAAATCCTCAGCAACATCCTCAGCCTCTAGGCTGGGTCACCACTCCCCTCTTCAACTTTAGGCAGTAAGCTGTTTATACATTTCCTCTAATGATATACATTAGTTGTGTGTTGGTTGTGGACAGAAATCTGTTTTTTTTTTGTTTGTTTTTTAGCTACATAAGTGGGATAGTGAGGGTGTATTATTATTATTTTTTTAACAGTCTAGGTTTTCTACAGAGGCCCACATTTGTGTATGTGTGTAAGTAAAATGGCGCTTATGTTTCCCCCTTGCTTCCTGAAAACCCTTTAGTGATTACGATAGAGCCCTTCAAACTAAACACAAGTATAATTTTAGAATTACTGTACCACAGAGGAATCTTTAGAAATATGAAACTGACTTTTAAGCGACCATTATGTAGTTAATCTCATAATGATTCTGCTGTATGAGTTCAACAGGGCTCAAAATGCTTTGTAGCTGATTTTTGTTTGCAATTGTCTGGTACATCTCGCTGCAGAGTCAAGTAATAGTCAGCCAGCTTCAATGGATTCCAGTTGTTCTGAAATGTTCTTCCATTGTGGAACTGTTCTGATGAAACTGTTGACCATATTCACCACTGACTGCACCTAGATTTTTGGGATTGACATTCAAGAGTAAATGCAGAAAATGAATATACAGTGACATTTACATGTGGCACTTTATGGTCTTGTATACTGTAAGAAGTTTGTTAACCACTTACCCCCCGGACCATATTGCTGCCCAAAGACCAGAGTACTTTTTGCGATTCGGGACTGCGTCGCTTTAACAGACAATTGCGCGGTCGTGCGACGTGGCTCCCAAACAAAATTGGCGTCCTTTTTTTCCCACAAATAGAGCTTTCTTTTGGTGGTATTTGATCACCTCTGCGGTTTTTAGTTTTTGCGCTATTAACAAAAATAGAGCGACAATTTTGAAAAAAATGAATATTTTTTACATTTTGCTATAATAAATATCCCCCAAAAATATATAAAAAAACTTTTTTTTTCCTCAGTTTAGGCCGATACGTTTTCTTCTACATATTTTTCGTAAAAAAAAATCGCAATAGGCGTTTATTGATTGGTTTGCGCAAAAGTTATAGCGTTTACAAAATAGGGGGTATTTTTATGTCATTTTTATTATATATTTTTTTACTAGTAATGGCGGCGATCAGCGATTTTTTTTTTCCCGATACTGCGACATTATGGCGGACACTTCGGACACTTTTGACACATTTTTGGGACCATTGGCATTTTTATAGCGATCAGTGCTATAAAAATGCATTGGATTACTATAAAAATGCCACTGGCAGTGAAGGGGTTAACACTAGGGGGCGGGGAAGGGGTTAAGTATGCCTGGGTGTGTTCTTACTGTGGGGGGGGGTGGCCTCACTAGGGGAAACACTGATCCTCGGTTCATACATTGTATGAACCGAAGATCAGCATTTCCCCTGCTGACAGGACCGGGAGCTGTGTGTTTACACACACAGCTCCCGGTCCCCGCTCGGTACCGCGCGATCGCGTGTGCCCGGCGGCGATCGCGCCCGCCAGGCACACGCACGGGAGTCGGGGGCGCGCTTGCGCGCCCCCCTAGTGGCGGCTGGGAGAGAGGACGTCATATTACGTGCTCTCGCCCAGCAGAGCCACCTTGTGGACGTATAATGACGGTGCGCCGTCGGCAAGTGGTTAACCAGCCAAATGTTTGTTGCTCTGCAGTTGACAAGCAAATTATCAACAACATCCTTGAATTTTTCCAGGCCCCACTAACAGATTCTCAAACTGCCTGTCATTGATGATGTATCTGATCCAGAGTCTGTTATGCTGGCCACAGACAGTTAGTCTTTTCATTGTTAGTAGTACAATCACCCTCCAGGTCATTCTCTTCACCAGTGCAGTATCAACCCTCCAGGTAAGTCTGTCCCCACCTTCCCCACCAGGTCAGCCTGTCACCCAGTACAATCTTTTCACAAGTCAGTCTGTCCCACCCTAGCGATGGGTTGGCTCTCAGACTCTGAACAAACATTCCTAGTGTCAGAAATGACCCCTAAGGAGGTCATCCATGCCATTAACTCCTTTCTCACTGGTAAAACCCCTGTGCCGGACATCCTACCAATTGAATTCTATAAATCTCACTTAGAATTGTTGGCTCCCAAGTTGCCATCATTATGTAGCACTAACCCCCGAAGGAGCTGCTGAATATTTCAGGTGGCATGTTACCCCTATATACTCGTTGTGCTGGGTAATAAAAGAGAGTCTAAAGAATTCCAATGTCCACAAGATATGCTTCTTTTTCTAAGATTTATTTGCAGAATGTAGTAGAAAAGAAGTTGGAGGGGTGGAAGGGTAAATAGGTCCAGGTGCATACTCTCAAATTAGGAAACACTCCTGCTTCCAGCAAACAGTTCTCTTTGCCACTCTAGCCAGAGTGGGTATTGCTCGCCCGGATAGGTCCCTCTCCATGGACTAGCAGCTGGAATGATACACAGAATAAAGTACAGTCTCTGCCACAGACCTTCCTTTATGAGGAGACACTTGTGGTCCAGAATCCTCTGCCTCAGGATTCCACACCCTGATCTCTTCAGATTAACTTTAGTAGAGCTTAGATCTGACAGGCGATCATCATCAAGTCTCTCAGTGTATGGTGCATCCTTCGATGAAGTCTCCAGGCCTTCTCCCAAGATACCAGCCTCTTGCATTGTCTTCTCCTGGATAGGTCCTCCCCTGTTTTCCTTCATCAAGTGGCTTCCTCCCGCAGGACAGACAGCACAGGATCACCTTTTTAAAGAGCAGGCCCCAGTCTGACTATTGGCCTACCAGCGAAGCCGCAACCCCGGACCAACGTGGTCCCGGAACCAGGATTCAGGACACTCACCCCCTGGCCAGGCGGGCCACGAGGCGCGTACAACGGACCCCCGCCAATGGCGTCTGTCCCTTAAGTACCCCTCCCAAGCATGCACAGCGGGGAAACCGCCCCCTCTGATTGGCTGCCGAGGGGAATACCCAATACACACTGACTCTGCTGCTGCCACCCTTGGCCTGGGACGGTAATAACACCCCCAGGCGAGCAATGGTGGTTACTCCCAGCACAGCCATGGCTGAAACAGAGGCTAAATTTCCTACAATTACACATGTCAAGTCAAATAACAACTCTGGCCCCCTTTAAATTTACAGCAGCACCTGTTCAACAGGAGCAGGCCGCTACACACTCCCCCACTAAATTTAGACACTGTCCCCAGTATCGGGAACCATGGCGTCTCAAGCCTGAGCGCCAACACCTGAACCCAAATGAGGAGGATGGAAAGGGGAAGAAAGAAAATATGAACACAACAAGCATTAGCACATTGTGACAAAATACAAATTTACATTATGATTCCTATCTATCTAGCTTGCCCCATTCTCCGGCAGTCTTGATAGAGATCAACTGGACCTGAAAGAAAAAAAAAAAAAACAAGCACACACATAACAATCCTATACCTAAGATCATATACAATTTTAAGGCAGAGCAAAACTGCACCTCCTAAAAGGTGGAGCTTTCCCTTTCCTTCTAAAAAACAGTCAAAGTGTAGTGGCTAGGCTTAAAATAAAGTCCTTCCCTAGCATAACTGACCACCACCCTCTGGTGGCAGAAGTTGCAATTCAAAGTGCTGCATAAATTTCTGAGCAAAACATCTCTTGATCACGGAGTCCTCAGAGGCCCTGTCCTAACTGACTAGTTCCTCCCCCCACAGTCCAAATTCTCAGTAGCAAAAAGAGAAAAAGTAGTTCCTCATGAACTTCTCAGAGAAAGGTAAAAAAAAACCTCAAAGAAGTCCTGCCAGTTCTTTTCACAGGTAGAACCTGGGATCTGGCAGAGTTAGAGATCTTCCCTGATCATCAAGTGTGGTAATGAAATAGAATTGCTGTAAATAACCCTGTGCTGGCAGTAGCTGCTAACACGGCTGTTTGAAAAAAAGCAAAGAAATATATGGTGTAGAAGTGTAGCGCTCAAACAATACAGTAGAATGACCAAATATTGCATGCAAAGAGTGGATAAACCACAAAGTGGTAATGACTCACTGTGACAAAAACAATATAGTTAAATATAAAAATCAAATGTGACAAAAAATTACAACTTATAGTCCATAGGAAAAAAAATAAATGAATAGTCCACCAAGTGTCACAAAATGACTGGAGCACAAAGTGATTCTTATGGAAAAAAAAGTTGTGACTTCTTGTGTAGAATGTGATGACCCACCACCGGTAAAAATGTGAGCTTACCAGAACAAGTGGACTCAGAGAAACTTATATCCCCATGAGTCAAACAAGCATGAGTGGTAATGTTACTGACTGGAAAATCTTTGTTGGATATGCATCATGACCTCCGATCATCCAAAGTCACAGGTTCAACCGGGTACAAGATAAGAAGTGATATTGAATACACAAACTTGCCCCAGTGCGTACCAATATTGAGAGGAGATAAAAAAGAAGGGCCACATCGCGTAATCTCGTTTAAAAAAATGTGTAAATTTAATGAGCAGTTGCACTTACATTGAGCTGAGATATATAGTGCTTGTATATACAGATAAGGCGTCAGTGGAGTCATCCCAACGCGTTTCGTGTTACTACATTTCGTCTGGGGTGTTTCTCCACTGCAGCCCACTTCAATTTATAAAATTAATGACCCCCCGTGGTCCGGTATTCCCCAAAATGGTGGAGAGGTGTGCGTTCCACTACTCAGTGTGGTAATGCCGCTTGCGTTCCAAGCCTCAATGCAATACCGGACACGTGATGATGTGAGTACTCTCCGCACGACTGCTAAGAACATCTTCCAAGCTTTGTTCTGAAGAGAAAGTTTACCGGAATTAAAGGGGTTGTAAAGGTTCGTCTTTTATTTTCTAAATAGGTTCCATTAAGCTTTTGCATTGTTGGTTCCCTTACCCTTTCCTTTGATTTCCCTTCTAAATGTTTTTTTTTCTTTGTTTGAATTTCTCACTTCCTGTTTCTCCTCGGTAAGCTTTCCACCATCATCCGAGTGGTGGAAAGTCATTTAGAACAGCTTACTGAACACCTTACTGAGGAGGAACAGGAAGTGAGAAATTCAGACAAAGAAAACAAAGAAAAATAACATTTAGAAGGGAAATTGAAGAACAAGGTAAGTAAACCAACAATGCACTAGCTTAAAGGAACCTATTTAGAAAATAGAAAACAAACCTTTACAACCCCTTTAAGGGTAAACCACGGACGTCACTTCCTATGCATGTCAAGACTCGGTTTGGATAGCATATTGCATTCCACACCGCTCACAAAGGTGATAATGCTGTAAATTAAAATGTGCAAAGACAAAACATAAAATATGAATCGTACTAATCATAATTAAAAATTGTGTGTATATATATATTGTGAGGGGTTAGCTCGGTAGCGGGGTGTGCGACCCCTTGGATGGGTTCACCACACACTGAACTTATACAGACTGGCAATCAAAAACGGTTGAAAACAAAGTTTCTGGTTTATTTTTCCATCTTGCTGGAAAACAATTGCAAGTATCCAAACAGCATAAACAAAATCAAAACATAAAATAAATCCTAGCCACGCTGGGCGTCTACCTTCCACACAGGAACCTATCTATGAAGTCTAACACAGCCTACCGCTGGATAGACAGTGCCGCTCCTACAGCACAAACAATAGTCTTTGGACTTTTTATCACACAGAAAAGTCAATAGTCTCCTCACCTCTCAGGAGACTGTCTGGCACTGCTTCTCCTGTTCACACAGCCTTAGGAGTGATGCAGCCATCAAGTGGTAAGCCTCTGGACTTCTTATAGAGGCTTAATGGCCTCATTCTGAACAGCTGGAGTCTTCCAACTCCCTTTAGACCTTGTCTGGCTATTTCTGGCAGCCGACGCCTAATAATGATTGGTGTATTGTCTAACCAGGCAGAAACATATGTCCCAGCAGTGACAACACCCATAGATTTAACTGACTTCCTGTCACATACCCCCCCCTCTTGTTTCAACCCTAGGGTTGGGACACAGGTTACCAAGCAGGCATGCACTCGGGACAACCCATCTGCCTTCCCCACTTTAGCACCGGGGCGATGCGTTACCAGTTCAAGCTTTTTCATTTTCTTCTGAAGCTCATCTACCATGCTCTGTTTACTGTCCAGAAGGGACTTGCTCTGTACGCTGCTCATCAAATGTTTCACCCTTTTTCTCAGTTTTTCATTTTCCTTGTTTAATTCATCTTTTCCCTTCTGTTGCTTTTTAAGGGTTCTCTGCTTTGTTCGCAACTCTTGGTTTAGGTTTTCCAGGTCTTCTGTCAGGTTATTCTCTCTAGCCTTGCTAGTTTTTAGGGCCTCTTTAAGCTTTAGTTGTAGCTCATTTAAATCTTCAATCCGTGCCTTTAAATCTTTAGTCTGTGCCCTCCACTTTAATGGGGCGTGATCCGTCACCAGTTCAAACAGTCTACCCACGAGGTAGTACCGGAGAGAATCCAAAGCCCATTTCACCCAGGGGATTTGTATTTGTGTCATTATCTCTTGTTTTATTGAATTGATCACCAACAGCAAATTATCATATTCAGTATTCAGGCCGCACAGCTTCACGTTATTGGCTTCATACTGGGCTTTCTTTTTTTGACGGCCAGCTATGGAAGCCAGCTTGTTTTTCTCCTTACGAGATGGCGGCCTGGCAGTGACAGGAAGCTCCATAACGGGTGTTAGGTCACTGATTACTTTATTCAGTTTACGCAGTTCACCACCAATCTGCAGAAGTTTTCTTGGATTTGGAGTCAGGTCTTCCACACCTGTCCTGCGAGATTTGTTCACAGTGTACTTGCCGTGATGCCGACCATTCTTCTGGTACATATTTCTGGGAAGCGTGTCTCTGTCCCATTCAGACCGTCTCAGTATCCCTTTATGTTGAGAAGGCATTAATTGCTCGCTATATTCCCAGAAATACCTTCGCTTTCCTCTTTTCCTCGATGACACGGCAGTTATTCCTTTCAAATCTTCAACAGAATCATTTTCATAATCTGGCTCTGAAAAGGCATCACTGATATCATGTTTGTCATCTTCATTGTCTTCTTCCACCTCTCTAGTAAACTCCATCTTCTTATGTTTGTGGTACCACACAGGATTCATGCTCTCCATGAAATATTTCACATCGCTGTAAAGCTTAATTCCGTCAGCTGTGCCTTTACCTTTCAGTGGGGAGGCAGACATTGCACTTTTTCTACGAATTTCCTGCATTAGATCTTCCATACCTTCTTTGGTAAGATCCATTTCAGTCGTGTCGTCTCCCCTGCTATCTTTTACCACAGCTTTGTAAAGTCCTTTATCTTCATTTGTAAACTTTTTCATTACAAGTGTCCCTGACCCAGTTTGATTATCAAATTGACCGTTAGATAGTGGTTTCTTGTCCACAGACCACTTGAGCGTGGTCTCTGTTTTGGTATTTTTAACTTTGCACATCATAATAACGTGGCAGTCTTCTGTGACCTTCTTTTGGGACTCATCATAAACTTTATCAAAATCTTCCCCAGTAAGGGTAACAATGAGCTGGTTTGATGCTCTTCCATCCACTACTTTTTCAGTATACGTTCCTTTATCTTCTTCACCAAAGTCTTCCTTAATTATTTCAATAAGTCCATTTTCCTTGTCAAATGTTATTTTTCGTTTCGGTGTATTTTGGATGACTTTGTCATTAAGAATCATCTCCAAAACTGCATCAGAGGACAGTTTTTCTACTTGTAACCAGAGGCGCACATCTCCATTCTCCAGTACATCCACACTCCAGCCTGAGATTTTCCGTATCAGTGGATGTCGTACATCCTGGCTTTTACGCATCAGTTCCTCTAGTTCTTCCTTTGTTAGCATGTGACTAGCAGATACTCCATCTGTATTTGGCTAGCAGATACTCCATCTGTATTTGGCACTTCAACAGCATAGGTGCCTACATCTTCCTCAGAAGGGTTTGTTAGAATAAGTTTAGACTTATTTCCATCGGTAGAAATGTCTGTTCTCTCTGAGTCTGGAGCTCCCTTGTAGTCCTTGGACCAGAGGAACTGTGGATTGTCAACTGGCTCCGGGTTTTCAAATGAAAGGTAAATAAATCCTTCCTCGTCTACCCCAACCTCAATTTCATTCGTGCCTCTTTTTCCGGTTGGCTCATCATCCGAATCACTGGCAATGTGATTTTGAGCCTCTTCATTTTCAGAGTCACTAGCATTACGACTATTGCTACCATTTTCTACATCGCTGGATGTTTGCTCCCTAGGTTCATCATCTTCTGAATCATCAGAGTCACGCTCATCTTGAACTGAGTTTGCACCACCGTCATCTGAGTCATCCAGACAGTCAGATTGTCCACCGCAAACAGCACTGATTGGAACACAATTAAGATTTTTACACTGATACTCGTTACTTTTGTACATCTGCAGTTTGCAGTGAACTTCATCACTGCCATCATGGCAGTCCGTGCGACTATCACACCGCCAGAAGGTCGGAATAGATTGATCTTCACTAGCACAAGCCCACTGCTCATTTTCACAAGTGATCTTCTCCAATTTACAGTCCTTTTCATCACTTCCGTCTTTACAGTCTTTTGCACCATCACATTTCCATTCCATTAGCAAGCATTCACCAGATGGACATTTAAATTCCCCACTTTGACAGCGGACGTGTTTAGTGACTATACAGTTTTGTTCATCTGAATGGTCACCACAATCACTGTCTCCATCGCAGTGCATAGTATAGGGAATACACTGTCCATTAGTACACTGGAACTTGTTACTGCCACATTCCTTACGTTCACAGCCTTGTTCATCAGGCTCATCATTGTAGTCTGGTTTACCATCACAGATCCAATTCTGAGGAACGCAGCAAGTCTTTGAAAGACACCAAACAGAAGGATCTGGTGATCTCCAGCAGTTTTTCTCATCAGATTCATCAGAACACTGTGGCACCCCATCACAGCGGTATTTCTTCTCAAAACATTTTGTACTACTTTCACACTGAAAAAAATCTTCATTTGTCTTTTCCTGTTTTTTGGCTACAGCACCACAAAAACAAGTATTTTCCTTGGCTGCATCTCGAACTTTAGGTACACAAGTGGCTCCACCCACTATGATCACGTGATCAATTTCCTCCATGTTCATTTCAGCACCACTCAAAGCCTTTTGCACAGGTATGGGGACTCTTTCAAATGGATCTTCACAAAGCTCCTCACTGTTTAGCTGAGCAAGAGTGGGGGTTTTACTGATAACTTTTTCATCCGGATAGGGACTTGAAAAGTCATCAAGACGAAGATAATCCAGCTCTTTTGTTCCCCATGTTTCCAAACTAGTTAGCTTTGTGTACTTGTGTATCCCACCGCTCTGAGTGAGATGTTAAGGGTGGACTGTTTCCAAGGATACCAGTAAACAAATTAAATATTTCAAAGTCTTTGCACTCCTCCAACAACAGACAATTCTCTGCTGGGCTTTGTTGCTGTGTCATGATGGCCTCCATTTGCTGCTGGTGAGCCTGTTGTTGAGCTGCAAGGCTCCGCTCCAAATCTGCATTCATCTGCTGTTGATTTGCATTTGATAAAACCAGCTGTTTCAGTATCTCCTCCATTTTTTGTTCACTTTAGTTGCCCGCGGCACTCCACCATATGTGAGGGGTTAGCTCGGTAGCGGGGTGTGCGACCCCTTGGATGGGTTCACCACACACTGAACTTATACCGACTGGCAATCAAAAACGGTTGAAAACAAAGTTTCTGGTTTATTTTTCCATCTTGCTGGAAAACAATTGCAAGTATCCAAACAGCATAAACAAAATCAAAACATAAAATAAATCCTAGCCACGCTGGGCGTCTACCTTCCACACAGGAACCTATCTATGAAGTCTAACACAGCCTACCGCTGGATAGACAGTGCCGCTCCTACAGCACAAACAATAGTCTTTGGACTTTTTATCACACAGAAAAGTCAATAGTCTCCTCACCTCTCAGGAGACTGTCTGGCACTGCTTCTCCTGTTCACACAGCCTTAGGAGTGATGCAGCCATCAAGTGGTAAGCCTCTGGACTTCTTATAGAGGCTTAATGGCCTCATTCTGAACAGCTGGAGTCTTCCAACTCCCTTTAGACCTTGTCTGGCTATTTCTGGCAGCCGACGCCTAATAATGATTGGTGTATTGTCTAACCAGGCAGAAACATATGTCCCAGCAGTGACAACACCCATAGATTTAACTGACTTCCTGTCACATAATATATATATATATATATATATATATATATATAATGTAAACTTTGGGGGTCTTTAAGCTCCGCGAGACAAGTGCGTAAAACCGTGTCAGTAAAGCAAAGGGTCTTTATTGGTGACCAAACAAAACAAAATAAAGCTTTTCTTCAGCATCCAAAACATCACAACAAAAGTCCTGCTTGTTTCCAGCATAAATTAGGAAAAAGTCTTTCTTCAGAAAAAACAACCAAAAGAAAGGCACATACGTTTTTAGTAAGAAGTCCTCCAGACCTTCCCTGCAGACACAGCTTCACTTCCAAACTACTCAAAAGTCCTCTCTGAGCAGCTAGCAGACTTCCATCTTGTCCTCACAGGTGCACTCTCCCAACTCACTCACTCCCTCCAGCATCACTTCCTGCTTTAATGGGTGGTTGTCTGTGAGATTTTAACCCCTTGTGCGCTGGCTTCCAGGGTTTAGGAGTGGAGGCTCCATCCCACCCAAATAACACTTTGGAGCCTCCAAAATTCCAGGCCCCAAACTACTTTATTAAGACAGAGAAGACTGCGAGCCAGTCCTCTCTGAATTAGCTCCTGCCTGGAACTTTTCACCCACTTTTGGGTGACCCCCTGAACCTTCTACCTCTATTTAAATGGACCATAGTCCAAACAGTGGTGCCGTATAGCACCCATCCAGGACCCACCCCCGGTGTCCTGTACATATCCCCCCCTCTGCCTCAACGCGGAGGTGTTGGAGGCAACAGTAGACACCATACAATGGACTCGGGAGAGGGCATCGGCATTCTGATGCTGTCTCCCGGGTCTGTGCTCTACCATGAAATTGAACTCCTGGAGAGAAAGGAACCACCTTGTTACCCTGGCATTGGTGTGTTTATTCTGTCTCATCCAGGTAAGCGGAGCATGGTCTGACACCAAGCGGAACTTTCTGCCCAGGAGGAAATATCGCAGGGAGTCTAGAGCCCACTTGATGGCCAGACACTCCCGCTCCACCACCGCATAGTTTCTTTCAGCTGCCGTCAGCTTCCTACTAAGAAAGACCACAGGGTGCTCCTCCCTATTGATTTCCTGAGACAGGACCGCTCCCAACCCTTCGCTTGAAGCATCTGTCTGTACTACAAAATCTTTTGTAAAATCTGGAGCTACAAGCACCGGATCTTGGCACAAAGCTGTCTTAAGCTTTTGAAAAGCTGTCTCGGCCTCGACGTTCCACTTTATCATCACTGACTTTCTGCCTCTGGTCAGGTCGGTCAGTGGTGCAGCAACAGTGGCAAAGTTGGGGACAAACCTCCTATAATAGCCAACTATGCCCAAAAAACGCTCTGACCTGCTTCTTGGTTAGGGGACGGGGCCAGTCCTGTATAGCCTCCACCTTACTCATTTGGGGCTTCACCAGCCCTCTACCCACAATATACCCTAGGTATTTTACTTCCTCCATCCCAATGGCACACTTCTCTGGGTTGATGGTGAACCCTGCTCTTCTTAAGGAGTCTACGACTGCCTGAACCCAGGGAAGGTGGGACTCCCAATCAGTGCTGAAGATGACTATGTCATCTACTGTAGGTAGACAGAAGCGTACCGTTGGTGTGGACGCAGAGTTTTGTCCATGGCCCTTTGGAACGTGGCCGGGGCTGAGTGTAGACCAAATGGCATCCTCTTATATTGGAAGTGGCCTTCTGGGGTAGAGAAGGCTGTCTTCTCCCTGGCTTCCTTAGTCAGGGGAATCTGCCAGTACCCTTTTGTGAGGTCTAGCGTGGTAATGTACCTGGCAGGCCCCAACCTTTCAATTAGCTCATCTACTCGTGGCATGGGATATGCGTCGAACTTGGAGACTTCATAAAGCTTTCTGAAGTCGTTGCAGAAGCGGAGGGTGCCGTTGGGCTTGGGTACCAACACAATTGGACTTGACCATTCGCTCTGCGACTCTTCAATGACTCCAAGCTCGAACATTCTTTTAACCTCTTCGTAAACTGCCACCCTATGAGCTTCTGGGATACGGTAAGGCTTTAACCTGACTTTTACATTGGGCTCGGTCACAATGTCATGCTCGATGACGTTGGTGCGACCAGGCAACTCTGAAAACATATCTCTATTTTTTTGTAGAAACTCTTTTGTTTGCTGGGTTTGAGGTCTAGTCAGGGTAGCAGCAACCTGCACCAAGTCGATCCCTGCATGGTCCCCTGACTGTACCCCTACTACCGCTGACACTTGTTCTCTGTCTCTCCAGGGTTTCAACAAATTGATGTGATAGATCTGGTATGGTTTTCTTTTCCCTGGCTGGTGTACCTTGTAGTCCACCTCACCGACTTTCTCTACTACCTCAAATGGGCCCTGCCATTTGGCCAAGAATTTGCTCTCTACGGTGGGTATTGGAACAGCCACCCGGTCTCCTACTTGGAACTGTCTAATTTTAGCCGACCTGTTATACACTCTTCTTTGGGCATCCTGAGCCTTCTGCATGTGCTCATTCACCAGTGGCATCACCTTAGCCACCCTCTCTCGCATTTGAGAGATATGCTCTACCACCATTTTGTGTGGTGAGGATTCACTTTCCCACGTTTCTTTTACCAGGTCGAGTAACCCCCGGGGCCTTCGACCATATACTAACTCAAATGGCGAAAAACCTGTGGATGCTTGCGGGACCTCCTGGATAGCAAATAACAGGGCAGGGAGTAACATATCCCAATCCTTCCCATCTTTCTGGACTACTCTTCTCAACATGGATTTTAGGGTTTTATTGAATCTTTCGACTAGGCCATCGGTCTGTGGGTGGTAGACAGACGTCCGCAACTGCTTAATTTGAAACAATTTGCACAAGTCCGCCATTACCTTTGACATAAAAGGGGTACCCTGGTCTGTCAGGATCTCTTTGGGGAACCCAGTTCGTGAGAACATTTGAAACAACTCCCTGGCGATGGCCTTAGAGGAGGCTTTCCTCAAAGGGACAGCTTCTGGATACCTAGTTGCGTAATCTAGGATGACCAATATGTATTGGTGGCCCCGTGCCGACTTTACCAGGGGTCCCACCAGATCCATAGCGATCCGTTCAAACGGGACTTCGATAATCGGCAAGGGCACCAGAGGGTTTCTATAGTGTGGCACTGGGGCGGTTAACTGGCAAATGGGACAAGACGCACAGTATCTTTTAACCTCGGCCTTCAACCATGGCCAGTAAAACCGGTCGTTTATCCTGGCCTCTGTTTTCTCCGCCCCCAGGTGTCCTCCCAGTGCATCGTTGTGGGCTAGATCGAGGAGCATCCGCCTATACGGTTGGGGAACCAGCAACTGCTCTATAGTTTCCCCTCGGCTCTCAGCCACTCGATACAGTAAGTCCCCCTTCAACGCAAAGTGAGGGAACCTCTGGTCTGCGTCTGGCATTTGTGGGACCCCATCAACAACAGAAACCTGCTCTCGAGCATTGACCAAGGCAGGGTCCCGTAATTGGGCGGTACCAAATGCACCTCTGGACACATCTAGATCTGGATGTACTGGCCTTGAGGATGTTTCCCCTTCATCCTCCTCAACCAGGGAGAGCTCCTCGTCATCCTCCCCCAGCATGACTTGTAATGGGAAGACCTCCCCCACCTCAGAGATCAACCCGGGTTTAAGACCTGGGTCAGGGGCATTATCCTCCACATTAGCATTCCCTGCGACTTCATTATCAATGGTAGGTATTTCTATATCAGAGGGGTGTATTTCAGCTCCGGACCCCTCGGACCCTGTCCCTTCCAGGCCCAGTGCCCCCAGTTCCCCTGGTGGTGCCATTTGCACCTCGTTCCATAGTTCCAGAAATAGTGGACAGTCCCGCCCCACTATGATGTCATGAATTAAACTGTTTACCACCCCGACCTCCTGTGTAACTGAGGCATGGCCATAAGAGACAGTCACCGGAACCAAGGGGTACTCCTTGGTATCCCCATGAATGCATACCACCCGAAGAGTTTTAGTCACTGGTCTAAGCCTCCTAAGTACCCTGGCATGTACTAATGTTACCATGCTACCGGAGTCCAGTAGGGCCCTGGCAGGAAGGTGGTTCACCCACACTTCACACTCAAACCGTCCTGCAGCCAGGTCAAGATGAGTGGTACACACACTTCGCACATAGAAGGAGCTTCTCCGACCAGTTCCGCACTCCATAGGCTCCTCCTGCAGTGGGCATTGTGCCCAGGTATGCCCCCAGGACCGACATCGCCAACATTGTATGTCTCCCATCTTTGGTACAGGAACCGACCTCCGTGGTTCTAGGGCAGATGGTGTAAACCTGCGGACGCCAACATCTGGCAAGGCTTCTCTCCTCAGGTTGGTGGCTGGTCTGGGTGTCCTTGGCGTGGGTTCTCGACGCTTTGCAGGCCCAAGCAGGTCCTCCACCACGGTATACCGTTCAACCAGCTCGATCAGCTGGTCAGCATTAGTAGGGTTTCCATGGCTTACCCAGCGCTGTAGGTCATCTTGTAGGGACCGTAGGTTCCGGTCCATCACCACTCGTTCCACCATTTGTGGACCTGACAACTTTTCTGGCTGCAGCCATTTTTTAACTAACTGAATTAGTTCATGCATCTGGGACCTGGGTGGTTGGTCCGATTTGTACCGCCAGCGATGCACCCTCTGAGCCAGGACAGCTGTGGTCACTCCCAGGCGGGCCAGGATTTCAGCTTTTAGACGTTCATAGTCTTTGATGTGCTCAGCTGGGAGGTCAAAATAGGCCGTTTGCGGGTCACCAGTGAGAAAAGGCGATATAATGCCGGCCCATTGGTCCCGGGGCCACGCTTCTCTCTCTGCTATCCTTTCAAAGGTGGTAAGAAAGGCTTCCACGTCATCGCTGGGTGTTAGTTTCTGCAAGAAATGGCTGGCTCTAACAGACACTGGGTTGCTAACGGCAACGACCGCTTGCGCTTGTCCCTGAGCCAGCTGCTGTACGGCCTCCTGCAAGGCAGCCACCTGTGCTTGAGTGGACTCCTGCTGGGCCGTAAACTGGGCGGATAGCAGCCGTGTATTTTCCTGCTGCGCAGCTATAGCCTGTGCCAGGGCCTGCTGCTGCTGAGCCATCGCTTCCTCATGGCGACGGTTTGACTCTGCTGACACTTGCTGCTGGGTCACAGTGGCTTGTGCCAAAGCCTTAACGACCTCCTCCATGCCTTTGTCTGCTGTTTGTAACGCCTGGGCTGACTTCACCCAAGACATGCCATAAGTATACTGTCTCTTTAAATGTCAGTTTTAAACGGTTTTTGCGCCTGCAAATGCACTTTGCCCGCATTCGACACCAATTGCAAACTTTGGGGGTCTTTAAGCTCCGCGAGACAAGTGCGTAAAACCGTGTCAGTAAAGCAAAGGGTCTTTATTGGTGACCAAACAAAACAAAATAAAGCTTTTCTTCAGCATCCAAAACGTCACAACAAAAGTCCTGCTTGTTTCCAGCATAAATTAGGAAAAAGTCTTTCTTCAGAAAAAACAACCAAAAGAAAGGCACATACGTTTTTAGTAAGAAGTCCTCCAGACCTTCCCTGCAGACACAGCTTCACTTCCAAACTACTCAAAAGTCCTCTCTGAGCAGCTAGCAGACTTCCATCTTGTCCTCACAGGTGCACTCTCCCAACTCACTCACTCCCTCCAGCATCACTTCCTGCTTTAATGGGTGGTTGTCTGTGAGATTTTAACCCCTTGTGCGCTGGCTTACAGGGTTTAGGAGTGGAGGCTCCATCCCACCCAAATAACACTTTGGAGCCTCCAAAATTCCAGGCCCCAAACTACTTTATTAAGACAGATAAGACTGCGAGCCAGTCCTCTCTGAATTAGCGCCTGCCTGGAACTTTTCACCCACTTTTGGGTGACCCCCTGAACCTTCTACCTCTATTTAAATGGACCATAGTCCAAACAGTGGTGCCGTATAGCACCCGTCCAGGACCCACCCCCGGTGTCCTGTACAATATATATATATATATATATACACAGGGAATGCAGAATTATTAGGCATGTTGTATTTTTGAGGATTCATTTTATTATTGAACAACAACAACCATGTTCTCAATGAACCCAAAAAACTCATTAATATCAAAGCTGAATATTTTTGGAAGTAGTTTTTAGTTTGTTTTTAGTTTTAGCTATTTTAGGGGGATATCTGTGTGTGCAGGTGACTATTACTGTGCATAATTATTAGGCAACTTAACAAAAAAAATTTTTATACCCATTTCAATTATTTATTTTTACCAGTGAAACCAATATAACATCTGAACATTCACAAATATACATTTATGACATTCAAAAACAAAACAAAAACAAATCAGTGACCAATATAGCCACCTTTCTTTGCATGGACACTCAAAAGCCTGCCATCCATGGATTCTGTCAGTGTTTTGATCTGTTCACCATCAACATTGCGTGCAGCAGCAACCGCAGCCTCCCAGACACTGTTCAGAGAGGTGTACTGTTTTCCCTCCTTGTAAATCTCACATTTGATGATGCACCACAGGTTCTCAATGGGGTTCAGATCAGGTGAACAAGGAGGCCATGTCATTAGTTTTTCTTCTTTTATACCCTTTCTTGCCAGCCACGCTGTGAGTACTTGGACGCGTGTGATGGAGCATTGTCATGCATGAAAATCATGTTTTTCTTGAAGGATGCAGACTTCTTCCTGTACCACTGCTTGAAGAAGGTGTCTTCCAGAAACTGGCAGTAGGACTGGGAGTTGAGCTTGACTCCATCCTCAACCCGAAAAGGCCCCACAAGCTCATCTTTGATGATACCAGCCCAAACCAGTACTCCACCTCCACCTTGCTGGCGTCTGAGTCGGACTGGAGCTCTCTGCCTTTACCAATCCAGCCACGGGCCCATCCATCTGGCCCATCAAGACTCACTCTCATTCAGCAGTCATAAAACCTTAGAAAAATCATTCTTGAGATATTTCTTGGCCCAGTCTTGACGTTTCAGCTTGTGTGTCTTGTTCAGTGGTCGTCGTCTTTCAGCCTTTCTTACCTTGGCCATGTCTCTGAGTATTGCACACCTTGTGCTTTTGGGCACTCCAGTGATGTTGCAGCTCTGAAATATGGCCAAACTGGTGGCAAGTGGCATCTTGGCAGCTGCACGCTTGACTTTTCTCAGTTCATGGGCAGTTATTTTGCGCCTTGGTTTTTATAAAAGGTTCTTGCGACCCTGTTGACTATTTTGAATGAAACGCTTGATTGCTCGATGATCACGCTTCAGAAGCTTTGCAATTTTAAGAGTGCTGCATCCCTCTGCAAGATATCTCACTATGTTTGACTTTTCTGAGCCTGTCAAGTCCTTCTTTTGACCCATTTTGCCAAAGGAAAGGAAGTTGACTAATAATTCTGCACACCTGATATAGGGTGTTGATGTCATTAGACCACACCCCTTCTCATTACAGAGATGCACATCACCTAATATGCTTAATTGGTAGTAGGCTTTCGAGCCTATACAGCTTGGAGTAAGACAACATGCATAAAGAGGATGATGTGGTCAAAATACTCATTTGCCTAATAATTCTGCACTCCCTGTATATATATATATATCCTCCTAATGAATGGGGACATATCTATAATGAAATAATATATAACTAAAAATAAACCTAAAACATGATCCACTGTATTAAACACGTGCAACCGTGAGCTGGACTTCCATACAGTGATAGTAAAAACAATCATATGCGTATAGATGTACCAAAAATCATGAAAACCATGTATAGAACGTACCCCAAAAAAAAAAGGAAATACATGTATGAATTAACTGATAGACACCATAATGATAGAATTATTTCAAGACACATTAATAAAGCCGTTAATGTCCTCCTATTCAACGTTCATACCTGATGGAGAATGGGACTGGAGCTCATATATCTTTTTTATCTCCTCTTGATACACACTGGGGGCAAGTTTGTGTTTTCGATATCACTTCTCATCTTGTACTCGGTTGAACCTGTCACTTTGGATGATCGGAGGTCATGATGCATATCCAACAAGGATTTTCTAGTCAGTAACATCACCATGCCTGCTTGTTTGACTCATGGGGATATAAGTTTCTCTGAGTCCACCTGTTCTGGTAAGCTCGCATTTTTACCGGTGGCGGGTCATCGCATTCTACACAAGAAGTCACAACTTTTTTTCATAAGAATCACTTCGAAGTTTGTGTTCCAGTCATTTTGTGACACTTGGTGGACTATTCATTTATTTATTTTCCTATGGACTATAAGTTTTTGTAATTTTTTGTCACATTTGATTTTTATATTTAACTATATTGTTTTTGTCACAGTGAGTCATTACCACTTTGTGGTTTATCCACTCTTTGCATGCAATGTTTGGTCATTCTATTTTATTGTTTGAGCGCTACGCTTATACACCATGGTAATAAAATAGACCCTGTCATCCTTGCCAGGCCTCTGGATAACCACCAGATCTGAATAAATGTGTCGGCCATAACTCCAGGATTGCTGACACCCTTCAAAACGGTAAACCATGATGAAAGAAAAATGTAAGTTCTGTGACGGCTTAGACACTTTGAGATCGTCCCATATAGCTTCTTCATACCATTTCTCACGGCTCGCTTTGATCTTCTTCATAGTTGCTTCTGGCACGTAAGGAAACTCCCAACCATAATCTAGAGCGGGGATATGCAATTAGCGGACTTCCAGCTGTTGCAGAACTAAGTCCATGAGGTTCTAGCAAGACTCTGACAGCCACAAGCATGACACCCAGAGGCAGAGGCATGATGGACTTGTAGTTTTGCAACAGCTTGAGGTCCGCTAATTGCATATCCCTGATCTAGAGCCACCCTTTTAATCATTATCCTTTGCAATCGGGCACGTTTAGGCAGCGTGTGGGAGTGTCCCAGTCCCTGCATTACACAAGCATTCAGAGATATCTTCAAAACAGGGCGTCCATAATTGGAGGTGCATCTTTTCCACCAGTAATGATGCCTGCATCCATAACAACTTCCTAACTTACACCTGGGGTTTCCACCAGAGGCTTTGTGTCCCCAGAGTTCATAGGAGAACATTTCCTGAACTATGGGTAGAGGCAGTTATAAATTTCTTGTCCCACTTTAACTCTGGCTCAATCCAGTGATCGTCACCGGCGTCTGTCAGAGTCCAGATCAGAGTCCGCATACTCCTCTGCAGTTTAATATGTTTGCACAACTTTAACTACTTTGCCCCCAGCCTGCTTACCAGTCCCTGTTGTGGTCTCCACGAGGGCAGCATCTTCCTCGGAGTCCGGTCCCCGTAGACACTGGGGTAGGCCTCGACCACAGCCGTGGGAAGCCTTCACGTAGCCCACCTTCTTCCCGGTAGGCATGGCAGGTACAACCGCCGTACAAACATCTTCTGTGACAATGTCTGCTGATGGCTCAGGAACATTTGCATCAGTAACATCTGGGTAGGCGTCACTCACTGTAGCAGACACAGCAGGTGCAGAGCTGGTAGTAGGCTAGGAAATGGCTTCTTCCAAAGTAACATTGCCTGTAATCCAATCCACCCGATAGGTGCGGGGTAATCTGGTAGGCTGATCCACTTCAAACAAAAACTCTCTGCACTGGACACATCGGCCAAAGGGTCAGATCTGAACGGTCAGTCCTTCACATCGTGGGCAGGACACACCAAGCGCTTCCACGTTGCCGCTTGTATATAGCACAAAATGCCCCCGTGGTTTCATCCGGATACCTGTATCCGTCAATGATGCCCCTGTTGGTGCGGAACTCACGCCAGCTCCATCCTGGAACATTGCAGGCCTCAATCTCACTGATGGCAATGGATACGCCAAACATTACTGCAAGCGATCTTCTCTTTACGATCCAGCAATCAATACTTTTTCGCGCCAGACACTCTTAAGTCTCACGCAGGGGTTGGTAACTCCTCCCACTCTCAGTTATTTTTCTTGGCACGTCACTCCACGCACCTTACTCCATTGCACGTGCAGCCAACGCCTCAGCCATTCATCCTGACCTTAACCCCTTCTTTGCAAGCACCCCGACAAGTTCAAACTCTCAATAGCAAAATAATCTTCTGATTCTGTTGTTAAAGACAGCAGCCTATCCCATACGAGCCCCCACGTTTAGCACTACCCCCGAAGGAGCAGCTGGTTTTGTTTGGGTCTGTACTCTGGCTCCCAACCCCTGAAACTGGCTCGAACCCTCCCTTGGCACAACTGTTTATAGGTAAGGATTGTGAACCCACTGGTTGCTGGGGAACACAATAATATCACACCACAGTAAAACTTGCAAGTAAGTTGTTACCTTGTACTGGCCACTTGTCCCACAGGGTAACAGATGACTGCACACAGGTTTGCGCTTCACCAAGGATAAATTTACTTAGTGAGAAATAAAGGCAAAAAGGTATTAACATACAGTCGACTCTTACAGGGCCCTGCAAGAGTCAATAGCAAGAATAAGCAATTATAATTAAAAGCAATTGGATAAGCAATCACAGTACTGGCATGAACTGGTGGAACCAGCCATGGTGAAGTACCTTGGGCCCTGTAAGTGACGCACTATTGAGAGCGGTGCTGGCAAATACTGAAAGCCACCTTCCCTCACAAGAATTGGTCAATCTTGGTAAGGTGCCCTCTCACCAAACAGTCCTTGTCTCCTTAGGATGTTCCGTTGGCGATGTTCCGGTCCACGGCCTCTCCGCAACTGCAGTCCCCGGTCTCTGCCACACAGCCACACAAGGTGTCGGTCAACAGGTGCCACTTTTTGCCCTGGAATGTAGGCCACAACACTCCGTCAGGGATCCCCTCTCAGGATGGGTGATCCACACTGGCGACTGTAGGCCCAGGCTTCTGAGGCCTAGGCTTCCTTGAAGCAGTCCTCAACACAGGCCTCCTGCTTGCTAGGAGAGGCTGTCCCAAGAGAGAGCTGAGGCCTTCCTTCCCCTTATATCAGGAGACCCAGCAGGCTGTGTGTGGCTCATTGCATTCCGGTCCAATATTATTGTATTCATTTATATACAGTAGGTATTACAGGGATTTACCCTATACAAAACAGGTATATATATGAAGACCATCTACATATACTTTCAGAATACAGTATATATTCTTACATATCTGCAGTGCATATCTTCCCTATCCCAAAAAAAAAAAAAAAGTGCTCCACTTTAGCTTATAGAACCGATTATTCCAAGTAAGAAGGAAGAGAAAAAAAAAAAGGAAAGGGGAATTATGAAAACATTAACAATTATATTCACTCTAACGTAGCTAAACAGTGGTAGAATTTCCCTTAACCCAATTTGGAAACTCAGATGACTGTTGAAACTTGGACCAAACGGACCAAGTATGAGAGAACTGTTCTTCTCTTCCCATTTCCCGCGCCAAAAGACCTTCTAAATCTCTAATAAAGTCCATTTCAATTGCCCATTCCCCCAGGGAAAGTATTGTCGTTGATTTCCAGTGTCGTGGGATGACTTCTCTAGATGCAGCGAGGAAGTGTCTAAGCACGTCCTCCTTTGCTTTCTTCAAATATCCTGGAATCATAGTTAAGAGAGCCACTCTGGGCGATGCGTGGATAGTTGTATTATTACATTTTATTGTCTGTAGTGTCTATTGTTACTCTCACTGTTATAATACTTATGTTTTCACCTACTAGTTTGTCTCTTTGCATTCTCAGCCCATTTAAAGTGGTTATAAACCTTCCTGAAAAACAAAACAAAAACACCCTGCAAGATAAAGGCATAATGAGATAGTTTGCATAACATCCTAACTCATTATTACTTACCCGAGAACGAAGACCCCGCAGCCATCCTTGTCTCTCCCTCCAGCCGGCGACCTCTATCCCGGAGGTTACTTCCAGGTATTGCGGCATGCCCGCAGGAGCCGCCGGGAACGGCACAATACATGCCATTGCTTCAGTTGGCTTAAGTGTGCATGTGCTGCATGACATCGGCACATGCAAATACGGGGATATCTCCTAAACTGTGCAGGTTTAGGAGATATCCAGTGCAGCTACAGGTAAGCCTATAGGCTAGCCTGTAGTTTAAAGTGGTTGTAAAGGGTGATATTTACTCATTAATAATTACCAGCTCAGGATGGATAAGTAGAGAAACTAATTAATAGTTCACATGCTGCACTATAATTGCGCAAAGAGTTAAACTAATTTGAGTTAGTGGTGTCATATTATTTCTTATGTGGTTTTCTACAGACATAGTCTAGTGTGTGTGTGTGTATGTATGTATGTATGTATGTATGTATGTGTATGTATATAGGAAATAAAAATAGGGGAGGCATGTGGGTCAATTGGGGCTATACACAAACATCTTGGAGATTGGCAGCACCATTTACCCTCCCCTGTTTCTATTTTCTTTATCATTACTTAACTTGGTGGAGTTTTTGGGGTAGGCGGCAGCCACATTTATATTACTTAAGACACAATTAAACAAATGTATTACCTATTCGACCTTTGTCCACCCACTGGAGGGTAGCAGAAGATGAAGCCATTGCCCCCTCATCCACCGGGAACAGAAGAGGCTTATGCAGTTGACCCACAGGCCTATGCCTGTGGGTCACCTATCATGCGTCTCTTCTGTTCCCTGTGGAAGAGGAGTGAAATGGCTTCATCTTTCTGCTGCCTCCCCTCTCCAGTGGGTGGACAAATGTACCCATTTAGGAGTAGTGATCTCTAGACAGAGTTCCGATCTGTATGGTACTTAATTTAGACCCAGTGATGTCTTTTGTCAAACTTAAACTGAAGGCATAGGCATGGAGCAACCTTCCCTTTTCTTTGATTGCTCACATAAACCTTTTAAAATGAAAATCTCCCCAAGTTTACCTACCTTTTCAGGAAACTCCCTGCAAAGACTTCCATGCACCCTTTTCCTTAAGCTAAAATGCCTATGTCTCTCTTAATGGGGATCCAAACCACCCAGGTATCAATTTACTACTCTTACCAGGCCAATTGACAGAGGGGGCCTAGCTATGCCGATTGCCTCAAATATTTTCTAGTGTCACAATTAGTAACAACATACTGGTGGCTAAAGCCTGATCTAACTAACACAGCTGTTATATTTTAGGCGGCTATAGTTAAATCTCTTTGAAGCCCTCCAGTCCCAGGTTTTCAGAGGTCATAGGTCTCCCCATGATCTTACTGTCTCCATGCGTACTATGCTTCAGGCCTGGAAAATAGGAGTTGATCTGGAATCTCCCCCCTCTACTACCCTACATACCCCCCATTGAATCACTCTCTTTCACACTTAAATACAATTACGATCCCCAGGCCTGGGGCAATTACAAAATTAAAGTCTTGGGAGTATATTGCTGAAAGCACTGGCCTACTCCCTTTCTATACCCTTAAATCCAAAATTTAATTTACCATCCCACTATTATTTTAAATACCTTCAGGTTTCACATGCCTTCAGTTGTCAATTTTCAGGTCATAAACTGCCTCTTTCATATTCTGAGCTGGAAGCTATTCTCAGAGCACCAGCTTTAGAGAAACCCTTTATTGGCCGCTAGCGGGGGTTAATACCGCACCGCTAGTGGCCGAATCCCGCGGCAATTCCGACGGTATAGCGCCACTATTTTTAGCGGCGCTATACTGCCACTGCGCCTCCCGCCCCAGTGTGAAAGGGGCCTTAATGTACACAGAACGTTTTTACAACATCTCCTAAACGATTTATCTTGACAGATAGTCCGTTTTGCCGCATTTGCATGCCACATTTAGTGTCATTTTGCCGTGTGCTTAAAATGCCTCTAAACTCAGCATCTGAACTATTTTTTTTTGCTTTCCAGAAAAAACCTCTAAACTCAACTTTTATTTTTTTATTTTTTTTATTTTCCAATCACTTGTGACACAACCATAAAACATAAATGGTCTCAACATGCTCTAAGCAAATTCGTTGGGGGTGTCTACTATCAAAAATTTGTAATTTGGAGGGGTTTTGTACTGCCCTGTCATTTTAGCACCTCAAGAAATTAGATGGACAGTCATAAACTAAAAGCTGCATAAATTACAGTTAACCACTTAAGCCCTGGACCTTTAGGCAGCTAAATGCCCAGGCCAGGTTTTGCGATTCGGCACTGCGTCGCTTTAACAGACAATTGCGCGGTCGTGCGACGTGGCTTCCAAACAAAATTGGCGTCCTTTTTTCCCCACATAGAGCTTTCTTTTGGTGGTATTTGATCACCTCTGCGGTTTTTATTTTTTGCGCTATAAACAAAATAGAGCGACAATTTGAAAAAAAATGCAATATTTTTTACTTTTTGCTGTAATAAATATCCCCCAAAACATATATAAAAAACATTTTTTCCTCAGTTTAGGCCGATACGTATTCTTCTACCTATTTTTGGTAAAAAAAATCGCAATAAGTGTTTATCGATTGGTTTGCGCAAAATGTATAGTGTTTACAAAATAGGGGATATTTTTATTGCATTTTTATTTTATTTTTATTTTTTTACTACTAATGGCGGCGATCAGCGATTTTTTTCGTGACTGCAACATTATGGTGGACACTTCAGACAATTTTGACACATTTTTGGGACCATTGTCATTTTCACAGCAAAAAATGCATTTAATTGCATTCTTTATTGTGAAAATGACAGTTGCAGTTTGGGAGTTAACCACAGGGGGCGCTGAACATGTTAGGCTTCACCTAGTGTGTGTTTACAACAGTAGGGGGGTGTGGCTGTAGGTCTGATGTCATCGATTGTGTCTCCCCTATAAAGGGGATGACACGATCGATGCGCCGCCACAGTGAAGCACGGGGAAGCCGTGTTTACATACGGCTCTCCCCGTTCTTCAGCTCCGGGGAGCGATCGCGACGGAGCGGCTATAAACGAATAGCCGCGCCGTTGTCCCGGATCGCTCCCCGAGGTAAGCCGCCCGCCGCACGCAGCCGTGGTGGGGGTCCCGATCCCGACCCCCGACCCGCGGAAAGGCAAGGACGTATATATACGCCCATCTGCCTGTCCGTGCCATTTTGCAGACGTAAATAGTCGTGCGGCGGGCGTTAAGTGGTTAATGTACCATAGTTTGTAGACGCTATAACCTTTGCGCAAACCAATAAATATATGCTTATTGAATTTTTTTTTTTTTACCCAAGACATATGGCTGAATACATTTTGGCCTAAATGTATGACTAAAATTGATTGGATTTTTTATAACAAAAAGTAGAAAATATATATTTTTTATTTTTTTTTACATTTTGAGTTTTACTTTATTCGTTTATATATTGCAATAAATAATAATCCCAGAGGTGATCAAATACCATAAGCTATAATGCTACCACTTAAACACATAGGAACTGCTGGGTTGAGCGAAGAGGTGTAAGAGGACCCTTCAGGGTTGGATGGAGTATACGCTGCAAGCTAAGTGGAAAAAAAGTGGAAAACATGCTCTAATTTTTTGCGTAGTTTTTCATGTCTTCGTTTTTCACGTTGTGAAAAACAGTCGTGTGTACACTTTAACGACGAGAAAAAAACACACATGCTCAGAAGCAAGTTATGAGACGGGAGCGCTCGTTCTGGTGAAACTAGCGTTCGTAATGGAGATAGCACATTTGTCATGTTGTAAATTATTGCATTGATTAATGGAGCGCATTCTTTTCTTCTTTTTCATTCAATAGATTTTTATTGAAAAAAGAGATTTATATGCAAACACTTGCCATATACATTAAACAAGAGAGTGACAAACAGGACAACCGTGTTCAACATAATAATTGTCAAAATAAAATAAAATTCCAGGATAACCAGTCGGTACACAATGTATGCTTTCATTAAGTACATTACCGGAAGACCTTTGTTAGTGGGTCTCCCAAACCCTTGGCGCCCCAAGGGGAACAACTGCACCCGGAAATCCGGACCCCACCCTATATAGCAATAAAATCACATTGCATACTCAGTCACCCCTGAAGACCATTCGTGATGTAAAAGTCATGAAACAGGTGGTTGTGTATGTCCACAATGAACTCAGTAGAAAGACAAACGATAAAGAAAAAAATGAGTGAGTTTATAGATATGAAGGGAAAAGAAAGTAGGAATGGATACCAAGCGCCCAGAGGCGATTCAGTTTGCATGTGTTGCGCTATATAAGTTTCTCACTCACTCAGGATGCAACATTTAGAAATGCATTTCAATTATAACAGATATTATTGTCTATCCATATTGTTCCTATACCACTCCGACCAAGGTTTCCAGACCTGACACCTACCACCATACTTATTTTGAGATGCCTGAGCCCAGGTTCACGCTGGGTACGATTTGAGATGCGATTTTACATGTCAAATCGCATCTCAAAATCGGCGGCATTTGTCGGCAAATAGCACTGTCCTAATTGGTGCGACGCCACATCTGCGGCGCTGCACCGATTTCAAAGAGTAGTTCCTGTACAGATGTCTCTAAAATCGCGGCAAAACCGCAGCTTTGAAATCGCGGTAAAATCACGATTTTACCGCGATTTTGAATTTGCAGCAGTGTAAACCTAGCCTCAAACATAGTTTCATATGTGATATGGAGATAAGTAGACCTAACCACTCCTTGAGGGTAGGGAGCTCTATGGTCTTCAACGCCTCATCAGTTTCTAGTCTTGCGCTTAGTAAAACATGGGATACAATATTCCTATAGATGCAAGGTATAGCTTCTATACCCAGAGACAGGATTGCAAGCCTAGAATGTAGGGAATTTGGGAGTTAGTTTATTGATCCAAGAGATTAAAGATCTCTTTCCAATAGTTCTTTAACATAGGGCAGTTCCCTAGAATAAGAATCAAGGAGCCTCTATGGCCACATTGTCTCCAGCAGAGAGGCAAGATTAATGCATTAAAACCAGCCAGCCTTGTAGGAGTTAGGTACCAACACAGAAGTACTTTTTGAAATATTTCCCTCAAGTTGGCACTTCTTGTAGACTTATAAGTAGATGCAACAGCAGATTTCCACTGGGAAGATGAATAATTATGATTCAAATCTAGTTCCCATGTTCTCATGGAATGAGTTTTGGTAAAAAAAACGTTTTTTGGCCTAATAGGCTATAAAATAGGGATATACCCTTAATAGACGTATTAGCAGTGGTCAAATAAAGAAATACTCGCCATGATACATCAGTAGATGTCTCAAATGGAGTGGCCAACAGGTGCGATATTTGGTTATACATATAGTGATCTCTAGTTCCTAGACCATATTCAATCTGAAGTGATCTAAAGGATTTAGTTGCGGGTCCAATTCGTAAATCTGCAACAGTAGTTATACCCCTAGATTTCCAATGTTTTTTGTTTTTTTTAATTGTTTATTTAAAGATTTTTGAGTCATACAAAGTAATTACATAATCTGTGTTAAAATCAGAAGAGTCCCATCTCTCCCAAATAGCTTCAAATCTGGGTAGAGACTCATCTATAACCGCTGTAAGACACTCCATCCTCCTAATATCAGCAATTGTTGATAAAAATTGTGGAAAGGTGGGAGGGGAGGTATCTCTCCATCGTTGTGGGATGACACGTTTGGCTGCCAGTAAAATAAAAGCCACCAGTTTGCAAATATTTTTGGAGATCCTCGGGAGAGGTAAGCCTAGCAACATATATAAAGGCTGAAAGGGTACGCTGATTTCTAGGACCTTCTCGAGGAGATCATGGACCTGTGACCAGAAGGGAGTAATTAATGGACAATCCCAAAAGATGTGGAGGTGGGTACCTACAGAGGAGCTACATCTCCAACATTGGCTATGCGGGGTCTAGATTCCCAATGTTTAACATTCAAGTTTGGGATAACTAAGTGTAGGCCCGTGATAGGGAGGTGGATGGTCTTAGGATTAGAGTTCGCCAGAGGTTCACTTAATAGTTTCTTCCATGCCTGAAGAGAGGCTAATATGGTAGGTGACACATCTGGTGGCAATTTAGTCACACTTACTGGACAGTAATAAATCATAAAGATTAGAGTGAGGGCACTGAAAAGCCTCCAGTTCCTGCCATCTAGAGGTAACCTCACCTGGGAACCAGTATTTCAGCTGAGCCAAAAGAGCAGCCGTGTGATAATCCCTGAGAAGAATATGGCCCACTCCTCCGTTACCTAGATTTCAGCAGTTTATGGAAGGCACATCTAGCTTTCTAGACAAATTCGATGCCCACTGGAGAGGCAGTTCCTTAGTAAGGGAATTATCAAGGCTTGAATGGCCTGGATATACCGGGTACGCACGTACACTCCGTATGGATTAAATGTTGACATTGACGTCAATGCGTTCATAGATAACAGCTAGGAAACGCTCAGTCATATATGTTCCCCAATTTCTTTTGATTTTAATAGTTGTTGTAACCAGCCTTGACATATGGGGTATCTGGGACCCACTTCATTTTAGAAGAGGAAGTGTAATTTTATTTATACAATTTTTAATATATCAGATTTTTTGTCTTTTTATATTTTTTCTTGCTTTTTTCTGACCAGTAATTTTTGTCTGCCATTAAATATGAGGGCTTTTTTTGTTTGGCCTTTATATTAAGCAGACACAATAACGGGTATCTGTTCCTACAGCTCACTTTCTGCCACAAGTGATGCAATTTTTTTAATTTTAATTAAATGTTTTTTTAATATACAAGAGAATGCTTAGTCATTTATATCTCTTTTGTCTTAATAAAAACCTCCTTTTTAGGACACACACTGACACTGTTTGCTGCGCGCATAACACAGGTTAGCGTAATACAATAGTCAAAGTATGAGTCATCAATGATTCATTGATATTTGAATGTGCTACTCTTTTTGGCGCATTCGTATTGTTGTGTGTCCTACTATAAGTATGAGGAAGGGGTCCTGTAGCACTGGCGGATTATTTGTCTGTCAGTTTTACATTCAGTACCCCTTTTCCTTTTCAGCCCTCTTGTTAGGCGCTGACATTTCTTTTAATAGAATTTTAGCCAGTAAAAAATATTAGCAACATAAAACTCAATTTAATTCAGTTAAATTAGTTTGGGCTAGGATCCCCATTCAAAGATGGCGGATCCGCGTTTATGATCCCCGGACGTCAGGGCTGGGCGGTCTTATTGACGTTGTAGTTGAATAACTAGTGGCGAGTCAGCACGCCGCTCGTGCCCCTGGAAGAAGTCATCTCTTTGACGAAACGGCGTAGGGAGGAGCGGGCGTGCTGACATCACCACTGTTCACCAACGACCATCCGGGAAAGGACTGGCGGATCATCTAAGCGGTCGGCTTTAACCAATACACAAACGCTACTATACTTTTCAATGGGCATGTGAGTGCATCACTGTTTTAATGTTAATAAATTGCTTTTACCATACAATACTGCTCTATGTTGGCAATTTTGTTTCACTCCCGGGTACGATCTATGCGGTGAGACCTGGAGGTCGCTGTCATGTGAAAACCATTTGGGGAGGAGTGTTACAGAGGAGCAGTGAGAATCAGCTTGGCTTATGAGTCACATGCGTATATGATCTCAAATATAGAGATCCATGGGAAGTCGGTAAGCAGATTTGTTATTAGAGGTGGAGGTGCCTTTTCTTCTGCTATCTGACACTGCTTCCTGGATTGTTTTCAACACTCTATTGGTGTACCTGCGATTTATATGGGATATCTACAAGAATCTCAGCTGTAAATGGCATGATCATATGGACTATTTATTCACTATTTTTCGTTTTGCACTTTTTCTTATATTCATATGCACATTAATTGCGCCAATTTTGGTACTTTATCTATGGACTAGCTGAAGCTTCACAGATTGGTTGGTATGCATTTTTGTTTATAATTATTTTGTACAGCAGCGCAGCTTACCTTTTATATTATGTCTAGCTTTCTAACCTTGCCATAGGTATGTATCTATCAGAGACTGTGCTTTAAGAAAGAACTTGTCTGGTATCTGAACAGGAAGGTTTCTGAATAGATAAATAAACTGAGGCAATATCATCATTTTAAATGCTGCTTAACAGCCAGACCAAGTTGATTTCCTCCAAGATAGTTCCTGTAGTTTTTGGGTTAGACTGTGAAGGAATGGAGTGTAATTAGCATTTACCAGGTCATCTACATGAGCTGTCAATATAATACCCAAATATTTTATACTATCTGTTTTCCAGGTGAAGGGGTATTGAGATTTAATTCTAGCACAAGTAGAAGCATAAATTCCCAGGCCTAGAATAAATGATTTACTATCATTGACTTTATATTAAGAAACTCGGTTGAATAAAGGGGCCCATCTCCATCATAACCATGATAATGTCGTCAGCAAAAAGACTAATTGAATGTGTATGTTTCCCCACCTGGAACCCTTTTATTTTGGGATGTGTCCTTATATAAATGGCAAAAGGCTCCATCAGTAAATTAAATATTAAAGGGGACAGGGGACATCCCTGTCTCGTACCATTGGAAATGGCAAAGGGAGCCGGAAGGATGCCTGACATATAAACCCTAGCCTAAGGCCTGGAATACAAAGCCAGAACGGCAGATAAAATGCCGCCAGTAAAGCCAAAGGATTCCAGCACCCCTGGCCCGGTACATCCAGTGGATCCTATCAAAGGCCTTCTCCACATCCAAAGATAGAAGCAGAGGAAGGCCTTCGCTGCACCCATGCTAAATGAATAATATTAAGCATGCGACAAGTAGCGTCCGAAGTTTGTCTGTGTTTCGTAAAACCGGTTTGATCCGGATGAATTAATGTCGGTAGGATTTTCACTAGGCGCATAGCTATCAATTTGGCATAAAATCTTAAGCTCAATATTTAATAATGAAATCGGCCTAAAATTTGAAAGTAAGGTGGGCTCCTTCCCTGGTTTAGGTAAGGTGACAATCAAAGCCTCCAACATTTCGGAGTGGGAAGGAGGCCGAGGCAGCAGCAGAACAAAACACCTGCAACAAATATGGTGATAGTAACGATTTGAATTCTTTGTAATATTCACTGCTAAAACCGTCTGGGCCTAGTGATTTATTTATAGGAAGTGAATCAATCACTGTAAGGATTTCCTTTTCATCAAATGGTAGATTTAAAAAATGAAGATGATCCGGTGACAATTTAGGTATGGACACTTCCCTAGAAATTGATTTATAATTTCAAGGGTTGGTTGGGTAATGGAGGGGTCATCTTTCAAATTGTACACATACTGTAGTAGTAACTGAAGGCATCGGCAATCTTTTGGGGATGGTACTCTATTTGATTGGACTTAGGGTGGATTACAAAGGGGACTTTGAGTTTATATCTATGTGTTTTAAGAGTTTGTGGCAATAATTTCCCTGCCTTATTTCCGGTAGCATAGTAGGTCATCTTAAGTTTTTTAGTTGTTTTTTTTCAAAATACTCCAAGAGAAGCAGTCCAAGATCATATCTTAGTTTTGTTACTTGACTGGAGAGAGTTGGGGATGTTTTTTGCTTGTCTAAAGTTTCTAATTTGGAAATTTGGTTTGTCAACTCAGTGATTCACCGCTGCTCTGCCTCTTAAGCCACGCCCCCATCTGTATACAAATGCCACGCATGTACGCCTTGTGGGCGCTCCATAGCACAAAAAGATTCTGTACTGAACCCGCATTATCACAAATAAATTGGTTAGATGGGAACTAAGCATCTCCTTCATTTCCTGCTGCTGTAACAAAAAAGTTTTAAGCCTCCAAACAGAACTCCGCTGGGAGGAATATAATCTTTAATAGACAAAACAATAGATGTGTGATCAGACCAGGTTATATCATTTATGACCACTGATTTGGTCTTTAATAGAACCTGTTGATCCACCAGAAAAAGATCAATTTGGGTGTATACCCTATGCGGTGGAGAAAAATATGTGAAGTCTCTCTCAGGTGCATGGAAACAGCGCCAGGCATCAATAACATTCTGTCTATGAATAGATAGGAGTAGAGCTGGCTGGTGAGGATTAGATCTATCACAGGGTCAGGTGTAATATTGAAATCACCACAAAGAACCAGTTGACCCTTCTGGAGGTGTTTACCTTTTCATCAGTTTATTAAACAAGTGGATCTGATGCTTATATGGTGAATAAGCATTGACTATTGTATAAGTAGTAGAGTCCAGGTCACAAATCAAAATAAGAAACCTGCCAAAGGATCTTGGATTTGAGCATGTAAGGAAAACGCTAACCGAGTCACGTACAGCAATTAAAACTCCTTTGGTTTTGGAATCCGCATTGGCAGTAAACACATGAGGGAAGCTCCTATGAGGACATCTCGGTGGTGTCTTGCTACTGAAATGCATTTCATGGGCGCATAGAACATCACTGTTGTGCATAAGTGCCTTCTCCACATAGACTTCCGTTTAACAGGGTGGTTAAGTTCCTTAGTGTTCAATTGACATAACCTTAATTGGCATGGTCAAGGGTTAAGGTGTCGCTTGTGGTGGGAACAAGAGTTCCGGAAGACACCCCAGAGACCTCTCGGTCAATGCAGTCACAACATCAAACAGCATGGGTATTGTCCAAAGCATGGGTATTGGTAGAGTACTCCATTCAGAAGACCAGATCAGTTCGGACCAGGTAGACATATCTAGCTAGACATAACGCTAGGCAGGCCTTCAGCAATTTTTCAAATACGTAATGGTCTTTCCGAACCATCGTCATCCAAGAAAAATGTAATAGAAGCAGAGTGAAACATGTAAAGAATCAACAAGTGGGAAAATAAAAAAGAAACATGAACAAAAGTAAAAACACAGTTCTGTTGTACTGGAACAGCACACATGGAGGATATGAGGACTCATGAGGGCAGCAATTTGCTGCAAATGTTTTTGTGGGATAAGTTCAATGAGGCAAGATCAATAGCAAACTTGGGGACATAGTAGAAAAGCGAAAAGCCCATCCAATACTCTTCAAACATGAGTTTTAGCATTTTTAGCGGTAACCTCCTCCTATTCTTGTTCCACCCGTTGTGGAGTGCTGGTCCATTACCTGTACGTCAGCTGCATCAGGAAGAATGCCCCATTTCCTAAGGAGGTCAAGGCCTTTCTCCAGGGATGTCACTATGTAGGTACGGTTATCCTTGGTAACAGAGTTTCGTTGGATAACCCCACCAGTAAATAGTTATATGGTTGCGCAATATTTTAGTTACAGAGTTCAAGTTTTTCCTTTTTTGCAGCGTTATACTGGGATAAATCAGCAAAAAACTGTAAGCTCTGGTATTGCATAGGGACTTGTTTTCTCCTAGTTGCCATAAGTTGCTCCTTAATGTGGAAAAAGTGCAGTTAGGGCAATACATCTCTCGGGACCTACTCTGCCAGATGAGAGGGCTTTGGCAAACAATAAGATTTTATCAATTGTGACATCTAGATCAGTAAGACCTGGCAGAAGTTCCTTAAACATAGTGGCAGCATAGAGGCCCAGGTCGGACTGTTGTACTGACTCAGGAACCCCCTAATTTTGAGGTTGTTTATTCTGGACCTGTCCTCCATGTCTGCTAACTTTGCCTTGATCCACTCAATTATCGGCCTCTCTATCCTCATTGGCATCCACCAGGTCATTTATAGTGGTCGCATACTCCTCCATTTTGGTCTCAATATGATTTACCCTGCTCCCACCTCCTGTATTTTTCCAGTTAAACGGTGCATACATGTCACCATGTCAGATTGCAAGGTGCTCCTTAAGGAGATTAGCATGTCCTTAAGAATTGTGTCAATCACGGGCTGGTTTTGTGTGGGGTAAGATTCTATTGATTCTGGCAAGTCTCTTGTATCTTGCCCTGAGTCTGAGGCCTGGCTCGCCGCAGACTGAATCCACGTTCATCCAGTCTGGGTTTAGACTTTTGCAGGGCTACAGGAGGATGGGGGTAGGGGGAGAGATGAGGAGTTAGTGGCAGATGCCTTAAGTAGGGCTTGATTACCTTTTTTTGAGGCATTCTTCCTGGATGGTGCCTGCGGAGACGAGCAGGTCTTGGCGCCATCTTGTCCAGCACTCCCGCTGGCCGGCACGAATAAGTCAGTCAGTCCTTGTGGCTTCCTATCCATCTGCCGCTTCCCGGACATGTGGGCAGGTTAGCAGGGCTCTGGTCACTGTTTGAGCGGGCAATGGGATCCACGGATGGGTCGATTAGTGCCGCTGATGTCCCCGTCTCTCCGGAGCTCCGGGCTCAGACGTCCATCCGGCTTGCGCGCCAAGCCACGCCCCCCTATTTTCTTATTTTTAATGTTACACTGATCAAATTATTTTGCTGCTGATATTCTCACAGAGTTATGACAAACTTGTTTTCTTTATTATTTATTGTGATCTCATGATAATCTTTATTTTTTGTAAGCCAGATCTCCCTATAAAAAATAAAATAATAAGATTTTCAATCTTTTAACCACTTAAGAACCTGTTTTTCAGATTTGGGGGCAGATCCACGTACATTGGTGTATATATACACCGGCATAGCGCATCTCCTTTCCGTTACGCTGGCTCAACTTAGAGAGGCAAGTACCGTATCCTCATAGTATTTGCGCCCAAATTTGCACCGGCGCGACGTAAATTCCGAGGAGTAATTGAAAAGTGGGAAGGAAGTGGGCGTGTTCCATTGAAATGAGCCGTGATCCCATGCAAATGAAGGGCCGGCCTGACTGCGCATGACGCTGACTATGGTCAGCGCCTCTCTGCGCATGCTCAGAACTCGGCCCGACGTAATCAGTGAGATACGCCCAGGGCATAAATAGGCCCAGACATACGCCCGTCCATTGCAAAAGTACATCCCTGAAGCAAGGTGCTTTTGTTCCGTTGTCTGTTGCTGTTTGTAGGTTTGTGTCGTGTCGGTTGTGTTTTTTGGATCGTGTGTTTTTGTGAGATATCAGAGAGGAAGAGGAAGTTTATTTATTTATTTATTTATAAAAATGCTTATTGGGGAGCGCAGTCATTACGCAAAAGGCCTCGATGCGCTCAAGTTGAACTACTCCCTGCGGGAGAAAGCCATTATTGTGAAGGCCATGGCCCAATATGGTCGGTTTCTCCGTGGGCCTATGAGTCGGGACACCACCAAGGCCAGGAGGAGGCATATCCTGCAAGACATCGCAGACGATGTCGATGCATTGGGGGGTGAGACCAGGACCCCAATGAGATCATAAAAAGATTAATGATCTCAGGCGCGTGGTTCGTGGGAATCTGGCAAAGATTTCAGCTCATGCCAGGGGCACTGGAGGGGGACCTGCATCCATTATCAGGCTCATTGATGAGGAGCGGGTGGTTGCCCAGTGCCTCCACAGGCAGCAAGTGGAGGAACTGCCTGGCTTTGACTCCATTGAGGAGGTCTTGAGGACAGGCAAGTGTGTTTTTTTTCTATCTGGTGTGTAGCATGTGTGGGAGGGGAAGGGGATATGTGACAAGTGTGTGGATCCTCCAACATGTGAATGTTTTGTGTCATCCACAGATGTGCAGGAGGGTGCTGGGCCATCTGGCCAGTCTGCACCATCCCCCGGACATCAGGCTGATGCCGCCCCCCAGGCAAGCCCGGAGTTCTCTGTGCAGGAGAGTGGCCCCAGCTCTCCTCATGAGGAGGTTGAGTAGGAGGAGGTGATCTCTGGGAATGAGGTCACGCTCCATTTGGAGGAGTCTAGCCCTGATGCTGGCACCAGTCAGGCCTCCATCAGGGCTAGCCCCTCCCACTCCCCCCTCAACAGGGCTTCCCCCCCAAGGGGCTCCCCTTCTCCCAGGCCACAAGCCTCATAAGGAGGCAGGAAGGTGACCCGCAAGACAAGGGGGGTGGCAGAGGTTCTGCCGGAAAATCTAAGGAGGGACCATACCGTCAGACCCGTCATCTGGATCAGGTCACCCAGACTTTGGGACCGGATGGAGGAGAGCCTGGCCTCCATCAAGGAGTCCATGCAGGACATGAGTTGCAACTCTCTGGCTCTGATTACCTGCTTCAACGACCTGCAGACCGCCACAGCAGTTGTGGGTCAGGGAGGTGCGTGGCCTGACCAGGCCAACACGGCAGCCCTCAATGTGGGCCTCACGCGCATCGCCCTGGCCTTGGAGGGCAGGCCGCCAGGTGGGCAGAGACCAGGGGAGGCTCCTCCTTCGCCTGATTCCCCCCCCATAAGTCTCCCTGAGGAGCCGTGCCCGTGGCCGCGCCCCCAGGCGTGGGTCACGCCTGTTTATTTGTTATTTTACTGTGATTATGATTTGTTTTATTTTTGTAATGATGTTTGATTGTGGGGGTGACATTTCCTGACAGAAAAAGGGGTGTCACCCTCTGTTGTGGTGGAGAAGGGATCCCCAGGACCAGGGAGAAGTGATCCCAGGTCCGTGTGAATGGTGTAATGAATGTACAGTGACATAATTGGAGCCTTGGCGTGGCATTGCTGCTCCCAAAGTCCTGCATGGTGGACTTGTGCTAATCCAATTTGATGAGGATTGTGGGGTGTGTGTGCTAGGGACCACAGTGGTGTGCATTGTGCTTGTGCCATGATTAATGTGTGTGTTTAAACATGCAAAGATGCCTACTGTGAGGCATCTCCTGACAGCTCTACCCTCAGAAGACGGGTTAGCCTCGGTCAGGGGGGATTGTCTGATTCGGGGTTCAGGTCATCACGTATGTCAATCTCCAGGCCCCCTTCTCACGGCGAAGTTGTGCAGCATGCAACATGCCCCCGCTGATCTGGCACACAAAGTTTTGGAATACAACAGGGTACCCCACAGACCTTGACCAGGCATCGGAAAAGGGACTTAAGGAGGGCCAAATGTGCGTTCACACGGGTACGTGCGTGTGCTTCATTGTATCTTTCCTCTTCTGGGGTTTGGGGATTCCGGAATGGAGTCATGAGATGGGGTCCAAGTGCATATGCAGAGTCACCTGGAAGGGAAAAGACAGGAGGATGTTAGTCGTGCATGTGCCCCTCGTGATGTCTGCATCATGGGGTGGGACATTCATGCCTGACACCCATGTCACTCACCAACCAGCCAGCTGTCCCCATACATGTTCTGTTCGAATTCCATTGGGATGGGGCTTTGACGGTATATGTAGCTGTCGTGGCTGGACCCTGGGTGTTTGGCACAGACGTGCCATATGAGGCATTGGGCATCGGCTATCACCTGTACGTTGATGGAATGCCAGTGCTTCCGATTGCGGTATAGATCTGTCTCACGGGGGGGGGGCCGTAGTGCCACATGGGTGCAATCAATGGCCCCCACGGTGCGTGGGAATTCTGAAATTCTGTAGAAATCACGCATTGCCTTCATCCGCAGGTCCTCCTGGGTGGGTCTGATGATTTGGTTGGCCATGCGTCTGAGGATTGCGGGGATAACCTGGTGCACACATCTGCTAATGGAGGATTGTGCCATCCCAGCCACCTCTCCACTTGTATGCTGAAAAGAGCCACTGGCAAGGAAAATGGAGTGTTGCCAGTACCTTGACCAGTGGCTCCCACTGCATGTGAGCGGTGTGTCTGTTTGGTGATGTCATCTTTCAGGGTTGTGGTTAATTCCAGGATGGCAGTAGGGTGAATCTTGAAGATGCGATACACCTCATAATCACACATGCAAAGACGTTTATGTGCGGTCGGTATATCCTCTCCCGTGCCCTCCTCTCCTGTGCCCTCCTCCTCCTCCTTCGTTCCCTCCTCCTTCTACGCGCATCTAAAGCCAGTAGTATAGCTATGACCACGGATGCCCCTGGCATGTTGGCATACAGATTGTTGTCCTGCAAGTGTGGCTGCTCAGCTCGTCCCTAAGGCCCCGTACACACGATAGAATCCATCCGCTGAAAAATCCCAGCAAATGGGTTTCAGCGGATAGATCCTATGGTGTGTACACTCCAGCGGATCTGTTTCCGCAGATATTTCTCCCCTGGGATGGATTTCCAGCAGATCGAATATTTGCTGACATGCCAAACAAATCCATTCTGCTGGAATCCATCCCAACGGATGGATCCGCTGGTCTGTATAGACTCACCGGATCCATCCGTCCGAAGGGATCCCCCGCATGCGTCGTAATGATTCGACGCATGCGTGGATTCCTTATATGACAGCGTCGCGCACGTCGCGCGTCATAATCGCGGCGACGGCGCGGACACGTCATCGCCAGAGGATTTCGGCGCGGATTTCAATGCGATGGTGAGTACACTCCATCGCATTAAATCTGCTGAAATCCTCGAGAGGATTTATCCGCGGAAACGGTCCGCTGGACCGTATCCGTGGAATAAATCCTCCCGTGTGTATGGGGCCTAACGGTGTTGCTTTAGCTGACCTGCACACGTCTGGTGCAAAGTTAAAGCTGCTTTTATGGGGGGTAACTTTAGACAGGACATACAGCTTATGCGCACATCGCGTAGCCTGCGCCGGACAAACGTACTTTTGTGGATCGCCGTATCTCCCTCATTTGCATATTTGCATAGCAAAACAATGGTGCGTCCAGCGTATTTTTGCGCCCACGATGCGCCGGTGTAGAAAAATTACGTCGGTCGGAAATAACTATTTTTTCAGGCGTATCTCGTTTGGGGATATGGCGCATAGATACGCCGGCGCATATTTACACTTACGCCGCGCATCTCGAGATACGCCGGCGTAAGTGCTTTATGGATCTGCCCCTTGGTGGTTTACAAGATTAAAACATTTTTTTTTTGCTAGAAAATTACTTAAAACCCCAAACATATATATATATATTTTCTAACACCCTAGAGAATAAAATGGTGGGTTATTGCAATACTTTTTGTCACACCGTATTTGTGCAGCGGTCTTACAAGCACATTTTTTTGGGGAAAAAAAAATCACTTTTTGAATAAAAAAATAAGACAACAGTAAAGTTAGCCCAATTTTTTTTTATATTGTGAAAGATAATGTTACGCTGAGTAAAATGATAGCCAACATGTCGCACTTCAAAATTCTATAGGTTGCAATCTTTTTGAGGTTACAGAGGAGGTCTAGGGCTAGAATTATTGCTCTCGCTCTAACGATCACGGTGATAACCTCACTTGTGTGGTTTGAAACACCGTTTTCATATGCAGGGGCGCTTTAAAAAAAATTGGTTTTTTTTTTATTTATTTTATTTATTTTATACATTTTTACACGTAAAAAATAAAATAAAATGGGTCACTTTTATTCCTATTACAAGGAATGTAAACATCCCTTGTAATAGAAAAAAGCATGACAGGTCTTCTTAATATGAGATCTGGGGTCAGAAAGACCTCAGATCCCATATTTAGACTAAATGCAAAAAAAAAAAAATTGTCATTTGGAAAAATTACAACAAGAAAATATTGGCTTTAAAGAAGCGGAAGTGATGTTTTGACGTCAGCTTCCCGCCCTGCTATGCTATGGAGACGGGTGGGGGGCCATCTTGTTCCACTCGTATCCCAGCCGAGCAGGGGACAGGACCCGATCGCCTCTGCCGCTGCCGACGGCTCCGGTAAGCGGTGGAGGGTGCAGGAGAGCTGCGGGGGGCCCTCTCCCACCGCCGATAACAGTGATCTCACGGCAAATCTTGTTTAAAAACCACTTCCAAATACTTGCAAATACTGTGCGAGATAAAAAGTTGCAATGGGCCGGCATTTTATTCCCTAGGGTGTCTGCTTAAAAAACATATATAGTGTTTGGGGGTTCTGAGTAATTTTCTAACAAAAAAATTATAATTTATGCATGCAGGAGAGAAGTGCCAAAATAGGACCGGTATGGAAGTGGTTAATAAAAACACATGGTCAAGTTTTGACAGAAAACCAAAATCCATTTATTCTGGTTTAAAATAAAATAAAGGTGAAGGCAGACCAAAAACATAGGTAATAAAAACAAAGAGGCCCAGGAAGCAGCACTGGAGACCCTGCTTGAATTTGTGCAGACACAGATCCCCACAGCAAACAACCAAAGGATGTCAAGAACAAAATTGGGACCATGAGAGGCACATATATCATCAATTTCTTGTTTTCTTTGTAGCCTTCCCTGCAGTCTTTCCCTGCAGCCTTTGATAACCGAGTCTTCGGAGGCCTGTGTCCCTGGAGGAGAGCTTGTGGCGGAGCAGGAACAGGAGGAGCGATCTGCACAAGGTCGGTATAATCGGTGAGCTTTCCCATCATGCCATGTTGACCGCCTTCAAAAATTTGTGTTTCACATCGGAGACGCTGGCCCATCTCCATTGTTGGAAGCTTGTGACCAATAAGGGCAGCAAACCCCTCTGCAGAGGTGGGGGCTCTCTGAGGGCCTGTGTCTCCTCTCCATCTGTATAAGCCTTCTGGCCCTTTTTGCCTGGAATGCGGAGAGGAGGTATCTTTGACCTGGTGTTACACTGTGCCTCCTTTTGTGTCCTACTGGGGCCTGCCTCCTCCTGTGTCCCAATGGGGCCCTGCCTCCTCCTGGCCCACATTTTCTCCCCCCTCATCCTGGCTTTGCTTTGTCTGTGTATAAAAAAGGTACATAGTTAAATTTTGGTCTTCATCTATCACATACATTTTTCACCTCATGACAGTTGCAAATTAAATGCTAATAAATATTAAAGACAATCATTCTGACCCCTGCATTTTTTATTCTTGTCCCCATAATTTTTGGCCACTACTGTCTATGGATATGTCCAACACTTTTTGTTCAATCATTACATTTTGAGCACTAGTAACATCTATTTGACATCATTATACTTTTAGTACAAAAAATCTTTAGCAAATTATAATACCTGGCTCCATGTGGGAAAATCAGGCTCCTCCAGGAACTCCGGTTGTTCCTCCGAAGATGGCTTATCTTAGCTGCAGGGAAGGCTGGGGGGTTGGCTGCAGGGAAGGCTGGAGCTACTTCTGGGGGAAGGGTTTGAAAGGTATTCCCTTGCTTCCAGATGATCATCAAAGAAATGTAGTTGACTGAAGTACTACAGATTAGACTTGTGGATCTAATCTGCAGCTGCTCCTGACCTCATTGATTTTAATACTTTACTTTGTTCAGAACGATATGTGCCCCTAATGGTCCCAATTTTTTTTATTGACATCCTTGATAGTTGCTGTGGGGATCTGGTATTTCACAAATGCAAGCAGGCTCTCCAGTGCTTGATTCCTGGCTTCTTTGTTTTTATTCAGATTACTTTTTATCTGCCATAAAATTGGCAGATCCTTCCATCTTTGCAGAAACTCTGACATAAAGTTGTCGTCCTTAAAAACCTGCATGATTTCTGCAAGTCAAAAAAATCAAGACAAAAAATACTGATGTCAGTCAAGCCTCTACTACTAATCTTTCTCACCCTATATAGGCCACAAACTCATCCACTGATCAGTAAAGTCGAAAAAATGTTACATACCCTCGATCTACACGTTTGTTGCTTCACCTTCTAACACACATGAACATCGTTTTGACCCATGCGGATTACCGTTATATACACTGTGCATGCGGTGAAGCTCCGCACGCTTTCCCTGCCCCAGACATTCGTTCTAGTACTTTCCCCGCCCCTTCTCGCTCGTCTAGTGCAAGACAACATGGCGGGACACTCTGCAAGTGGCAACCTCAACCGAGGAGGAAAACCAGGAGGAACCCACACCCAGATCCCAGAGATACAAGGCCACAAAACATTGTTTTTGAGGAGATGTTTGAAATAGTGGCAATATTGCGGGAGGGAGGATTATGATGCTAAACATGGCCCATACAAAAAGCCTAATCAGGTGAAGGCCCAAATAATGGACAAAGTGGTCAAACTCTGTACAAAAAAATTTGGGGTGCGCAGATCAAAGGAACAGCTCCGCAAAAAGATGGTCTGACATCAAGTTGAGGGAGCAGGAGCAATACCAGAAAATTAAAAGAGTCATTAGAAAAAGTAAGTAATTTTCCTGTGTACTCAGATTAGTATTAATATCATGGAACAGAAAGTAGGTGAACTAAAGCGCTGGCCCAACCGTGAAAATTAATGTTAACCAGTGAAAAAACATAAACAAAATGCTGCTCGAATCTAAAATGTGCCAACAACAAATAAAAGTAATGAATAAAGGATGATGAGCGCAAACTGAAAATCTAACAGTGAATAACAAGACAGTCCATAAGGACTGATAGCAATCTATTTGTAAACTAAACCAATGGGCTGTGCATTAAGGTGAAAGCTCCCAAAAGAGGAACTAAATTCAATAATAAAGTCCGAAAATTTAAGTGAATAAAAGTGCTGTGTCAGTAATGGACAAGTTTTCTGTCCTTGGAACATCAATGTGAACATCAATGTGAAGAATCTGTATACACTTCGCTAAGCCTGGGCTCACAGAGCGCTTACCTCCAGTCACTGGGTAATGTGCATCAACGAAATCCTCCAACGCCTGGGCAGGATCCAAACAGTGGGGTGACTCGTATTCCACAGAATTCTCCAAGTGCTGAGGTGGAGTCGAGGGATGTTCTCTGTGTCTAATGACAGTACAGGTCCAGGGCAAGAGCAAAGTCAACTCAGCAGGATAGCCACATCATATATCAGGAGCAAATATGGAAATAAAAAAGCTCTCATAGCGAAGTATGTAAGCACTTTTGGGTTTAATAAAGGTAAAAAATGTGCTTACATCAAGAAAACGGGTAAAAAACACAAAACAGCTGCACTTCCGGTGGATGGTCAGGGTATCGCGTCACTTCCGGTCACGTCTAACCTTACGCGTTACGTGACTTCATCAGAGGTTACTGAGTGACTGTCCAGATGCAGTCTTATATAGGTACAAAGAGGAAATGGGTCCGCGGCCATTTTGGATTACAAAACGCCATTTAAACAAGACTAAAATGCGGCCATTTTGTAAAAGGGCAAAGAAAAGGGAAAGGAATCTAAATTTAAATCGGTTGCCGTAAGATTAATACGGACCAGAGAATATTAGATTAAACGAGCAATCGTCTTAAATACATAAATAGAGTATTATTTATTATACACATATTTTTAGGATCCCGTCAGTTATTGGTTTAGTTACCTTTATTAATTGAATTGTAAGTGTCCGTAGTCTGTTATCTTGTCATATTATTAATATTTTTACTTTGACAAGTTTTTAATATGTTTCATATATTTAATATACATTTTTGGCATTTGATACTCTATGTATTTAAGACGATTTGCTCGTTTAATCTAATATTCTCTGGTCCGTATTAATCTTACGGCAACCGATTTAAATTTAGATTAAATCCTTTCCTTTTCTTTGCCCTTCTACAACATGGCCGCATTTTAGTCTTGTTTTTAAATGGCGTTTGTAATCCAAAATGGCCGCGGACCCATTTCCTCTTTGTACTATATAAGACAGCATCTGACAGTCACTCAGTAACCTCTGATGAAGTCACGTGACGTGACGTACGCGTAAGGTTAGACGTGACTGGAAGTGACGCGAAACCTTGACCGTCCCACCGGAAAGTGCGCTGTTTGGCGTTTTTTACCCGTTTTCTTGATGTAAGCACATTTTTTACCGTTATTAAACCCAAAAGTGCTTACATACTTCACTATGAGAGCTTTTATTTCCATATTTGCTCCTGATATATGATGTGGCTATCCTGCTGAGTTGACTTCGCTCTTGCCTGGACCTGTACTGTCATTAGACACAGAGAACATCCCTCGACTCCCACCTCAGCACTTGGAGGATTCTGTGGAATACGAGTCACCCACTGTTTGGATCCTGCCCCAGGCTTTGGAGGATTTCGTTGATGCACATTACCCAGTGACTGGAGGTAAGCGCTCTGTGAGCCCAGGCTTAGCGAAGTGTATCCAGATTCTTCACATTGATGTTCCAAGGACAGAAGACTTGTCCATTACTGACACAGCACTTTTATTCACTTAAATTTCGGACTTTATTATTGAATTTAGTTCCTCTTTTGGGAGCTTTTTCACCTTTAATGCACAGCCCATTGGTTTAGTTTAACAAATAGATTGCTATCAGTCCTTATGGACTGTCTTGTTATTCACTGTTAGATTTTCAGTTTGCGCTCATCATCCTTTATTCACAGTATTAATATCATGGTGCTGAATGTGCTTTTTCTTTAATGTAGTACAGTTCAAGATGTAAAGTTTCATGTTCGTGGCACAATAATCGGTCGTAGGAATCATCGTTCATTCGCTCACCTAATAATAATACAACCTTTTTTGTGCTGATACAGTGTTTACTAATTTCACCATGCCTATTTAGTTAACACTGTATCAGACAAAAAAGATTGTAAAATTGTGGAATATGCCCCCAAAAAATAATTTTAAAATTTGTTTGTTTTGATTGTTTTGTAATGTTTGTAATTGTTTTTAGTACAATTGTACATGTTCATGCGTTTTAGCAAGATAACCCCAATTTTTTTTATATTTTTCAAAATTTTTATTTATTTTTAATATTTTACCAAAAAACAAAACAAAATATTTCATATGTTTACCCCAAAAAAATATATATTTTATATTTTTTATCCCCCCAAAAAAATATATACATTTTATATACAAATATATTATATTTTTACCCCTCCCCCCCAAAAATAACAACATTTAAATGTAAACAATAAAAAAAGATTTGATACTCAACAATGTGTGGCTTCTTATATCAATGTTGCCTAAAATACCAATAAATATTTGGGGTGTTTACACTGACAATGATGGGTATATGGTAAAGGGAAAATACACATGCACTACAAGTGCACTAGTAGAACCTAGGGAGAAAGCTAAAAGAAACCCAAAGGGAAAAAAAAAATGTTTTCAGAAGAAAAATATAATTTTATTAAAAAAGGATAGAACATTCAAACCTCATCAGGCATTGCAATGGCCCCCCTACCCATAAAATACTCGAAATACTGTTGGCGGACATCACAGCTGCTTTGGGGGGCCAGCTTCCTGGCCCGGCAATGCCATTTCTGATTGTAGTGCGGCCTCAGGCCCAACAGAAGATAAACAATTGGGGATTTTTTTTTTTAAAGTTATGAAGGATGCAACAGCACATTACAACGTGATTCCAACCGTGAGGCGGAAGGAAGGAAACGGCTGGCCATGATGCCAAAGGCATTTTTAACAACCCTTCTGGCTTTGGCCAGCCTGAAATTAAACACCCTCCTCTCAGGGGTGAGGGTCATTTGGGGAAAAGGCCTCATCAGTTGGGGACCCAGTGCAAACGCCTCATCCGTGATGAAAACAAAGGGTTGTCTCCCATTCTCTGCCGCAGGTTGCAATGCCAGGTCATCTGATTGGAGCCGTTGGGCGAACTCCGTCTGGGCAAACACTCCGCCGTCAGACATCCGTCCATTTTTCCCCACATCTACAAAAATAAATTTTGTAATTGGCAGACACCACCGCCATCAGCACTATACTGTGGAACCCTTTATAATTAAAATTAATAGGATCCCAAACGGGGTGGTGGTCACGATGCGGACGTGCTTGCCATCAATGGCTCCTCCACAGTTGGGAAAGTTCCAACGCTGTGAAAACTCTGATGCCACAGTCTGCCATTCCTGTGCGTAGAGGGAACTGTGAGGTAAAAAAAATACTTTGAGACATAAACATTGCAAGCAGATTATCCAAAAAATATTTTGCCAAAATATCAGTATATCGTTAATTTGAGGAGTATTTTAAGACAAAAAAAAGGATCACTAATCAGATTCCTCACCCCCTCTGATGGCCCAATACAAATATTTTATGGGGGGGGGGTTCAAGATGAGTTGGGGACCTCAAGAAATAAGGCTCTAGCACTCTATCTGAATTTGAAAAATAAAATAAATGCGCACATTTAAGGGGGGGGTAGGAGGGTCAAGCACTACAATGGAGCAGTCAAATACATTGGGAAGTGGATTAGGCTAGGTGTGGTTTGGGCCCCAGGATAGAATGCTGGAGAGGTTTGCTATTGGAAATTGCATGTAGGCCAAAAAAGGAGCATTACAAGCTTACAGCATCCATGGGGGACAAATGGGACAGTTCACAGCATATTACAATCATGGAATAGGGACTGATTCAAAAAATACTATACATTAGCAAGCATTAAATACATATAGCATGTGAGGTTAAAGGACAAAACGTACCTTAATATAGTAGGACTTGGATTATGGCAGAACAGGTGTCGGGATTATGAGGCCCAGAGCCTGGGGGAGATGCCTGTCGAGAACTTGAGATCCTGCAAGATTCTCCCTGTTGCCAGGTAGCACAACGTAGCAACTAGCCTCTGCTCAGCAGTGATGGCTTCCCGCATAACTGTGTCCTGCCTGGTGAAATAGGGGGACACCAAAGCCAAGAGATGCTGAAAAACGGGGGTCAGACATCCTAAGAGAATTACTGATGTCATCAGGGTTATTCTCCTGGATCTCCCGCAGCAGAGGCATGTGGCAGAATTGGTCCCACTGGAGCAACCGATTCTTGGCCCATGAACTCCTCCTCACCCTGTTCATGGACCGGAGCCGGGATAAAGCAGAAAATCCCAGCACCAAGTACAGGACAATCTCGGCGACAAGAATGTACCCGCAACATGGCTAGAAAAATGGTCGTCTAATCAGAACGAAATAAAAGAACGCACTGACGAAACGACCTGAAAACAGTAACAAGTGGACAAGAACGCACTGCAAAAAAACAGATACAAACTGAAAGACAGATACAAACCAACAAGCACAAATTGAACACCAGAAAACAATCTTTAAAGCACAAGACTGAAAAGCGCGAATTGTCTCTCACCAAACATTTACTAACACACGGTAACACAAAAATCAGCCCCAAGGGTGGCGCCATCCGATGGAACTTCCCCTTTATAGTGCCATCGTACGTGTTGTATATCACCGCGCTTTGCTTGAGCATTTTTTTTCACGATCGTGTGTATAATAACGTTGAGAAAAAACTTTGTTTTTTCCATGACATTAAAAACAGTCGTGTGTACGCGGCATAAGAGTTGGACCTATAAGAGGATACAACTTTAAACCTGGGATCGACGTGAGTCTTAAAGGAACAGTGAAATAATCTGTGCTGCCAAGACCCAATGTTTGATCCTCGTATGCACTGACCAATTAGTCACCCTCACTAGATGACAGGCCTATTGGAATTTCTCAATTTCTACGAGACAGAGGCCACCCTGTGCTTTTGGTTAGAGCCAGAAGGGTAGGACTGAGATATGATGGTTTTTTGTCCTGACAGAGAAACTTGAGCATAATGTGCTTCAAGGATACAAAATATGCTGTCAAAACTCTATATGAACTGTTTGTAAAACGTTTAAAGCAAGTGCGGCATAGATTCATTTTTAAGATGGCAGCCCTTCCAAACAAGAATAACAAGTTTTGTTCCCACAAAATATGTCTTGGATGATAAGAGACAGTAGAGCTGGATGGCTATGGCTGTAAAGGTTGGTGAGTTTCAGACGAAAGCTGTATGCACAAATAAGTTATGACGTCTTCTTTCCAAGCCAAAGGGAAACTGCCTCTTGCAATATGAAGTCTCTTTGGCTAGTAGCATAACATTTGGAGCATTCGATTTCACATACTTATTTTTTTGGTTAGGCAACAACTGGAAGTGGTCTAAGTCATGTTGTAAAGTGGGCAAAGATGAACGGAATAACAAGGTGTCGTCAGCAAATGTTGCCAATTTAAAGTCTGTCCGAGATGCCCTTGATCAAATGGTTTTCACATAGCTGCCGAAGAAAGGGTTCCAGGGTGATGATAAACAGAAGCGAAGAAAGGGGACACCCCTGTCTGGTGCCGGAAGGCATTGACATTAACTTTAGCAGATGGGAAGGCATAAAGGGACATTACAATTTGTCCGGGAGTCAAGGGTCATCTCCATATAGACCCAGGCCACCCTGTCTAACACCTTCCCTGCATCTAGTGAAAGAAATAAAAACTTTGTTGGTTGTCAGCCAGTGGTGTATATTCAAAGCTTTGAGAGTATCATCCCAGGCCTCTGGAGTTGTCTTTTAGAAACAGGTGGGGGCAACTCTTCTGCCAGTATTCGGAGAACCAGGTGTGTTTACTGCATTACTTTGGACATGTGCTAATGACAACAGCCATCATTATGATGAAAAATCTGAACAGCACATGTTTGAGCTGCATACTTGTGGTTCATGGCTGCTAATGGACATTCAAGCATCACAAGACACACTACTTTGGGATAGCCCACAAGGTGAGAGGGGATGCAAAGCTAGCTCTCTCTATTACTTCATGGGTTTGCTTCACTTTATTCACAGGACACTGACACTTATTGCAGTACCTACTTTGTACATGCGCTGCTCACAATGGCCACCATCATAATCACAATGTTGATATTGTATGTTTATGCTGCATGCTTGTGGTTCTCCATTTCCTGGGTATGTAGTTTCTCATGGACAGTGCACGGACTACCACAACACCCAACACTTGCTCTTGTGTTTTCTGTTGCACGCTGTTGTACTTGTGGCCACTGAACCTGACGTGCTATCTTGCACTCACCGCCACTACACTGATGCACACTCTTGCACTCACTGCCACTGTAACCATACACACACAAAACTGCCTATTAAAAAACACAGTTTTGATAGTTTTTCATTAATATTTTTCTTATTTGTCCGTCTGAGGTGCTGAACCTAAATTTTGTGTTTTTAAAGATCTGAATTTGCAACCACTGTGGAAAATGTATGCTATTAATGTTTTGATCTCCATAGCGCTGCTTAATTTTTGGATGTAATGTAATATATTTTACTATAATATTAATGGCATTCAACAAGTTCTTCCGTTATAGGGAATGAATCATTCTTGCAATGTACAGCAGTAGATTCTACACAGCTCCTCTGGAACCATCTTCAGCAAAAAAATAAAAAAATATTCAGATTTGGTAAAGTGATTGGTGAACTAATCCTTGCAAATAAAGAGCTTCTTGTAAAAAAAATATTACTACCCCTACTTTTGTCCATGTCCCAAACTTTTGATCTGTTGCTAAGAAAATTCACAGCTAAAGTTGTCAAAAATAAAAAACACTCAAGAAATCAGTAATTCCTCCTGCTGACCTTCATGTCATGAATGTACCCTGTCATAAGTATCTGTTTAATTTGTAAGCCTAATAATGTTGATACATATTTTTAGAAAAGAGTGCACATTATGCTTTTTAGAAAATGCAATTTCGAATAACAGACTGTACACAATAGAATAATTCTACACCAGGTTGTACTTATATAGATTAATCATAAGTTCACTGGTTCTCCCCAAATTTTTTCCCAATTTATTTTAAATCTTTACCATGATGAGCATTACGATCATCACATTGCTGTGGTATCAGTGTGACAAATGTTGTCTGTGAATGTCTGAATCATTTGCTGTAAATAAACTCACCAACTAAGTATATACATTTTTTTTTACTTTTCAACCAGCGGGTTTGAACGGAAAAACTGACATAACCCCTGCATCCTCACAAGTAATGTGGATTGCAGGGCTTTCCCCTGCAGTCCTATTGCATTTTTACCAGCTGCTCCCCCCTGCATCATAATATAATACATACATCAGCACTGCAGTCATTTGTTGCATGCAGTGATCAAATACTGTTTTCCAGCATGATTGTTTGGCTTCTGTTGAACAGCGAGGCGTGCACACCGACCAAAATTCAGCTAGTTCCTCTACTCTGCTTTATAAAAATACCCTGAATTCTCTCCCTATACTTGCCAACACTTAATGATTTGCAGGGCCAGTACCTGGTTTTAAAGGTTTGTCCTGAAAAGTAAATGTATTATGTTAATAAGAGCTTTACATAGCTATACTTGCAGTACATTAAAACATACATTCTGTTATACAGTTCATTTATCATTATTATTATTATTTAAGGTACTTATATAGCACCGTCAATTTATGCAGCACTTTTTTTTTTTTTCGAGAAAAAGGATGTTTATTGACATTATGGTAAAAAATACATGGGTACATACTTTTTTTTTGTTGACAAATTCGTCTCACATCATCCTCATGTAACAGCACACAAAGAAGTAGAAACAATACCAAACATTTAACATGGCCTACTCTCCTCACACTAAACCTAGAAATACCACAGTAGTACGGGTAATTTGTAACATCGGACCCTCACACTCCCCAACACTCGCCCAGTTTAAGCGACGCACCCATCCCATGGCCCTCTCATCCTCCCACCTGCGCGGGGTGTAATTTGTTCTGTTCTCGCGCCTTTGACGCCAGCTTCTTATAAGAGTAGTCTGTCCAGTACCAGCTCTAATGGGCCAAGCCCGGGGTGTTTAACCAAGGGGCCCATAACGATTCAAACCGTCCCGGTCTCTTCCTATGCTGATATATATATTTCTCTGCCCGGAGGGTGAATTTGCATCTGAGCTATCCATTCCCCTAGCCTAGGGGGTTCCACATCTTTCCAATGGGTAAGAATGAGTTTGCGGGCCTGGAATAGGGCCCTCCCAATGGCTGTCTTCGGGTTATCCTCAAGTGGCAGTTCATCTATGATCCCCAAAATGCAAACCTTGGGGGTCTGTGGTACCTGGATCATAAACACATCATTCAGAGTTTTGAGGACCCCTGCCCAGTATAGGTGCAGCTTGGGGCACCGCCACAGCAGATGAATGAGGTCCCCATGGTCCCTGGCGCATCTAGGACATGTGTCATCATGTACCAAACCCATCCTATGCAGTCTGGCTGGTGTAAAATGGACCCGCAGGATAATATAAAGTTGTGATAAACGTTGTGCCACATTAAGCGAAGAGCCCTTAATAGCCAGCAATGCCTCTTCCCACTGTTTCCTCCTCAAAGGTGCCCATGTCATCCTCCCATGAGGTCACCACCCTAGAGGGAAAGCCTGGCAGAAATGCTGATAGAAGCCTAGCGTAAGCCTCTGAGATAAAACCCCTAGTACCAGCCACCCCCAGTCATAAAGTGGAAAATTGGTGCTGGGGACAGAATCCAAGGGTTGTTGTCCTGCCTGGGCCCTGATGGCATGCCTCAGTTGGCAGATAAAAAAAATGCATTGTCTGAGGTAGTTTAAACTTCTCCTGGAGCTCCGCAAATGAGAGCAGACGGCCCCCGGAGAATATATGGACCAGATGTGTGACCCCATACCTCCTCCACCGCTCGCCACATGTCAGGGACAGTAGCTCCTCATAGTAGCGATTGTTCCAAATTGGGCTATGTCCCGTAAAACCCTCTGTTTTGTAGCTATCGTGTTTTATTCCAGACTTTCTGCATTAGCGCATACGTGGGAAAGAGTCTATTTGATTTGGCACATTGTAAAGATTCGAGCCAGTCACCATGTTGTCTATTCCGTCATGTGTTTCACTATGTCTACCACCAGGTCTCCTAGTCCCCCCTTTCATGGCTCTGGCAATATGTTGTAGTTGAGCTGCAATGTAATACAACCAGGGATTTGGGAGGGCAAGCCCTCCCGCCTCATTTGGCCTTTGGAGCTGTTCTAGTTTGATCCTAGGAGTCTTATTAAGCCACAGAAAAGAGCGGAATAGGGATTGATAATTCTGAAAACTTTGAGGGGGACAACCATGGGAGTATTATGTAGGACATACAATAATTGCGGCATAAACACCTCTTCGTGAGGTTTACCCTGCCCACTAGGGACATTTTCAATTTTGACCAGACCTTTGATTTTTTCTTTAATTCTGCCTACTAAGGGGGAGAGGTTAAGCGTAACATAGTCCAGAGGCTGGGGGGTAACCCAGACCCCGAGATACTTGAATTTGTTCGCCACCGGAATGTTCTGCAATGTGGGGTCCGACGGAGCCGTCGAGTCTAATAGCATTATTGCGGACTTGGTCCAATTAATCAGTAGGCCAGAGTAGGAAACAAAGGTCTGAACCACAGACATCACCTCGCTAAGGGATCCCGACGTGTCTCCCAGCAATAGCATCGTATCGTCCGCATATAGCATACGTTTTTCATGCGTCGACCCATACCTAAATCCATTAATCCTCTGGTTAGAGCGCACCAGAGCTGCCAACGGTTCTATGGCAACCGCAAACAGCAGGGGTGAGAGGGGGCACCCCTGTCGGGTCCCCCTATGCAGCGGGAAGGGAGAAGACACTCTGCCCTCCTCTCTAATAACCACCAGGGGGGAGTCGTACAGGAGCCGCACCCACGACTGAAACACCGGTCCGAATCCAAATCTGCCCAGTGTCGCCCATAGGAACTGCCATTCAATGCTATCAAATGCTTTGTGAGCATCTAAAGACAATAGTGCTCTATCCCCCATATTGTCTGCCGTCGACTGAATGTTAACGAACAGTCTCCTGAGATTAATGGTCGTGGACCGTTCCGGGATTAAATCACGACTGATCCGTGTGTATAATCTTAGCTATTACTTTATTCAATCTTATTGCTAAGACCTTTGCCAATATTTTTATATCGCTCTGCAGTAGCGAGATTGGCCTATAGGAGCCAGGATCTAATGGATCCTTCCCTGGTTTGAGTAAGAGGACTATGCTAGCTTGTCTCATGGAGTCCGGTAGATGCTGCGACTCCCTGGCCGCATTCAGAGTATGAAGCAGTTTCGGGAGAACAACATCTCCATATTGTTTGTACACTTCTATCGGGATACCATCATCCCCAGGAGCCTTGTTATTAGGGAAAGAATTAGCCGCCTCTATCATCTCCTCAATGGTGATAGGAGTCCTCAAGGGACTCCGCCTGGGACTCCGTTAAACACGGTAGAATCTATCCTCTGCAGAAAATCCAGAGTCTCCTCCCCAGTGGTTTGGTTTGCTTTGATTCATATAGGTTAGCGTAAAATCTAACCAGTTCCCTCATCACCCGATCAGGGAGTATTGACTAGCTGTCCCCCTCCGCCCTCAGAGCTCCAATGGATGGGGACGTCTGTTGCGATTGCACTATTTTGGCCAGGAGTTTGCCCGGTCTGCTCCCCCTCTTCATAGAAGGCCATTTTTGAAAAGAAACCTTTTCCTGTTTGCCTTGGAGGCGTCAAGTCTAGTCAGTGCATCTTGTGCTGCAATCCAAGCCTCCAGTGATCCCTCCCCTGCATTGGCAATATACTCTGCTTCCAGTCGCCTAACCATCTGAGCCATCTGTTCCCTTTGTTCAGTCGTGCTGCGCTTTATGGCGTTTACCTCTGCAATAAAGATCCCTCTCAGAAAGGCCTTAAAAGCATCCCATGCTGTGTCCGTGCCAGATGATCCGCATGTCTCTGCCAAAAGGCCACAATGTCTTGTTCAATTTTGTCATGGGAAGGGAAAAGGTTGAGCCAAAAGGCGTTAAGTTTTCCATGGTGCACGCGGAAGGGTAGTAAGAGGCCTGACCCTCAAGGTGAGCAGAATGGGGGAATGATCCGAAATGCACCGGGGGAGATATTGTACATCTTCGACGTACTGGGTGGCGGAGGATGAGCACATGCATAGATCAATCCTGGACAGGGACATATGTGATTTGGAGAAGCAGGAAACTGCCTCTCAGGGGGGTTCCTCATTCTCCACGGGTCTACCCACCCACCTCCTCTATAAACTTTGCCATGGGCTGTCCTTGTCGTCCCCGGTCTCCTCCCGGCCAGGGTGTCTATCAAGGTGCGGGTCCATTATCCCATTAAAATCCCCTACCCGCCATCAAAGGGACACCTGGTTGCTCAGCTGAAAGGACAGGAGGATACGCAATATTTGAGGGCTGAAAGGAGGGGGAACATATAGCGCAGCGAGAATGAATGTTAACTGGTACACTCTACACAGTAAAACACATATCTTACCCTCCTGATCAATCCTGAGGTCTAGTAGTTGAAAATCTAGGGGAACTTATGTACCAGTACACTCACCCCCCTTGAATAGGAGGGTGTGAGTGGAATGATATGACCATCCCGCCCAAGCGAACCCTATCCAATGGACACAGTGTCTGGAGTCAAATGAGTCTCCTTCAAGACACATATTGGCAGGGAAAATGCTTCCTCAAGGCATTACGGATACCATGGTTCTTTTAAGTGGGTCCCCCAGTCCCCTTATATTGCATGAAATTACTGCTATCCTGTCATCACGTACCGTCTTAAAAGAGCATCACATGTCATATCAACCCACCACCCACCATAGCAGACACTACCCCTCTCATTCCTGCCAGCGGGTATATTGCATTTAACTTTGCCAATGTAAGATAAGAGTCCTCCTTTGAAATCTACCAATAATAGCAATAAAACAAGATATACAGTACAGGGAGGAAGTGTTAGGACACTGTGTAAGCAGTCAAGCAAGCCTCGCTGCACCATGACCATCAATACCTTACCGCTTGGGTCATGTGTAACCCGGGCAACTGCAGGCCCTGCAGTTCCGGGCGTGAGGGTCCGAAGTGGCAGTCCATCCGAGTGCGGTGAGAGGAGAGCATCAGCCATAAAACAAAGAAAAATTAGTAGGACCAACATGAAAAAAAACAAAAAACATAACATCTTTGCAGCGCACTGCTGTGGGGGCTAAACCTGTGCCCCTTCCCCGCCACAGACGCAACATGCAGCCTGCAGTCCCTCTCCTGTGCCTCTCTGGGCACCGCCTATGCGATACAAGTCTCACGTAAAAACCTGGAAAGTCAATTAGGAAAAGGGGGGAAAAAAATAAAACCAGTTCGCACAAATTCGAGTAGTAACAAAGTCAGATCAAGGCTCTTTTTTTGTCATCTGCATATAATGTTCTCTCCCGGTCCTAGGACCCTATGGCTAGTGGCAAAGAAAACATTCCCCCCCCAACACTCCCAGGAGGGAGATAAAAATCAGAAAAAAAAAGAAAAACACATAGGGGGTTTGAACCGGCTTACCCACCCGCGCCACTTGTTCATCAAAACAGGATAGTTCAGTCCGCGACTGCCTCCTGCCTCTCCGCCTGGCGAATCAACTGTTCGTTCATATCAAGCCACGAGATGAGGCATCCGTCGCCGATTCGAAGAACGGGCCCTGCCGCCTGCAATGATGCAAAGTTTAGCAGAGTAAAGCATTGCATAGTTGCCCGCAGGCGTTGCAAATCTCCTCTTCACTTTCCCCAAATTTGGCCCTTCTCTCTGCACCTCCGCAGAGAAGTCGGGGTAGAAGGACACTCTCACTCCATTGAATTGAATGTTGCGGCGCTCTCTGGCCAATCGCAGAATAATTTCCTTGTCCTTAAAGTTGAGCAATTTGGCCAGCATGGTACGTGGTGATTGCCCGGTGGGAGAGGTCTGGGTGGGCACCCTGTGCGCCCTCTCCACTGAGTAAAAAGGTGTAAAGGAATCTTTTCCAAAGACTTCTTGAAGCCAGGCTTCCACAAATGCAGTGGGGTCTCGGCCCTCCGTTTTTTCAGGGAGGCCCACTATACGACATTGCTCCTCCTCAAAAACGGTTCTCAATGTCTCGTTGCGGTTTTCGTTGGTTTATCGCTGTTCTAGCTGTGACCTGTAGATCCCTAATGAGGGGGGGCCATTCTATCTTCCACCTCGCTTACACGACTTTCCACCGCTGTAGTGCGTTCCCTTATTTTCTGGAAGTCGTGTCGAATCAATCCCACCTCCTCCTCAATCCCCCCAAAGTGTTGCTGCAATGTCTGCACCGAGGCCAACATTTATTGACCGCTTTAAGTATCTGGGCTAGTGTGGGTTGCTCCATGCCCTCATCATTCCCCCTCCTCCTCCGCATGTACCTCTGCTGCTATTTGGATTGAGGCCTGCTGCGATGCCTGGGCAGAGCCAGGCCTCTGCATCTGTGTGTGAAAGATATCTGGCGTGGCGTCCAGCTCCTCATCCGAGGGACGGTCTGCTATGCCATTAAGTTTCTGTGCATAGTACACCATATCCCTGGGTGCCTCCTTCCCCTGGCTTTAGGTGTCTTGGGGGGATTCTTACCCGTGTCCTTCTTGTCCCCTCGTGTCTTCCAGCCGGCGGCGGCGCCATTTTGCAGGTCCTGCAGCTCATCTCCCTTGAGCTGTTTGCGGGTCATCATACCAGTAAACGGGCAGACGTGCGGGGCGGTGTGTTCCCTGGATGCCGCGGTACTTCGATGCGGTGTTTGGGACCGGAATCCAGCAATATTCTGCCGGGAGAAGGATCACTGCAGTGTGCTTACAGGGAGCTCTGTGAGACACGTCCGCTCACATGCCGCTCTTGGCCACGCCCCCAATTTATGCAGCACTTTACATATACATTGTACATTCACATCAGTCCCTACCCTAAAGGAGCTTACAATCTAAGGTCCCTACCTCACATTCATAAACTGGGGCCAATTAGGACAAAAGCCAATTAACTTACCAGCATGTCTTTGGAATATGGGAGGAAACCGGAGTATCCGGAGGAAACCCACACAGGCACAGGGAGAACTTGCAAACTCCAGGCAGGTAGTGTTGTGGTTGGGATTCGAGCCAGCGACCCTTTCTACTGCTAGGCCAGAGTGCCACCCCATCATAAGCTAGGTTTCATGCAGATTACCGGGCATCTTTATGGTAATTGCAGAATAACTTTTCGGCAATAGTTTCATGTGATTTGTTTTTCTAAATAATTTTACTTTTTGTATTCTCATTTCAAGGCTTTTAACCTGTGGTCGCCGATTTACTGGGACTATGGCCAGCCTCAAAGCATGGTAGTACTAGTTTCAGTACACCAAATCTAGATGAGGCCAGACAGCATCATTCTGCAGGTAAATATAAAAATATCAATTGCATGCATACATTTCTTAGTACTTATTTAGTAATCATTTAGTTAATATTTAATTATGTTATGTAATCATTTTTATTTTTTTATCATTAATATTGCTATGTATTATTATTCTGCTTCTTTAGGCATGCATAACCTTAAAGTGGCGTTCCACCCACTTTAAGTCCTCAGCATTCAAAGCTGCTCCGGGGGCTTAAAAACAAATTGCATATATTTTTTAAACTTACTGTTTTATTTTAATAGAATTATCTATATCCTCCTTTCGGGCCGTGGCTGAGCGCCTTATTTCTTGTCTGTAATGCCTCCTGGGAGATGTTTGTCATCAATCCCAGGAGGCAATAGGCTCACTGGGCCTTAGCATTGCACGGCCCAGGCGGCGGCCGGGGCCATTTTAAATAAGGGCACCAGGCGTGTGTTGCCATTGTTAACTAGAGGCTGACCAATATATGTGCAAATATGGCTGATTACCTCCCTTCCCCACACTCCACTGACAGTTTCACACACTGAGCGTTTCTGTGCTCAGTGTGTAAAACTGATTTGCAACTGAATGCAGAGATAGGAGCTGTGAGTGTCGGGGGTGGGGCAGGACCTATTAAACACCACCCAATGGGATGGGATCTGGGCGGGCCGCTACGTGTATTGGCCCGCCCATTTCTTTAAGCAGGCCCAATCATTGACTCGTGTTTGATAGCTGCAAAGCCTGTCCACCCTGGATCCGCCCACTCCCCGACATCACACTAAATTCTGACAGCTGGTCTCTGCATTCAGTTGCATATAGTGTAACTGAAACTGACAAATTGGCTCAGTGTGAAACCTGCCAGGGTCAACCAGTGCCAACTTCCAGTGCCACCTGATGGTGCCAATCACTGCTAACCAGTGCCACCTGCCAGTGCCAACCGCCAGTGCTACCTGCCAGTGCCAACCAGTGACATCTGCTAGTGCCAACCATTGCCCGCCTGCCAAGAAAAAGAAACATTGGCTTAAAATATTGGCCACAAAAATTGGCATCATACATCGACTGCCCCGATTCTAAATATTGGCATCCAGTGCCACCTACCAATGCCACCTGCAAGTGCCAACCAATGCCACCTGCCAATGTCACTATTGACCAAGGATGTGACTACAGTGTTCAAGACGGTTTGCCAATATTTTGGCCAGATCTTAACGTCCACATTATTAAGAGAAATTGACGGTAAGATTCTCATTTAAGTGGGTCCTTACGGGGTTTAAATAGAAATACAATCAAAGCCTCTCGCATCGTTGGGGAGGAGGATCCCGACATCTAGAGCTTTGTTATAGGTTCGCAAAAGAAAGGGGCACAAAAGGTCTTTAAATTGTGAGTACCATTTAGTCGGGAAACCGTCTAAGCCCGGAGTCTTATGTGCAGGCATTTGTGAAATGGCTGCAGCAATTTCCTCAACCGAGATGGGTGCATCCAGCACTTCACGCCCCTTCGTTGACAAGGAGTGGAGAGATATGTCAGACAAGTAGTCATTCAATTGGGAGTCATTGTAGCCAACCCTAGAGGTATACAGGTCTTTGTAAAAGCATAAAATAGAGTCTAGGATATCCCCCGAGTTGTCACTGATGGGGGCCTTGAGCAGTAAGGATACGTGGGGTGGAAATGGGAGAGTGGTCAGGTTCTAGTCAAATATGCCAAGAGACGTCTGGCTTTATTACCTTGTTCAAACGAGTTTTTGTGTGGCATGCAACATGCGTTTTGCGTGAGATCTAACAGACAGAGTTCATACTCCCTACGGCTCTGTAACCATGCCTCCCTCATGTTGGAGGCGGGTTAGAGGCATAAGCAGACTCAGCACGTACCATAACAGTCTCAAGTTCCTCTGTAAGCATCCGGTTATTTTTGCGCAAGACCCCTGTGATGGACATGAAAGTGCCCCTCAGAGTTGTCTTAAACGCGTCCCATTCAGTGGAAGGGTCTACTTTTCCCAGATTATCCCTCCAATAGTTTGTGATGCCTGTCCTGCATTCTCCCTGCACTACCTTGTCTTCCAACCAGTATGAGTTCAGGCACCAAATAGCAGATCCCGAACCTAGGAGGAGGTCCACCGAGAGAGGGGGCATGATTCAGAAACCCCTCTAGGCAGATATGAAACGGCAGAAACAACAGGGAGGGGTCTCAGTCGGAGCAAACACCATATCTAGTCTGGACATGGTGTGGAAAGAATCCGAGTGGCAGAAAAAGTGGCGTACATCCGGATTTTTCCATCGCCACACCTCTGTAAGGCCATGAACCTGTGCCCAGTCTAGAAAAAAAGGGAAAGGGGGTCTACCTCGACCACCCAGGCGGTCCATAGTTGGCTCTAATATAGCATTAAAGTCCCCCACATAAAGTAAGGGGCCAGGGGTCTAGTCAGCAGCTGAAGTGACAGTCTAGAGCAGGGGGTGTCAAACTGGCGGTCCTCCAGCTGTTGCAAAACTACAGAGTCCCATGAGGCATTGCAAGGCTAACAGTTACAAAGCATGACTCTCACAGGCAGAGGCATGATGGGACTTGTAGTTTCGGAACAGCTGGAAGGCCGCCAGTTTGACACCCCTGGTCTAGAGAGTACCTCCACCGAAAACGAGGGGGGGGGCACAAACATGTTCACCAGGGTAAAGTCACAGTAGAAATTGCAAAGTAAGAACAATAAACCGCCCGTCAGGGTCGGTTTTAACTTCTCAGCCGGGAGAGATTTGGCTAGAAGGATGGAAACCCCCCTGGAGTAATTAGTATGAGTGGCATGATAGGAGTTAGACAACCACAGCGTTTTAGGGCCCTTGTTTTAGAGCCTGTAAGGTGAGTCTCTTGGAGGCAGATGATGTGCGGGCGACATTTTTTTAATACTGAAAAGACCAGGGATCTCTTCTGGGGTGCATTCAGACCTATATTATTCCAGGGGACTATCATTAGGGGCTTTGCCATTGTAAAACATACAGTAGTAAATAAGTACAAAGTAACATGCATACAAAAATATAAATGACCAGACAGGCCGCGCCACCTGAAGCACATACACGCACATGAGTAAAAGGGGAGGCGTACCATACCTTCAGGAAAATTCAGATCAGACAGTGCGTCAAGGCAAATGAGTTCTCCAAAATGGGAAAGATGGACATATCCATAATCAGTTCAAGGCAAACATAGAGGAGAATGCAGGGGGCCTAGGAGCCACAGATATTAGGCAGCCCTGTGCCTAGGAAGAACTCCGTATCTAATCATTGAGCCAGGCCATAGCCTCCTTGGGGTTGTTGTAGAATGCGCTTTAACCCTCATATAAGATGCACAGCTTGGCGGGAAAAGCATGGCGTAGAGAGGCCCTCCGTATGCAGGCGGGCCTTCACTGCGGCAAAGGAGGTGCATTGACGCTGGACATCTGCTAAAAAATCGGGGTACACTGAGATGGGTGTTGCCATTGTATTTAAGTGGGCCCTTCTCCCGGGCCAGGCGCAGAATAGAAACTTTGTTTTGGAAGTTGAGGATCCTTGCTATAATAGATCGTGGGGCTGCTCCAGAAGGTGGGGGATGCAGAGGGGTGCAGTGGGCACGCTCAATGACATGTGAGAAGGATTGTGCGTCAGTTCCCAAAAATGTCCCTCTGGGTGGGAGCCCTCCGCCCTTTCATGGAAACCAACGAAGTGTAGGTTGTTCCTCCTCGAACGATTTTCCAAACTGTCGATTTTGGCGCGGAGGGCCGCCATTTCCCCTGTATGGTCCCTCACTGTAACAGCTAAGGGGTGGACAACATCCTCAAGGGAGCTGATACGTTCTTCAGCCTCCCCAGCTCTGTCCCTTAAATTTTGCACCTCTTGCTTCAGGAGAGAGAAGTCTATGCGGACTGATGCAATTTGTGCAGTGAGAGAGGCCTTGCAGTCCTGTATAGCAAGCATGATAGAGGCCAGGTTGGGCTCAGCAGGAGGGAATCAGGGCCGGAGCCATCCTCACTGTCTATGGGGGAGTCCCTAGACTGCAGGGGGTCTGGCTGTGCACAGTGGGGATTCACTCACCAGAGCCTGTGATTATTTGTGAGGGTTGAAGATGGGGGGCTGCAGCCTCTACCATGCTGCTCTCTGGCCTGTGTCCTGGAGCCATCTTGCCATCTGAATCGGGCCTGCTGTTCCGCCGTGGATTCTAGCGTGGGTGGCCCTATTTCACCATGGATGCCAGCCTGGAATGTTCCCACTACCGTGAGGAGTATTTAGAAGTTGGTCTGGTACAGATCTGATATAGGATGCCTGTAGGATGCCACTCGGAAGACAGAGCTGAAGTCTCACAGGTTTGTTCCCTCTGCCTCCGGACACACCCCCAAGAAAACAGATCTTAGTTTACCAGACTAACTTTACTAGAATACATTAAGCTTGTGTATTATAGAGGTATCTTTATTAAAAAGTATAATTTCAGCCGAACACCAATTTAACTGTACTTTCAGGGGCAAAGGGGTGTATTGTGAATTAGTCGGCAACTTGATGATCCAAACAGAAAATTCTAATGTGTGATCTCTAATCAGATTGGAACAAACACTTAGTACAAGATTGGTGCTGGTTTACAAAAGATTTTGACAATCTTCACACACGTCATTGTTACTATTCAGTTAAATAATCCAATCATGTTAGATGAAATCCATCAACATTTGCTTTTCACATGACTGATAACTTAAAGCAGGGGTTCACCCCCCAAAAAAATTCTAACATTACATTGAGCCGAGTTGTGATAATGACATTATGCTGACCTTTTTAAATCTATTGCCGTACATACCGTTTTGTCTATATTTTCACTGCGGCTTCCGGGTATGTAAGTTGTGGGACTGGGCATTCCTAATTGATTGACATGCTTCGGACCGGCGCATACAGCGCGTCACAAGTTGCCGAAAGAAGCCGAACGTCGGTGCGCAGGCACCGTATAGAGCCGACTTGCAGTCCGGCTTATTTCGGCAACTCGTGACGTGCTGTATGCGCCGGTCGGTAGCATGTCAATCAATTAGGAACGCCCCCAGTCCCGCAGATTACATACCCGGAAGCCGCGGTGAAAATATAGATAAAAACGGTATGTACGGCAATACAATTAAAAAGGTCAGCATATCGTCGTCATCACAACTCGGCTCAATGTAATGTTAGAATTTTTTTTTTGGGTGAACCCCCGCTTTAAGTGAATAATCGCACAAATTATTGTGTGAGGTTTCTCTACAACTGTTGTAAATTTGCCCCATTAAATCAAACCCTAACTAATATAAGATTTTAAAACTATTAAAAGAGATCTGTGATCAAAGCATACACAATACAAACAATAGTAATTTTTTATATATATTTTTTTTCATATTGTGATTGCTGCCTGTTTGTTGTTGACCATTTATTTCCACAACTTCCAGGATTCACTGCATGCTGATTTTATTTCAGTTTGTAAGGACTATATATCCCATGGTGTAACTTGGGGCCTGCAATCATTCTTGTACTGACTTTGTTTCCTGAAACTCCTGTGGTATCTGTGATATGGCAATGCCTACTTACAGGCAGTGTTAAGTTAATCGGCTAAAATATTTTTAGTCGACTTATGCGACCAAAACTAAAATGACATTTTAGTCAAAAGGCTAAAATATGACTGAAACTAAAATGGCATTTTAGTCAAAAGACTGACTATTTTACGTCAAAATTAACACTGCACTACCACATAAGAATGAGTAGGGGCTTCTACTTCATAAATTATATACAGTAGGGTCTGGAATTAATAGTACAATTTCAGACTTTGTATATGACACTAATGCCCTGTACACACTATAGGTTAGTCTGATGAAAACGGTCTGATGGATTTTTCCATCAGTTATCCGATGAAGCTGACTGATGATCAGTCGTGCCTACACACCATCAGTTAAAAAAAACAATTGTGTCAGAACGCGGTGATGTAAAACACAACGACGTGCTGAAAAAAAAACAAGTTCAATGCTTCCAAGCATGCGTCGACTTGATTCTGAGCATGCATGGATTTTTAACCGGATGGACGTGCCTACAGACAATCGTTTTTTTTACTATCGGTTAGGTATCCATCAGATCATTTTACAACAAGTTCCATTTTTTTAACCTATGGATAAATAACCTATGGGGCCCACACACAATCGGTTTGGGTCTGATGAAAATGGTCCATCAGACTGTTTTCATCAACTAACCTATCGTGTGCAGCATAAGTTATGCAATGTAATAACGTTCTTACAGGATGTCTACAACTTACAAGCCAACCTCAATGCACTGGTTAATTGGGCAATTATGTGTCAGATGAGGTTTGAAGTAGACGTTCACCCTAATACTGAAATCTCTACATCTACTGGCATCCACAATCTAAGACTAACCTATCTAGCCCTGTAAAGAAGAAATCACTATGCATACTTTTTCTGAAGCTGGCCCGGTCCCAAGCTTTCAGCGGTGTCTTGTCTGTGGAGGTGGGTGCAGAGGAGGCAGCCAACAACAGAAGCCCCCAAGTAACTCTATGGGTGGCTTACGCCACTGGAGACCTGGCCAGAGCGGCTTCAAAAAAGGTATTTATAGATATTTCTTCTTTACAGGGCTAGATAGGTTAGTCTTATATTGTGGATGCAAGTAAATTTAGAGATTTTAGTTTTAGGGGGAATTTCCACTGTAATGGTGATAAATGTACATTTGTGCATTTGGGGGGCTAAGTATATGTATGCATCATACTTACTAGGGGGGAGTACAACTAGGGAAATCAATGGTGGAGAAGGATCTGGGAGTTATGGTAGGTCATAAGCTTAATAATGGCATGCAATGCCAAGCTGCAGTTTCCAAAGGGAGCAAAATCATTTCTTGTATTGATAGGAATGGACAGCAGAGAGAGACCCCTGTACAAATTAGTAAGACCCCATCTGAAATATGCAGTTCGGTTTTGGGCACCATTTCACAAAAAGGATATTGGGGAACAGGGGAAAGCGCAAAGAAGGTCAACCAAACTGATAAGGGGCATGGAGGAGCTCAGCTATGAGGAAAGATTAGAGGAACTGAATTTATTATTTTCCTAAGAAGAGATTAAGGGGGGATATGATCAACATGTATAAATACATAAGTGGTCCATATAGTGAAATTGTTGTTGTTGTTCAGTTTACGGTCACCACAGACGACAAGGGGGCACTCTTAACGTCTTGAGGAAAAGATATTTAATCTCAAAATATCGAACAGTTTTTCACAGTAAGAGCTGTGAAAATGTGGAATAGACTCCATGAAGATCTGGTTCTGGCTAGCTCAGTATATTGCTTTAAAAAAAGGCCTGAAATCTTTCCTAAATGCACATAATATAACTGGATACTAACAGTTCTGGGTAAAGTTGATTTAGGGACTATCTGATTGCTGCTTGGGGAGATCAGGAAGGATTTTTTTTTTTACCCTGCTGTAGCAAGTTGGATAATGCGTTACTTTTTTTTGCCTTCCTCTGGATTAACTGTGGGTATACAATAGGATTGTGTATATAGGATTGTATGTATATATATTTTTTCACTTTTATTGGTTAATTTAAATTGACTACCATATTTATCGGCATATAACGCGCACCGGCGTATAACGCGCACCCTAATTTTAGGAGGGAAGTTTTAGAAAAAAACTATCAACAGCCCCTTTTATATTCCAAAGCCCCCTTCACATAATATACAGATCCCAGCACATTACACATAGATCACATGACAGCACATTACACATAGATCACATCCCAGCACATTACATATAGATCACATCCCAGCACATTACATATGGATCACATCCCAGCACATTACATATAGATCACATCCCAGCACATTACATATAGATCACATCCCAGCACTTAGATCACATCCCAGCACATTACATATAGATCACATCCCAGCACTTAGATCACATCCCAGCACATTACATATAGATCACATCCCAGCACTTAAATCACATCCCAGCACTTAGATCACATCCCAGCACATTACATATAGATCACATCCCAGCACTTAGATCACATCCCAGCACATTACATATAGATCACATCCCAGCACTTAGATCACATCCCAGCACATTACATATAGATCACATCCCAGCACTTAGATCACATCCCAGCACATTACACATTTTCAAACTGCCTGTGAGTGCTGTATGGGTGGGGGGGGGGGATACTCTGCCCTCCTACCTGCTTCTCCTGTCACAGCATGAGCCGCTCCACTCACCCAGCTTCGGCGTCAGCGTCTGTAGTCCCGACGTCTCACGGATCATGTCGGATCAGGTCTCCGGGTGTTGATACCCATTCAAGACAGCGCCTGATTTGGTCCCCACGGATGCCCGCAAAGCCGATCAGGTCGGCATCTAACCACACAGTCTCCCGCTCAAACCGCTCAAACCACACAGTCTCCTCCTCTCCTCCTCCAATCTGAAGCTACACTCGGAGGGGGAGGAGGAGCAATAAGAGGAGAGAAGGGACTTTTTTTAATCTTCTTAGTACGCTGTCGGCTGTCCCATGCGAGGTGGGACGGCCGGCACGACACTCCCGCCCAATCCCCGCCCCCCCCATTGGTAAACGATAATGACATCAGCATATAACGCGCACCCACCATTTCCCCCTGATTTTAAGGGGGGGAAAGTGCGCGTTATACGCCGATAAATACGGTAATTTAAAAGGTTTTTCTTATTTTTTTTCTTAATGTTGGTAATATATCAAGTTAATGTGTGCAATGACATTACAGCCAATCGAGTTTACAGTTTTTGGGGTTTCATTTCTGTTTGTCAAAAAGCAATATTTTTGTTGTTTATGAAACATGTTTTTTTATAGACGTTACATATACGTATATATCACAACGGCTAAATCTGTGTCTGTAGTACATGTTCAAACCATAAATTGAGATTTATTTTTCATACATCATGGGACACAGAGCTGCATAGTAATAACTATGTGGGTTAAAGGCCTACCTTTAGGTAATGGACACTGGCACACCTAGGACAGGAAGTCCCCTCCCCTATATAACCCCTCCCAAACCGGGAGTACCTCAGTTTTTTCACCAGTGTCTAAGGCCACGTACACATGATCAGTCCATCCGATGAGAACGGTTGGTTTTGAACAATCGTGTGTACGCGGCCTAAGGTGTTGGTCGCGGTTAAAGAAGCTCCACTGGGGGATTCTTGGCATCAAGCGAACTACTCTACTCGATTCATCCACAGTGGATGGCACCCGGGCCTCGGAAAAAGAAGAACAAGGTTTTGCCTGCAAGGTCTCTCTAGGGAGGACTGGATCCTGGGACCCAGTGCTTTGGTTATGCACCAGATACCAAAGTTCCTTCTGACAGGATGCAAAACAGGTCTAGGGGAGTGGAAACTATATTAAGGAACCCGATCCCTGAAGGTCTTCTGACATGGCCCGCCATGATGGGTGAAGGTTGGGTCTGACTGTTTCTATCAGCAGAATCCTGTGGCGGTAGAGATAAGTAAAGATTTCTAAGGCACTTTTAAAGTTCACTTATGGATTTCTTTTTTAACCACTTAAGCCCCGGACCAATACGCTGCCTAAAGAACCAAGGTGTTTTTACAATTTGGCACTGCGCTGCTTTAACTGGTAATTGCGCGGTCATGCATTGTTGTACCGAAACAAAATTTGCGTCATTTTCTTCCCACAAATAGAGCTTTCTTTTGATGGTATTTGATTGCCTCTGCGATTTTTATTTTTTGCGATATAAACGGAAAAAGACCGAAAATTTTGAAAAAAAAAGATTTTTCTTATAACAAAAAGTAAAAAATATCGAATAAACTAAATTTTAGTCAAACATTTAGGCCAAAATGTATTCAGCCACATGTCTTTAGTAAAAACAATCGCAATAAGCGTATATTTATTGGTTTTCGCAAAAATTATATTGTCTACAAACTAGGGTACATTTTCTGGAATTTACACAGCTTTTATTTTATGACTGCCTATCTCATTTCTTGAGGTGCTAAAATGGCAGGGCAGTACAAAACCCCCCAAAATGACCCCATTTTGGAAAGTAGACACCCCAAGGAAACTGCTGAGAGGCATGTTGAGTCCATTGAATATTTTTTTTTTTGGTCCCAAGTGATTGAATAATGACAAAAAAAAATTACAAAAAGTTGTCACTAAATGATATATTTCTCACACATGCCATGGTTATATGTGGAATTGCACCCCAAAATGCATTCTGCTGCTTCTCCTGAGTACGGGGATACCACATGTGTGGGACTTTTTGGGAGCCTAGCCGCGTACAGGGCCCCAAAAACCAAGCACCGCCTTCAGCATTTCTAAGAGCGCAAATTTTTGATTTCACTCCTCACTACCTATCACATTTTCGAAGGCCATAAAATGCCAAAATAGCACAAAACCCCCCCAAATGACCCCATTTTGGGAAGTAGACACCCCAAGCTATTTGCTGAGAGGGATGTTGAGTCCATGGAATATTTTAGATTTTGACACAAGTTGTGGGAATATGACAAACTGATTTTTTTTTGCACAAAGTTGTCACTAAATTATATATTGCTCACACATGCCATAGTTATATGTGGAATTGCACCCCAAAATACATTCTGCTGCTTCTCCTGAGTACGAGGATACCACATGTGTGGGACTTTTTGTGAGCCTAGCCGCATACGGGGCCCCGAAAACAAAGCACCGCCTTCAAGATTTCTAAGGGCATACATTTTTGATTTCACTCCTCACTACCTATCACTACCTATCACAGTTTTGAAGGCCATAAAATGCCAAGATGGCACACAACCCCCCCAAATGACCCCATTTTCGAAAGAAGACACCCCAAGCTATTTGCTGAGAGGCATGTTGAGTCCATGGAATATTTAATTTTTTTGCCCCAAGTCACTGAATAATGACCAAAAAAAAAAAAATTACAAAAAGTTGTCACTAAATGATATATTTCTCACACATGCCATGGTTATATGTGGAATTGCACCCCAAAATACATTCTGCTGCTTCTCCTGAGTACGGGGATACCACATGTGTGGGACTTTTGGGGCCCCGTATGCGGCTAGGCTCCCAAAAAGTCCCACACATGTGGTATCCCCGTACTCAGGAGAAGCAGCAGAATGTATTTTGGGGTGCAATTCCACATATAACTGCGGCATGTGTGAGAAATATATCATTTAGTGACAATGTTTTGTAAATTTTTTATTTTTTTGGTCATTATTCAATCACTTGGGGCAAAAAAATTAAATATTCCATGGACTAAACATGCCTCTCAGCAAATAGCTTGGGGTGTCTACTTTCCAAAATGGGGTCATTTGGGGGGGGGGGGTTTGTGCTATTTTGTCATTTTATGGCCTTCGAAACTGTAATAGGTAGTGAGGAGTGAAATCAAAAATGTGTGCCCTTAGAAATGCTGAAGGCGGTGCTTGGTTTTCGGGGTCCCGTACGCGGCTAGGCTCCCAAAAAGTCCCACACATGTGGTATCCCCGTACTCAGGAGAAGCAGCAGAATGTATTTTAGGGTGCAACTCCACATATAACCATGGCATGTGTGAGCAATATATCATTTAGTGACAATTTTTTTTTTTTTTTTTGTCATTATTCAATCACTTTGGACAAAAAAAAAAAAAAACAATGGACTCAACATGCCTCTCAGCAGTTTCCTTAGGGTGTCTTCTTTCCAAAATGGGGTCATTTGGTTTTTTTTTGTGCTATTTTGGCATTTTATGGCCTTCGAAACTGTGATAGGTAGTGAGGAGTGAAATCAAAAATGTACACCCTTAGAAAGCCTGAAGGCGGTGATTGGTTTTTTGGGGTCCTGTACGCGGCTAGGCTCCCAAAAAGTCTCACACATGTGGTATCCCCGTACTCAGGAGAAGCAGCAGAATGTATTTTGGGGTGTAATTCCACATATGCCCATGGCATGTTTGAGCAATATATCATTTAGTGACAACTTTGCGCAAAAAAAAATATATATATATATATATATATATATATATATATATATATATATATATATATTATATATTTATTTATTTTTCCCGCAACTTGGGTCAAAATCTAAAATATTCCATGGACTTGAGATGCCTCTCAGCGAATAGCTTGGGGTGTCTACTTTCCAAAATGGGGTCATTTGGGGGGGTTTTGAATTGTCCTGGCATTTTTTGCACAACATTTAGAAGCTTATGTCACACATCACCCACTCTTCTAACCACTTGAAGAAAATACACTTTTTTTTATTTTAAAGCACTAAAACACACTATATTGCCCAAATTATTGATGAAATAAAAATGATGATCTTAGGCCGAGTACATGGATACCAAACACGACATACTTTAAAATTGCGCACAAACGCGCAGTGGCGACAAACTACATACATTTTTAAAAGCCTTTAAAAGCCTTTACAGGTTACCACATTAGATTTACAGAGGAGGTCTACTGCTAAAATTATTGCCCTCGATCTGCCTTTCGCGGTTATACTTCACATGCATGGTGCAATTGCTGTTTACATATGACTCCAGACCGACGCTTGCATTCGCCTTTGCGCAAGAGCAGGGGGGGACAGGGATGCTTTTTTTTTTTATATATTTATTTCGCTTTTTTTATTTTATTTGTTAACTGTTCCTTCCATTTTTTTTTATTTTTTACCATTTTTATTGTAATCTCAGGGAATGTAAATATCTCTTATGATAGCAATAGTTAGTGACAGGTACTCTTTTTTAAAAAAAATGGGGTCTATTAGACCCTAGATCTTTCCTCTGCCCTCAAAGCATCTGACCACACCAAGATCGGTGTGATAAAATGCTTTCCCATATTCCCAATGGCGCTGTTTATATCCGGGGGGGGGGGACATTCCCTCCCACTGAATGTAAAAGCAGTCTATAGGCTAATTAGCCACTAGGACTGCTTTTACATGAAAGCCGACCGCTGGCTGAAAAGAATGATACCAAGATGATGCCTAAACCCACAGGCATCATTCTGGTATAACCATTCAAAGTCCAGCAACATACCAGTACGTTGATGGTTCTTGTTGGACATGTATTGTAACTTTTTTTTTTTCATGCAGCCTGTTGGCTGAATGAAAAAAAAGATTGATTGGTGGGTATGCCCACCATTAGAATAGCTCCCTTCATCCACCCACTTCTAATGATGGGCATACATGCACCATTTATATATGCCGAAGCATGGGGGCATCCTCCCGCAAAAAAGTTATGCCGCGTACACACGGTCTGACTTTTCTATGCCGCATACACACGGTCAGACTTTTCTATGCCATGTACACATGGTCAGACTTCCACGGGAAAGCCTCCGTAGGAATGTCAACCGTATGTACGCGGCATTAGGAGCAAAATTGCTCCTCCCGCCCTAATGCCCCCATGCTTCAGCATATATGCTCTTTTTTTTTAACTGTGGTGGTAAAATCACCTCCTACAGCACTGGAGTCGCGGCTTTATATATCGTGGGAGCAAACGCTGTTGCTGTCAAGATAAATAAATCCGTGCAACAGCTGAATGGCATACCTGAAAACAGTCAAGTAAATTACATACCTGAAAAGCAAGCATGAAAAAACATAACAATAAATCTTTGCAGAATAGAATACAGTAAACAAGAGAAGAACAATAGAGAGAGAATAGAGAGGGAGAGAACAATAAAACGACAAAAATTTATTTTTTATTTTTTTGTAACACTTTTTTTTTGTAACTGTTCAACTTTTCGGTTCCAGGTTTGGGTCTCTCAAAATGCGATGGCATCTTGGGAGACCCTGTGTAAGCGAGCCTAGCCTGTGAAATGTTTTTACCCTACACTAATAATTAACTCGTGTGTGGAAGCGTTCAAAACATTCACCAATACAAAGACCAGGATCGGCAGGACATTTGGGGCAAAAATAACGGGTGTCACGCCTAAATCCGCGCTTGGTACAGACACGACATCTTCTTTGGGGGGCTCGTTGGGTAGGGGTACTCTCGAGGGCATATGAAAAATGCCTCTCATGCAGTCGGCTTACTGCTTTTGGTAGGGGATGGTGAGGTACAGTACCGCCTGGATACAGGAGTTCTGTGATGATATCCTTCTGGAATTGAAGGAAGGATCCATTCTGTCCTGAAGCTTTGTATAAGACATGAGCATTCAGTAGAGCCAATTGAAATAAATGTAGAGATACTTTTTTGTACCAGCGTCTCGTCTTGCGGGCAATATGATACGGCGCCATCAACTGGTCGTTGAGGTCCACCCCTCCCATATTTTGGTTATATTCGTGGACACAGAGCGGTTTCTCCACAACACCAGTCGCCGTACGAATTTGTACTGTCGTGTCTGCGTGAAGGGTGGTAAGAACGAAAACATTCCTATTGTCCCGCCACTTCACAGCGAGCAAATTTTTACATCTGAAGCAGGCTCTCGCCCCCAGCCTTAGATGAGAATCTACAAGCCTCTTGGTAAAGCCCCCGGCGATTAGGTCGCACGGTGCCACATGCTCCAATCTGATGATCAAACAAGTGACTAAAAAGTGGCACGCTGCTGTAAAAATTGTCCACATACAAGTGGTACCCCTTTCCGAATAAGGGTGACACCAAGTCCCAAACGATCTTGCCAGCGCTCCCCATGTAATATGGGCATCCTTCCGGCTCTACCTGACTATCTTTGCCCTCGTAAACCCTAAAGCTCCATGTGTAGCCTGTGGCCCTGCCACAGAGCTTATAGAGCTTGACCCCGTATCTGGCACGCTTGTTGGGAATGTACTGCTTGAAAGACAAGCGGGCAGAAAATTTAATGAGGGACTCATCAACGCATACAACCTGCTGGGGATTAAACAAGGCTGCAAAACGTTAGTTGAAATGGTTTACGAGGGGCCGAATTTTGTAGAGCCGGTCAAGTTCAGGGTCTCCACGTGGACGACAAAGTGCATTGTCACTGAAATGCAGGAACCGCAGGATCGCCTCGTATCGTTTCCTGGCCATATGAGCAGAGAACACGGGCATATGGTCAATTGGATGTGTGGACCAATACATCCGCAATTCCGGAAATGGGTGTATGCCCATGTTGAGGGTAAGGCCCAGAAAGGTCTTAAATTTGGAAACCTCAATAGGTTTCTATTCTCTGGCAAGGAGAGACTGGGGATTAGCGGCGATGTAGGTACCAGCATATAAATTACTCTGGTCCACAATAGATCTATAGAGATCTTCCGTGAAATACAGCGAATAAAAATCAAGTGCCATAAAATTCGCTGTATCCACCTGAATACCGGGTTGGCCAGTGAATGGGGGAAGTACGGGTGCTGCAGAAGTGGTGGGGACCCAATCAGGATAGGCGAATTCTGCAGGAAGGGCACTATGGGCACGACGGGCCTGTCTTTGTCTTCTTCTTGGTGGCAGCGGGACACTACTTGTGCTTGCCACCTCACCAGCTTGAACTGCACTTATGGGACTCGCCACGTCACCACGTGATACTGCAGTGCTGGATGAACGACCAGGGTGTACTAGGCCGCTGGTGCTTGCCAATCCACCAGAAGGAATCGCGGCGCTAGTACTGGCTCTCTGCTCCATACAAGGGTCCTGCGGTTCTTGCTGCTCAACAACATCAGAATGGGGTCGGGTACGCCTGGCCTTAGCAGGGACCACCACTCCGTCGTCAGAGCTATCTGACATGGAGCCGCTGTCGTAAACGGGTTCGTATTCTGAGCCAGATTTTGACAGATGCGTGACCTCCTCTTCTTCACTATCTGTCATGCTCAGAATCCTGACGGCCTCTTCACCAGTGTACATTCGCTTTGCCATTTTGGGCTCTAAATTTACTGGTACACTGGTGATGATTCACAGGTAAAAAAAGCACCTGACTATAGAAAGGAAAATGTAGAAAACGCTTCGAAAAAAACTGTTAGCGATCGCAGGGATCAGGCCTGTCTCTGCGAACGCTGCAGTTATGTGTCTTGTGTTTTTGAAGTGACAGTGATCGATCGATACTGCACTTGGGTGGGTTGGGCTGGGCAGAGGGGGAAAACGCAGGTGCTAGCGGGTATCTGGGCTGATTCCGCTAACAATGCGTTTTTGGGTACCCTAAACTGCTGGGTACGCTAGTATAGATCTGATCAGATCAGGTATCGATCCGTTCAGATGCTATACCACTAAGGGGGGTGTATGCTTTGCGAGTGGGTGTAAGCGGTACTGGAACTAACCTAACCCTGCCTGGGGCGACGCAGACCCTGACTGACGCTAAAATTTAATTTATATCACCCGCCAGGCGATCAGGGGGTTAAACCTTTATTGGGTTATATACGGCGGGTGCCCTGATGCTATAAACAGCAAACTAACTAACCAGCGTCAACCGTAACACTTATACGGTGATCACTGGTGAAAGGGTTAACTAGGGGGCAATCAGGGGTTAAAAACTTTATTTATGGGGGTACCTAACGCTATAGAACCTGGCGGCGAACCTCAAAAAAAACTAACTGCCTAGCGGCAACAGTGACACTAATACAGCGATCAGAAAATTGATCGCTTAGTGACACTGGCAATAGGGGGTGAAAGGGTTAACTAGGGGGTAATCAGGGGTTAAAAACTTTATTTATGGGGGTACCTAACGCTATAGAACCTGGCGGCGAACCTCAAAAGAAACGAACTGCGTAGCGGCAACAGTGACACTAATACAGCGATCAGAAAATCGATCGCTTAGTGACACTGGCAATAGGGGGTGAAAGGGTTAACTAGGGCGGTGATCAAGGGGTTAAACCTTTATTAGGGGGGGTAGGGGGCTACCCTGGACCTAAAGGGGGCTAAGACTTACTGCCATAACACTTTTTTCTGTCACACTGACACTAAATGCAGTAATCAGAAAATAAATGATCACTGCATTCAGTGACACTGTTACAGGAGACTGGGGGGAGGGGGTGATCGGCAGTGACTGGGGGGGGGGGGGTTAAATGTGCCTGTGTGAGCTGGTGTTAGTGTGGTGTTGGTGGAACTTACTTGTGTGATGTCTTCTCTCCGCAGCGGTGGTCGATATGACCACCACGAGGAGAGATCACACACTTCCTCCTTCCTGTGTTTACACTAAACACAGGAAGAGGCGGGGGGCGCTGGCATTGGCTGAGAGCGATCGCAAGGGGGTGGCTGAAAACGAACAGCCGCCCCCTCATCTCAGGTCGCTCCTGCAGCTTACAGAACCGCCGCATGTACCGGGGGGGGGGGGGGGGGTCCCGATAGGACCCCCGACCCGCGTCAAGCAGAGCACGTATAGGTACGTTGATGTGCCTGTCCGTGCCATTCTGCTGACGTATATGTACATGAGCAGGTCGGCAAGTGGTTAAGAAGCATCCCAGCAGCTGTGGGTGCACTTTTTTTCCTCCCCCCTCGGGGGTTCTGGAGACTTCTCCCTCCCTTCTCCCTCCTCCCTCCTAGAGATGGTTCGTTCAGCATTTAAGTTGCCCCTAACAGAGTCGGCTGGAAGGCCTGTTTCTTCCTTGGGTTCTTTAAAAGCCCCACAGGCCATGCATGCCTTTCCTGTCCATCCTTTGTAGGAGCAGCTTATATATGAGGATTGGGATCATCCAGATAAACATTTTCTTTATCCTAAGAAATTGTCTGCACTTTATTCCATGGAAGATAAATTCACCAAGAAGTGGAGTGTGCCAGTAGTGGACGCTGCTATCTCCTGTGTGAATACAAGTATAACTTGTCCGGTGAACAATTTTCAGACGTTCAGGGATCCAAAAGATAAGAGGCTGGAATCTTTACTGAAATTAATTTTTTCTATGGCAGGTGCTGTAGCTCAGCCTGCAATAGCATCGATAGGCATTTGTCAATCCCTAAAAGATCAAGTGGAGCAGGTACTCAGGATATTTCTTGCATATGTTCTGCAGTTGACGCTATTTTGGATTCTATTCATCAGGCCTCACACCTTGTGCTCCTGTTGGTGCACATGCGTAGAATCCTGTGGTTGAAAAATTGGTCAGTCGAGGCGCCATGCAAAAAGCTTTTGGCTGGTTTTCCATTTTCATGGGGAACGGTTGTTCGGGGATCATTTGGACAAATACATCCAAAAGATTTCAAGTGGAAAGAGTACTCTTTTGCCAGTTAAAAGAAGGAGAAGGCATCATTCTTTTAAACAGGCTTCCTCTCCAACTCCAGGGACATCAGCCAGTTACGACGGCCTCCACCATCAGGGTCAAGAGGGAAAGCTCAAGGTCAAGCCCAGGAACACAAGAATTTCTGGGGGTGTCAACCTACTAAACAGAGCCCCAAGGCCTCCTTATGAATGGGTGCCCCCGCTCGATCGAGTGGGGGGAAGGATTATGCAGTTTTCAGGAACTTGGCAAGAGGAGATCCAGGACAGATCTCTACTGTGTCTCTGGGTTACAAACTAAAGTTGCAAGAGTTTCCACCACCTTGTTTTATGAGATCAAGCGTTCCCAAAGATCCAGTAAAGAGAAGGTCTCCTTTTCTGGCACTAGACAGCTTGTTGTCTCAAGGGCTGATCGTAAAGGAGGAGCACGGGTTGGGATTTTATTCAAATCTCTTCACAGTGCCAAAACCAAACGGGGATGTTAGACCTATCTTAGATCTCAAGGGTCTAAATCAATTCCTAAATATCCGCTCTTATCGCATGGAGTCAATCCGGTTGGTAGTCTTCACCCTACGAGGGGGGTGAACTGCTAGCATCAATCGACATCAGAGATGCATATATGTATGTGCCTTTTTTCCCCGCTCACCAAAGATTCTGGTTCGAAGTGGAGCAGCACCATTATCAGTTTGTAGCCTTGCCCTTCGGTCTAGCTACTGCACCCCAGGTGTTTACAAAGTTTCTGGCCAGGCTAAGGGCTCAGGGTATAACAGTAATAGCATACCTGGACGATCTGCTGTTGGTAGATCAGTCAGTAGCCCGCTTGAACAAGGGGGTGCTCAGCACAGTCAAGTATCTCGAATACTTGGGTTGGATTCTCAATCTAGAGAAGTCATCCCTACGACCAGTGAAAAGGCTGGAATACTTAGGTCTGATCATAGATACAGACCAGAGGAACGTATTTTTGCCCCAAGCAAAGGTCAGCTCTATAAGAGAACTGGTCCAGGTGGTCATGACAAAGAGAGATTCCTCAGTTCGCCTTTGCATGAGGTTGTTGGGGAAGATGGTGGCTTCATTCGAAGCCATTCCATATGCCCAATTTCATTCAAAACTGTTGCACAATGGTATGCTCTCTGCCTGGAACAGGAAGATCCAAGCTCTAGACTTCCCAATGTGTCTGGCCCCAAGAGTGCGTTAGAGCCTCAGTTGGTGCCCAGAAATCTGCAGAAGGGAAAGTCTTTCATTCCAGTTACTTGGAAGGTGGGAACAAATGCCAGTCTTTTGGGCTGGGGGAAGTCCTGGGAGAGATGACTGTTCAGGGTAGCTGGTCCGAAGCCAAGAAGGCTTTGCCCATCAGGATCCTGGAAATTTGGGTGGCACGCCTAGCTCTGAGGGTGTGGATGCTCAGGTTGCAGGATTGTCCTGTCAGGATTAAATCTGACAATGCCACAGCAGTGGCCTATATCAATCACCAAGGGGGCAACAGGAGTCATGCAGCCCAGAGGGAGGTGAACCATATCCTGGCTTGGGCAGAGAGGCATGTTCCTTGCTTATCTGTGGTCTTCATTCCAGGAATAGAGAATTGGCAGGCGGACTTCTTAAGTCGAAAAAGGAGAGAGTTTGGTCAGGGGGACTTTAAATGAGGCCAATCACGATGTAGAGTAAGCATGTGGAATATACAGTATTGCTTAATTGGGTGCCAGCAGTTGTCCCCGGGGCGTGCTCCCCCCCCCCCCCCAGACATATTCATGGACATATGTCATATATATAGATCTGTTGGCATCCAGGTTCAACAAGAAAGTGAACAAATTTGTGTCAAGGACAAGAGATCCACTCGCATCTAGTATTGATGCGTTGGTAACTCCTTGGGATAGTTTTTCACTGATTTATGCGTCGTCTTCGCCCCCCCCCCCCCCCAATTCAGCTGTTACTGCAGCTTTTTAACAGGATTAAGGTGGAAGGAAAACCTGTGATTCTTGTAGCCCCAGCATGGCCCAGAAGGTCCTGGTATGCAGAGATCGTAAAGACCCTTGGACCCTTCCACCTCGTCCAGACCTGCTCTTGCAGGGTCCAATATTCCATCCTTCCTTACAAACTCTAAATTTAACAGTTTGGCTATTGAATCACACATTCTAAGGAAGCGAGAGCTCTCTGGGTTGGTAGTATCTACCCTGGTTAATGTAAGGAAATTGGCTTACATAGTCATATATTAGAGTCTGGAAGGCATATGTGTTTTGGTGCGAAACCAAGGGTTTGCATCCTCGAAAGTATGTCATAGGTAGAATTTTTGCCTTCCTATAATTGGGTGTGGAAATTAAGCTGACCTTGAGTACTATCAAGGGTCAGGTCTCAACCTTGTCATATTGTTTCAGAGACCGCTGGCTATGCATTCTTTAGTTTGGGCCTTTATACAGAGAAGGTAAAGCAGATCAATCTGCCAGTCAAGTCACCTTTGTGTCCATGGGACTTGAATTTTGTTCTGTCGGCATTGCAAAAGCAGACCTTTGAGCCTTTACGCCATGTTTTCTTAGTCCTTTTGACTAGGAAATTGGTTTTCCTGGTGGCTATATCCTCTTCTAGAAGGTTATCAGAATTGGCTGCTCTTTTTTTGTTTAGAGCTATATTTGAGTATTCACAAAGATAAGGTAGTGTTGCGTCTTCATCCAACCTTTCTACCTAAAGTGGTGTCAGGTTTTCATTTGAACCAAGATATTGTTCACCCTTCATTTTTTCCAGAACCTTGTTCTGTGAAAAATAAGTCATTACATTCTTTGGATGTAGTGAGAGCAGTTAAGATCTGAAGGCAACTGCTCAGATTAAAAAAAAACTGATGTTTTGTTTGTGCTGCCAGAAGGTCCCAGAAAGGGGCAGGCAGCATCGAAATCTACTATATCCAAGTGAATTTGGCACTTTATTGTTCAGGCTTATGGTTTGAAAGGTAAAATTGTACCTTTGTGTGTTAGAGCTCACTCTACCAGAGCAGTTAGTGCTTCATGGGCAGTGCATCACCAAGCCTCCATGACTCAGATCTGCAAGGCCACAACTTGGTCTTCAGTCCATACATTCTCTTGATTCTATCAAGTGGATGTAAGAAGGCATGAGGATATCGCCTTTGGGCACAGTAGGCTGCAGTATAGGTCTTCACGCCTGATGGTGCCCTTTATTTGGTGTCACCCTCCCCTCAGATGGCATTGCTTTGGGACATCCCACATACAGCAGAACCTCAGATTGCGAGTAACGCGGTTAACGAACGTTTCACAATACAAGCGTTGTATTTTTAAAAATCCTGACTTTGTGAGTGTTGTCCTCGCCAAACGAGCAGGATTCAAGCCAAAGCGTTGTGCAGTACCGCATTTTGGCCTGATGTTGGGGGGTGTCGGAGCAGAGCCGTTCAGAAATGCTTGGAAAACCTCAGAAATATTCTGTACCCAAGCCTTTCCGAGGTTTTCCGAGTTCAGCCGAGCTGTCCTCGGGCCTTTCCGGGTGTTTCCAAGGCTCTCTGGTACCCTCACCTCTGGCCACATGCGGTATTGCATGCCATTGAAGTCAATGCGGAACAAATTATTTTTGTTTCCATTGACTTCTATGGGGAAACTTGCTTTGATATGCGAGTACTTTGGATTACGAACATTCTCCTGGAACGGATTATGCATACAACCTGAGGTTCCAATGTAGTTATTACTATGCAGCTCTGTGTCCCGTGATGTTTACGAAGAAGAAAATATGATTTTTATAACAGCTTTCCTGTAAAATCCCTTTCTTGGAGTACATCACGGGGGAACAAAGCTCCCGCCCCTCTTCTAGGGATACTTATTGCTTTGCTACAAAAACTGAGGTACTCCCGGTTTGGGAGGGGTTATATTGGTGAAGGGACTTCCTGTCTTGGGTGTGCCAGTGTCCATCACCTAAAGGTAGGCCTATAATCCACATAGTTATTACTATGCAGCTCTGTGTCCCGTGATGTACTCCAAGAAAATGATTTTACAGGTAAGCTGTTATTAAGGGCCAAATCCACAAAGCAGATGCGCCGACTTAACTCGAGATTTCTAATTTTACACCGCACATATCTTTGCGCCCGATCCTCAAAACGAGATACGCCTTAAAATCCGTTTTTTTCCGTCCTACCTAAAATAATTACGCCTCTGTTTTTGATAGGCAAAGATGCAAATGAGGGAGATAGGGCGATCCACATAATTAAGTGTGTGCGCCGTAGATTACGCCCTGTGCGCACCTGTTAGTTTCCCTGCGCAAATTTACATGTTATAAAAGCAGCCCTAATTTTACACATGCTGTGTAAAGGTCTGCTGAAGCAACAGCATTGAGGAAGAGCTGAGAACACATATTTGCTGGACTTCAATCTGTCTGCCAACATGCCCGGGCCATCCATGATCCTAACGGCACTCGCTACTTTAGAGGCGCAAAGAAGGAGGAGGGCACAGAGGAGGAGGAGGAGGAGGGCACAGGAGAGGGTATACCGCCCACGCCGAGATCTCTTTGGCATGCCTGCTTCTGAGGTCTATGGCAACTTCCGTTTTAACCGGGAAGCCATCCTTGAATTAACCCGAATCCTGCAGGATGATCTCACCACCCCAACCCAACGATCCCATGCCCTGCCACCTCTCATCAAAGTAATGGCAACACTGCAGTTTCTTGCCACTGGGTCTTTCCAACGAACGAATGTGGAGGTCTGGCTGGGATGGCACAATCCTCCATGAGCAGGTGTGTCCAAGTAGTCCCTGCAATACTGCGGTGCATGGGCAATCAATTTCAAAAACCCACCCAGGAGGACCAGCGATTGAAAACCATGACGGACTTTTACCACATTGCCCGATTCCCACGGACCATCGGGGCCATTGATTGTACCCATGTGGCACTACAGCCCCCCCATGAGACAGAGCACCTGTTCCGGAATCGCAAGCACTGACATTCCATAAATGTCCAGGTAATCGTAGATGCCCATGGCCTCATCTGGCACGTCTGTGCAAAATTCCCTGGATCCTGCCATGACAGCTATATATTCCGGCAGACCAACATCTCCAGAGATTTGGAGCTGAACCTGTATGGAGACAGCTGGCTGATTGGTGAGTGACATGGGTGTCAGGTATGTCCCCCCCCCCCATGATGCAGACATCACGAGGGGCACATGCATGACTAATTTTCCCTTCCAGGTGACTCTGGATATGCCCTGGGACCACATATGATGACCCCATTCAGGAACCCCCAAACCCCAGGAGAGCAACGCTACAACAAGGCTCACATACGCACCCGGGCAGTTGTGGAGCGTACATTTGGGCTGCTGAAGTCCTGTTTCAGATGCCTGGATAAGTCTGGGGGTACACTGTTGTATTCCCCAGACTTTGTGTGCCAGATCATTGGTGCATGTTGTATTCTGCACAACTTTGCCATGAGAAGGGGACTGGAGATTGACATACGTGCTGACCTGACCCCCGACCCAGGCAATCCCCCCCTAACCAACTCTACTCGGTCTGCTGAGGGCACAGCAGCCAGGAGACGCCTCGCAGAAGGCATTTTTTCACAGTAAACGCACATGAATAATGTCACAATGAGAATGTTTCTTTTCACAGTAAACGCACATTAATAATGTCACAATGAGAATGTTTCTTTTCACAGTAAACGCACATGAATAATGTCACAATGAGAATGCACGAATGCACACCACTGTGGTCCCTAGCACAGACACATCACATGCACATCGAATTGGATTAGATCCAAGTACCCCCCCCCCCTTTGGTACTTGGGAGCAGTAACGCCACGCCTCCAATTATGTCACTGTGCATTCATACACCATTCAGGAACCTGGGATCACTTCTCCCTGGTCCTGGGGATCCCTTCTCCACCAAAACTGAGGGTGACACCCTTATTTTATCAGGAATGCCTCCCCCCCTTCACATTGACACATCATTCACACACATAAACCAAATCATAAGTACAGTATAATAAACAAAATCATAAAAAAATAAAATAAAAAAAATAAAATTAAAAAGTACCCCTGCAAATTAATTCCGGCGGCGAGTGCTCCGTCTGGGCTGCCCAAGGGCACGGGCATGGCCAACTGGAGGATCTTCACAGGGGGGATGTTAGCAGGGGAGGGAGGATCTTCACGGGGGGGTGTTAGCAGGGGAGGGAGGATCTTCACGGGGGGGGTGTTAGCAGGGGAGGGAGGATCTTCACAGGGTTTTTTTTTAGCAGGGGAGGGAGGATCTTCACGGGGGGGGGTTAGCAGGGGAAGAAGGAGCCTCCCCTGGTGTCTGTTCTCCTGCTGGCCTGCCCTCCAAGGCCACTGCTATCATGTTCAGACAGACAGTGATGGCAGCCGTATTGGCCTGGCCAGCCCGGTTATTGTCCTGCACAGCCCGGGTATTGTCCTGCACAGCCTGGGTCAGGGCAGTCACCTCCTGGGTCACGCCTGTTGTGGCGGTCTGCAGGGACCACAAACATGTGATGACCCCCAAAGAGTTTGTGGCCACATCACCGAGTGACTCCCTCATTGCACCCAGGCTGTGCTCCATCTTGGTCAGAGTTTTTTTTATCTCACCCAGAGTGCGGGTCTGCCGGGCATTGTCCTTCTGCAGACTGGCCGGCAGACGCTCAAACACCCCCCTGGTCTCCTGGGTCGCCATCCTGCCTGCCCCTGAGGCTTGTGGCTCTGGAGGAGGGTAGAGAGTGACCCTTGTGGTTTGCAGCCTGTTGGGGGAGGAGTGGGAGGGGCTACCCCTGATGGTGGCCTGACTGCTGCCAGCCTCTGGGGTAGCCTCAAGGGTATCCTCAAATGTCATTAGATCAGAGGCCAAAAGGATTTCCCTGCCAAGCTGCAGGTCTTCTTCTTCCACCCCCTCATTCTCCTCCCCCTCATCCTCCTCATGAGGGGAGGTTTGGCCACTCCCCTCCCCTGGGGACTCCTCAGCAGCCTCTTGTCCTTGGGGTGGTGCAGCAGCCTGGCCTGATGGGCCAGCAACCTCCTGGTCATCTGTGGAGGACACCAAACAATCACAGGTTTGAGGATCCACACACTTGGCACATCTTCCCTTCCCCCACCCACACATGCTAATCACCAGATAGAAAAACAAAAAACTTACCTGGCCTCACAGGAACATCAGAGTCAAAGCCAGGCAGGCCCACCACCTGCTCTGGCTGGAAACACCGGGCCACTGCCCATTCCTCCTCAGTCAGCCGGATGGGGCATGGCCCCCCTCCTCCAGTGCCCCTCCTATGGGCAGTGAGCTTTGCCACCTTATTGCGGACCACGCTCCTCAGATCATTGATCTTTTTCTGGATGCCAGCGGGGGTCCTCGTCTCCCCCCCCGCCGCATTTATGTGATCCGTAATTTTTTTATATATCTTCTTCCTTTGGGCCGGGAAGGTGTTCCGGCTATCGGGCCCATGTAAATATCGCCCATATTGGATGATATACCTGGCAAGGATTTGCTTCTCCACATGTGTAAAATTAAGCTTCCTGCGCTTGGGAGCCATCACAGACACCACCCAGCAACAAGAAAACTCACAGGACAAACAAACAAAAATACACACACAACAAACAAACAAAAAGCAAAACACACAAGCAGACAGCTACTACAAAGTAAAAAACAAACACAAAATCCAAGCAGAAAAAAAAAAGTAACACTTAGCAGAAACAATCAAACAAAAAATACACTTATCAGAAACAAACAACAACTACAATCTAATACTCCTCCAAAAATTCTCTATCACACGCAACTCATCAACAAACACTGACAAACGTTCAGAGCAGAAGCAACTTGCTCTAGGAAGGGAACACAGGGAAATACTTTTGCAAGGGAAGTGTGTTTGACTGGGGCTATTTACACACAGGGCGATCCTCAAACTAAGTATGCTTGGCCTTTTACCTATCTCACTGATTGCGCCGAGCAAAGTTCTGCACATGCCCAGTGAGCAGCAGATTCGTGCGTGCATTCGCAGTACGGCCGGCCCTTCATTTGCATGGGGTCACAGCTCATTACAATGAAGCACACCCACTTCCTTCCCACTTGCAATAACCCCGCCTTACGCCTCGGAATTTAAGTTACTTAAGCGCAATTTTGTGCGCAAATGCGCTGTGGATACGGCACTTACGACACCAACTTAGGGCACCGTAACTTAAATGACATAAGTTTTGAGTAACTTATTTTTCGCCGCTGGCTGTGGATTTGGCCCTAAAATCCTATTTTTAGTTTGACTAAGACTAAAACAATTCAGATGACTAAAACACAACTAAAACTTAAATGGCACTTTAGTCAATTGTTATGCTGTTTATGCCCAAAACTATATCAGATTTTAACTTATATTTTAACGCTGCTTACAAGGCGTAGTAAATGCATGTCACAGAATTCAAGGAAGTAAATGTGTGAAAATCTTCACAGAGTAACTTTGCAAAATGAATGATCATTCATCAGAGTAGGCTAGAAATAATTGAAATACAATGTGGAAATATATGATTTTAGATGTTGATCATAGATGTGCTTTAAATCGCCATTTTAGAAAGATGTCAAAAATCCAAAAAAGTGTATAATTATAATGTCTAAGTGGCCGTCACCACATGAGGGAGACTTTTCTCATATCAAAGAAGAAACCTTATAAAGTAACTAGTAAACCATTTAAAGTAGCATTGCACTGGTATCCATGCCAATACTAAGCATTTGCATGAGTACTTGTACTCATGCAAATACTTTGATACTAAAACCGATACCTTGAGACTCAGTTTACATATGTGCAGGCTGGTTTGCAGTGTTATTTTAAAGCCCGGTCGAATGTGATTTTTTTGTTCAGTGGTTCAGGTGCAATTTCAATGGGAATTGTAGTGTATGAGATTAGAAATCATGGGGGGGCGTGGCCAGCAGCCGAGGCGGATGGCTGTGTAAGGAGAGAGCTCCGTGAGACCCGCTCGAATCCAGCTCCATCCAGCGACGCAGCAGCTATTTTTGGGCACCATCCGACTGTCCCTTACCTCGGGGAACCCAGACGCAGCCATGGGGAAGAGAAAGAAGGAGAAAGGGCCGAGGAAATTGACGGACTTCTACCCGTCGGCGAGCACGCCTAGGCCGCAAGATGGCGCCGAGGCCTCGGACTCGCGTTCCGGCCTGCACCTCAGCAGCGGTGACGGAGCGACTCCACCTCGTGGCCAAGGCTCCTATCCTCCACATAACATCAGTAGAGTCTCATCGCCCGGAACATCACCCATACACAGCCCGCAAAAATCGGCGCAGAAAACGTCCTCATCCCACAAATATGCAGGTGAGCCAGGGGATGGGTGTAACTCGCAAAATAGCACTAGTGACTTTGTGGAGCAGATTAATGAGTTCCCCACTACAGGCCAACCCCTTAGTGATACAGTGATGAGGGACATGTTGATTACGCTCAGAGTCTCCCTGCATAAAGACATGATGCTATGTGTCACCCAGCTAAAGAGTGAGGTGTCTGCCATTGGGGATAGAATCAGCCATGTTGAAGACAAGATGGGGGACTTCACAACAGCCCACAATGAACTAGTGGATGCCCACAACGATGCCGAGGGAGAAATGCAAGCCCTAAAAGAGAAATTAGCGGATTTGGAAGACAGGTCAAGAAGGAATAACATAAAACTGAGGGGGGTGGAGGAAGCCGTGACCCCAGCGGAGCTCCGGCATTATGTACAGGCCTTCATAGCAGCCATGCTTCCTGATGCTTCCACTAACGAAATTATAGTGGACAGGGCTCACCGGCTCCCTAAGCCCAAATACCTGCCTGAAGGGGTGCCAAGGGATGTCATAGCTCGGGTACACTTTTTCCACGTTAAGGATGACCTCATGAGATTCACCCGGAAGAATCAGCCCCTGCCAGGCCCCTATTCCAACATTAGTGTCTTTGCTGACCTGTCCAAGCACACCATGATGGCGCGCAAAAACCTATCCTCATTTACCAAAATACTGCAGAATCACCATATCACATACTCCTGGGGCTTTCCGACCAAACTACTGGTTACCAAAGAGAATCGCACATATGCGATTACCAACATTGAAGATGGAATTGTCCTGGCCAAAAAATGGAACCTGCTCCCAGAGGAAGCTGATGTCCCAACACAGGATCAAAATCTCCCAAGGCTATCCCCTGAGTGGCGTCAGAAGTGACACTCCACACTTTCAAATGAGCATTGTCCTGCTCCCTTCTTCCTTTCTCACCGCAGTACTATGCATTGCCTTAAAAGTATGAACACCAGAGTAGCTGGCTCTGGGTCTCGGGGAGACGTATCCCCCTATCTCTATTGCGAAAATGCTCGCACCTAGTGGAACTGTTCGTTTGTTTTTTACGTTTTGGTTCAAGTTATTTGTTTTTCTTTTTATTATTTTTACTGTACCAAAGGATTCCCACACCGGGAAGGATCTCCCTTCAGAGAATTTGTTAACCGCAGACACCTTCAGCATTTCAGAACTTTTACAGCCTTGGAAAGGTGGACCAACAGCACCATCTTCAGGTAAACTTAAAGTACTACATCTGCATACAGAATACTCCTCACCACACATGGAGCATCCCTTATTGTTACCACCATGACGATTTCAATAGTATCCATGAATGTCCATGGTCTTAACAGTCCCTTTAAGAGATCTTCCATGTGGTCAGAAATGGCCAAACTTAAAGGAGATGTGATCTGCATCCAAGAAACACATTTTATGACTTTTAAACAACCTAAGTGTTCACACAAGGCCTATCCACACATCTTTCAATCCACTGCCCCTGTCAAGAAAATAGGTGTTCTGTTGGCCATTAAACATTCTGTGGCGTTTAAATTGCACGACTTAGTGTGTGACACAAACGGAAGATACATCATCCTGACCTGTGATCTGAATAATGCAACCTATACTTTGGTCAATCTGTATGCGCCGAACAGGAGGCAACCGAGATTTCTGAACTCTCTACTGAGGAAAATTGAAAAAATCAAAAAAGGATCTCTGATTCTGTGCGGTGACTTTAACTGCATACCTGATCAAACTATGGACTGTTCTCAACCGCAGGTCTCATGCAGAACAGAGATTTGATCCCTTATCCACAGCCATAATTTATATGACACCTGGAGATGCCTACACTCCTCGGAAAGGGACTACACCCACTATTCCTACCCCCACCGGGCATACTCCAGGATTGACCTGATCCTTTCCGACCTACCTCTTCTGCAAAAGACTTTGGAGGTCAAAATACACTCTATAACGTGGTTGGACCATGCTCCTGTGACCATCCTGCTGCAGGATGGCTATCCATCCTCTCCGACCTATTTGTGGAGGAATAATGTCGAGTTGCTTTCCAACCCTGTCTTGACAGATGGAATTGGATTGCAACTTAAAGAGTTTTTTGCTATTAATGATAATGGTGACACCTCTGTGGCCTCCCTGTGGTGTTCACATAAAGCATTCAGCAGAGGCATTCTGATCCAGGCTTCTGCCAGGCAAAAGAGGAGGAAGGCAAAACAGTTGAACGACTTGCTAGAGGAGCTTAAAACCCTAGAAACCCATCACAAACAAAAACCTACCCCCATTCTAGAAGACAAACTATTTCTTTGTAGACATAACCTTCGCATATTGCTAATTGCCACTCACCAAACGTACCTACGAAGGTCTAAGGCGACATACTATGCCCACGGCAATAAAGCAGGGAAAGTTTTGGCAAGATACATAACTAAACGGCAACAACAGACCAAATTACCCTACATTAGAGATCCACATTCTAACGAAATGGTTAATCACCCGACACATATAGCCAATGCATTTATGAAATACTATAGAGATCTTTATAATCTCCAACTAGACCCACTCACCACGCAGCCCACCGAATTAAATATTAACTCATTTCTCAATGCAATCTCTTTACCCTCATTAACTGCCGAGCACTTAACTACACTCAATGCCCCGATCACCCTTACAGAAGTCACAGACACCATACATGCCCTTCCTAATAATAAATCTCCAGGTACAGACGGTTTCTCGTCAGAGTACTATAAGGTCTTCTCTCCGATTCTTGCTCCGTCCTTATGCGCCTTGTTTAACGGTGTTGCCTCCTCCTCTATATTTCCTGAAGAAATGCTACAAGCAAGTATTGTAACATTGCCTAAACCAGGGAAGAAGCCCGATACTCCACAGAATTTTAGACCTATATCTCTCCTTAATACAGACCTTAAGGTCTATGCGAAGATTATAGCGAATAGGTTGGCCACTATCACTCCCTATTTAGTAAAGTCGGATCAAGTAGGATTTGTTAAGGGGCGTCAAGCCCCAGATGGCACTAGGAGACTATTTAATTTGATCAGCCTATTGGAAAGCAGGAAGACACCAGCAGCTTTTTTAGCCCTAGACGCAGAAAAAGCTTTTGATAGGGTGCACTGGGGCTATCTCAGTGCTACCCTACAAAGATTTGGCCTGCAAGGCACCATCCTATCAGCAATTTCTGCGCTATACACATGCCCCTCGGCTAGGGTCTTCTCGTCCGGTGCCATCTCCGATCAATTCTATATTACAAACGGCACTCGTCAAGGATGCCCGTTGTCCCCTATAATCTTCACCCTGATGATGGAACTCCTGGCCGAGACTATCAGATCCAACCTAGACATATCAGGGATTAAGGTAGCGGGAGACATCCATAAAATAGGTCTCTTTGCAGACGATGTAGTCTTGACAGTGACGAATCCGGCTTCTTCCTTGGCAAAAGCACAAGAAATATTACAGCAGTTTGGTGCAGTATCCTATTACAAATTGAATATCACTAAATCCTGTATCCTACCCATTAACCTCTCTAAGTCATTGGTAGCATATCTCAAAGGAAAATTCCCATTTCAATGGATGACTAACTCCCTCACATACCTGGGTATTAAATTGATCCATCCCTCTAAACAAACGTACAAGATGAATTTTAATCCACTTCTCGCAACTATCAAAACGGACCTAGAACACATCACAACATTTGAAATGTCATGGCTAGGCAGAATAGCAGCACTGAAAATGACACTTCTCCCCAAAATTATTTACTATTTTAGGACCATCCCTGTGGTGATTCCTGAGGCCTTTTTTTCACAAGTTGAAAAATTGTTCAGGAGGTTCATATGGCAGGGTAAGATGCCTAGAGTGACGTTTGCCACAATTCAAAGACATAAATGGGAAGGAGGTATAGGGTTCCCTACTCTACGGAATTACTATAGAGCCGCAATCCTAGACCAAATGAAGGCGTGGTTTGAACCAGTTCCCTCCAAACTTTGGGTTAAAATAGAAAAGGCAATTGTTAGAGGAAGGGACCTTCCGGCACTATTATTAGCTAAATTGACGAACCTACCGTTACCACAAACTGTTTTGCCCTCTATTGAGACTACACTCACAGTATGGGGGAGTATACAACCCTACATAGACCCTACGACAAAAAATAAACGCAGAATTACCGACCTTGCAATCATTGAACACCTGATACCTGACCTAACAACTTCCTCATGGAGACAGGACGGACTGACAACCGTTCAAGGGGTGTTGAATAGACATCCACCCACACATATGTACTCTTTCACTAGACTGAAACACTTCCAATATTCACATTCAAATTTAGCTTTTGAACTCCCTATAGATATCTGGTCATATCTTTGCACATCCTATGATAAACCTAGGGGACAATCTTGGTTCTATGCCCTTCTACAACATAGCAAAAGACTCACTAAGACGTCACACATGACTAACTGGGAAAAAGACTGGGGCCACACATTCCCACTTGATGTATGGACGAAGGCGATCAAACTGACGTACAGATATACCCACTGTACCAACCATTGGGATAACATGAAAATTCTACATAGGTCCTACCTTACGCCAGTTAGACTGTCATTGATCTTCCCTTCCGAAACTTGCCTCTGTTGGAGGCAATGCGGAACCAAAGGTAATATCTTCCATATACTATGGGACTGTGAACGCATTCGCACATATTGGAACGATGTATTTAAGTTAATGTCATATGTCACAGGTATTATTGTACATCCAACACCTCCTCTAGCTTTAATGAATATTTCGATTACTCCCATTCCGGTCTCATTAAGAAGCATAGTGATACATATTCTAATAGCTGCCAGATTAACCCTTACTTCAAAGTGGAAAACTACCCAGGTTCCCAAGCTAATCGAGGTAATACAGAGAGTATCTACACAACACTCATATGAAAAATACTTTTCCATTCAGTCTGGCAATTCCCGCTCTTTCCATGAACAATGGCTACCTTGGACTTCTAAATTTCCTGATTAAGACATTCCTCTCAACTGTCTAATGACAACCAATAGGGGATCATTTGGTACAGATGTTTTATGTTTTATGTGTTAATTATTATTTTATTTTCCCTTTTTTTGTTACTCTTTAATTACTTTAATGAGTTCTATAATCCATGTCATAATGTTAAGAATGATATTGGTTTGCGCATAGTGATTCCGGCCTCTGCTTGTGGGCCCGCCCATTTGGGTCCGACCTGCAGGTAGTGGTCTATCGCTCTGAATAAGCACTAAAAGAAACATGCCTTATTACAACAATATTTGATTGATTTACCTAAACATGCTCCAGGTTACTAGCTTCTCCCTTTGTAGGGGACCGTGGCTCCACATTGTGTAGTAGGACGCGCGGTCTCCGACCCTGAATTCTCCTTTGCAACATGTGGTAACTTCATTTTGGATATCATACAATATATTGTTACTAGTTGACTATCTTTTGTGGACCTGTGTTGTCCTCTTTTTGATGTCTTGCCTATGATATGTTCTTTTTTAAAAACCTAATAAAAACCAATTGAAAAGAGATTAGAAATCATACCTTAACCGAACTGATAGGACTCTTTTCTTTTTTTTTTCAAATTGCACTGCGGCCAGCCTGCAAATATGTGAACAGGTTGTAAAAACTCACTGAAACACACATGTAAACTGATGTGAAACTGCAAGTGAAATTTGTATGGTTTTCCAATCAGTTTTCATGCATGCATGTATGGTGTGAACAAGCCATGTCAAACAAACTGTCACATGTCACTAAAAATAAGTATCAGTGAGTACTTATTTTTATATCATTATTATTATGAGGATTTAGTGGTTCAGGTGTACTTGAGTAAAAGTATTGTTACTCAAAAAAACTGGTATTGGTGCATCTCTAATGTAAACCTATAATCTACATATTAGACTGTAATTAAGAATGTGGCAGGTGGGCAGGATCTACCCCCTTGGTAACCTTTCAAAGATTACGCTCAGGAGAATCTCAACAATGGGTTCATCTGGCCTTTGACCTCCACACAGGGACGTAAGGAGTAGTGATCCTTCTAAACCACAAAAACAGATACCTGCACCAGTTAGGGAGGTCTCCTGAGGGTATTATTTTAAAGCTTACCAAGGGGGTAGATCCTGCAAAAAGGCTTTTCAGCCCCTGGAAGGCGTTCAATAGGGCAGTTATACGGCCAATGCGGGGGGAAGAGCATCAGCCCCTCGCTTGTTAAAGACATCTAAGAAGTCATGGTAGTGTTTGGGTACAGCTTGTTGTACCTCAGGTTCAGAGTCCATGCATAATAATGTGGAGGGCGGAGCTAGGGACTCTGGTAGACAATGTACCCGACAGTAGGTGGAAGAGAAAATGTCAGTACTGGAAGAGGAAATGTCCCATGGGTTACAGGCCTGGATTTTATTCATGACCCATCAGGCAGGTTAATCGAGTCCTTGTGCTTTAGTCTTTAAGGGGATGTGTTGCTAGGAGACAAAGGTCAGGTCAATAAAGCAACTATAAGCCCCAGAGTCAATAATGGCGATGACCAGCACTTCCCTTCCCTGCAACTGGAACTAAAACTGGAGAGTGAGATGGGTAACACGAAGGGACAAAGAAATGTGGTTAACAGATAAGGTTCGCCGCTTGGGTGTCTTCACAGGACAGGTGTGTATGTAATGGCCAGTTCCCCCACAATAGAGACAGAAGTTGTTTTGTTGGCAGTATAGACATACTTCAGGAGACAGAGGGGCGTACTACACCAAGCTGCATGGGTTCTGCCGCTTCGGGTGCAGGACTGACTGAAACAGGCTGGCTAGGAGCAGCACATGGTAGGAGCAGGACTGGTACAAGCTGAGACTTGAGGCATTGCCCAAACTGGACGCTGCTGCTGGGAGGATCTTTCTGATCTCTGCTCACTGAGCAAGCAGTCAACCTGGATGGCCAGTGTAATGAGGGCCTTCTGGGTGCCTGGAACACCCACACGTGCCCAGCTCATCCTTTAGGCTCTCTGAAAGTCCAAGACGGAACTGGTGTCACAGTGCTGTTGTTCAACTGCATATATGCACTCCAGAGCCTGAAGTCCATTACATAGTCCTCGGTAGTCATACGGCCTTGCTGGAGTGCATGAAGGGCAGCCTCTACTGGGGAAGTTCGCTGCGGCTCATCACAGATTCTCACCATGGCGTCAAGGAAGATGGACATAGACTGCAGCACTGCATCATTCCTCTCCAGCAGCTGGTGGGCCCAGGACTGGGGCTCCCTCTGGAGTAAGGAGATGATAAATCCCACTTTAGTGGACTCCAGTGAAAATGTTTGTGGTTGCAAGGCAAAGTACATTGACATGCATTGCGGAATGCACAAAATTTCCCCCGGTCCCCCAAAAACCTCTCTGGTGCTGGAACGTTGGGTTCAAGGGGTGAAATCATGGCTGATGGCACTGTAGTAGCAGTCCCGGCGGTAGAAGGTGCAGTAGTAGTCACAGTGGTGCGTGTTTGTGCCAATAGGGCCTGTACTCGCTGGTCCAGCTGCTTGTAGCCATCCTGCAGGGATTAGACAGATTGGGTCAGGACAGCGAGATGCTGGCAGATGTCATCTCTGGAGGCTGACTTCCCACTTGCAGGCTTAGACATGGCTGTCTCATACTGTCAAGCAGGGCTTTTTTCATGGGGAACTCAGTTCCACCACCTCTGGCTCAGACCCTTTGGTGCCTGCTCACCACAATCACTTGTAAACACAGAAGTCTGGTTTCTGTGTTTACAAGTGACAGCTCTGCACTCTGTGTGTAACCACCTGACCTCTGCATTCTGTATGTAATGCAATCCTGGTATTTAATGCCCCTTTAAGACCCTTCTACTGTTTGTGAAATCTGGGGTCGTGGTTGAGTTCATGCACCTGTTTTCTGAGAAACAAAGCTCTGCTGTCAAGTACTTGATAGGTGAGCCTGACATGTAGCAGGAAGGCCTCACGTACAACCCTGGCTCAAGGACCACCAATGTTATGAACAGTGGCAACAAGAGCCAAGTAGTGTAAGAGTACCTGGATCGTCTCTTGTGCAGCTGATGAATTCCCAGCGTAGACCAGCAGCTGCAGTCAGCTTGGCAGACAGGAAACAGGAATCTGGAAGATGCAGAGCTGTGGAGACACTGGATGCGTGGCCAGACAAGCCAGGTTCAGTAACAGATGATCAATCAAACACAATTGACCAGCAGAAGGATCACTATGCACATGGAAGGCAGGAAAGAAAGATCACTATGGCACATGAAAGGCAGGGGGATCACAATGGCACATGGAAGGCAGGAAGATATCTATGGAACATTGAAGGATTATTATGGCACATGGAAAGCAGAATGGATCACTATATATTATGTGGAAGGAAGGATTAGAGGGAAGGAAGTCAGACTTTCACTCACCCGAGGCTGGTGGTCTCCAGAGGTTCAGGCAGTGATATCATGGGCACTCCTTCAAAATGTGCGCCCACACAACCCCTTCACAGGCACAGCATTGGATGCACACAGGGGGTTGTGGGTGGGCACCGGGGGTTGTGGGTCATCAGAGGGGTCCCTTTTTTTACGGGATGTAGAGTGGACGGGCAGTGAACAGGATTTGGGCATGGGCAGGGTGTGCTGGCTGGTGTGTCAGTCTCAGTTGTTTCGGCACTGTGGGATTCAGCCCATATTCGTGGGACACTGGGATTTACTTGAAATCCCGGGATGGTCCTGGCAAATCGGGGATGGTTGGGAGGTATGAAACTACCCCTACAGCAGGAACAGACCTATTCCTTCTGCCAAATGAAATTATATTAATAACAATATCACCTATACATGATTCCATTAATGGATAAATCTCCAAAAAATGCTATATAGTCTGTGTGTCCATAATAAAGTGTGCATAAAATATTAGAATTCAATTTTAGTATTTTTTTTCCAATCACTTTATGTCCCCATTATTGCAATGAACTTAAAGGATCACTAAAGGAAAACAATTTTTTTGCTGAAATTACTGTTTACAGGGTATAGAGACATAATAGTTAACTGATTCCTTTTAAAAATGATTAAAAATAGATAAAAACCAATCATATAATGTACCTGCAGTTTAGTTTCGTTTTTGCTGTTGTTTCCTGGTTCTCTGATGTACAGAGCCAGAGAGCCAATAGAGGGCAGTAAAGGTTTTGCAAAACGAAACTGGATTGGTGCTGAGGGGTTTTAATCACACCTCCTTGATTAGTCACCACAGTGAGAAATCTCCCAGTACTGTGGTGATCAGGAAACAGACAACCAGGAAGTGTCCAGAACAGAGAGGAATTACAGCAACATCAAAGCAAAAACGAACAATGAGGACATGAAACCAGGACTGCAGTAAGGTAAAGGAAGCTATTTAGCTAAAAAAAAAAAAATTACTGACACCTGTACACATAGGCACACAAATCCCCCCCCCCCAGTCACCCCCCGATCACCCCCCCAGCCCCCCTGTCACACTGTCACTAAATAGCAGTGATCATTTATTTACTGATCACTGCATTTAGTGTCAGTGTGACAGGCAGTTAGTGTCAGGCAGTTAGTGTTAGGTCCAGGGTAGCCCCCTACCCCCCCAATAAAGGTTTTAACCCCTTGATCACCGCCTAGTTAACCCTTTCACCCCCCTTTTGCCAGCGTCACTAAGCGATTGTTTTTCTGATCGCTGTATTAGTGTCGATCGTGCCGCTAGGTAGCTAGTTATTTTTTGAGGTTCGCCGCCATGTTTTTATAGCGTTAGAAAATTTATGGGGGTACCTAACGCTATAAAAACATGGCGGCGAACCTCAAAAAATAACTGGCTACCTAGCGGCACTAGCGACACTAATACAGCGATCAGAAAAACGATTGCTTAGTGACACTGGCAATAGGGGGTGAAAGGGTTAACTCTAGGGGCAATCAGGGGTTAAAACCTTTATTAGGTACCCCCATACATAAAATAAATAAATAATAAAAGTTTTAACCCCTGATTGCCCCTAGAGTTAACCCTTTACCCCCTATTGCCAGCGTCACTAAGCGATCGTTTTTCTGATCGCTGTATTAGTGTCGCTAGGTAGCTAGTTATTTTTTGAGGTTCGCCCGCCAGGTTTTTATAGCGTTAGGTACCCCCATACATTTTCTAATAAATGTTTTAACCCCTGATTGCCCCTAGAGTTAACTCTTTAACCCCCTATTGCCAGCGTCACTAAGCGATCGTTTTTCTGATCGCTGTATTAGTGTCACTAGGTAGCTAGTTATTTTTTGAGGTTCGCCCGCCAGGTTTTTATAGCGTTAGGTACCCCCATACATTTTCTAATAAAAGGTTTTTTTTTTTTTTTTTTTTGCAAATAAAATATTTTATTGGCTGATCAATTTGGTACATAAATAACAGAATCTGACTTTGGATCATGAGCAATTGCCGAGTTCATGTGCCTTAGTTCACAAAGACACTCCTTCTGATGCATCAGTGCAAGTTGTGGATTTCCTGAGATGAACTGGAAGCTGTTCCACAATGTAAAAATCGCACAATGGAGGAACCTTTATTTAGAGCTTTCAGATGAACTCCGTGTAGTCTCATCAGCTGGCGACAGGTTACTATTCACAGATGGGGCAGACTTTTCTTCTTTTTTTGCAGACTTCTTCTTTCCACCATCTTTCCACAAAGACTCCAGGGTTACAACGCTTTGGAGGCTCCAGTCATACAGCGCTGTACCGGTATCCTTTGCAATTGTAGCTGCCTGTTGGGGGTAATAGAGAGAGGCACCAATTCCCATAAATCCCAGAGGATATATTATTTTCTTTATTCTTGAACCTCTTGCAAGAAATAAGCCAACAATTCCAGCAAATCCAATCAGACCGAGTCTGGGATAGAATCTCTTAGATTTTCATATGTCATTTTTGAATGCTCCACAGCAGTCTCCACCTTAGGCTTGGTCTTTGTGTATACATCCTGACACCAGCTAGTATACGGTGCTGCAGACTGTCTGAGCCATGAAATTCCCTCTTCCAGTTCAGTCTGCTTCTCTTCAACAAATCTGGCTTCTTGCACTGGGCTGGAATAATAATAATAAATACTCCTGATTGCCCCTAGAGTTAACCCTTTCACCCCCTATTGCCAGCGTCACTAAGCGATCGTTTTTCTGATCGCTGTATTAGTGTCGCTAGTGCCGCTAGGTAGCTAGTTATTTTTTGAGGTTCGCCCGCCAGGTTTTTATAGCGTTAGGTACCCCCATACATTTTCTAATAAAGGTTTTAACCCCTGATTGCCCCTAGAGTTAACCCTTTCACCCCCTATTGCCAGCGTCACTAAGCGATCGTTTTTCTGATCGCTGTATTAGGCCGCGTACACACGGTCGAACATGTCTGCTGAAACTGGTCTGCGGACCAGTTTCCGCGGACATGTCCGACCATGTGCACGGCCTAGCGGACAGGTTTCCAGCGGACAAAAGTTTCTTAGCAAGCTAAGAAACTTGTCCGCTGGAAACATGTCCGTCGGACATGTCCGATGGTTAGTACACCTAATCGGACATGTCCGCTGGTTATGACATGTAACCAGCGTCCCGAAATCCCGCGCATGCGTCAAATTGATTTGACGCATGCATGGAAGCATTGCACTTCCGTGTTTGAGAACGTCAGTGTCTTCTACGTCACCGCGTTCTCTGTCTGCGGGGATTTCGGTCTGATGGTGTGTACACACATCAGACCAAAAGCTCCCAGGAGGCATGTCCGATAAAAACGGTCTGCGGACCGTTTTCATCGGACATGTCTCCTCGTGTATACAGGGCCTTAGTGTCGCTAGTGCTGCTAGGTAGCTAGTTATTTTTTGAGGTTCACCCGCCAGGTTTTTATAGCGTTGGGTACCCCCATACATTTTATAATAAAGGTTTTAACCCCTGATTGCCCCTAGAGTTAACCCTTTTACCCCCTATTACCAGCGTCACTAAGCGATCGTTTTTCTGATCGCTGTATTAGTGCCGCTAGGTAGCTAGTTATTTTTTGAGGTTCGCCCGCTAGGTTTTTATAGCGTTAGGTACCCCCATACATTTTCTAATAAAGGTTTTAACCCCTGATTGCCCCTAGAGTTAACCCTTTCACCCCCTATTGCCAGCGTCACTAAGCAATCGTTTTTCTGATCGCTGTATTAGTGTCGCTGGTGCCGCTAGTTAGTGCCAGTAACGCTTACACCCACGCGCAACGCATACTCCCCCCATATGTGGAATTACACCCCAAAATACATTCTGCTGCTTCTCCTGAGTACTGGGATACCACATGTGTGAGACTTTTTGGGAGCCTAGACTCGTACGGGACCCCAAAAACCAATCACCGCCATCAGGCTTTTTAAGGTTGTACATTTTTTGATTTCACTCCTCACTACCTATCACAGTTTCGAAGGCCATAAAATGCCAAAATAGCTAAAAAAAAAAACAAATTACCCCATTTTGGAAAGTAGACACCCCAAGCTATTTGCTGAGAGGGATGTCGAGTCCATGGAATATTTTATATTTTGACACAAGTTGCGGGAATATGACAAACTGATTTTTTTTTGCACAAAGTTGTCACTAAATGATATATTGCTCACACATGCCATGGTTATATGTAGAATTGCACCCCAAAATACATTCTGCTGCTTCTCCTGAGTACAGGGATACCACATGTGTGGGACTTTTTGGGAGCCTAGCCGCGTTCGGGGCCCCGAAAACCAAGCACCACCTTCAAGATTTCTAAGGGCATACATTTTTTATTTCACTCCTCACTACCTATCACAGTTTTGAAGGCCATAAAATGCCAAGATGGCACACAACCCCCCCAAATTACCCCATTTTGGAAAGAAGTCACCCCAAGCTATTTGCTGAGAGGCATGTTGAGTCCATTGAATATTTAATTTTTTTGCCCCAAGTGATTGAATAATGACCAAAAAAATAAATAAAAAAAAATTACAAAACGTTGTCACTAAATGATATATTTCTCACACATGCCATGGTTATATGTGGAATTGCACCCCAAAATACATTTTGCTGCTTTTCCTGAGTACGGGGATACCACATGTGTGGGACTTTTTGGGAGCCTAGCCGCGTACGGGACCCCAAAAACCAATCACCGCCTTCAAGATTTGTGTGAGTGAAATCAAAAATGTATGTCCTTAGAAATCTTGAAGGTGGTGATTGGTTTTTGGGGTCCCGTACGCGGCTAAGCTCCCAAAAAGTCCCACACATGTGGTATCCCCGTACTCAGGAGAAGCAGCAGAATATATTTTGGAGTGCAATTCCACATATAACCATGGCATGTGTCAGAAATATATCATTTAGTGACAACGTTTTGTCAATTATTTTTTTTGGTCATTATTCAATCACTTGGGGCAAAAGAAAATAATATTCCATGGACTCAACATGCCTCTCAGCAAATAGTTTGTGGTGTCTTCTTTCCAAAATGGGGTCATTTGGGGGGGTTGTGTGCCATCGTGCCATTTTATGGCCTTCAAAACTGTGATAGGTAGTGAGGAGTGAAATCAAAAATGCATGCCCTTAGAAATCTTGAAGGTGGTGCTTGGTTTTCGGGGCCCCGTACGCAGCTAGGCTCCCAAAAAGTCCCACACATGTGGTATCCCTGTACTCAGGAGAAGCAGCAGAATGTATTTTGGGGTGCAATTCCACATATACCCATGGCATGTGTGAGAAATATATCATTTAGTGACAACTTTGTGCAAAAAAAAAAAAACAGTTTGTCATATTCCCGCAACTTGTGTCAAAATATAAAATATTCCATGGACTCGACATGCCTCTCAGCAAATAGCTTGGGGTGTCTACTTTCCAAAATGGGGTCATTTGGGGGGGGTTTTGTGCTATTTTGGCATTTTATGGCCTTCAAAACTGTGATAGGTAGTGAGGAGTGAAATCAAAAATTTGCGCCCTTAGAAATGCTGAAGGCGGTGCTTGGTTTTCAGGGTCCCGTACGTGGCTAGGCTCCCAAAAAGTCCCAAACATGTGGTATCCCCGTACTCAAAAGAAGCAGCAGAATGTATTTTGGGGTGCAATTCCACATATAACCATGGCATGTGTGAGCAATATATCATTTAGTGACAACTTTTTGTAATAATTTTTTTGTCATTATTCAATCACTTGGGACAAAAAAAAAAAATATTCCATGGACTCAACATGCCTCTCAGCAGTTTCCTTGGGGTGTCTACTTTTTAAAATGGGGTCATTTGGGGGGGTTTTGTACTGCCCTGCCATTTTAGCACCTCAAGAAATGAGATAGGCGATTTTTTTTTTTTACTAAAGACATGTGGCTGAATACATTTTGGTCTAAATGTTTCACTAAAATTTAGTTTATTCAATATTGTTTACTTTTTGTTATAAGAAAAATCTTTTTTTTTCAAAATTTACGGTCTTTTTCCGTTTATATCGCAAAAAATAAAAATCGCAGAGGCAATTAAAATAAAGCTCTATTTGTGGGAAGAAAAGGACGCAAGTTTCATTTTGGTACAACATTGCATGACCGCGCAATTACCAGTTAAAGCAGCGCAGTGCCAATTTGTAAAAACACCTTGGGTCTTTTAGCAGCATATTGGTCCGGTCCTTAAGTGGTTAATGTAACCAATTGATTAATGCAAAAATTATCAATATTATGTAGCAATTGCCTAAATCACCAGTGAGGTAAATATAATTGCACATAAGCCTCCCTATCACTCCAATTCACCACCGTGAAGGGATTCCATGCAAATGGATTTTTAGCTAAAGTTGCAACCCTTCAGATCTCATAGAGATCTATAAGGCATGATGCAGTGCACCAAGGCCACCAAAGTACCACTCTCAGTTCTCCAAGTCTGCTGCTCAGACCTTCACTGACACCTTTAATCATACCCAAGTAATATAGAAAAGACAAATCACATAGTGTTGTAGAATATTAATAGCACAGTATCCTAATAAAAATCTGCTTACAAGAGTAAAAATGCACCGCACATGCGGTTAGTTTACACAAATATGACAGATGACCAACTTCCAGTTCTGGTGTGGTGTCTGATGCCACTCCCTCTTTGCGTTTTGTCATGTTGACTTTATCAGGATGTGAACATCAGATAAGGAAGCTCTTTCTTTATATGTTGACTGCACACACCAGGGGGCCCATACCACGGATGAGTCCCCCACACTTCCACCTCATAGGATAGTTACCACCATCAATGACCACCACCGCCAACCATCCGCTGCCATGATGTGTACTGCAATAACACCTGAAATAAAGAAAAGTTAACGAAACCCAGGGAGGGCGGGTGGGAAATCTCTCCTCTAACTGATTCCCCTGCTGTGTTGCCTGTTGCCTGCTGTGTTGCCCGGGTCACCCCTCCTGTCCCTTAAATAAACAAAACCCCTCCTCTCCACAACTTTTCCTCCAATCCCTTAATACACCCCACTTTCCAAACTAACTTCCTTAACCACTTAAGACCTGGACCAATATGCAGGTTAAGGACCTGGCCCCTTTTTGCGATTCGGCACTGCGGTCGTGCGACATGGCTCCCTAACAAAATTGGCATCCTTTTTTTTCCCACAAATAGAGCTTTCTTTTGGTGCTATTTGATCACCTCTGCATTTTTTTTTTTTGCGCTATAAACAAAAATAGAGCGCCAATTTTGATTTTTTTTTTTAACTTTTTAGTATATAAAGGCTGGGATAGTGGTGCTGCTGAACCAATTAGGTTTGCAAGATTGTGGGTGTCCTTTAATAATAGTAAACAAGTGTTGGGTAACCTGTATGAGGGCTTAATCCAATGTAAATGGACTCCCTATGGACACACGCTAGAACAATAGAAGCGTATGTAGGTTGCCCCGTTAATAGTGCTAAATGGAGCTTGTGGCCAAGTGAATGATTAATTTTTGGACCTCCACCATGGGTTGGTGTCCAATTGTGTTGAAAAAGATCAAAAAATGAAAAAATATGAATAAGTGAAAAATGCTACAAAAACATACAATTCAGGTCAGGACCCTGTGCAGGCCAGTAATTCAGTCCAGACCCTGTATAGGCCTCCAAAGGCAAGGAGAACCTGTGATTCAAATGTGCTCAAAAGTGACTCAATCTATGATGTCCTTAGGCAAGAACCTTTGATTGAGCTGGTTCATGAGGGTCATCAACAAACAATATAGTAGTGACACCAAGTACACACAATCAATAAACACCAACGGCTCCCGTTGGCTCCCAATGAAGGTGTATGTGAATTGGATTAATCCCTTGCGAATAGGTTATACGTGAAATTATGTGATATAAGGTATGCAGTCAGGACACTGTGCAGGACAGTAGATTTAAGCTCATAGTTATAGCCCAAAAATTGGGGCTGAAATGGCAATAATTTCCCCAGTGGGGCTCCTATCAATTACCACAGCCTATTTAGTGAGAGCAATCCACACAATATTACAGACAGCGGTATCGGACTAATCCGAAATAGAAAAAAAAGCAAAAAAGGATAAAAATAAAAATAGATAACAATGACAGTCCCCCCTAACAATGCTACAGTCCACAGAGGTAATTATTCTATGAGCTATAGGGGTTCCACTAGTCCTGGTGGAGAAAGTGGGGTCAAAGTTCAGACATCAAAGCGCAATCCCTGGAAACAAGATATAGTAGAATATCTCTAAAGTGACTTCAAGTGCTGATCCCTCACAGATCAATATTCAGTGACTGTTGTGCTCCCCCGCTTAGGTCCCCACTCACCAGATGTCGGTACCCCCGAGGGTACACTCTGGGAATATATCTTGGGCAGGCAATGTTGGTGTCACTCAAAAAATAGAAAAGAAGGAGGTCCACATAGCGTAATATGTTTTAAAAAAAAATCAAAAAATACATTTTTTAAAGAAAAAGTTTAAAAAGTGTAGTGGAGAACCTCCACAGCAAGTCCCAGAGGCACCTGGGTGGATCCCTAGTAAAAAACTAAAATATAAAAGCAAATAATCAGCCAAAAGACAGTTCACTTAGCTGTCCGCCTGTCCCATATATGCTGGAAACCGAGGCTGCCGACACCGCCGGTAAACTCTTCCGTGGGCGTCCGTGTCAGTCCAGGCAGCTCGCATCTGGGATGGTAGGCGTGCGGACAAGCTGGCAGGCGGGCGTGCGTGCTTGCGTAGTAGTCATCTGACGCGTTTCGTCATGTGACTTTTTCAAAGGTGATACAAGCTCCGTACGTACATAGTTCTTTTATGTACGGCAGCAGATGTATCCCGCCTCCCAAAGGGAAGGTGGCAAATGGCAATTGGATATAGCAGTTCCCGTTGAAAAAAACTCCCGCCTATTAACCCTTGGTAATTCCAAATATAGGAAGTGGGGATAACCATATGCCACCGTCTTTTAAGTAACAAAACATAGCATGTGTTAAAATGCATACAGTAAACACACGGATGCTATAATGACCATTCTAGTGATTCATAGTGTGAATGATTAATGATGTTATTTCATTATAAATAAAAAAATGGCGTATGTCTGAAACATGAAAAAAAGTTGAAGCTTTACAGCTCATCATGTATTCTTACTATCAACATGGAGGGCCTGAGAGATGGAGAAACTCCAGGATAAACCAAAATCAGAGTAAACTAGATTGTTGAAACTAATGTATAGGGAGATGTGAGTTTTAAGTATGCTGGATTGGAAAGCCCACCTGGGGCTATATAAGTGTGTCCACAGGGAAATGGTGTGTGCTAATGGGCAACAATATTAGCCCACAATAAAGAGTAGGCGGTGCAATCGTGAAGAGGGAGATGTGGGTTTTAAATATGTTACATTAAAACGCCCACCTCGGGCTATATAAGTATATGCACACGTAAGTAGTGTATGCTAGTGGGCTGCAATTTTGGCCTGCTATAAAACATTTGCAGTGCAATAGTGAAGAAGGCAGATGGCCCAAATAGATTGTCTGCTCCATGTCTGTGGGATATCCATATATTCATACAAAAAAAATATATATAACAAGATAATTATAGGGAGTGGGACCGAACCACATAATGTTAAATATGTACAGTTGTGAACAGTTATAACAGATAGTATTCTAGTGGGGTTTAAAGGATGCATAAAGAGTCATATAATATCCAATGACCTGTGCCGGATGTATTCATTACTTCATAGGCTAATATAAGGATGCCAGAAAGATAGTGTAATAATTCCCCGTGTAATCCCAATTTCTAAAAAGAAAGTTGGAATGAATAAGTGAGAAATGGGTAGGAATTATAAAAATAAGCTAATAGGCTTTAGCAAAGGCCAACAGAGACATCTTGATAATGCTAATAGAAATTCAGAATGGTCACCTCAGGGTGTATTCTAATACAGTATCCGACCCTTAGATGTAATAGTTGGCCCTAAATGGGTCATAACAGAGTAAAGGAGGATCAACATGGGACAGGAACACTACCCCTTGCAGACAGAATAAGCTACAGAGGTCCAAATAGTACTGTGGTGGAAAATAAGTGTGACCTTAATCTTGACCTTGCTCCCCTTTTCAAGCAAACCTGAATACAAGGAGAAAGAAATACAATTGCAAAACAGTATAAAGAAATATGACACTGAAATACAAATGAAGAAACAAAAGAAGTTCAAACGGGATGTTCTGGACTACAAGAACAACAAAGTTTACAAATGGCAGGCGGAGGACTGCCCCCTTTGATTTGGATGAAAACTCTATGGATGATAGTTCAAGTGAAGATTTGGAAGAAACAGAGATTGAGGAGAATTCTGATAGACCACGATTAAGATTTGAAGTGTCCCCAGAACCAGAATTAAGAACCTCAGCAAACTATAGCCAGTACCCTAGACCACGAATGGATATGAGAGATCAACAACGCCAATGAAAACCGGAAAGAGGCTATAATGGACTCCCCACCACCCCAAGAAGATATAGGTCCCCTGCCACCAGAAATTGAGGATGGAGACAAAATTCTACACAAAGGGACAAAGAGAAAATGGGGGTTTTCCGAGAGGAGGTTACAACAACAGACCCCCTGGAAGACGACAACCCAAAATTACATACAGAAACCCCCGGTGGGGAGGCCAAACCAGGAACCAAGGGGGAGCCACTGGATGGGAAAATACACCAAAAGACAGAGAGAGACACCAGGAACCTCTAGATCTACACACCCACCGGAATCAAGAAATGAATGGGAGACTAGGGAGAACCCAGGATTGGGAGAGGACAGACACAACAACGGATTGGCACCAACAAAGAGGAGATGCACTAGAGGGAAGAGAGTGGGGCAGAAGAAAAAGGCAAAGAGAGTATTAGGTGAGGGTATTTACAATCTCAGCAATGCCACCTTCACGGATGAAGAATGGCAAGCCCTTGACCTTGCCCTAAAATTTGCACCTGACAAATCTCTAAACAAATTTGACACTTATATAGATCTGCAAAAGTTCATGAGGAAATTGAATCTGAAGAAACATTTTGCCTTGAACACAGACCAACGATTACCAGAAACATCAGTGTATACACACACCACACTGAAAAACAAATCATTATATAACCCTCAAACACCAGGCAACCAATGCCTGAATGCTTTCAGGAAAATGGTGGAGAAGGATATTGCAAGTCTAGAAAAGAAACAACACAGAGGAAATAGAAACATTTGGAAAAGGATAAAACAAATTGGAGAAAAGAAAGGAGTGGTCATCAGACCAGCGGATAAGGGGGAGGGGGGGGCTGGTCATACTTAAAAAAACGGATTACGAGACAGAAATGGAAAAGCTGTTACAAGTACCTGACACGTATAAAAAGCTAAAAAAGAACCCCGCACCAATTTATAAAAAGCAATTAATAAAGTATGTCAACAAGGGAGCAAGTCTTGGAATCCTAAATGACAAAGAGGCCACGTATCTTATATCTGAATCCACAAAGACCCCGGTTATTTACCAGGTACCAAAAATACATAAGATACTAGAAAACCCTGCCAGGGAGGCCTATCGTAAGTGGCATCAACTCCATTTTGATGTCTTGATCAGTTTCTCAAGCCCCTGGTGACTAAAGGAAGATCCCATCTAAAACATAGCACTCAGTTAATGGTGGAACTACGGAACATCGATAATATAGATAATCTGTTACTGGCGACGATTGATGTAGACTCTTTGTACACCAGCATCAGACGAATAGATGGATTAAAAGGGGTGGAGATGGCTTTACATCAACTAACTAAGATGAAACAAGAACAAATATCATTCTTCCTGGAGGGACTCAAAATGGCTATGGCGAATGACCATTTTTGGTATAAGAAAGAATTTTACGTACAGAAAAAAGGAGTAGCCCTGAGGGCACGCTATGCTCCTAGCGTAGCTAACCTTTTCATGGATATGTGGGAAGATGAATACATTTATGGTCAGAACATACCTCAACTCAAGCTCTATAGACTGTATATTGACGATTTTATGATCCTATGGGACGGAACAGCTGAATCTTTGGACAGTTTCATGCAGCAATTTAACAACAATAGGTATGGCATAACCTTCACAGGAAAATGGCACACACAGAGTATTGATTATCTGAACTTACAAATCTTTAAAGATAGAGGTGAATTATGCACAAAGACCTTCTTTAAGAACACAGGTATATACCCACATCCAGCTGCCACCACCCGAAATGTATAGGGAATATACCCAAAGGGCAATTGTTAAGAATTAGGAGGAATTGCCACCGGGTGGAGGATTTCGATATTCAAGCTGAAGTTCTCATCAAAAGATTCTTAGAAAAGGGCTACAAACAAGACATGCTCACAAAATTGAAAGATAACATCCGAGACATGGATAGCCTTGCTCAGCAACAAGAAGTCACATCAAGCAACTACCATGGACTTATCTTTCATTACAGAATACAGTAATCAATACCAACAAGTTGTAAAGATCTTCAAAAAATATTGGCCCATTTTGAAAGAGGATAGAACACTAGTTACAATACTGCCAAAACGTCCACAGTTCATCTACCGCAGAGCACCCACATTAAGAACACACCTTGTCCACAATGTACTCGATCCCCCCACCCAAGTGTCCAGAACTTAAGGGGTTCTACAGATGCCAAAGATGCCTCCCTTGCAAAACTAATAAACCACAACCTCGGAGAAAAACAACATTCAAGTCCCATGTGTACAATAGAGAGTTTCAGATAAAAGAACTTATTACATGTAAGAGCACACATGTGACCTATGTCATAGAGTGCCCCTGTCGTCTCCAGTACGTAGTCCGCACCACCAGACCCTGACGTGTGATAATATGTGAACATATCAAAAATATACGTAATGGATTCCCAAAACATAGTCTCTCGAGACATTTTGCGGAAAAACATCATAAGGATCCATCTTGCCTTACTTTTTATGGGGTTGACATCATTAAGGATCACTGGTGAGGGGGTAATAAACAGATACAGGTTTCACAAAATGAGACCCGTTGGATACACAGGTTGGGGTCTCTAGCCCCTGGAGGCTTCAACCTGGATATTGATCTGAATTGCTTTATTTCTAATTTTTAATGTTTAGTAGTCCCATTTGCAATCACAATCCATATTATGGACAGACATCTCAATATATGACCTACTTAGGAGTACCCACTACATCTAAGGTTCAGACCTTGATTAAGGTCACACTTATTTTCCACCACAGTACTATCTGGACCTCTGTAGCTTATTCTGTCTGCAAGGGGTAGTGTTCCTATCCCATGTTGATCCTCCTTTACTATGTTATGACCCATTTAGGGCCATCTATTACATCTAGGGGTTGGATACTGTATTAGAATACACCCTGAGGTGACCATTTATATTAAGATGTCTCTGTTGGCCTTTGCAAAAGCCTATTAGCTTCTTTTTATAATTCCTACCCATTTCTCACTTATTCATTCCAACTTTCTTTTTAGAAATTGGGATTACACAGGGAATTAATACACTATCTTTCTGGCATCCTTATATTAGCCTATGAAGTAATGAATACATCCGGCACAGGTCATTGGATATTATATGACTCTTTATGCATCCTTTAAACCCCACTAGAATACTATATTTTATAAGGAACTTCCATTGATATGACCCCTCAAGGGTCCATGTTCACAACTGTACATATTTAACATTATGTGGTTCGGTCCCACTCCCTATAATTATCTTTTTATATATATTTTTTGTCTGAATATATGGATATCCCACAGACATGGAGCAGACAATCTATTTGGGCCATCTGCCTTCTTCACTATTGCACTGCAAATGTTTTATAGCGGGCCAAAATTGCAGCCCACTAGCATACACTACTTACGTGTGCATATACTTATATAGCCCGAGGTGGGCGTTTTAATGTAACATATTTAAAACCCACATCTCCCTCTTCACGATTGCACCGCCTACTCTTTATTGCGGGCTAATATTGTTGCCCATTAGCACACACCATTTCCCTGTGGACACACTTATATAGCCCCAGGTGGGCTTTCCAATCCAGCATACTTAAAACTCACATCTCCCTATACATTTGTTTCAACAATTTAGTTTACTCTGATTTTGGTTTATCCTGGAGTTTCTCTATCTCTCAGGCCCTCCATGTTGATAGTAAGAATACATGATGAGCTGTAAAGCTTCAACTTTTTTTCATGTTTCAGACATACGCTATTTTTTATTTATAATGAAATAACATCATTAATCATTCACACTATGAATCACTAGAGTGGTCATTATAGCATCCGTTTGTTTACTGTATGCATTTTAACACATGCTATGTTTTGTTACTTAAAAGACGGCGGCATATGGTTATGCCCACTTCCTATATTTGGTATTACCAAGGGTTAATAGGCGGGAGTTTTTTTCCACGGGAACTACTATATCCAATTGCCATTTGCCACCTTCCCCTTGGGAGGCGGGATACATCTGCTGCCGTACATGAAAGAACTATGTACGTACGGAGCTTGTATCACCTTTGAAAAAGTCACATGATGAAACGCGTCAGATGACTACTACGCAAGCACGTACGCACGCACGCCCGCCCGCCAGCTTGTCCGCACGCCTACCATCCCAGCTGCGAGCTGCCAGGACTGACACGGACGCCCACGGAAGAGTTTACCGGCGGTGTCGGCAGCCTTGGTTTCCAGCATATATGGGACAGGCGGACAGCTAAGCAAACTGTCTTTTGGCTGATTATGTGCTTTTATATTTTAGTTTTTTACTAGGGATCCACCCAGGTGCCTCTGGGACTTGCTGTGGAGGTTCTCCACTACACTTTTTAAACTTTCTTTAATAAATGTATTTTTTTTTTTTTTTAAAACATATTACGCTATGTGGACCTCCTTCTTTTGTATTTTTTGAGTGACACCAACATTGCCTGCCTGAGATATATTCCCAGAGTGTCTCTCTCATACTTCTGAGAAGCTGCAACGCCTGAAATCCAACACAGAGGATTGTGCAACAGGAGAAATCAAGGTACCACCACCTATCGCCTTTTGCCCCTCAGGGATACTGACATCTGGTGAGTGGGGACCTAAGCGGGGGAGCACAACAGTCACTGAATATTGATCTGTGAGGGATCGGCACTTGAAGTCACTTTACAGATATTCTACTATATCTTGTTTCCAGGGATTGCGCTTTGATGTCTGAACTTTGACCCCACTTTCTCCACCAGGACTAGTGGAACCCCTATAGCTCATAGAATAATTACCTCTGTGGGCTGTAGCATTGTTAGGGGGAACTGTCATTGTTATCTATTTTTATTTATTTTTATTTTTATCCTTTTTTGCTTTTTTTCTATTTCGGATTAGTCCGATACCGCTGTCTGTAATATTGTGTGGATTGCTCTCACTAAATAGGCTGTGGTAATTGATAGGAGCCCCACTGGGGAAATTATTACCATTTCAGCCCCAATCTTTGGGCTGTAACCATGAGCTTAAATCTACTGTCCTGCACAGTGTCCTGACTGCATACCTTATATCACATGTCACGTATCACCTAATCACAAGGGATTAATCCAATTCACATACACCTTTATTGGGAGCCAACGGGAGCCGTTGGTGTTTATTGATTGTGTGTACTTGGTGTCACTATTATATTGTTTGTTGATGACCCTCATGAACCAGCTCAATCAAAGGTTCTTGCCTAAGGACATCAGGGATTGAGTCACTTTTGAGCACATTTGAATCACAGGTTCTCCTTGCCTTTGGAGGCCTATACAGGGTCTGGACTGAATTACTGGCCTGCACAGGGTCCTGACCTGAATTGTATGTTTTTGTAGCATTTTTCACTTATTAATATTTTTTAATTTTTTTTCAACACAATTGGACACCAACCCATGGTGGAGGTCCAAAAAATAAGTATTCACTTGGCCACAAGCTCCATTTAGCACTATTAACGGGGCAACCTACATATGCTTCTATTGTTCTAACGTGTGTCCATAGGGAGTCCATTTACATTGGATTAAGCCCTCATACAGGTTACCCAACACTTGTTTACTATTATTAAAGGACACCCACAATCTTCCAAACCTAATTGGTTCAGCAGCATCACTATCCCAGCATTTATATACTAATTTCTTTGGTCTCTTTTGAGACCCTTCAGGGAGGCAGCAGCTTATTTACACTTACCCTAAGCGCGGATTCTCCTTTATTGTTATATTTTTTACTTTTTGCTATAATAAATATCCCCAAAATATATATATATATATATATATATATATATATATATATATATATATATATATATATATTTTTTCCCTCAGTTTAGGCCGATACATATTCTTCTTATTTTTGGTAAAAAAAAATCGCAATAAGCATTTGATGGTTTGCGCAAAAAATATAGCGTTTACAAAATAGGGGATAGTTTTATGGCATTTTTATTATTATTTTTTTACTAGTAATGATCAGCGATTTTGTGCAAATGTGCCCCCAAATGGAGATGCCCTCAGGCAAAAGTTGAGTGGAACACAGTAGCCCTGAGCCACTGGCTTTTGACCAAGTGGGGTCAGATCTATAGTGCAAGAGAGCTAGCCTGCATAGTGTTTATGGAGTGTAAGGTTCTGTTCATCCATCTGGGGTATGCATGCCAATAGAACTCATAAACGGAGAAGGAGAAAGGAATGACAGTGGTTTGCTAAATTATGACAAATCTGGTTTGCTAGAGTAGACTGATAAGTGTTTTAACTCTAGCAAGGTTTAACTTCATCATCATTTACTTTTTTGTTTTGGACACTGGATTGACAACTTGTTAGGTATTTTTCTGGCAAGTAATCTAGCTGCTCAGCTTCTCTTCTAAAATATCATTATTAAGGCCCTGTACACACGAGGGGATCTCCGCTGGACCGTTTCCAGCGGAGATTCCTCCTCCGGATTTGGATCCGATGGCTTGTACTCACCATTGGATCAAAATCCGCGCGGAATTAATCAGTGGTGACGTGCGCGACGCTGGAAGGTAAGTACTTCCACGCATGCGTCGAATCATTACGACGCATGCAAGGGAGGGGAGCGGACGGATTGATCCGGTGAGTCTGTACAGACCACCGGATCAATCCGCAGGACCCGATTCAAGCGGATAGATTTCTTAGCATTCTAAGAAATTTATATCCGCTTGAAATGGATGGGGCCGAGGAATCTCCGCGGATAAATATCCGCTAGGCCGTACAGACGACCGGATTTGTCCGCTGGAACTGATCTGCGGATCAATCCCAGCGGATAGATGCGGTCGTGTGTACGAGGCCTAAGAGCACGGCAGTGCAATTTTTGTATTTACCACAGATTTGATTCGGCAGTCAGTGTATAAACATTAGACATTTTAGACAGCTGGACGCCTGATTCCATACCCCACCTACGTAAATGTAGCACTACCCCCGTAGGAGCTGCTGGTTTAGATTTGGGTCTACACTCTGCTTATCAACCCCAGAAGTTTGGCTCAAACCCTCTGGACAACACAACGATTGTGGGACCCACTGGCAGTTGGGAACCACAATGATACCATACAATAATATAAATACAGTTAAATACTGTTACCTTATGCTGGTTTACCTGTCCAACTGAAACAGACAAGATCCCACACAAGATGCAGTTTAACCAAGAATAAAGTGTTTACTTGGTAAAAGAAGGATAAAGCAGAATTAAACACATCACAGTTGACTTCAAACAGGGCCCTGTAAGAGTCAATGGTATGGTATTAAATAACAGGTTTAAACAATACAAGCTGAAGTCAGACCTAAGTAAGTACGCAGTGGAGTGATTTCCCCAATGTCGTAATGTCAGCACTGGAGTACCTCTTTAACAGATCTCACCCAGCTCTCAGAAATAACAATGACTGTACAAATGAGTATTAACAGTTATATTATATGTGTGAGTCTATATGCTCTTTTGCTCCCTCTAGCGGTATCTCCACAGACACGTGTCCTACTGCATTAGCTCAGACAGACAACTGTATTCTGTAATTGTTCCTTCCGGTTAAAAGTAGTCTTCTGCTAGCCTCAGTTGGTGCACATTAGTTAATTGTAATCCAATGGGATGTATAAAGAAAAGAAAAACAAGCAGCCAAAGTATATAGCGTGTTGGTAACCAAAGCGCCAATCCTATCAAGGAAATGTCACTGCCGGATGCAATGTACCTCTACACGTGGCACAGCGACTCCCAAAAAGTGTAAGTGAGTCTCTAAGAAACACCTTCCTGCGATACAGTTATTTATATCGGTGGGCAGGTGCCCTCTCACCAAATGAGGCCTCGCCTCGCCGGTATGTTCGCTCTGGAGTGTCTCTGTTCTCGGCAGCTTGTAGTCCCTGGTCCTCCGCACAGCCGTTCACAAGGTGCTGGTGGATAGGCGATTGGACACTGCAACAAGGATCACTTTCAGATGAGGTGATCCGCTCTGGTGACTGCAGGCCCAGGCTTCTCGGCCTAAGCACGCTTGCAGCAGGCCTCAGCACAGGCTTCCTGCTGGCTTGAAAATGGTGTCCCAAGAGACCAGATCCAAGCCTTCCCTTACTTTAAATAGATCCTCCCAGAAGGCTGTGCGTGGTGCAATGCACTCTGGTATCACAGTAGTACTGTGGGCATTGTAGTCTATTTAACATCCGCAGCATTAGAGTCTCTGTCTCTCTGTACCACAAGGTCCATAATGCATTGCTTCATAATAACTAAACCAAATAGGTTGCAGCAATATAATGAACGAACACTGGAGGGAGCCAAGTTCTTTTTAGTCACAAACTGCAAAACTGTAATTTATAAGTTACGTTCCAAAGTGACACCTTGCTACATAAGGTTTCAATGCTTTTTACAGCCTGTGCAGTTTTTTTTTTGGATCATGGACACAGAACAAGGCATTGACACATTCATTTGTAAAGTATAGAGTCAGGGAAATGGACAAGGAAACTGGTTTCAGAATCTGAAGGTCCCCATCAGGTTCACTTCCCTAGAGATCCATAAGTGATTGACAACACTCCGTCTGCTGATTGTGAACATGCACAGGTGTATTGACATAGATTAAGTGTCCTGACACGTAATTGTTATGTGTGTGACACAAGGACCAAAGCATTCATATGTTTTATTTATTAGAGGTATTTAATGTTGCTCTGGAAATGTACACACTGCTGTGTAAATTGTTCATTTACAACAGCCCCTGCCATTAAGGAGCTCTCTCACATGCATGGGGTCAGTAAGGCCCCTTTCACACTGGCGCAGGACGTGCGGTGGCGGTACAGCGGCACTAAAAATAGCGGTGCTATACCGTCGGAATTGCGGCGGTATTTGGCTGCTAGCGGTGCGGTATTAACCCCCGCTAACGGCCGAGAAAGGGTTAATACCGACTTTGCAGAGGCGCATTGCCGGCGGTATTACCGCGGTGCCCATTGCTTTCAATGGGAAGGAGCGGTAAACACATCGCTCCAAAGATGCTGCTGGCAGGACTTTTGGAGCGGTCCCGCCAGCGCATTGCCTCAGTGTGAAAGCCCTCAGGCTTTCACATTGAAAATGCAGGGAAGGAGTTTTTCAGGCGGTATTTAGGCGCTATTTTTAGTGCTAAACCTTAAACTACCAGCCTGTTTTTTGGAGTGTTGGAGGGAAATCTTGCAATCAGAGAGTGAACATGCAAACTCCATGCTGGTAGTGTCCTGGTTGGGATTTAAAACAAGGACCCTAATGCTGCAAGGTAGAAGTGCTAACCACTAAGCCACTGTGGTGTACCAGATACATGTGACTATAAGGCCTCATGCACACTGGACATTTTTACAGCTGCTGTTTTTGGCTTCAGACATTTGTTTCTGCAGCCGATAAACTCTCCAGCATGTTAGTCCATGCACACATAGGCTGTTATCAGCAGTTTTTGGCAGAGGTGTTTTCTGGCTGGAAAAAAAAAAACAGAACTAGTCGGTTTTGAGAAGACTTTTTCAGCTGTAAAAACGATATAACTGAAACAAAATAAAAAAACATGCAGCTTTTCTGCGTTTATTAGCATTTTTGAGCCATAAGCTTGTGTGGGAGTGTAATCGTGTTAAAAACAAAACAAAACAAAACAAAAAAACGCTGGAAAAGTCTACTGCAAAAACGCTGAGAAATTTATTCTGCAGCTTTCTACAGCTAACACTACTGGCTTTTTTATAGTGTCCAGTGTGCATAAGGCCCAATTTGTTTTCCAACTTTTGATTTACTTTTAGCTGAGAGTGGTGATTGAAGAACATTATCTTATCTGTTGATTTGTTTTTCTTCTCAGGCAGTTAAACATTGTTAAGTAACTGCTGATACTCATAAAATATCTAGATGTTAGAATGTTATTGTGTTAGACAAAGTTTGTGGTTAACAACAATGTTTCTTTAAAGTCTGTTTTCCTACTCTCTGGACCTTTGCAGATCGATTTTCCTACTTCTGCTTTTGATGTGAAATTCTCAAAACCGGAAAGTAAGGCCTTCAGCCCGAGATACGAACTAACCAGTTTACCTGAGAAAGATAGGAGTCAACTACAAGAAGCAATGCAAAAGGAGTCCTTATACTGGTGGGTGCACCTTTTAATCTATGCTGTAATACCCTATAAAATAACGTCTGTAATTCTTAAGAGCTTACTTAAAGTGAGTGTAAAGTCTTTTTTTTTCTTAAAAAAAAACATTATACTTACCGTATTTATCGGCATATACCTCGCACTTTTTTCCCCTTAAAATAAGGGGAAAATCGTGGATGCGCGGTATACGCCAATACGCGCTTCCCGCGCTGAGCTTGAACTGCGCCGCCGACATATACCGAGCGCAGTACACTCGGGTACATTCGGCCAGGCTCGGCTTCGCTCGTGGTCACGCTCTGTGACGCCTCCTAGCCTTTATGCGTAAGAAGCCGAGCGTGCCCGAGTGTACTGTGCTCGGTATATGTCGGCGGCGGCATTCAAACACAGCGCAGGAAGCGGGGATACAGCGCAGGAGGACACCACCGAGGCCGCAGACTGACGCCAGACCAGACAAGGCCGCCGATGGACGCCGGGCAAGACACAGACGAGCAGCATTCAAACTGTAAGTATTTTTTTTTCAGAAATTTTCCTTCCAGGTTGGGGGTGCGCGCTATACGCGGGTGCGCGCAATACCCCGATAAATACGGTACCTGCCCTGTGTAGTGGTTTTGCACAGGGCAGCCCAGATCCTCCACTTCTTGGGTCCCTCTTCGGCTCTCCTGGCCCCTCCATTGTCGAGTGCCTTCACAGCAAGCAGCTTGCTGTGGGGGCACCCAAGCTCAGTCAAAGCTCCTTGTGTCCATTGAGAAACAGAGCCTCGGTTTGGCCCCGCCCCCTTCTCTCCTGATTGGCTAAGTGACTTTGACAGCAGCTTGAGCCAATGGCGCCACTTCTTTGTCTCAGCCAATTTGTAAGATTCCTGGGCTTCCCGGGTGACTGTAAAACTCGTGGACATTGCTGCAGAGAGATTTTTACAACCACTTTAAAAAGGCCTAAATTATAGTTCTGCTGTCTAATCTCAGAACTTTATTGGTGGATATTGTAATAAAAAGAATGTGTAAATAATGGTAACAAAAATGAATCCGCCCTTTCTGTGTTCCCACCACTGCGCTTATGAACAAATAGTGATAATCAAATTTGCAAAAGAGTGAAGCAGCTACTTTGAAAAAAATCTCTAACTGTGAAAAACATATTAGAAAAACCTAAAATAAGTGTAATAAAATACAAGCATCACTGTAAACAATGTAAGATGAAATATCCGTTTTCACAGGCATTCAAAAATAATGCTAATGTCCATAACCATGTGACAAAAGTGAATATGTGCACAAATTCAAAAAAACTCATATAAATGTATTTAAATATTAATTAAATATAAGTCCATCTATTACATCAAGTAGGTTTGTGAAAAAATAATGATAATAACTTCCAATCTTCCACCACACCTGGTGTCAGTGAATCCTCTCCCGTCAGATGAAAAACTCACCAACTCAAATTGCCTTAGGCCTCGTACACACGATCGGTTAACCAGAGGACAACAGTCTGATGGACCGTTTTCATCGGTCAAAACCGATCGTGTGTGGGCCCCATAGGTTATTTAACCATCGGTTAAAAAAAAGCCAACTTGCTTTAAATTTTAACCGATGGATTCCTAACCGGTCAAAACCGATCGTTAATAGGCACAACCATCGGTTAAAAATCCACGCATGCTCAGACTAAATTAGGGGACAGGAGCGCTCGTTCTGGTGAAACTAGCGTTCGTTTTGGAGATGGCACATTCTACATTTTTAAAATTAGTGCCTCGTTTATTGCAGCACATTTTTTCTTTGTTCTATTGCTAGAATAAAGACGTAGTTTTGCTGATGGTATTTAGATAGAGTTCTCTTTAAAAAAAAAAATCAACAAAAGCAACAATTGACAAATATATGCAGACTTTGGACACCAAAGGCACATTCCACCATGATAAACAACAAAATCAATAACATCATGAGTCCCTCTAATTTGGGTCACAATGTGCTCCCCAAATCCCAGATATTAGAAGCAGCAGCAGATGTCATACGTGACCCCAAGCTGTGGTACTACAACAACCTAATTTTTATGTCAACCCAGCTTGAAGCCAGGGAATCACTTTCTGGTCTTCCTTGCAGTCTTCCTTCCACGGCTCCTTGCAGGTGGTGGAAATGTGGCAGCATGAGGAGGAGGAGACTGGGCCGGGTCACTGAATTTTGTGGTCTCAGTCAGTAGGCCCCTTCTTCCCCTCTGTATCACAGATGCTTTCAGATCCTGGGCCTGACCCATTTGTCGCTGCTCCATTTCTTGCAGCTTGTGTGCAATGTATGAGCTGTAGCCCTCATGATTTCAGCTGCCTCCCTAATAATGCGCAGAGACTCCTCCTCCAGCTGGGACATGTGTTTATGTTTTTTTGTTGGGCGCATCTGGAGGGGAGGCACCTGTGACACAGTGCTGCCCCTGGGCCTGGGCACCTGCTGACTGCCACTTACCCCTTCCTCCTCCTGTCTGCCACTCACCCCTTCCTCCTCCTGGCTGACAAATTCCTGAGCTTCCTCCTCTTGGCTGATCTCTTCCTTTGTATAAAAAAGGACATTTTTTTTTTGGCTTCATCAAACACACACATTTTAAAGCTCCTGACTGTTGCTTTTTTGTGGTTGTTTTTTTGGTAAATTGAACAGACTTTCATTCTGAGCCCTGCAGTTGGCATCCCTGTCACTATATTTTCTGGCCACAACTTTTGTTTGGGTTTTCAAGCTTTCATTTTGGTTGAAAAAACATATTGTTCAACCAAAAATTATTTGAGGCCAAGAAATATGTTGTAAACTACTAAACTACTATACTGTAGATGTTCAGATCTGGCTCCTCAATCTCAGCCTGCTCCTCGGCACCCTCTGCAGGGGTGGGGGGGGGACAGTGGAGGGAACGGTGGAGGGAAGGGTGGAAGGAAGACTGGAAAGTGATTCTATGGCCTTGATCTGATCGTCAAGAAAACTGAGGTGTTTATAGTACCACAGCTTGAGCTCCTGTACTTCATCTGCTGCTGCTCCTGACCTCCGAGAAGCATGGACCTGTATCAAACTCTTTTTGTAAGCATTCCTCATGTTATTGATTTTATTACTTATCATGGTGGAAGTTAGCTCTGGTATCCAGGTCTGCATATAAGTGACCAAGTGGGCAATTGTTGCCCTTCGAACATTCTTGTTAGAATAGGATAGATTTTTGATTTCCCTCAGGTTTTTAAAAGTGCAATATTTGTCGATGAATCACATCATATTCTCGGGAATAAAAATCCTCTGCCAGGGCCCATTGTCGGTCATTCTTTTTTTGCTTAGTCCTCAACAGGGTTAAGGGGGCCCTCATGATGGAAGCTGCCTCCTGCAGACAGTCTTCCTCCAGCTGGGACATGCGCCTCTGTCTTTTTTGTGTTTTGTTTTAAAATAAATATGGTCTGGCATAGCAATGGCCCCCCTACTAGTGAAGAACTCAACGTATATATCACGGGCAATTCGAGCAGTTCGGGGGGGCAATCCAGTACGGCCAGGCCAGTCAGGTTCTCAGATGATTGTCTGGCCTCAGGCCCAATGTTTGAAAAGTAGGTCTCTGAATGCCTGCGCAAAAAATTCTGAAAAATGCAGCAGGAAAAATGACAGTGTTCACTTTATAGTCCGCCATGTGGATGGCTGTCTGGAACAGGCGGAATCGTCTGGCCATTATCTTGAAGGCATTCTCGACAACCCTCCGGGCTCTGGCCAGCCGGTAATTCAAAACCCTCCTCTCCGGGGTTAGAGTCCTATGTGGTCCAAGCCCGATAGCTTTGTCCGCAACAAAAAAACACAAAAAGGAGTCCCTCCACATTGTCTTCATCACGTGGCAGGGCCAGGCCACCAGTCTGGAGACGGTGGGCAAACTCCATCTGCGCAAAGACTCCACCGTCGGACATCCGGCCGTTCTTCCCCACGTCCACATACAAAAAACTTGTACTGTGCCGACACCATCAACACAATACTATGAAAACCTTTGTAGGTGAAATTGTATGACCCCGAACGGGGTGGCGGCACTATGCGGACGTGTTTCCCATCACTTGCCCCTCCGCAGTTCGAGAAGTCCTACCGCTGGGCCAATTGGGAAGCCACAGTCTGCCATTCCTGTGGCGTGGAAGGAATCTGTGGAGTCAAACCAAAATAAAAATGTGTACTTTGGCTCACAAACATTGCAATCACAAAGCAAAATACATCCTTGTCCAACATCAGTATAACATTTATTAGTGGAGTGCTAATTACATGCCAGAACTGAAATAGGCCCAATTATCAGACTCCTCACCCCTCTGATGGGCCATTAAACATTTTAAGGGGGGGGGTTTCAAGCTGAGTTTGGGCCCAGAAAAATAAACTCTCTAGCACTCTGCCAAAATGGAATGAGAAAACATAGATTGGGACATTTTAAGGGGGGGGGGGGGTTTGAACTACAATGACGCAGACAAAAAAAAGTTGTAGACAGACTAGGCTAGGTGTTTTTGGGCCTAGAATAGCATGCTGGACAGGTTAGTAAAGGGAAATATGCATGTAGGCCAAAAAAGGTACATTGAAAGCTTACAAAGGGGACATTCACAGCATATGCAGCAATGCCCTCCCCATACCAGCCATGTCCCCCCATACCAGCCATGTCCCCCCCATATGCAGCAATGCCCTCCCCATACCAGCCATGTCCCCCCCATATGCAGCAATGCCCTCCCCATACCAGCCATGTCCCCCCCAATATGCATCAATGCCCTCCCCATACCAGCCATGTCCCCCCCAATATGCAGCAATGTCCACCCCATACCAGCCATGCCCCCCCCCATATGCAGCAATGTCCTCCCCATACCAGCCATGCCCCCCCATATGCAGCAATGTCCTCCCCATACCAGCCATGTGCTCCCCCAAAAAAATCAGCCATGTCCCCCCCTTACAGTACATGCTGCCGCGCCGCGCGGGGAACATCACAGCTTTGAATAGCTGTAGTCTCTCGCGCTGCGTATAGACACTCCCCCTTGCTCGGGATTGGACAGTTCACCCGAGCAAGGGGAGTGTCTCTACGCTGCGCCGCGGGAAAGACTACAGCTATTCAAATGAATGCTGTAATCTTCCCCGCCCGTGGTAACCAAGCAGGGATGCGGCGAAATGCGGCTTTAGCGGCGGTATTCGTTCGGCGCTTGCGGCGACGGCGGGTGGCGGGGGTTAGTATTCTATTTTGGTATCGGGGGTATTTGCGGGAGTACGAGTACTCCCGCAAATACTCGGTATCGGTCCCGATACCGATACTAGTATCGGTATCGGGACAACCCTACTACTGACTGATCCATCAGCAAGAGTTTGCCTCGGTATACCATTAATGCTATACCCTGGGTCTTTAGACCTGCTAGAGGCAGGCCCTAGCACCCTATTAACCCAGGCACGGAGGTTAACCCAAGGGGTCAGCCAGCAACTAGAGACCGAGCTGATCCCCTGCGAAATACAGACAACCTCTGCAGTCCCATGTAAATAAACACATATGCAAATGGCTCCCCATATGTGCATGTGGCAAGCTTTAACGCCACATGCCTCTATGGAAGCGTGTGATCATGGAAGCATGAATTCATACAAATATGTTTTAGGCAAAACACATAAAAAAGGGGCGTGCTGTATACACGCATACATATAGCATGTGAGCTATGAACAAGTCTCTTGCAAGCAAGTATGCTTTCTGAACGTGTTATGCAGCATTGTGCAACATGTACCCCTGCAGACATGTGTTCCTATGTAATCCCAAGGAATCCTGTATAAATAAGGAAAAATAATTATCATGCCTCATTAAGCAACCATGCAAAATCTAGGCAATCATGCCTCCTTATGCGATTCAGCATTTTTCATGCGATCAAACATCTTATGCATTTTTAGCACCCCTGTGCGGATAAGTACCCTTGTGTGATCAAGGACTCTTGTATGACCGAGCACCACTGTGCGATCCAGCATTTTTATGCAATCAAGCATTTTATGCGATTTTGGGCATTTCTGCGGACACAACCTCTCTGTGGTACCATCTATGCCTGGGTAATCCAGGACTCGGGCGAACAGGTAACCATGTTTGATCCCGCAGCTTTATGCCCTCCAGCATCTTTATGCGACCTTAGGCATTCCTGTGGAAACAAGCCTCTTTGTGTGACCAAATATCATTGGGTAATCAAGGACTCGGGTTACCATGTGTGATCCCGCATCTTTAAGCACTTAAGCGTTTTTAATGCAATTTTAGGCATTCCTGTGGAAACAAGCCTCACTGTGTGACCAAATACCCTTGGGTAATCAAGGACTCGGGTTATCAGGTAACCATGTGTGATCCCGCATCTTTATGTACCCAAAAAAAAGTGACAAACGGGAAGTCTGTTGGATGGAGTCTTTTTTATAGCGTCCATGTCATGGTCTTACCTCTCTCCTGTCTCCTTCGTTTGACATGTGCTGGCGGCCATCTTGGTTTCTGGGTCTCTTGTAGCCTCCCACCCTGCGGCTCCTCCTTCCCACTGGGAGGAGCTGGATGCCTGGCTCATATATATAGGAGGTCTGTGGCTTCAGTTCCTTGCTTGGTCCTCCTGTGTTCACATGCTTCTAAGACTGCTGCTGCTTCCGGTTCCGATCCTGGCTTCGTCTGACTTCCCTGCTGGTTCCTGATCCTGGCTTCGTCTGACTTCCCTGCTGGTTCCTGATCCTGGCTTCGTCTGACTACCCTTCTGGTTCCTGACCTCTGGCTTCGCAAGACTCTGCTTCGGTTTCACCATCCGTTTGGACTTTTGCTTTACAGCTTGATTTTCAATAAAGCCTTCTTATTTTCACTTATCTCTTGTTGTACGTCTGGTTCATGGTTCCGTAACATTATGACCAACCAATGAATTTTGACGGTACAGGGCCATCCTCGCTACCCAAGCTGGTTGCCAGACTTGATCAGCAGGATCACCTGTTGGGTCAGTTCGCCGTGGCGTTGCAAACCCTTTTTGAAGGAACGGCTCATTTCGCTCCCGTTGCCGATGGGTCGGTTGTCGCTCCTGGGCCCGCTCCTACTGCCGCTCCGGTTGTTGCGCCAGAGTCTACCCCGACACCTGTTGTTGCGCCTGCGGTGTTTCGGGGTATGACCGGTTCTGCCCCCCTTCCACAGCGATTTGGGGGAGAGCCAACTCAGTGCCGAGGTTTCCTTAACCAAGTGGGCATTTATTTCGAGTTGCTGCCACATGCCTTTCCCACTGAGAGATCATTGGTGGGCTTCTTGATCTCGCTGCTCTCGGACAAGGCCTTGGCCTGGGCCAGCCCTTTATGGGAGAACAACAATCCGGTGGTTGCCGAGTTTTCCGGTTTTGTTGCTTCTCTTCGGAAGGTATTCGATGTGCCGGCTCGCGCCGCCTCTGCTGCGAAGCTCCTTATGTCCGTCAGACAGGGTTCACGATCCGTAGCCGAATACGCCATTGAGTTTCGTACCCTGGCAGCAGAGGTGGGCTGGAATAATGAGGCTCTGGTCGCTGCTTTCTCTCATGGTCTCTCGGATGCCTTGAAGGATGAGGTTGCAGCTAAGGACCTACCAGTGGAGCTCGAGGCTCTTATTTCTTTCCTGATTTTGATTGACACCAGACTCAGGGAGAGACCTTCCTTTAAGGAGAGCCTGCGGAGGCCTCCTAACAGTTTGGCGCCTACGTTTGCTGTCCCACCCGTGCCTCCCTCTCCTCCCACGCCTCCTGGGGTTGACTTGTCTGGGGGTGAACCCACGCAGCTGGGGTTTGCTCACCTGTCCGAGGGGGAGAGGGTACTCCGGAGACGCAAGGGCCGATGCATGTATTGTGGTCTCGGTGGGCATTTTCGGTTGGCATGTCCGAACCGTCCGGGAAACGCTCGCACCTGAGATCCTGTCGGGGGCAGATCTTGGGTGGAGTCTCCTCGTCCCCGGTTTCCCGTGTTGATAAACCACTGATCACTGTTGTCCTCTCCTGGGTCGGGGGCTCGGTGACGACCCAGGCGTTGGTCGACTCTGGTGCTGGTGGTTTTTTCATTGATAGTGAGTTCGCTGCCGCCAATTCCATTCCTCTGCAGGCTCGAGGTTCCCCGCTGGCTCTAGAGGCGATAGACGGCAGACCCCTCCAGCCGTCACACGTGACTCATGAGACCCTTCCAGTGGGGATAGCCATTGGTGCCGTTCACAGAGAGTCGGTCTGCTTCCAGGTTATTTCGTCTCCACACTACTCGGTGGTCTTGGGGTACCCCTGGCTCCAGAAGCATAATCCGACTTTCGACTGGAGATCGGCCGAGATCCTCTCATGGTCACCACAGTGTGGGGCTAGTTGCATCCATGGGCCTGTCAAGTTGCTGTGTACTTCCTCGGACTCTCTGTTGCCTCCTGAATACGAGGAGTACCGGGATGTATTCGATAAGGTGCGCGCAGTTGCCCTACCTCCGCACCGCCCATACGATTGTGCCATAGAGTTACAACCTGGTGCCGTTCCTCCTCGCGGCAGGGTCTATCCACTGTCGGTTGCGGAGAATGAGGCCATGGAGGAGTACGTGATGGAGGCGCTGTCCCTGTGGTCACATTCGCAAATCCTCGTCCCCGGCAGGGGCTGGATTTTTCTTTGTGAAAAAGAAGGGCGGTGAGTTGAGGCCTTGCATCGATTACAGGGGCCTTAATCGCATCACGATCAAGAACGCTTACCCGATACCCTTGATTTCCGAGCTGTTCGATCGTCTTAAGGGGGCCACGGTCTTTACCAAACTCGACCTGAGGGCGGCATATAACCTGGTAAGGATCAAGGCGGGCGATGAGTGGAAGACCGCGTTTAACACCAGGACCGGTCATTATGAATCCTTGGTTATGCCCTTTGGGTTGTGCAATGCGCCCGCAGTCTTTCAGGAATTCATCAACAATGTTTTCCGTGACCTGTTGCAGCAGTGTGTGGTGGTCTATTTGGATGACATCTGGGTATACTCTAAATCCATGGAGGCCCACATTCTGGATGTCAAGCGAGTGTTGCAACGGTTACGAGAGAACAAGCTGTTCGGTAAGCTTGAGAAATGCGAATTTCACCGATCCCAGGTAACCTTCTTAGGTTACATCATTTCCGCTGAGGGGTTCTCCATGGACCCTGAGAAGGTTTCGGCTGTCTTACAGTGGCCTCAGCCCAGTGGTCTTCGTTCCTTGCAGCGCTTTTTGGGCTTCGCCAATTATTATCGGAAGTTCATCAGGGACTTCTCCATGCTGGCTAAGCCTCTCACGGATCTGACCAGGAAGGGCAGTAATTCCCAGGTCTGGCCGCTCGAGGCCATCCGGGCTTTTAAGGCCCTAAAATCTGCCTTTGTGTCGGCTCCGATTCTGTCTCATCCCAACCCTGGGTTGCCCTTTGTCCTCGAGGTGGACGCGTCTGAGACGGGAGTAGGCGCCCTTCTGTCTCAGCGTAGAACACCAGAGGGTCCGCTGCTTCCTTGTGGGTTTTACTCCCGGAAACTGTCACCCGCGGAGTGCAACTATCAGATTGGTGACAGGGAGTTATTGGCCATAGTGCAGGCTCTCAAAGAGTGGAGGCACTTGCTCGGTGGTTCCGGTTCTCATCCTGACGGACCACAAGAATCTGACCTACCTTTCGGAGGCCAAGAGATTGACACCACGTCAGGCCAGATGGGCTCTGTTCTTGTCACGTTTTAATTACGCCAGAGGCGATTCAGTTTGCATGTGCCGCGCTATATACGTTTTTCATTCATTCATTCATTCAATTACGTGGTCTCCTACCTACCCGGTTCCAAGAACATCAGGGCGGATGCCTTATCACGGCAGTACTCCGAGCTGTCCAGGGAGGAATCTATACCGACTTCGGTCATACCTCCGAATCAGATCCTGGCCGCCATTCGCACCAGCCTGACCTCTCCCCTTGGTGAGCAGATTTTGGCGGCTCAATCTGGTGCTCCCTCTGGGAGACCCAACGGCAGATGTTTTGTGCCTGAGGAGTTGCGCATTCGGTTGTTGCGAACCTACCATAACTCCAAGACCGCGGGGCATCCTGGTAAGAATCAGCTGTCCTGGGCTGTTTCACGTCTGTTCTGGTGGCCTTCCCTACGTTCCGACATCGCCGCATATGTAGCGACATGCTCCGTTTGTGCCCAAAGTAAGTCCCCTCGGCACCTTCCGTTGGGCCTGCTGCAACCCATAGCCACCGGGGAGCGCCCATGGTCACACCTGGGGATGGATTTCATTGTGGACCTCCCTGCATCCCGAGGCCATACGGTCATTCTCATGATTGTGGATCGGTTTTCCAAAATGTGCCACTGTGTTCCTCTCAAGAAGTTACCCTCTGCACAAGAGTTGGCCACGATTTTTGCCTGGGAGGTCTTCCGGTTGCACGGTTTGCCCAAGGAGATAGTGTTGGATCGGGGGAGTCAGTTTGTGTCCAGGTTCTGGCGCGCCTTTTGCTCCCAGTTGGGGATTCATCTCTCCTTCTCCTCGGCCTACCACCCTCAGTCCAATGGGGCCGCAGAACGATCCAATCAGGCCTTGGAGCAATTCCTTCGTTGCTATGTCTCCGATCACCAGGACAATTGGGTTGACCTCCTGCCTTGGGCTGAGTTTGCCAGGAACACGGTGGTGAACTCTTCCTCTGGGACGTCTCCCTTCATGGTCAATTATGGGTTCCAACCTGCCGTGTTACCGGAGGCATTTTCTCCCCAGGATATTCCGGCTGTGGAGGATCACCTTTCCGTCCTATGCGCCTCTTGGGTACAGATCCAGAAGTCCCTTGAGGTCTCTGCGCAGCGCCAGAAACTCCAGGCTGATCGCAGACGAGCGCCTGCTCCTTCCTACCAGGTCGGAGACCGTGTATGGTTGTCCACTCGCAACCTCAACCTTCGAGTGCCCACTCCCAAGCTGGCTCCTCGCTTTGTTGGTCCCTTCCGAGTGCTTCGCAGGGTAAACCCGGTAGCCTATGCCCTTGCGCTTCCTCCTGGCATGCGGATCTCCAACGTGTTTCATGTCTCCCTATTGAAGCCACTGGTGTGCAATCGCTTCACTTCCTCGGTTCCTCGGCCTCGTCCGGTCCAAGTGGGCAATCATGAGGAGTATGAGGTGAGCAATATCCTGGACTCACGCCTGGTCCGCGGTCGGGTGCAGTTTTTGGTCCACTGGCGTGGTTATGGTCCAGAGGAGCGTTCCTGGGTTCCCTCCGCAGATGTCCATGCTCCTGCCTTGCTCCGAGCCTTCCACGCACGCTTCCCTCAGAAACCGTTTTTTGCACCGCGGAGGAGGGGCCCTTGAGGGGGAGGTACTGTCATGGTCTTACCTCTCTCCTGTCTCCTTCGTTTGACATGTGCTGGCGGCCATCTTGGTTTCTGGGTCTCTTGTAGCCTCCCACCCTGCGGCTCCTCCTTCCCACTGGGAGGAGCTGGATGCCTGGCTCATATATATAGGAGGTCTGTTGCTTCAGTTCCTTGCTGGTTCCTGATCCTGGCTTCGTCTGACTACCCTTCTGGTTCCTGACCTCTGGCTTCGCAAGACTCTGCTTCGGTTTCACCATCCGTTTGGACTTTTGCTTTACAGCTTGATTTTCAATAAAGCCTTCTTATTTTCACTTATCTCTTGTTGTACGTCTGGTTCATGGTTCCGTAACAGTCCACCACAAAACACAGGGCTCTCGGCAGGTCGGCCAGTTCTCAACCTTGTTGAGCCGGAACATCCTCTAAAATTTGTCTTGTCTGGTCCTTCAATGCCTGGCAAATGCCAATAGCAGCCACTGCTGGCTGAACAACTGCCCCTGCTGTGGAAAAGGAAGCTTTCAGCAGAGTTTCTAATCTTTTATTGACCGGATCCTTAAACATTTGTATGTTTTCCACCGGACAGGTAAAGGACTTATTGACGCAGGAGATGGCTGCATCCACAGTAGGGAGCGCCCACTTTTTTGAAAATCTATCTTCCATAGGATAGAGGACAGAGAACCTTTTAGGAGGGATAAAAATCCTATCAGGTCGCACCCAATCCTGAAATATCAGGTCCAAAAGAGGGTGGACTGGAAAGACCGCGTTACTCAGTGGCGCCTTCAAGGAGCCCAAGGAGGACACCGCGGGGACATGTGGTCCTGGTAAAGGCAACTTAAATGCAGTGCGGACCATGTCCGTCAGGGATTGAATCCACAGGCTCTCCGCCTGGGAAGCCGAAAATGGCTCTTCCATAGTAGATTCCTCAATATCAGAACGTCTGGGTTCTGGTCTGTTTGATCCTCTTGAAATTCCAACTCCTCTGGGGAGAGGACCTCTGCATCCAAGAATACCAACCTAGGAAACGGGGAACTAGCCCGCTTTCTTCCTGGTAATGAGGTTGCAATTAACGCTGTCAACCTTTGTTCTAACCCACCTAAGGTGGCAGCTAGCATTTCCTCCGTAACATAGACAGGGTTAGGTTGGTTAGGGCCAGCCACAGCACCTAGCAACCCTGATGGCTCATCCAAGGCGACAACCTCTGGTCTTTCTGGTGAGGAAGGGACTGCCAAAGCCTGACCAAGATCCTCCGAGCTGTTCCCGGGCCCTTGGGAGCCATAGTACAAACTTGAGGCACTCCGCTGACAACAACTAACTGTTGTAGCAAGAATATGAAAAATATATAATAAGGCTGGGTAGTAGTAGGTGACCTAGTTTACCCTAAGCCACTAGGAGGGTATTAGATACTAAGGAAAAAGGAACCCCACTGAGTACCACTGTCCTATACTGCTGGCTATCACTGAGCCAGTAAACTGCACCAATGCTCAGGCTGCTGCAAGAGACCTCTGGCTTAACAAACAAATAGGTCAGTGTGGAGGAAGCTCCAGACCTGCAGATCTCTAAACCGCCACTGGGTGTCGCTGCGCTCCTCTGGATCCTATCTAGGATATGATGCTCCTTTGCAGTCAGCCGACTGCCGCTCTGTGTACACCAACCTTCTGCTTCAAGCTTCAGGCTTTAACTGCGAGCGCCTCCCGTGACGTCAGCGGGGTGGGAATGCCCAGACGCCATTCAGCCATTGCCCGCCCCCTCCTCACGCTCGCCACGTGATCTGAAATTACGTGCACGCGTGCGTTCCTATGGCTCTGCAAGGGGAGGGGGAAGAGAATGCAGCGTCGGACCTCAGAAACACGTGGAGCACCCGGAACCGGCACCCCCGTGCAGGTAACCAGACATAGCCCTTCTGGAGCTTTTGCGCCTGAACCATATGGGGCAATCCTCCTTGCCATTCCATGGAAATAGGAGTATCCCAGCCCCATCTATACCCCGCGGTAGCAGCATGCTAGATAGCCAACCAGGGGAAGCATATGGGTAGAAAAGGCCATCCTGTCTAACAAGACATAGTGGTGTCAGTGCCGATGCAGAGCATGTTATAGGCTAACCCAAACATTCCCCTCACTTAAGGAATCCTGCTGTCGAACCAAGTCCCGCAGGTTCCCTTCTTACCTGCTCCACGCCGCAGGGTTTGCATAGCAAGAAGCCCAATATTCCCCCATCTCTGTGGGTATTGAACTAGACCTTCAGGGACCGGGGTCCTAAAAGGAACACCACTCCCCTGGACCTATAGAACATCCTGGTGACAGGGACATTTGGTCCTTAGAAGGCACAAAGCCCTGGAACCCAGAATCCAGCCCTCCAAGGAGAGGCATTATAGGCGAGAAACCCCAAGGACTGGGGCCCGGGTACCATCCACCTTGGCTATGAAGCACTCTGGACGGATCCGGTTAGCCTGCCAAGGTCCCAAGGACAAAGAGGCATAGCTATTCAAATGTGACCAACACCTAAGACACTGGCGAAAAAACTGAGGTGCTCCCAGTATGGGAGGGGTTATATAGGGAGGGAACTTCCTGTTCTAATTGATTACACCAGTGTCCAGCACCTGATGGTGGAACATATAACCCACATAGTAATGATTAAGACTCTGTGTCCCGTGATGTACGATAAAGAAAAGCAACAAATATAACCCTCTGAGTGTCTACAAAGCTGCAGAACACTTATAGTGATACACCACACCTACTGCAATATTAAAATGTTGTGAAAATAGTGCAGAGCTGCGTATCTATAAATCGTATACAAACAAATAATTATACATTCCATAAAACAATTTATAAAAAAACAGTTCATGTGTAGATTTCCAAAGCTGTCACCGCTGTGAAAAATCCTATTTAAATATATCCAATGTTCAGTGCAGACCACCACCTGCTAAAATGCCTGCTCACCTCAAGGATGAGTATAAAACTCATAAACAGATCACTCCATGTTTCCACCACGATGAATCCATTTTACCAATGGTAGTAATTCCTACAGTCTCCAGACTGCACCTCTGTGTGGGTAATCAACATTTAAATTGTCTCCAAACACCACCTTCCTCCATCCGCTTTTTAATAATCAATTCCACTTATGTATCCAGGGGTTTAGGACATGAAACAAAAAACACAAGTACCATAGTGTTCTCTGCTTTTGAATTTATAAAAAAAAAAAGAAATAATAATAAAAACAGCATGTATCAAATCACCAGCTCATTCACCGCAGATCTAGACTCACGCTGCTTTGCCTGACATCACAGATACGACTTCTCCCTTCTAAACGCGTATCGGCCTCTCATTGGCCTTCATCAGTAGATATATTTGTATACACACACACACACACACACATATCTGCACATTATATATATATATATATATATATATATATATATATATATATATATATATATATATATATACTAAAAAAATGTGTCTATAGCATTCCTAATGTGACTAAAAATGAACACACCCTCAATATTAATTAAAATTAAATAACTCCAAGCATTATGAGTAGGGCTGTGCAAATTAACTTTTAATTAATCGATTAATCTTTAATTTTTTTGATCGATCAAAATATTTTTGATCAATTACAATTCTTATGATTGGTACTCACCTCTCCGCCGGCTTCTGGGCCTTTAGGGAGTTCCGTCGGAGATACAGTAACGTCACGGATGTGTCCATCTGAAGGGCTCCTTTGCTGTGCCTTCATATCTGCATGCTGGTGGGACCTTACTATCTGCCACACGCAAGGGCTGTTACACTTCCCTCTATCACTTCCCTCTATCAACCTGGGATTCTACAACCATCCACTGGGAGTTGTGATAGTTCCCTTCATGGGACTTCTACATGCCGACGGACTGATGTTAACCTCTCCTCATCTGGATTCAGCAGTGGTATCGTTGGACACATTTTTATACAAGTATCATACTTGGCTACACGTTTTTATGACTGCTTTTGGTACCGTTTGGTATTACTCGCACCATTTTTACAGTTTATGTAGCTACATCGATTTTATCTCCAGTGCAATATTTATTTGGTTACCTACTTGAAGACTATAAAAGTTTTAATGCTATTCCCATTAAGCGCTGCCTTTGTTTGTTTTTTGTATCCTGCTATCCATTTTTCCAGTTGTTGGTAGCTGCACTAGGAATCAGTCTGCAAGGAGATCAGCTAAAAGTAGTTGATTCTGTATATTGCATTATAATTAATCGAAATTAGTCGATTAATCGATTAAAAAAAAAACGATTAATCGAACAGAAAATTTTTGATCAGTAACAGCCCTAATTATGAGGAATTATTTCAAGTAACACATCATATGTGGTATACCTCATGTGGTGTCCCTGCGGGTTGTACTATGTAGGGTGATCAAAAAGGCTACTTGCAGTACGTATAGCCGAGCACCTGACGAATATAAGGAAGGGCTTTAAGTATCATAGTGTGTCATTACACTTTAAAGATAAACACCAGCAGGATCTGTCCCTGATCCAATTTTGTGGCATAGATCATGTGCATTCATCATGGAGGGGATCTAATCTTGTGAGGGATCTGTCACAAAGAGAGACCAAATGGATTTTTGTTTTTTAAAGATTCTTTATCCTCGGGGCCTTAATGTTGAGTTAGACCTCAACTGTTTTATTAATTACTTTTAAAGTATTTAATTAATATTTTTAATATATATATATTTTTATATTGTTTAATTATTGATTTGACTTCTACATCTTTGCACTATTCAATGGGTAATGCACCCATACCAATGAATTAGTGTAGTGTATGGTAATTTATTTTTAATACAGCAAAGTAGGAGTATATTTTATCAGGTAATATATATTACATATGTGGTTATCTGCTGTGAGTGAGGGTGTATTTATTTGTAGTCACACAAGGAATGCTATAGACACATTTTTTAGTTTATATATACTGTATATGTGCAGATGTGTGTGTGTGTGTGTGTGTGTGTATATATATATATATATATATATATATATATATATATATATATATATATATATATATATATATATATATATATTTTTATATATATATATATATATATATATATATATATATATATATATATATATATATATATATATATATATATTCTCTCTACCACACATCCAGGATAGTGTGATCTAATATATACTCTTTTGCATATTATTTGCATTTTCTCAGTATCCGTTATCTAGGAATCAATCTCGTAATGCTCAGAGTTTTAATTAATATATTTTTGTTTAGCATTGTACTTATGAACTCTACAATTATGGTACATTTGCCGAGGGATTGTGGAAATGTTTTGATGACAGAGATATATTGTATCTAATTGAAATATTGCAACCAGAATCAAGTGTATTAAGGTCGCAGGGACACCCATTGAGCCTATGGAGAGGCGATAATGGATATCAATCTCCCCCGCCCATAGTCTGAGGATGGTGTTTTACTTTCACCCTGAGTTCACGTGGAGGGGGGGGGGCGGGGGGCTGAGGAGGGTTTGATGCGCCGCACATTCAATCCTGTCAATCCCATGACTAAGTCTTTTATGACGAAACATGTTAGGGCGTGGCTGTGCGGCAACCATCTGAAGTGAACGTGTGACGTATCAAGGCTGATCAAGGAAGCAGAGATCCAGGAAGGAACAGCGGTGAGCGATCAGTGGGTTTTGGTTTATCTCTTAACGAGTGTTTGCTGTGCAGTGTATTGCTCTATTTTTGAGATTCATGTGAGTGCTAATTTGAAGATTTAAGTATGTTACTAAACTGATTTTATGGTATCAAGCTATTTTGAGCACTTCTTTTATTTACATGTGGAGTTTTCTGGCAGTGAATTGGTTGGAACTGGGATTATCTGCTATACCTACCAGTGTGGTCTTTTTGTACACGTTTACATGCCGAACATGAGAGTGTAAGGCAATTTGAGTTGGTGAGTTTTGCATCTGACGGGAGAGGATTCACTGACACCGGGTGTGGTGGAAGATTGGAAGCTATTATCATTATTTTTCACAAACCTACCTGATGTGATATATGGACTTATATTAATATTTAAACACATTTATATGTGTTTTTTGGAATTTGTGCACATTTTAATTTTTGTCACATGATGATGTTTATGGACATTAGCATTATTTTTGAATACCTGTGAAAACGGATATTTCATCTTGCATTGTTTACAGCGCTGCTTACATTTTATTACACAAATGTTAGGGTTTTAGAATATGTTTTTCACAATAACAAGAATGCGACCTGACATATCCGCAGTGACAAACCTCCATCCCTATTGAACATGTATACACAATGAAGAAAAGACTCTGACTTTAACCACTTTAATACCAGGCACTTACGCACCTTCCTGCCCAAGCCAATTTTCAGTGTTAAGCCCTTTTGCAATTTGAATGACAATTGCATGGTCATGCTACACTGTACCCAAATTACATTTTTATCATTTTGTTAACAGAAATAGAGCTTTCTTTTGGTGATATTTGATCACCTCTGCAATTTTTTTTTTTTTGCGCAACAACAAAAAAAAGACCGAATATGTGCGTTTATTTTTTCTGGGATTTTTTTGTAAGTAAGTAAGTTTTCTTCTTCAATTACGGCACTGATATGGCTGCACTGATGGGCACCAATGAGGTGGCACCGATGAGGTGGCACTGATGAGGTGGCACTGATGATGGTCACTGATAGGCGGCACTGATGGTGACTGATAGGCGGCACTGATGGTCACTGATAGGCGGCACTGATAAGTGGTGCTGGTATGCAGCACTGATGGGCACTCATAGGTGGCACTGATGGGCACTCATTGGTACTTATGGGTAGCACTGATGGGTACTTATGGGTGGCACAGATGGGCACTGATAGGTGGGCACTGTTGGGCATGGATGGGCACTGAGAGGTGGCACTGATGGACACTGAGAGGTGGCCCTGATGATCCTGATGGTGGCATTGCTGGGCATCACTTTTTATATGTTGTGCCCATGTTGCCAGTCAGTGCTATAAACAATGCATAAGGTGTAAATGTTTTATTCAATCACATATTCACATAAAATGGTCTAAAATGTATAATATGTATATTTTGAATGGGTTACAATACCATATGCAAAATACTGAGTAATACAATTACAGAGATACACAAATGTCATTATGTAGATAATAAATACATAAATTGCAAGCGCGAGCCAGTTGAAGGTAAAGATGAATCCAACTTGTCTGTGCACCCTATAAACTCTATGTGTTTCATGGCTCACGACCATTCATCATAGTTAGATGCAAAGGTAGGCTATAAATGAGTATCAAAAATATCTGTTATTAAATCACACCCAAAAGAGGGGAACTAATAGGGAGCAAGGGGTCTGGTACCTAAAAATAGGCTCCAAAAAATAGGATTTTTGTACTCGAACGGACACAGCACTTTAAATCTTGACCTTAGGGTTATATCGCCACCTTGAGGAGAGGACTAGGCAGAACATGTAAAAACAGCAAAACTGCACAGTACCACAGTCCTAAGTACGGACCTAAGTGCAGTCCTACTGGCTATAACCCCTCACACAGCATCCAGCAGCTCAGTTTGTCAAAAAGCAGTACAAACATAAAAGGAGGGGTGGGTGCTGTGTCCGTCAATGAACTTCAGAGAAAAGGATTTAACGGTGAGTACAATAATCATATTTTCTCTTTTGTTCATTGACGGACACAACACTTTAAATCTTGACCTTTGGGACGTCCCCAAGCAGTGTAAAAAAAACGAGGGGTGGGAACAACAAGCAAAAACTTCACCCATACAACCAGAGCTCCTCAACGGAGGAGTTGCAATCTTAAATAGCTGCCTGCAAAACCATGCGGCCGATGGAAGCATCCGCAGATGCACTCGCATCAACCTTGTAAAATTGAGTGAAAGTGTGAACGAACGACCAGGTCGCCGCCTTACACACCTGAAAAACGGACACTTGATGTCGGAAAGCCCAGGAGGCACCAATTGCCCTGGTAGAATGTGCCGTGACAGGAAAGGGAGGTGCCCGCCCCTTTAAGGCATAAGCCTGGATCACGATCTGTCTAATCCACAAGAAATGGTGGCCGACGAGACCGTCAGGCCCTTCTTTGGACCAGTCACCGACACAAACAGTGAATCTGACCTCCAAAACGGAGCCGTAACCCACAGAGCCCGGACCACGTCCAAGGAATGCAAAGCAACCTCTTTGGGATGTGACGACCGAGGACACAAGGATGGAAGCACAATGTCCTCATTCAGATGAAACGTCGAAAAAACCTTAGGAAGAAACGCGGGCTGCAGGCCTAGCACCACCTTATCCTTGTGGAGGATCAGCTAGGGAGACTTACAACTCAGAAACCCTGGCAGATGTACTAGCGACCAGAAAGGCTACTTTCTCTCATTGTCCATGGACAGACACAGCTCTATAAATCTTGACAAGTGGGTTATGTTCCTGTTCACAGGAGAGGACTAGGCAGAAGCATGTTAGATAATTAAATACATGTTACTTTAACAGAGTTAAACAGCCCCGCCCTGGGGGCAGTCCCTCTGGACATAACCCTCCTCCCTGCAGTATGCAGCCTCAGTTTCTTTTTGCCTAGCAAAGGAAAAGGACGTATGGCTCCCTTTGGGCCCAGCGCCCTGAGGTAAATTTAATTTAAAAATTTTCTTGAAATAATCTTCTATTAACTGTCGGCTGAGAGACAGGCTGGATATATAGATCCTTGTAGTCTCCTCAGTCTGGCCAACGAGTGTGAGCACACCTTTTCAAAGAGGCTGGGTCTGCCATGACATACCCCATGACTCCTGCGGTGGCCCGTGAGCTTTGTCCCAAGAGCTGTGAAAATGTGGAACAGACTCCCTCCAGAGGTGGTTCTGGCCAGATCAGTAGATTGCTTTAGGAAAGGTCTGGATTCTTTCCTAAATGTACAGAATATAACTGAGTACTAAGATTTGTAGGTAAAGTTGATCCAGGGTAAATCCGATTGCCTCTCGGGGGATCAGGAAGGAATTTTTTCCCCTGCTGTAGCAAATTGGATCATGCTCCGCTGGGGTTTTTTGCCTTCCTCTGGATCAACTGTGGGTATGAAGTTGGGTGTATAGGATTTTACTGTGTTTTTTTATTTTGTTTTTTGTGGTTGAACTGGATGGACTTGTGTCTTTTTTCAACCTGACTAACTAACTATGTAAGGTCCACATATGACTGGGCTGTGGTGTTGTCTCACTCACAATGGACCTGGCCGACAGCTACCTCCAATGCGGTTGTATGCCTGTCAGGAATGCGTCAATAGGTCCATGCTTGGACGGGTAAGTACAGTTCCTCCTGCTTAGGTGGGTTGGTACAGCTAAACATTCCTGGGGTTCGGGGGTTCTCCTATCCTCCCTTCCCTGCTCCTTTTCCCTCTGCTGCATTGCTATCGCTGCTAAACAAAAGAACAGATTCTTCTGGACAGCCGCACGCCGAATAAAAATTGCTTTTATTGTAAAATCCCAAAAAAACAAAACGTCACTACAAGTCACAGCACACCGGTGAAGCTGACACATTTCACACTCTATTAGTGTTTAGTCATAGCTGAACTAAACATAGCTATGACTACGGTAAACACTAATATAGTGTGAAATTAGTCAGCTTCACCGGTGTGCTGTGACTTGTAGTGTCGTTTTGTTTTTTGAGATTTTTCAATAAAGGCAATTTTTAGTCGGCCTGCGGCTGTCCAGAAGAATCTGTTCTTTTGTTTTGCAATCCTATATGCATTGCCTGCACCAGTGGTTCTGGGAGAAGTAATCACCTTAAAGCTTTCCACACCTGAGCTGCTCTTCTCTCTTTTCTCTTTTACCTTTGTGAAGGTAAGGAAGTTCCCCATGGAATCCATTCGTTTGGTGGTAGCTGCGCTCCATCCAGGAGACTTTCTGGCGTCCTGGACATCAAGGACGCATACTTGCATGTCCCAATTTGCGCAAGTCACCAGAAGTTACTGCGCTTTGCGATTGGGGAGGACCACTATCAGTTTGTTGCTTTTTCTTTTGGCCTAGCGTCAGCACCAAGAGTTTTCACCAAGGTGCTCGCACTGATCCTAGCTTTGCTGAGACAGCGAGGCATTGCCATGGTGGGCTACTTAGACAATCTTCTTCTGAGAGCAGCTTCTGGCTCAGAATTAGAGGAGAATGTGTCTATAGCCAGCCAGACCCTCCAAGAATTTGGATGGGTGTTGAACATTCAGAAGTTGGTTCTGGTTCCGACTTGGAGTATCTGGAGTTGATTCTGGACTCCTCGGAGGTGAGGGTCTTTCTTTCCCTGGAGAAGTTGCAGACCCTTCAGTCTGCAGTGAGAGCGTTGGCATCCCGCAAATATTCGTCTCTCCGTTTTTGCATGCGAGTCCTGGGATTGAGGGTAGCCTCATTCCTGGCAGTACCATATGCCCAGTTCCACACTCGAGTGTTGCAGTAGGGGATCCTGTCCAAATGGAACAAATCTCCATTGTCTCTGGATCGCCAGGTTTAGGTCAGCTGCCTGGTCAGGGTCTCTCTGAATTGGTGGCTGAGATCCCTGGCTCTTCGGTCTGGGAAGTCGTTTCTTCCCTTCCAGTGGATGGTGATCACGACGGACGCCAACCTCACGGGCTGGGGGGCGTCTGGAGGGTCCAGTCGGCCCAGGGTCGCTGGACTCTAGAAGAATCCCATCGGCCGATCAATGTCCTGGAACTTCGGGCGATAAAGCTATGCCTCTCCTTGTGGTTGAGGAGGTTGCAAGGTCGCCCAATCAGGATCCAGTCGGACAATGCCACGGCGGTGGCTTATGTCAACCATCAGGGGGGAACACGAAGCTCTGCTGCAGCGTCCAAGGTCGCTCACATCCTAAGGTGGGTGGAAAGAGGCATGCCGTCTACATTCCGGGCGTAGAAAACTGGCAGGCAGACTACCTGAGTCGCCAGATGCTGGACCAGGGAGAATGGTCTTTGCATCCGGAGGTGTTTCAACTCCTTTGCAGGAAGTGGGGCACCCAGGATGTGGATCTTCTGGCCTCTCGTCTCACCCGCAAGGTGTCGAGGTTCGTGGCCAGGTTCAGAGATCCTTGGGCAGACGCGTTGGTTGCCCCGTGGGGTCAGTATCGGCTAATTTATGCCTTTCCCCCGTTGGTCTTGCTTCCTCAGCTGCTCCGCTGAGTGGAGTCCGAGGGGATCCTGATGATTCTCATCGCTCCAGATTGGCCCCAGTGTCCTTGGTACGCTGATCTCGTGCGCCTGGTGGCGGATGTGCCCTGGTGGCTGCCAATGCGGGAGGACCTTCTGTCTTAAGGTCCCATACTCCATCCTGCTTTACAGTCACTGGCTTTTACGGCATGGCTATTGAAAGCCAGGGACTAGGGATGAGCCGAACATACCCGGGTTTGGTTCGCATCAGAACGTTCGAACAGACCGCGGGTTCGCGCGAACATTTAGAACCCCATTGAAGTCTATGGGACTCGAACGTTCGAATTCAAAAACGATAATTTTAAAGACCAATATTCAATTTAATGTTGGTAAACGTCTTTCAGAACCCGGGTCTTGCCCCAGGGAACATGTATCAATCGAAAAAAATATTTTAAAAACGGACGTTTTTGCGGAGCAGCGATTTTAATGATGTTTAAAGTGAAAAAAAAAAATGAAAAATTCCTTCAAATATCACACCTGCTGTGTGTCTCTAGTAGTGGCACGTGTTTAGAAATGTCCCTGCACAACATTAAATTATTATAAGAACAAAGTAATTTAATACTGGTTGCGCACGTGCTGTGTGGGAACAATATCTCGATTATTTTAGGGGTGGTGGGGGGGTGGCATTATCTTTTTGGGAAAGCAACATTGTAGAAAAAAGGGCACCCCTCAAACATACTGTAATTGTAGCGCAACAAAGAGCCACGTGCAAAGTATTGCATCAAAAATTGTTATTAGGCGCCCCTGTTACACAGGGGCATAAAAATGTGTCCGTAGGCGCAACATAACACTGCAACCCCTCCCAATATCTGTAATTGGAGCGCAACAAGGAGCCACGTGCAAAGTATTGCATCAAAAATTGTTATTAGGTGCCCCTGTTACACAGGGGCATAAAAATGTGTCCGTAGGCGCAACATAACACTGCAACCCCTCCCAATATCTGTAATTGGAGCGCAACAAGGAGCCACGTGCAAAGTATTGCATCAAAAATTGTTATTAGGCGCCCCTGTTACACAGGGGCACAAAAATTGTGCCTTAGGCCACGTGCAAAGTATTGCATCAAAAATTGTTATTAGACGCCCCTGTTGCACAGGGGCACAAGCCAGTAGCTCAATTGCGTACTGTGCAAGCTCTGGCCAGTGATCCATCCTCAAGACCCAGTAAGCCAGAGGATTTTTCGTGGGGAAGGTGTCCAAGTCGGATCTTGCCGCTAGGTATTCCCGGACCATGTAAACCAGACGATGGCGATGGTTACTGGAACCGGTCAGACCTTGGGGCTGCGGACTAAAAAATTGTCTGAACGCATCGGTCAGACGGCCACCTTCTCCACCGCTCCTTCTCTGACTCACCGAAGCCTCAGCAAGACGTTGTCCAGGGCCAGGTTTTGGTAATCCCCCCGGTTCTGGGAACGCATTGCACAGACCCTTCTGCAAGGCCTCCCGCAGTAGTTTCATCTTCTGCTCCCTCTGCGATGGCAACATAAGATCCGTTACCTTACTCTTGTAACGTGGATCAAGGAGAGTTGCCAGCCAGTAATGATCCCTCTCCTTGATAGCACGTACACGAGGATCCTTACGCAGGCTTTGCAGGATCAGGGAGGCCATGCAGCGTAGGTTTGCAGAGGCATTCGGGGCACAGTCCTCTGGGTCACTGAGGACGACAGGATCCTCGGCCACCTCATCCCAGCCACGTAAAAGTCCACGTGTTCCTTGGGACTGTAAATGATCCCTTGAAGACTGCTGCTGTTGATGCTGAGTGCTAGGCTCCACCTCCATGCTGCTGATACAATCCTCCTCCTCCTCCTCTTCCTCATCCTCCTCCTCCTCTTCCTGTGTTCCAGGTGGGCAAGCAGGAACAGTGTCTGGATAAAGGGGGCCTTGAGAGGTAAGGAAGTCCTCCTCTTCCTCCCTATGTTCTGCCTCAAGGGCCCTGTCCATTATTCCACGTAGGGTGTGCTCCAACATGTGAATAAGCGGGACAGTCTCACTGATGCATGCACTGTCACTGCTCACCATCCTTGTGGCCTCCTCAAATGGTGACAGGACAGTGCATGCATCCCTGATCAAGGCCCACTGGCGTGGTGAAAAAAACCCAAGCTCCCCTGAGCCAGTTCTGCTGCCATATTGGCACAGGTACTCATTGATGGCCCTCTGCTGCGTGTGCAGTCGCTGCAGCATGGCCAACGTAGAGTTCCATCTGGTGGGCATGTCACAGATTAGGCGGTTCTTGGGCAGGTTGTATTCCCTCTGGAGGTCTGTCAGCCGAGCAGTGGCATTATATGACCTCCGGAAATGCACACAGACTTTCCTGGCCTGCCTCAGGACATCCTGTAAGCCAGGGTACCTGCCCAAGAACCGCTGCACCACCAAATTGAGAACATGCGCAAAACAGGGCACATGGGTGAGTTTTCCACGTCGCAGGGCAGAGAGGAGGTTGGTGCCATTATCGCTGACCACCATTCCAGGCTTCAGCTGGCGTGGCGTCAACCACCTCTGAGCCTGCCCCTGTAGAGCTGAAAGAACCTCTTCCCCAGTGTGGCTCCTGTCTCCCAAGCACACCAGCTCTAGGACCGCATGGCATCTCTTGGCCTGCATTCCTGCGTAACCCGTCGTACGCCTACGGAGCACGGCTGGTTCTGAGCCAACATCACCACAGGAAGAGGCCACAGAGGAAGAAGAAGAGGAGGGGGTGGAGGAGAGAGGTGTGTCACAAGCAGTTGTAGTGTTTTGGAGGCGTGGTGGTGGAACAACCTCCAAAACTACTGTACCTTGACCTGCGTCCTTCCCAGCTGCCAGCAGAATCACCCAATGGGCCGTAAAAGACAGGTAACGTCCCTGTCCATGCCTGCTGGACCATGAGTCAGCGGTAAGATGCACCTTACCACTGACCGCCCTGTCCAGCGAGGTATGGACATTGCCTTCCACATGCCGGTAGAGAGCCGGAATCACCTTCCGTGAAAAAAAGTGGCGTTTGGGTACTTGCCACTGAGGTACTGCACATTCCACAAACTCACGGAAGGGGGCAGAATCTACCAACTGAAAAGGTAGCAGTTGAAGTGCTAGCAATTTTGCTAAGCTAGCATTCAACCGCTGGGCATGTGGATGGCTGGGAGCGTACTTCTTTCGGCGCTGCAGCAGCTGGGGCAGGGAAATTTGTCTGGTAATATCAGTAGATTGGCCGGATGTACTACCACTACTACGTTGTGACACACCTATTTCTACACTTTCGGTGCAGGCTGCAGAGAGGACTGGGGGTCTAGTGGGGTTTGAGGTCACAGAAGGGCAAGGGGAGGACCGCTTTGGTCTTTGGTGTGGGTCTTTCTGGTATGCCTGCCAACGAGCTGCATGGCAGGTCGACATATGTCTGGACAAGCATGTGGTGCCCAAGCGGGTGATGTTTTGGCCACGCGAGATACGCTTGAGACATATGTTGCAAACAGCAAAGGTAGGATCTGATGAACAGGTTTCAAAAAATAACTTTTGCTGTACCGTTGAGACACAGCAGCGCCACGTAATGCAGTTGGTGTACTGCCCTTAAGCTGACCCCTGGAGGGCTTCCTGCCTCTTTGAAGATGTGCCTGTGCCTCGTCCTCTTCCTCCTCCTCCTCTCTCCTACCAGGCACCCAGGTAGAGTCAATGACCTCATCATCCCCTCCCTCCTCATCATCACTGGCGACAACCTGGCAGTATGCTCCAGCTGGGGGAGCATCACTCCCAGATTGTTGTCCCTCTCGGCCACCCCCTCTCCCTGGGCTCACATCAATGCCTTCCTCTATCAGTGTTCCGTCATCAGAGTCTTCAAAACGCTGCGCATCTTCAGCTAGCATGTACCCAACACTGTGTTGAAACAGTTCGGGGGACTCCTCAGGAGGACACGGTGGGACTAGGGAAGGATTGTGTGATGCCATTGTGCAGAGGGTAGAGGACGCCTTGGCAGCTGCTTTGCCAGACAAACTATAATCAGTCTGTGTGAGAGAGGATGAGGAGGATGAGGACAGCTTGGTCATCCACTCAACTAATTTCTCAGCATGTTGAGGCTCAACACGGCCAGCTCCCGAAAAGAAGGACGAGCGGCCACGGCCATGTGCTGAAGAGGATGCACCACATCCATCACCAGCGTTACCTCTAGATGCAGAGCCTGCTTGCCCTCGTGACTCTCTGCCTCTCTTTGTCCTTCCAGCCATAGTTATGCGTTCAGGTGTTATGTAACAAAATAGTCGCTGTCACACCAACTGCGTTCAGATGGTATTAAACAGCAACCACACAGTAAGAGCGACTTGGCTCAAGTGTTATGTAACAAAATAGTCGCTGTCACACCAACTGCGTTCAGATGGTATTAAACAGCAACCACACAGTAAGAGCGACTTGGCTCAAGTGTAAAGTAACAAAATAGTCTCTGTCACACCAACTGCGTTCAGATGGTATTAAACAGCAACCACACAGTAAGAGCGACTTGGCTCAAGTGTAAAGTAACAAAATAGTCGCTGTCACACCAACTGCGTTCAGATGGTATTAAACAGCAACCACACAGTAAGAGCGACTTGGCTCAAGTGTTATGTAACAAAATAGTCGCTGTCACACCAACTGCGTTCAGATGGTATTAAATAGCAACCACCCAGTAAGAGCGACTTGGCTCAAGTGTAAAGTAACAAAATAGTCGCAGTCACACCAACTGCGTTCAGATGGTATTAAACAGCAACCACACAGTAAGAGCAACTTGGCTCAAGTTTTATGTAACAAAATAGTCGCTGTCACACCAACTGCGTTCAGATGGTATTAAACAGCAACCACACAGTAAGAGCGACTTGGCTCAAGTGTTATGTAACAAAATAGTCGCTGTCACACCAACTGCGTTCAGATGGTATTAAACAGCAACCACACAGTAAGAGCGACTTGGCTCAAGTGTAAAGTAACAAAATAGTCGCAGTCACACCAACTGCGTTCAGATGGTATTAAACAGCAACCACACAGTAAGAGCAACTTGGCTCAAGTGTTATGTAACAAAATAGTCGCTGTCACACCAACTGCGTTCAGATGGTATTAAACAGCAACCACACAGTAAGAGCGACTTGGCTCAAGTGTTATGTAACAAAATAGTCGCTGTCACACCAACTGCGTTCAGATGGTATTAAACAGCAACCACACAGTAAGAGCGACTTGGCTCAAGTGTAAAGTAACAAAATAGTCGCAGTCACACCAACTGCGTTCAGATGGTATTAAACAGCAACCACACAGTAAGAGCAACTTGGCTCAAGTGTTATGTAACAAAATAGTTGCTGTCACACCAACTGCGTTCAGATGGTATTAAACAGCAACCACACAGTAAGAGCGACTTGGCTCAAGTGTAAAGTAACAAAATAGTCGCAGTCACACCAACTGCCTTTAGTTGCTATTAAACAGCACGCACACAGTAATAGCGACTGCGGTCAAATGCGATTTAACAGCACGCACGCAGTGACACCAACTGCCTTTAGTTGCTATTAAACAGCACGCACGCAGTAATAGCGACTGCGGTCAAATACGATTTAACAGCACGCACGCAGTGACACCAACTGCCTTTAGTTGCTATTAAACAGCACGCACGCAGTAATAGCGACTGCGGTCAAATGCGATTTAACAGCACGCACGCAGTGACACCAACTGCCTTTAGTTTCTATTAAACAGCACGCACGCAGTAATAGCGACTGCGGTCAAATGCGATTTAACAGCACGCACGCAGTGACACCAACTGCCTTTAGTTGTATTAAACAGCACACACGAAGTAATAGCGACTGCGGTCAAATGCGATTTAACAGCACGCACGCAGTGACACCAACTGCCTTTAGTTGCTATTAAACAGCACGCACACAGTAATAGCGACTGCGGTCAAATGCGATTTAACAGCACGCACGCAGTGACACCAACTGCCTTTAGTTGCTATTAAACAGCACGCACGCAGTAATAGCGACTGCGGTCAAATGCGATTTAACAGCACGCACGCAGTGACACCAACTGCCTTTAGTTGCTATTAAACAGCATGCACGCAGTAATAGCGACTGCGTTTCTGTGCAATTCAATAGCCCAGTTGCATTAACAGCGACTGCGCTTCTGTGCAAATAAATTGCACACGTGCAGTAACAGGTAATGCGTCTGTGTGTGCAATTAACTAGCACACGTTAAATAACACAGAATAATTATATTTAAAGTAAATCCCTAATGCAGGCAATACAACACGTTAGCGCGCTGCATGTAGAACAATCTCCTGCCTGTTAGATAGTAATAGATAAACTAGCTGAGCTGTACAGTTTATAAATATATTGACAACGCCTAAGGATGTGAATATATTCTCTACAACCTGTACTTTTAACTATACTGACTACACTTCCTACTCTATCTATCTATCTATCTATCTATCTATCTATCTATCTATCTGGTTAAGACACTGTGGGCCTGATTTACCAAGCCTTTACTCCATGACTCATGGAGTAAAAGCAGGAGTAGCAGCCGTTTGGCCATTTACTAAAGAAATACGCTGCTAGTGCAGTGTATTTCCCTAGTTACTAATGTGCTCCGTGCGCCCAGGAGAGGGTGCATTGTGCACCAGTACAGACCTGGCGCACGGCACATTGAAGTGTAAATTGCGGGGGTTTGGGCGGGAGTTTATTAGGGGGGGAGGTGGGGGGATGCAGGGGAAGTGAAGTGACATGTGTTTTAAAGTGTTTGGCGGGCCGAATTGAAAGGGAAAGTGTTTTTTGAAAACAGATCCCCGTACGCTTGCACAGTGCGCCTGAACCTCGGGAGGTTCATTTGCATACTGGGCATGCGCAGAGAGAAAAGTCAGGGATTCCTGTGCGCCTTGTCAGTACGCCGTGAAAATCTTGGTAAATACCAAGCGGCGTACCCGTGATTGCGCTGCGTGACGCGGCGCACGGGAATCTCCGAGCTGTTTTCAGCCCTGAAGGGGAACTCGGCGCCAAATTTCAAACTTGAAATCGGCGCGGGTCCCCCTTCAGGGCTACATTAGGCTCTTAGGCTTGGTCCGGAACATGAGGGGTTAAACCCGCGCCGATTCGGCGCGGGGGTCCCCCCCAGATCCAAACCAAGCCCTCATCCCAAGCATGCAGTCTGGCCCGGACAGGAATGGGGGAGGGGACGAGCGAGCGCCCCCCCCCCCTCCTGAGCCGTACCAGACCGCATGCCCTCAACATGGGGGAGTGTGTGCTGTGGGGGAGGGGGGCACTGCCCCCCCACCCCACAGCACTCTTGCCCCCATGTCGATAGGGACAAGAGCCTCTTCCCGACAACCCTTGCCATTGGTTGTCGGGGTATGCGGGCGGGGCTAATCGGAATCTGCGAGCTCCCTTTAATAAGGGGGCCCCCAGATGCCGGCCCCCCACCCTATGTGAATGAGTATGGGGTACATCGTACCTCTACCCATTCACATGGGGGAAATGTAAAGTAAAAAACACACCACACAGAATAAAATATTTTATTAATCTGCTCCGGAGCCCCCCCTTTCTTCTTTAGCTCTCTTAGAAGGGGGGGTTTCTTCTCTCCCGATCTTCTGCCGGGACCCTGGGCTTCGGTGATTGCTGCCGGGGGAGGGCGCCATCCCTCGGTCCTCTCCGGAGCCTTCCGCCGGATGCCCCCACCCCATTTAAGCTCTTTTTCATTAGGGAGGGGCATCCGGACTTCGGGGTCTTCTGCCGGGGGATGGCGCCTATCCCCCGGTCTTTCCGGTGCCTTCCGCCAGGGTTCCGGTCTTCCTGGTCTTCTGCCGGGGGTGCGCCAACTCCCTGGTCTTTTCTCTTCTGTCTTCTCTGCTCCCTCTTCTGCCTGGCTCCCCCGCGGAGCCAGGGCTTTCTTCCGTCTTCTTTCTTCTCTCTTCCTTCTTCTGCCTGTCTCCTCCGGGAGCACAGGGCTTGTCTCCGCTGTCTTCTTCCTTCTCTTCCATTGGATGTTGACACGACGAGGTCCGGCGCTGGAATGCCGTCTGAGCAGTGGGCATGGACTTATATAGGGCAATGCCACCATGTGACCTCAACCCATGTGACATCACATTCCCATCATGCCCAGGGAATGTGATGTCACATGGGTTGAGGTCACATGGTGGCATTACCCTATATAAGTCCATGCCCGCCGCTGACACGGCATGTCAGCGCGGAACCTCGTCGTGTCAACATCGAATGGAAGAGAAGGAAGAAGACAGCGGAGACAAGCCCTGTGCTCCCGGAGGAGACAGGCAGAAGAAGGAAGAGAGAAGAAAGAAGACGGAAGAAAGCCCTGGCTCCGCGGGGGAGCCAGGCAGAAGAGGGAGCAGAGAAGACAGAAGAGAAAAGACCGGGGAGTTGGCGCACCCCCGGCAGAAGACCAGGAAGACCGGAACCCTGGCGGAAGGCACCGGAAAGACCGGGGGATAGGCGCCATCCCCCGGCAGAAGACCCCGAAGTCCGGATGCCCCTCCCTAATGAAAAAGAGCTTAAATGGGGTGGGGGCATCCGGCGGAAGGCTCCGGAGAGGACCGAGGGATGGCGCCCTCCCCCGGCAGAAATCACCGAAGCCCAGGGTCCCGGCGGAAGATCGGGAGAGAAGAAACCCCCCCTTCTAAGAGAGCTAAAGAAGAAAGGGGGGGCTCCGGAGCAGATTAATAAAATATTTTATTCTGTGTGGTGTTTTTTTTTTACTTTACATTTCCCCCATGTGAATGGGTAGAGGTACGATGTACCCCATACTCATTCACATAGGGTGGGGGGCCGGAATCTGGGGACCCCTTTATTAAAGGGGTCTCTCAGATTCTGATAAGCTCTCCGCCCGCATACCCCGACAACCAACGGCCAGGGTTGTCGGGAAGAGGCTCTTGTCCCTATCGACATGGGGGCAAGAGTGCTTTGGGGTGGGGGGGCAGTGCCCCCCTCCCCCACAGCACACACTCCCCCATGTTGAGGGCATGTGGTCTGGTATGGCTCAGGAGGGAGGGGGGCGCTCGCTCGTCCCCACCCCCATTCCTGTCTGACCAGACTGCGTGCCTGGGATAAGGGCTTGGTTTGGATCTTGGGGGGGACCCCACGCTATTTTTTTGGGCCCCGGTTTAACCCCTTATGTTCCAGACCAAGCCTAAGAGCCTGGTATGCACCTGGAGGGAACCCACCTTATTTTTTTTTGGGGGGGTCTGGAGTTCCCCTTCATGAACAGCGATCTGTCATTTACACATGTCAGTCCCACCCCCCCCCTACAGTTAGAACACACCCAGGGAACATATTTAACCCCTCCCTCGCACCTAGTGTTAACCCCTTCCCTGCCAGTGGCATTTTTTGAGTAAGCAATGCATTTTTTACAGCACTGATCGCTAGAAAAATGCCAATGGTTCCAAAAAAGTGTTCGATGTGTCCACCATAATGTCGCAGTACCGATAAAAATCGCTGATCGCCCCAATAACTAGTTAAAACAACAAAAAAAAAAAAATTGTAGACGCTATAACTTTTGCAAAAACCAAACACTAACCGCTATTTGCGATTTTTTGGAACCAAAAAGATGTAGAATACGTATCGGCCTAAACTGAGGGTTTTTTTAGTTTTTTGAATATATATTTTTGGGGATATTTATTATAGCAAAAAGTAAAAATAATTTTTACATATGTGGGCGGGACTTACGCAAGTCCCGCCCACATATATAAACATCGTTCAAACCACACATGTGAGGTATTGACGCGTGCATTAGAGCGAGAGCAATACTTTTACCACTAGACCTTCTTTGTAACTATAAACTGGTAACCTGGAAAAAAAAGAAAAAGGTCGCCTATGGGGATATTCACGGAATTCATTTTGGCCCCATTGCAGGAGTGTTTCCAATAGTAAAGCGTGACATGTAAGGTATCTATTTACTCAGTGTAACATCATCTTTCACATTATCCCCAAAAATTGGGCTCACTTTTGTGTTTTGTTAATTTTTAACCACTTGAGCCCGGACCATATTTCTGGTCAATGACCGGGCAAGTTTTTGTGATTCGGCGCGGCGTCGCTTTAACTGACAATTGCGCAGTCGTGCGACGTGGCTCCCAAACAAAATTGGCAACCTTTTTTTTCCCACAAATAGATTATTAAATGTGCGTGTTTACTTCTGTCTTTAACACCTCCCCTTCAGGCTGGAAAGCATCAGATCAGGGGAAACAAAAAAAAAAAAGCTCTCATTCCATTGCAGCTTGGTTCCTACATGTGTGATGAACTGAGCATGCTCAAACACTTAGAAAAAAAATATCCTTTCTTTTTAAAAGGTGAAAAACACTCATTGGATGCTCATAGAGCGTGGTTTGGATTAATTGCAGGTGTGCCCAATTACAAGCTCACCCAAACTAGAGACTGCAATTTGTTCATGTGATTTTAATTGCTTCATTACTAGCACTGTTATAAAAAGCTTGGATCGATCAGTCCTCAGCTGCCCTCAGAAGGGGCAGGCTGGCAGAAATGCTGTTGCTAAACACAAATGTGGTTTGTTGCATGGGTTTTGTTTTATTTTGCCAATGGTTTTGGTTTATTTTTAAATGATGTTCACTTTGATGTATTTGTCTATGTGGCCTTATTTTATGAAAAATGTGTAAAGCTATGGTTAATTAGAATTTTGAAATGTATTTTTGTTTGTTTGTCTTTTTTTGCTTTCCTTGTTTTGTTGACCAATAAAAATTACTTTAAAATTGTTAAGTTTGTCTTTTGTTACTTTTTCATGCTACATATGTTGACAGCTGCAGCTGAACTAGGTTTGGGCCTAACAAATTATGTGTGATTTTTGTCTAAGCTTCTTTCCTGGTGTGTAATCATGAAATGTTTGCCATGTTTATTCTCCCTGACTTTAAAGACAAAAACTGGTAAGTATTTTATTTATTCTGCAGTGGTCCTCAGCCCTCAAGTACCCCCGACAGGACATGTTTTGGGGATTTCTCTTATCAAGAATTGCTGTCCAGACTATTTTAAAGCACATGTGCAAGATGAAGGAAAACCTGCAAACATGGCCTGTGGGGGGGGGGTTTGCTATTGGTGGACAGGCTTGACGTGCTGATTTACAGCACTGTGCTTAAATCTAGCGCAAGGCAATCCTATTCAAATTGTGGGTGTTTGAGGGAAGCCAAGTGAGTGTTAGAACCCCTGCTTTGTGTTTTTTTATTTTTGTGTTGAGCTTTGTGTCCCTTTTCTTAAAATTGGCTTCACTTCCTGTCACACAGCTGAACAGGAAGTGAGGTTAAAACCCTACCAGTGTCATTTCTTGGGGACACCGGTCAATCTAACTAGTGTCCCCATTAAGCAAATTGCACTCCAGCACTGCTGTGTACACCCCAAATCATGGGTCTTCAAACTACGGCCCTCCAGTTGTTCAGGAACTACAATTCCCATCATGCCTAGTCATGTCTGTGAATGTCAGTGCATTACAAGGCCTCATGGGATGTGTAGTTCTACAACAGCTGGAGGGCCGTAGTTTGAGGATCCCTGCCCCAAATGATTATTTAGTTTGGGGTTTAGTAAAGGCAAAGCCACTCTGCAGTACAAGCATAGTTGCTGAAAATCAGAGAGGAAGCACTGATGGTTTTAACATCCAATCCTGTAGAAGCAAAGTTGTTTTGTTTTCTTCCTTGCTTTGCACTTGTAGGAGTGGATTTGCCTTTAGTAAATGGACCCCAAAGTCCAAGATCCCTAATAATTTGGGGTGTACACAGCAAAATGCTAGAGTGCAATTTACATAATGGGAAACTATTTAGATTGATCTCTGTGTCCACAAGAAAATATATTAGTAAGGTTTTACCCTCACTTCCTGTTTGGCTATGTGACAGGAAGTGAATGAATTGGAAAGGGTGAAGACACCTCACAAATGTTGTCACTATCAGGGGTGCAGACATCCCCAAAAAAATGAGCAGATAATACTTATTTGCAAATTAATAATTTTTTAGTTAACATTGGGTGGGGTGCTCTAACACACACATTCCTACATATTAGCAACGCTCTATCCTGGCCTATTGGCATGGTTATATTTTCTTAGGGCTCTCAATAAAACTCTATGAAATTTGTGCTTAAACTAGAAGAACTATAATCAACAAGTTTTATTTTCTTTCATTTTGGATAGAGTGAGGGAGGGTTATAGGCCCTGTCAGTTTATTTTGTATTATCTGTGTCCAATTGGGGAGATTTGCCTTCACTTCCTGCCCCATAGCCAAACAGGAAGTGAGAGAAAAACTATGCAAATTAACCACTTCCCGCCCAGCCTATGGCCGATTTACGTCCGGGAAGTGGTTACACAATCCTGACAGGACGTCCTGCAGGATTTCATGCCGCACGCGCCTGTGGGGGCACGCAGCGCGGCGATCGGTGATGCGGGGTGTCAGTCTGACACCCTGCATCTCCGATCTCGGTAAAGAGTCTCTCACGGAGACGGAGACTCTTTACCACGTGATCAGCCGTGTCCAATCACGGCTGATCACGATGTAAACAGGAAGAGCCATCGATGGCTCTTCCTCACTCGCGTCTTACAGACGCGAGTATAGGAGAGCCGATCGGCGGCTCTCCTGACAGGGGGCGTTCGCGCTGATTGTTTATCAGCGCAGCCCCCCCTCGGATCACCACACTGGACCACCAGGGATGCCCACCCTGGACCACCAGGGTGTGCAAAAACAAAAAAAATATAGAACAAAAAAACAAAAAGCATTAAAAAATAAGAAAAAAGATGCCAATCAGTGCCCACAAATGGGCACTGACTGGGAAAATCAGTGCCACCCCACAGTGCCCATCCATGCACAGTGCCCACCTATCAGTGCCCACCTGTGCCACCCATAAGTATCCATCAGTGCCACCCATAAGTGCCGCCCATAAGTATCCATCAGTGCCACCCATAAGTGCCGCCCATCTGTGCCGCCCATGAGTGCCCATCAGTGCCGCCTATGAGTGCCCATCAGTGCCGCATAGCAGCGCCGCCAATCAATGCCACCTCATCTGTGCCGTCAGTACTACCTCATCGATGTCCATCAGTGCCATCTCATCGGTGCCCATCAGTGCCGCCATATCAGTGCCCGTAATTGAAAGAGAAAAACTTATTTACAAAAAAATTAACCTAAAAAAAGAAAAAGGTTTTTTTGTTTCAAAATTTGCAGTCTTTTTTTAGTTGTTGCGCAAAAAAAAAAACGCAGAGGTGATCAAATAACAACAAAAGAAAGCTCTATTTGTGGGGAAAAAAGGACGCCAATTTTGTTTGGGTACAGTGTTGTATGACCGCGCAATTGCCATTCAAAGTGCGACAGTGTTGAAAGCTGAAAATTGGCTTGGGCGGGAAGGTGCGTAAGTGCCTGGTATGGAAGTGGTTAAGGGAATCCAGTGCCCCCCCAGAACTAGTGTGTGGGTCCCCTGAAAATTACTGGGCGGGGTTATACAAAAACAGGGTGTGACCTTGACAGGAAGGGGTGGGTCATTTTTCTATTAGGAGGTGCAGATATGTAGTCAGGCCTAGGGCAGAACCAAACCTCCTTAATATACTACTGCATATTAGGGCTTATTTAGACCGGAACCGATTTACAGCGTGTTTTTATATTGTGGGAGGAAACCCACGCAGGCACAGGGAGAACATGCAAACTCCATGCAGATGCTGTCACGGGCGGGATTCGAACCAACGACTCTTTTGCTGCTAGGTCAAAGTGCTATACACTACACCACTGTGGTGAACGAACATGATTGCAGCTGAAAGCATGAGATCTTTTTTTTTTTTTTTTCAATACCATGCTTTCCAGCCTTATTGACCCCGCCTCTCTCCATAAAGAGGACCTGTCACACACTAGTCCTATTACAAGGGATGTTTACATTCCTTGTAATAGGAAGAAAACTGATCATTTTTTTTTTATTTTTTTATTTCAGTGTAAAACATTATAAAACTAAATAAAAATAAATAAGAAAACCCCAAAAAAAATTTTTAAAGCGCCCCGTCGCGACGAGCTCGCGCACAGAAGCAAACGCATACGCGAGTAGCGCCCGCATATGAAAACAGTATTCAAACCACACAAGTGAGGTATCGCCGCGATCGTTAGAGTGAGAGCAATAATTCTAGCCCTAGACCTACTCTGCAACTCAAAAAATGCAACCTGTAGAATTTTTTAAACGTCGCCTATCGAGTTTTTTAAAGGGTAAAAGTTTGACGCCATGCCACGAGCGGGCGCAATTTTTAAGCGTGACATGTTGGGTATCATTTTACTCGGCGTAACATTATCTTTCACAATATAGAAAAAAATTGGGCAAAATGTATTGTTGTCTTATTTTTTAATTCAAAAAAGTGATTTTTATCCAAAAAAAGTGCGCTTGTAAGACCGCTGCGCAAATACGGTGTGACAAAAAGTATTGCAATGACTGCCATTTTATTCCCTAGGATGTCTGCTAAAAAAAAATATATAATGTTTGGGGGTTCTGATTAATTTTCTAGCCAAAAAATTGTGATTTTCACATGAAGGAGAGAAGTGCCAGAATTAACCCGGTGGGCAAGTGGTTAAAGTACTCATGGCTATAAAGAATAGAGTCATTGCTCATTAAAAAAAAAAAAAAAAAAAAGGGGGTCCCTCCAAATTAAATTACCAGGCCCTTCAGGTCTGGAATGGATATTAAGGGGAACCCCGCCGTAAAAACCCCAAAAAAAAAAGACGTGCGGTTCCCGGCAAATATCCATTCCAGACCCTTCAGGTCTGGTGTGGATTTTAAGGGGAACTCCACCCCAAATTGAAAAAAAAATGGCGTGGAGTCCCCCTAAAAATCCACACCAGACCCTTATCCGAGCACGTTGACCTGGCCGGCCGCAGAAAAGAGGGGGGGACAGAGTGCGGCCCCCCCCCCTCTCCTGAACCGCACCAGGCCACATGCCCTCAACATGGGGAGGATGTCCCCATGTTGATGGGGACAAGGGTCTCATCCCCACAACCCTTGCCCGGTGGTTGTGGGGGTATGCGGGCGGGAGGTTTATCAGAATCTGGAAGACCCCTTTAACAAAGGGGACCCCCAGATCCTGACCCCCCCCCCTGTGTGAAATGGTAATGGGGTACATTGTACCTCTACCATTTCACCCCAAAAAAAATGTCAAAGTGATAAAAATGACAGTAGCCGGTTTTTGACAAATCTTTTAATAAAATCTTCTTTTCTTCTTTCCTTCGGGTTTCTTCCGCTGCTTCTTTCTTCTAGTCCACATCTTGCCCGACGTCTTCTTCTATCTTCTCCGTCCGTCCTTCCGCCTTCTGGTCCCGCATCTTGCCCGTTGTCTTCTCCGTCCGCCTCCTCGTCCGCATCTTGGGTCTTCTGCGGTCTTCTTCTCGGTCCGCCGCCTTCTCGTCCCCGGACCCAGCGTTTGAATTTGATTTGGCCGCCGTTTTCCCGCTCCTGGGACCCGCCCCCCTCTGACGCCACAAGTAAACTCCTTAGAAGGTCATGTGCGTCAGAGGGGGGCGGGGTCGCAGAGCGTCACACAGCGGGGGAATTCAATTTCAATCGCGCCGCCCGGAGAAGAAGTTCCTGCCGTGTCACACTCATGTGACCCCGCCCCCCTCTGACGCCACAAGTAAACTCCTTAGAAGGTCATGTGCGTCAGAGGGGGGCGGGGTCACATGAGTGTGACACGGCGGGAACTTCTTCTCCGGGCGGCGCGATTGAAATTGAATTCCCCCGCTGTGTGACGCTCTGCGACCCCGCCCCCCTCTGACGCACATGACCTTCTAAGGAGTTTACTTGTGGCGTCAGAGGGGGGCGGGTCCCAGGAGCGGGAAAACGGCGGCCAAATCAAATTCAAACGCAGGGGACGAGAAGGCGGCGGACCGAGAAGAAGACCGCAGAAGACCCAAGATGCGGACGAGGAGGCGGACGGAGAAGACAACGGGCAAGATGCGGGACCAGAAGGCGGAAGGACGGACGGAGAAGATAGAAGAAGACGTCGGGCAAGATGTGGACTAGAAGAAAGAAGCAGCGGAAGAAACCCGAAGGAAAGAAGAAAAGAAGATTTTATTAAAAGATTTGTCAAAAACCGGCTACTGTCATTTTTATCACTTTGACATTTTTTTTGGGGTGAAATGGTAGAGGTACAATGTACCCCATTACCATTTCACACAGTGGGGGGTCAGGATCTGGGGGTCCCCTTTGTTAAAGGGGTCTTCCAGATTCTGATAAACCTCCCGCCCGCATACCCCCACAACCACCGGGCAAGGGTTGTGGGGATGAGACCCTTGTCCCCATCAACATGGGGACATCCTCCCCATGTTGAGGGCATGTGGCCTGGTGCGGTTCAGGAGAGGGGGGGGCCGCACTCTGTCCCCCCCTCTTTTCTGCGGCCGGCCAGGTCAACGTGCTCGGATAAGGGTCTGGTGTGGATTTTTAGGGGGACTCCACGCCATTTTTTTTTTCAATTTGGGGTGGAGTTCCCCTTAAAATCCACACCAGACCTGAAGGGTCTGGAATGGATATTTGCCGGGAACCGCACGTCTTTTTTTTTTTTGGTTTTTACGGCGGGGTTCCCCTTAATATCCATTCCAGACCTGAAGGGCCTGGTAATTTAATTTGGGGGAACCCCTACACATTTTTTTGTTTGTTTTATGAATGAATCCCTTTAGAATTGTCAGAGCCGACAATTCATTATAGCCGCGTGTGAATTTTTAAATGACTTTTTTCCTTCAGAATGTCACTTTGTGCAGGGGGAGTTCTAAAAGCGGGAAAAATGCGCTATTTCACATGCTGACATTACACCCCCCCTAGGTACGAAATTTAAAGGAATATTTCACTTTTATTGTTTCACTTTAAGAATTATTAATTTCACTGCTCCCGAAAAAACGGCCGTTTTAAAAAATAAAAAAAGCATTGATACATGTTCCCTGGGGCAGGACTGAGGTCCCCAAACACTTTTTAGGACAAAACTTGCAGATTAGCCTTTAAAATGAACACTTTTGATTTCTCCCATAGACTTCTATAGGGAGTTCGGCGCGGCTTTACATATTAGTTTCAATGCGCCGGCTGCTACGCTGGTTCATGCGCCCAATTAAGCCTCCACCCGGAGTACTAATTAACGCATGAACCAGCGCAGCGCACAGAGCATAGTAAATCAGGCCCTGTGTCTCTATCTCTCTATCTCTCTCTGTCTGACTGACTGATCTTCTCTAGAACCGCCAACACACTACACTAGGCAGCCGTGCAGGCTGCCTTTTATAGTGGGGGGCGTGTACTAATCCCCCTGAGCCATAATTGGCCAAAGCCACCCTGGCTTTGGACAATTATGGCTCTTCGTTTTTTGAGCGCTGTGATTGGCCAAGCATGCGGGACATACAGCATGCTTGGCCAATCATCAGCGCTCAACGCCCCAGTGAATTATGGGACGTTTTGTGTCATTCGAATTTGGCGCGAACGACCCGTTTTGTTCGATTTTCGACGAACGATCGAACGACCGATGTTCGATTCGAACATACGTTCGAATCGAACGCGGAGCTCATCCCTACCAGGGACTAAAGGACCAAGGTCTTTCCTGACTCGATCATCTCTACCATGGTGAGGGCACGGAAGTTTTCTTCCAGGAAGAACTACCATTGCACCTGGAAGGCCTACATCTCTTTGTGCGAAGAGATGGGGTGGCGTCCACGGACGTACTCGGTGTCCAGGGTATTGCTGTTTTTTACAGCTTGACTTAGATCAGACACTTGCCTTAAGCACCGTTAAGGGGCAGTTTTCAGCCTTGGCTATGTTTTTTTTTCAGTGGCCTTTGGCAGCCCTTTTTTTGGTGGGTACCTTTGTGCAAGGGGTTTCGTCATGAACTTCCCCCCTCTTGATCCACCTCTTCCCCCATGGGTTTTGACTCTGGTGCTGTCGGTTCTTCAGGAACCTTCCTTTTGAAAACATCTGAGAGATTCCTCTCTTGACACTATCTCAGAAGGTGGCCTTTTTGGTGGCCATTAATTCTGTCAGAAGGCTTTCTGAGTTTGCGGCCTTGTCTTGCAAGTCACCGTACTTGATCATCCATAAGGATAAGGTGGTGGTGTGTCCGCGACCTTTCCTTCTTCCACAGGTGGTTTTGGCTTTTCACCTGAATGAGGACTTTGTTTTTTCATCCTTGTGTCCTCAACGGAGCATCCTAAGGAGGTTGCACTCCATACTTTGGGTGTGGTACGCACCTTGTAGGTGTACCTTTAGGCTGCGGCTCCGTTTTGGAGAACTGCCACACTTTTTGTGTCGGTGTCTGGTCCACAAAAGGGCCTGTCGGTCCCGTCAGCCACCATTTTTCGGTGGATCAGGCAGACCGTCATACAGGCCTATGCTCTTAAGGGGCAGGCGCCCCCCTTTCCGGTCATGGCACATTCGACCAGGGCAATTGGTGCTTCCTGGGCTTTCCGTCATTAAGCATCTGTCTCACAGGTGTGTCAGGCGGCGACTTGGTCTTCCGTTCACACTTTTTCCAAGTTTTACATGGTTGCTGTGAGTACATCTTCTGATGCTTCTTTCGGCCGCAAGGTTTTGCAGGCGGCTGTTTAAAGTTGCAACTCCTCCGTTGAGGAGCTCTGATTGTTTGGGGTGAAGTTAAATTGGTTTTACTGATACTGTTCCCACCCCTCATTTTATACACTGCTTGGGGATGTCCCACTTGTCAAGATTTAAGGAGCTGTGTCTGTCCCTGGACGATAAGAGAAAATAGCATTTTTTTGTTAAAGTAACATGTATTTAATTATCTAACATGTTTCTGCCTAGTCCTCTCCTGTGAACAGGAACATGACCCACTTGTCAAGATTTATGGAGCTGTGTCCGTCCATGGATGACAGAGAAAAGGATTTTACGGTGAGTACAAAAAATCCAATTTTCTGAGAGAGTGACAATAGTGGGATCTCCCTAATGTTTTTAAACGGCGGTTTCTGAAGTACTGAGAGCACCAGATTCAAATCCCACGGAGGCAGTGGTGGTTGAACCGGAGGGGCCACATGTCGAACCCCCTTCACAAATGTACTTACAATGAATGAGCCGCCAAGGTTTAAGGCAAGTTTCTGATCCACTCCCCTCTGCAAAAACAGCAGAACCCTGGAAACCGAATACTTGCACGGACGCCACCCCATCTCCTCACACATAGAGATGTAGGCTTTCCCTGTGCGATGATAAATCTTCTGAGAAGATGCTTCCACGCCCTCATCATAGTGGAGATCACCGACTCCGACAGACCTCAGTCCCTAAGCACTGTGTTTCTCAACTTCAGTCCTCAAGGCACCCCAACAGGTCATGTTTTCAGGATTTCCCTCAGGTAACACAGCTGTGGTAATTACTAAGGCAGTGAAACTGATCACCTATGCAAAATAATGGAAAGCCTGAAAAAATTACCTGTTGGGGTGCCTTGAGGACTGAAGCTGAGAAACACTGCCTTAGCACCTGACTTTCAACAGCCATGCCGTTAAAGCCAGCGACGGTAAAGCAGGATGAAGTATAGAGCCTTGGGACAGAAGCTCGCATCGGCAGTCGCCAAGGAACAGCCGCCACCATTCGTACTATGTTGGTGTACCAGGGGCGCCAAGGCCAATCTGGGGCAATCAGAATCACTGGAATCCCTTCGGTCTCCACTCTGCAAAGTAGCCGAGGGAGACGTTTTATCGGGGGGAAAGGCATAAATCGTCCGACAATGCCCCCATGGAGCAACCAACGCTTCCGCCCAGGGATCTTTGGACCTGGCTACAAACCTCAGTACCTTCCGATTGAGTAGAGATCCACATCCGGCGTGCCCCATCTCAGACAAAGGAGTCAAAAAACCTCTGGATGTAGCGACCATTCCCCTTGGTCCAGCATCTGACGACTTGGGTAATCTGCCTGCCAGTTTTCTATGCCCAGAATGTACACGGCCGATAGAGCTGGCACGCGCCGCTCTGCCCCACCTCAGGATGTGAGCGACCTCCAATGCTGCAGCCAAGGTCCTTGTTCCGCCTTGATGGTTGACATACGCCATTGCCGTGGCGTTGTCCAACTGGATCCTGACTGGGCATCCCTGCAACCTCCGTGACCATGTGGAGAGGCACTGCCTGATCGCCTGAAGTTCCAGCACATGGATGAGCAGGCGGGATTCTTCCTGCGTCCAACGACCCTGTGCAGACTGTACGCCCCAAACTCCCTCCAACTGGTAGGGCTGGCGTCCGTCGTGACTACCGTCCAATGAAAAGGAAGGAACGACTTCCCAAACCGAAGGGCCGGAGACCTCCGCCACCAGACCAGGGAATCCCTGACTAGCTGGCACACCCAAATTGGACAATCCAGAGACATTTGGACAGGATCTCTGTAACGGTCACCACCGTTTACGACCTTCCATCCCAGTCACGACAGCTTATCGACACTCCAACCGACAGGACCCGATCCATATGAATTTCCCAGAATCAAGACGAGACACGTAGCTCTGTACTTGTTCCAAATGTAATGACAACGTTAATGGTTTCTTCTCAGCTTTTTATACAGTACAAGCATGTGACAATATTCAAAGGGACAATGAGATCTCCACCCCCCTAATCACACACTAAGGGTAATTACTTAACATTCCTTAATCAAAAACAAAACACCTTCACCCACTCCGTCTCCTAGGCAGACATTTCGTCTCCGCATACAGCTTGACACCTCTGAGCATCAATAGCGTAGACAGTGTTATCACACATAAACAGTTTTTAGCATGCATAATTATAGGTCTGGAAGCAGACCTGGGATTAACACCTGTCCGCTACAACACCTTTACACAAGGACAATGGACTGTCTCCCAGGCCCTGACGCAATTAGCATGTCACTAGAAATGAGTCATAGAATATTATTTGCAGGCATTTTAAGGAATATACTGTAAAACACTATCCACGCCAAAACCATCCAACATGTGTACCCCATCTCCTGGCTCCATCTGTGCCCAAAAGTGACTCCTGTTACATGGCTCCCCCCTTGTGGAACACTCCGGCAGACCCGGCTTGATCCTTTTCGGGTCAACTTGGGGATGTCCGGAACTAGGAGGCCGGGATGACGTCTGTTTGCCGGGATAGACCATCAGCATTGCCATTTTGCTTACTGGGTCGGTAGCTGATGGTGAAGTTATAAGGTTGTAGGGCTAAGCTCCACCGCAGCAACCTGCCATTGTCTCCTGAGACCCGGTTAAGCCACATCAATGGGTTGTGGTCGGTGACTAATGAAAATTCCTGTCCGTACAGGTAAGGGTTCAACTTCTTAAGGGCCCAAACCAAGGCCAAACACTCCTTCTCCACTGCCGCATAGCTCACTTCCCGGGGGAGTAGTTTTCTGCTCAGGTATGCGACAGGGTGTTCTCCTCCATCCTCTCCGATTTGGCTCAGCACCGCCCCCAGTCCAAACATGGAAGCATCTGGGTCTCAGCAGCAAGCGGGCCGGTTCCAGCATCACGGGCCTGGGCACGGGTAGTCACTGGGTTGGCTTCATCAGGGCCCATCGGGGCGTAAGCAGAAACAAGGGGGGCCAAATCATTCCCCAGTAGTACATCGGCTGGCAAATCCTTCATCACCCCCACCTTCACGTGTCCTGAACCAACCCCCCAATCTAAGTGAACACGGGCAACGGGCAGACGGAAGACGGTGCCTCCCGCCACTCTTACGGCTACCGTGTCTCTGGTGTGCTGGCTCTCTGGGATGAGGTTCTTCTGTAGCAGGGTCATGGTGGCCCCAGTATCACATAGTCCAGTGGCTACCTTTCCATTAACCCAGACAGTCTGCCTGTGTTGCTGCCGGTTGTCCTGGTTAGCTGCTTGTACTGGATCAGCCTTGTGCAGGACGCCCCAATGTTCTTCCTCCTCAATGCAGTGGGCCGCCGGCATGGGTGTGTGGGGGTTTCCCCTTGCAGGCTGTCTCCATGACTGTGACTGCCTGGCTGGATTCAAGGGACAGTCTGACTTTTTGTGTCCTAGCTGTTGACACCCAAAACACTTGATGGGTTGTGAGTAGCCCTGGGAGTTGAACCTGGTCTGCCGAGGATAAGTGGCCGCTGGAGGTGGTGCTGTAGGGCGGTACGACTGGAGTTGGTAGGCAATAGCCGGAGGGGGTGCCGGTGATCGATAATCCACCCGAGTTGTTGTCTTGACCCCAGAGTTATCCCGTTTGCGGGCGTCTATGTATTCGTCTGCCAGGCGAGCTGCTTCAGGCAAGGAGAAAGGTTTTCGGTCCCGGACCCATTCTCTGACTTCCAGGGACAGTTTGTCAAATAAGTGCTCCAGCAGGAACACCTGCAGCACCTCTTCCCCGGATTCTGCTTGGCATCCATCGACCCAGTGGGATGCTGTGCAGTGTAGGCGGCATGCCCACTCGGTATATGAGTCTCCAGTCTGCTTGCTCGTCTCTCGGAACCGCCTCCGGTGTGACGGCATACCTGGCCAAAAGTGTTTCTTTTACCAGTCCATAGTTCATAATATCCTTGTCTGGGATGGCCCTGAACGCTTCACTGGCCCGGCCAGACAATTTCCCAGACAAAATGGTAACCCATTCCTCTGTGGGCACCCGGTGTAGGGCACATTGCCGTTCAAAATCCGCCAGGTACCCATCAATCTCCCCTTCAGTTTCAATGAAGTTCTTAAAAGCAGCAAAATGTATCTTTCTCCTTTCAGTTGGAGCTGCTGTGACTTCTGCTGCTGCAGAACGTCTTTGCCGTAGCCAATTTGCATCCACAGCAGCTATAACGCGATCTATGATCTCCGGTGGAGGGTTAGGACCATAGTGTGCCAGTCTTAGTTTGACAGCCCGATCAAAGCTTGCCTCATCCGGGGTCCTGTCTGTTACGCTGGGCCTTTCCGTTAAGTTGGGTCTTTCCGCTCCATCCATTTGGACAAGTTCTGTGATCACGTCCATCTTCTTATGGTTGCTGGCTGGTCTGCCACGGTTCTCCAGTAGTCCTTGTAGCTGTCCTTTAAGCGATGGAATTATCCCACTGCTGTGCCACCACTGTAACGGTCACCACCGTTTACGACCTTCCATTCCAGTCACGACAGCTTATTGACACTCCAACCGACAGGACCCGATCCATATCAATTTCCCAGAATTAAGACGAGACACGTAGCTCTGTACTTGTTCCAAATGTAATGACAATTTTAATGGTTTCTTCTCAGCTTTTTATACAGTACAAGCATGTGACAGTATTCAAAGGGACAATGAGATCTCCACCCCCCTAATCACACACTAAGGGTAATTACTTAACATTCCTTAATCAACAACAAAACACCTTCACCCACTCCATCTCCTAGGCAGACATTTTGTCTCCGCATACAGCTTGACACCTCTGAGCATCAATAGCGTAGACAGTGTTATCACACATAAACAGTTTTTAGCATGCATAATTATAGGTCTGGAAGCAGACCTGGGATTAACACCTGTCCGCTACAACACCTTTACACAAGGACAATGGACTGTCTCCCAGGCCCTGACGCAATTAGCATGTCACTAGAAATGAGTCATATAATGTTCTTTGCAGGCATTTTAAGGAATATACTGTAAAACACTATCCACGCCAAAACCATCCAACATGTGTACCCCATCTCCTGGCTCCATCTGTGCCCAAAAGTGACTCCTGTTACAATCTCCTTTTGCAAGACTTGAGTGTGAAATTGAGCATACGGTACCACCTCAAAAGTGGCTACCATAAGACCCAGGACTCGCATGCAGAAGCGCAGCGACGACCACTTGCGGGACGCCAACAGCTTCACCACAACCCGAAAAGTCTGCAGTTTGTCCGAAGGGAGAAAAACTCTCGCCTCTATGGAGTCCAGAATAATGCCCAGGTACTCCAGGCGTTGAGTCGGTACCAACACCGACTTCTGGAGGTTTGGAACCCAACCAAACTCTGAGTCTGACTGGCAATTGCCACGTCCTCCTCTAATTCTGAGGCGGAAGCTGCTCTCAGAAGATTGTCGTCCAGGTAGCCCACGATTGTGATTCCTCGCTGTCTCAACAAGGCCAGAATCGGGACGAGCACCTTGGTGAAAACCCTTAGTGCCGATGGCAGGCCAAAATGGAGAGCTACAAATTGGTAGCGCTCGTCCCTGACCGCAAACCGCAGAAACCTCTGATGCCTGACGCATATGGGGACATGCAAGTATGCGTCCTTGATGTCCAGGGACGCCAGAAAATCCCCCGGATGGAGTGCAGTGACCACGGAGCGAACTGATTCCATCCTGAACCTTTGCACCTTCACAAAGCTGTTGAGGGCCTTGGGGTCCAGGATCAGATGGACCCCTTCCTTCTTTAGGACTACAAATAAATCTCCAGGACCAATGGTCCCCACCGGGAGCCAGGTCTTTCTCCCACACTAGGCAGAAAAAAAATGAGATATATAGAAACAAAATTGTGCCAAAAACTATAAATAAATGACAATAGCTGCTAAACACCACAATCCGACAAAAATTGTAAAATGCAAAAAATATAAAAAGTGTAGCGCTGTGAATATAAAAAGATGGCATCAACCATCAAAATAAAAGTAAGGAAGATAAGAGTGTGATACCCTTATAGTGTATGCAACACCATTAGTGAACCCTTCATACAGTAGGTGACCGCAATATTGTGTCAATCTCGCTCTCTTTCTCGGCGAGATTGACCACCTACGAGCCCCATCGCGGGAGCCAGCGCCGAGCCGGCTTGCCGCAATGGGGAAAATGCCGTCATAGAAGCAGCGGGAATCCAACTTGGATTCCCGCCAATTCTAGCCGCGGCGTTTGGTATGAATCATGAGGAGGAACTCCACACCAAATTTTAAATAAAAAAACGGCATGGGTTCCCCCAAGGGGCATGCCAGGCCCTTAGGTCTGGTATGGTTTGTAAGGAGAACCCCCTACGCTGAAAAAACGGCGTGGGGGTCCCCCCCACAATCCATACCAGACCCGTATCCAAAGAACGCCGCCCGGCCGGTCAGGAAAGGAGTGGGGATGAGCGAGCGCCCCCCTCATGAGCCGTACCAGGCCGCATGCCCTCAACATGGGGGGGTTGGGTGCTCTGGGGCAGCGGGGCGCACTGCGGCCCCCCCCACCCCAGAGCACCCTGTCCCCATGTTGATAAGGACAGGGCCTGTTCCCGACATAACCCTGGCCGTTGGTTGTCGGGGTCTGCGGGCGGGGGGCTTATCGGAATCTGGGAGCCCCCTTTAATAAGGGGGCCCCCAGATACTGCCCCCCACCCTAGGTGAATGAATATGGGGTACATCGTACCCCTACCCATTCACCTGGAGGCAAAGTGTAAAAGAAAATAAACACACGACACAGGGTTTTTAAAATAATTTATTAGTCTGCTCCGGGGGTCTTCTCCACTCTCCGGGGGTCTTCTCCGCTCTCCGGGGGTCTTCTCCGCTCTCCGGGGGGTCTTCTTCCATTTTCTCCGCTCTCCGCTGTTGTCTCGGCGCTCCCCGGTTCTTCTCCCGCTCGCTCTCCGGAGAGCGAGCTGGAGAAGAACCGGGGAGCGCCGAGACGACAGCGGAGAGGATGGAAGAAGACCCCCAGAGAGCGGAGAAGACCCCCGGAGCAGACTAATTAATTATTTTAAAACCCTGTGTCATGTGTTTATTTTCTTTTACACTTTGCCTCCAGGTGAATGGGTAGGGGTACGATGTACCCCATAGTCATTCACCTAGGGTGGGGGCCGGTATCTGGGAGCCCCCTTATTAGAGGGGGCTCCCAGATTCCGATAAGCCTCCCGCCCGCACATCCCGACAACCAACGGCCAGGGTTGTCGGGAAGAGGCCCTGTCCTTATCAACATGAGGACAGGGTGCTCTGGGGTGGGGGGGCCGCAGTGCGCCCCCCCTGCCCCAGAGCACCCAACCCCCCCATGTTGAGGGTATGCTGCGGCTAGAATTGACGGGAATCCAAGTCGGATCCCGGTCGCTTCTATGACGCGCTCGCTGGAATGTGCTTTTTCTATTCCAGCAAGTGCGAGATGTTCTCACCCTGTCGCCGAGAATCAGCACGATGCTGTTGTGCTGGAAACACATTCTCGGTGATGGGTACTGTATGCATAAATCCGAAGAGAGAAGGGATATGGCAGAATGTGTATCTCTCATATATAATTTCACACATGTGAGAGTTAGATAAGTGCAAAAACTAGTATATAGTATCCACAAAAAAGATAAATAGCAGCTAGCAGCAAAATTGGTGCATATAAACCATTGGTGAGCCCTTCATATGCATAAATCTAAAAAGAGAAGGGATATAACAAAGTATATCTCTCACATGTGTTGCCACACATGCAAAAACTGATATATTGTACCCACAAAAATAGCAGCTGGCAGCAGAATTAGTGCATATAAACCATCAGTGAAAAATAACTCTGAAAAAATGGAAAAAACAGGGAAAAGCAGTCCTCTACACAAATCATTAGATATGTGAAATGTAACAAGCTTGTGAGCTTTCAAGATAGTTTGTCTAGTACATATCCAAGTAGGAGAAATCTTGATCACACTATGTATACTGTGCTTCCAACGTTCTTTATACACTTGATGTGCTATGGTAAATATTACCCAGGAGTGCCTTCACCAATGGACAGGGGGATAAATGAATACTCTTACCCTCCAACGTGGACCCAGCTCACCGTATGGTGGTGGATCACTTGCGCTTGAGCCGTATCAAGGCTAATACGAACTGGATCTACAGGACACCTCCGTTTCTCCACTGGAAGACAGGCTTCTGTATCAGATCGGCTATTGCAGCATCAAATCCAATATGTTCGACTCCAAGAAGCATCAGATCAAACTAAACTGTGCAGGGTAGGAGAGGAACAGGAGAGCCGCCCAGGTGATCAGAGAAAAAAAACTGAGCCGCTGGATGCTGTGTGAGGGGTTATAGCCAGTAGGACCGCCTCCATGTTCTGCCTAGTCCTCTCCTGAAGGTGGCGATATAACCCTAAGGTCAAGATTTAAAGTGCTGTGTCCATCAATGAACGAAAGAGAAATGTGCCCAGCCTGTAAAAATGGAAGCACGTGGGTCCTAGGCAAAATGTCTGGTCCGGGGCTGAGGCCGGAATCATGCCCAAATCGATAAAAACAGGTGTGGATATGTTGACAGATGTTTCCGCTACAAGCAGAAGGGGGTGGGGACACGGCACATATGCAGCTCAGCCATGTACTGAAAAGAACACAAGAAAGTTGTTACTGTGAATATCAGAAGGAAGAAAAGCCCAAACTGTGGCATAAGGACCATTTGCACACTGTAATTTGATATCATACACCACATGACAGGGGAATGTTTTCTCATTTTAAGACAGCAAAATAAATATACCCTGCTGAAATTATTATTAAAAATGCATTAGTGTCGTAATTATTTATTAAAGCAGTGTTTCGTCCAAAATGATACCCTTTAAATAAAAATACCCCTATAATGCACAAGCTTAAAGCGGAGGTTCACACAAAAAAACCTTCGCTTTTTGGATCCCTCCCCCCCTCCGGTGTCACATTTGGCACCTTTCAGGAGGGAGGGGGGTGCAGATACCTGTCTGAGACAGGTATTTGCACCACTTCCGGGTTCTGACTCCGGGTCACGTCACCCCCCCGCTGTCTTCTGGAAAACACTGTTCCCAGGAGAGAGCGGGGACAAGTGACGGTGCGCCACGATCCTCGTGCATGCGCAGTAGGGAATCCTGATTCCCTCACCGAGGATGGCGGCAGAAGCAGCCGAGGACCGAGCGATTGCTCAGCCTCGGCTGCTGACATCGCGCGCGCGCTGGGACAGGTAAGTGTCCATTTTTTAAAAGTCAACAGTATTTGTAGCTGCTGGCTTTAAAAAAAAAAAAAAAAACGGGTGGACCTCCGCTTTAATGTATTCTAGTAAAGTTAGTCTGTAAACTAAGGTCTGTTTTGTTAGGTTATTACAGAAGTTTACTTTTAAATTTCCAGCAGGCTGTAGCCATCTTAAGTGTGGGCATCTGAAGCCAGACTGTATATCTTCCTGGATCTCATCCTTGCAGATCTCGCACATGCTCAGTGCAGCACAAGTGTAAGTGTAATAGGTTTCCATAGCAACGACAGGGTCAGAGGAAAGTTGCCATCCCTTAGCTATGCAAACCTTCCCTCCTCCCTCCAGAAACCAGTACATATACTGCATGTGTACAACAACGAATATTATTAGCACATTGCATTGCCCCCAGCACACAACCCCCCCATGTTGAGGGTATGCTGCGGCTAGAATTGACGGGAATCCAAGTCGGATCCCGGTCGCTTCTATGACGCGCTCGCTGGAATGTGCTTTTTCTATTCCAGCAAGTGCGAGATGTTCTCACCCTGTCGCCGAGAATCAGCACGATGCTGTTGTGCTGGAAACACATTCTCGGTGATGGGTACTGTATGCATAAATCCGAAGAGAGAAGGGATATGGCAGAATGTGTATCTCTCATATATAATTTCACACATGTGAGAGTTAGATAAGTGCAAAAACTAGTATATAGTATCCACAAAAAAGATAAATAGCAGCTAGCAGCAAAATTGGTGCATATAAACCATTGGTGAGCCCTTCATATGCATAAATCTAAAAAGAGAAGGGATATAACAAAGTATATCTCTCACATGTGTTGCCACACATGCAAAAACTGATATATTGTACCCACAAAAATAGCAGCTGGCAGCAGAATTAGTGCATATAAACCATCAGTGAAAAATAACTCTGAAAAAATGGAAAAAACAGGGAAAAGCAGTCCTCTACACAAATCATTAGATATGTGAAATGTAACAAGCTTGTGAGCTTTCAAGATAGTTTGTCTAGTACATATCCAAGTAGGAGAAATCTTGATCACACTATGTATACTGTGCTTCCAACGTTCTTTATACACTTGATGTGCTATGGTAAATATTACCCAGGAGTGCCTTCACCAATGGACAGGGGGATAAATGAATACTCTTACCCTCCAACGTGGACCCAGCTCACCGTATGGTGGTGGATCACTTGCGCTTGAGCCGTATCAAGGCTAATACGAACTGGATCTACAGGACACCTCCGTTTCTCCACTGGAAGACAGGCTTCTGTATCAGATCGGCTATTGCAGCATCAAATCCAATATGTTCGACTCCAAGAAGCATCAGATCAAACTAAACTGTGCAGGGTAGGAGAGGAACAGGAGAGCCGCCCAGGTGATCAGAGAAAAAAAACTGAGCCGCTGGATGCTGTGTGAGGGGTTATAGCCAGTAGGACCGCCTCCATGTTCTGCCTAGTCCTCTCCTGAAGGTGGCGATATAACCCTAAGGTCAAGATTTAAAGTGCTGTGTCCATCAATGAACGAAAGAGAAATGTGCCCAGCCTGTAAAAATGGAAGCACGTGGGTCCTAGGCAAAATGTCTGGTCCGGGGCTGAGGCCGGAATCATGCCCAAATCGATAAAAACAGGTGTGGATATGTTGACAGATGTTTCCGCTACAAGCAGAAGGGGGTGGGGACACGGCACATATGCAGCTCAGCCATGTACTGAAAAGAACACAAGAAAGTTGTTACTGTGAATATCAGAAGGAAGAAAAGCCCAAACTGTGGCATAAGGACCATTTGCACACTGTAATTTGATATCATACACCACATGACAGGGGAATGTTTTCTCATTTTAAGACAGCAAAATAAATATACCCTGCTGAAATTATTATTAAAAATGCATTAGTGTCGTAATTATTTATTAAAGCAGTGTTTCGTCCAAAATGATACCCTTTAAATAAAAATACCCCTATAATGCACAAGCTTAAAGCGGAGGTTCACACAAAAAAACCTTCGCTTTTTGGATCCCTCCCCCCCTCCGGTGTCACATTTGGCACCTTTCAGGAGGGAGGGGGGTGCAGATACCTGTCTGAGACAGGTATTTGCACCACTTCCGGGTTCTGACTCCGGGTCACGTCACCCCCCCGCTGTCTTCTGGAAAACACTGTTCCCAGGAGAGAGCGGGGACAAGTGACGGTGCGCCACGATCCTCGTGCATGCGCAGTAGGGAATCCTGATTCCCTCACCGAGGATGGCGGCAGAAGCAGCCGAGGACCGAGCGATTGCTCAGCCTCGGCTGCTGACATCGCGCGCGCGCTGGGACAGGTAAGTGTCCATTTTTTAAAAGTCAACAGTATTTGTAGCTGCTGGCTTTAAAAAAAAAAAAAAAACGGGTGGACCTCCGCTTTAATGTATTCTAGTAAAGTTAGTCTGTAAACTAAGGTCTGTTTTGTTAGGTTATTACAGAAGTTTACTTTTAAATTTCCAGCAGGCTGTAGCCATCTTAAGTGTGGGCATCTGAAGCCAGACTGTATATCTTCCTGGATCTCATCCTTGCAGATCTCGCACATGCTCAGTGCAGCACAAGTGTAAGTGTAATAGGTTTCCATAGCAACGACAGGGTCAGAGGAAAGTTGCCATCCCTTAGCTATGCAAACCTTCCCTCCTCCCTCCAGAAACCAGTACATATACTGCATGTGTACAACAACGAATATTATTAGCACATTGCATTGCCCCCAGCACATTGCATCGAATCGCATCGCCCCCTGCATATTGCATCAACACATTGCATCACCCCCAGCACATTGCATTGCATCACCCCCAGCACATTGCATCACCCTTTAGCACATTGCATTGCATCGCCCCCAGCACATTGCATCAAATTGCATTACCCCAGCACATTGCATCGAATTGCATCACCCCAGCACATTGCATCGCCCCCAGTGCAGCACATTGCCTCCAGCACATTGAATCACATCACATCGCCCACAGCACAGTGCATGGCCTCCAACACATCACATTGAATTGCCCCATCACATTACATCGGATCGAATTGGATCGTCCCCAGCACATTCCATTCAATCGCATCGGCCCCAGCACAGCACATCACCCCCAGTACAGCACATCACATCGCCCCCAGCACATTGCATCGCCCCAGCACATTGAATTGCATTGCCCACAGCACATCACCCCCAGCACAGCACATTTCTCCCCAGCACATTGCATCGCCCCAGCACATTGCATCACCTCCAGCACAAAGCATCAAATTGCCCCAGCACATTGAATCACGTCACCCCCAGCACATTCCATCGAATTGCATTGCCCACAGCACATGGCATCATTCACAGCACATCACATATCTCCCAGCAGATAGCATCGCCCCAGCACATCACATTGCCTCCAGCACAAATCATCAAATCGCCCCAGCACATTCCATCAAATCACATCAACCCCAGCACGTTGCATCGCCCCCAGCACATCGCATCACCACCAGCACAAAGCATTGAATCACCCCAGCACATTGAATCGCATCGCCCCCAGCACATTGCGTCGCCCCCAGCACATTCCATCGAATCGCATTGTGCACAGCACATTGCATCACCCACAGCACATCACATCGCCCCAAGGACAAAGCATTGAATCGCCCTAGCACATTGAATTGCATCGCCCCAGCACATTGACTCACATCGCCCCCAGCACATGCCATCTAATCGCATCGCCCCCAGCACATCGCATCGCCCCCAGCACATCGCATTGCCCCCAGAACATCGCCCCCACATCGGATCGCATCGCCCCCAGCACATCGAATTGCATCGCCCCCAGCACATCGAATTGCATTGCCCCAGCACATTGAATCACATTGCCCCAGCACATTGAATCGCATTGCCCCCGGCACATTGTGTCGCCCCCAGCACATTCCATCGAATCGCATCGCCAAAAGCACATCGCATCGCCTCCAGCACATCGCATCAAATCGCATGGCCCCAGCACATCAAATCACATGGCCCCAGCACATCAATTTGCATGGCCCCAGCACATCCAATTGCATCGCCCCAGCACATCATGTCACCCTCAGCACATCACAAAGCCCCCAGCACATCACATCGACCCAGCACAGTGCATCACCTCCAGCACATTGCATCGCCCAGAACATTGCATCAAAATGCATTGCCCAAGCACATCAAATTGCATCGAAACGCATCATTCCCAGCACATTGCATCGCCCCCAGCACATTGCATCACCCCCATTACATTGCATCAAATCGCCCACAGCACATTTCATCTTCCCCAGCACAGCACATTGCCACCATCTCATCTCCCCCATCACATCACAGTGACCCCATCACATCAAATTGCCCCCATCACATCACACTTCTCTTATCTAAAATATATGATGCTGCACTACTTATCCTCCACCACCGCCGATCTTGTTGCTTAGGATACTAAGGTATCAATTAGAGGTCGACCTATATGGGTTTTTCTCTTGAAGATGCTGATATTTAGAAATTGGGGCGGCCAATGGCTGATATATGATGCCAATTTTTGTGGCCAATATTTTAAGCCAATTTTTTGTTTTTTGGCAGGTGCCACTGATTGGCACGGGCAGATGTCATTGGTTGGCACTGGTTGGCACTGATTGGCACTGGTAGGTGTCATTGGCAGGCGGCATTGGTTGCCACTGGCAGGTGGCACTGGCAGTTTTACACTGAGCCGATTTGTAAATTTCAGTTAAACTATATGTAACTGAATGCAGATACCAGCTGTCAGAATTCAGCGTGATGTCGGGGGTAGCAGGGTCCTGCAGCTATCAAACACCAGCCAATGATCGGGCTGCTTAAGTGGGCGGGGCCACATACACATAGCGGGTCACCCAGATCCCATCCCATTTGCTGGTGTTTGATAGGTGCTGGGTCCTGCCCACCCCCGACATCACGTTGAATTCTGACAGCTCCTCTCTCTGCATTCAGTTGCAAATCAGTTTCACGCACAGAGCCGCTCAGTGTGTGAAACTGTCAGTGGAGTGTGGGTAAGGGGGGTAATTGGCCGAATTTGCACATATCGTTCGGCCTCTAGTAACAATGGCAACACACGCCTGGTTGCCCTTATTTAAAATGGCGCCGGTCGCCGCCTTGCATCGCGTAATTTTGAAATAACGCAATGCTACAGCCCAGCGACGCCTATTGCCTCCTGGGATTGATGACAAACATTTCCCAGGAGGCATTGCACACAGGACATAAGATGCTCGGCCGCGGTAGAAAGGAGAATATAGATATCTTTATCTCAAATAAAACAGTGTGTTTTAAAAAAGATTAAATATATATGCCAATTCGTTTTAAGCCCCCAGAGCAACTTGGAATGCCGAGGACTTAAAAAAGTGGGTGGAACTCCACTTTAAGAAACACACCATTTATTTACTGCATCTATGGAGCTGTTTACCATTTCTAAGGCTAATCAATATCTGTTTCAATTTTAACATCTAATTGTTTAATAAACAACTGCTCAAAAAAATAATAATCAAGGAACACTTTTTAATCAAAGTATAGCATCAAGTCAATTAAACTGCTGGGATATTGATCTGGTCAGTTAACCACCTCCCACCTGGCCACGGCCGTATGGCCCCGGGGCGGGGGCGATTCCTCCTGAGTGGAAGTTCAGGAACGTCCCTCAGAAGGAGGGAAATAGTGCGCATGCATGCCCGTGCAGCGACACGATCCCAATGTGTTTGCGTCACCCTAACACGGCGCATCTCTGGCCCTGTGATTGGCCCTCCTGATCACATGATGACTGTGTCCAGGTGTCACAGTCAGAAGTTGTCAGTGAAGAGAGGAGAGCTGATCACTGCATTTTGGTTTAAATTAATCACAAAATTCGATTTTATTGGATTTATTTTAAAGCGGATGTCCGCTGAAAAAAATATATTAAAAGCCAGCAGCTACAAATACTGCAGCTGCTGACTTTTAATAGTAGGATACTTACCTGTCCTGGGGTCCAGCGCCGTCCGCAGAAGAGGACGAGCAATCACTCATCACTCTGCTGCCCCCCCCGCTCCATCCTCGGTGAGGGAACCAGGAAGTGAAGCACTCAGCGCTACGCCTGCCGATTGGCTCCCGCTTTGTACTGGGAGCCGAGTGTTCCCATAACACAACCGGGGGTGGGGGAGTTGACGTCATGCCCGCAGTCTGCCCGAGACTTTGTGGCTGGAAGTGGGTGCAAATACCTGTCTTTAGACAGTTATCTGCACCCCCCTCCCCCCTTAAAGGTGTCAAATGTGACACCGGGAGGGTGTCAAATGTGACACTTTAGGGTGGAGCTCCGCTTTAACCACTTGGCCACTGGGCACTTAAACCCAATGGAAACGCCCGCAAAGTGATCCCATTTTGGAAAGCAAATACCCCAACATATAATCTATAAGGCATAATGAGTCTTTTGAATGGTTCATTTGTTCCAGAAGTTTTTGGAAAATAAAAACACTTCTTTTTTTTTTTTTTTTTCTTTTTTTTTTACACAAAGTTGTTCATTTAGAAGATATTTCCAACACATAGCATGTACATAGCAAAATTGACACCCCAAAATATATTCTGCTACTCCTCCTGAGTATGGCGATACCACATGTGAGACTTTTTCACAGCCTGGCCACATACAGAGGCCCAACATCCAAGGAGCACCATCAGGTGTTCTAGGGACATAAATTATGCATCTAATTTCCTTACAATCTATCACATTTTGAATGCCCTTCATATTTCTAACACATAGCATGTACATACCAAGAATTATACCCTAAAATACATTCTGCTGAGCAAAGGGTAAACAAAATATTACCTGTGGTTTTAGTAATGCAGTTGTCCACAGGAGGAGAGCCCTGATCCAGGCAGCAGGCAGGGACATGGTCAGCAACAGTGAATGAAATTGTCCAGGCAGCAGGCAGGAATATTGTCCATAGTCAGTACAGCCAGGGATACTGTCCATATACCGTCCAGGGTCAGTGCAAGTAGAGACATTGCCAGCAGTACCAAAATATTAGTCATGGTAGTAAGCAGGAGCATGGTCCAAGTAGCAGGTCAGGAAAGAATGGGGACAGGGGTAGAGGCTTCTCCCACCCAAATCTCTTTGAAGCCTCAGAGTCAGGACTTTGTCAGGAAAGTGGCATTTGTGAAGTCTACTCATGGAATCAGAGCGAATATATTGTGGTGGGCTTTCAGGGTACAAAAGAGTGGAGACAATGTGTTGATGCTAGTGCAGATAGGATACATGGTTTTCTGTAGATTCTTGGTAAATAACATAAGTGTTATTTATGGCCAAATTGAAAAAAATAAATGGACATTTTTTTATACCAGTGGCGGGATTTTCTTGTGGGAAGGTATGGTTCAATCATCTGATCATTGAAGTCCACTCCACCCATGAAAAATTATAGTCATAGACGCATGCTGGTTTCTGGATTGGGCCGTTTCTTTGGGGTACTCCCATGTAGGTGTCGTTATGGATCATTGTGAGCATGTGGACATCTCGTCTGCCCCTCCACTTAACAGTTATTAGCTCCTGGTTCCGCAATGATGCCATCTCCCCTTGTTGTAGCCTTTCATTGAAGAGTTTTTGGGGGAAGCCCTTTCTATTGGCTCTTACTGTACCATATGCTGGGGTGTCCCTCTGGTGAAGATTACGGAAGAGGGGCAAGCTAGTATAAAAATTATCCACATAAAGATAGTATTCCTTTCCAAGGAGTGGATAGACAAGCTCCCAGATCACTCTTCCACTGGATCCGATGTACTCTGGGCATTCAGGGGGATGCAGTTGGGAGTCCGTCCCTTCATACACCAGGAAGGAGTAGATGTATTCCATTGCCTCGGTCACAAAGTTTGTACATTTTAACCCCATATCGGGCCCTTTTGCTGGGGATGAACTGTTTGATGCCCAGCCTGCCTGAAAATTTTACAAGGGACTCATCAACGGAGATATTCTGTTCGGGGGTATATAACTGGAAGAATTTTTCAGAGAAATAATTTAGGAGTGGCCGAATTTTAAATTGTTTGTCAAAAGCTGGGTCATTTTGGCTGTCTATAAAAGCTCAGGAAGTGCTCAGAGGGATTGCTGGTTCGTCTTCAGCTTCCTGTTTCCTGTGACTTGTTCCTGTGTTTGATTACCTGCTGTGACCCGGATTGCCTCTGACTCTGCTGATCTTCTCCTGGACCCGACCTCGGCTTGTATTACGGACTCCGCTCATCTCCTGTGTTTGACCCTCGGCCTGTGACCTGGACTTTGCCTCTTATCTCCTTGCTTTGACCTTTTAATTACAATAATAGCGCATGCAGAAAACTAATAGATAAAATGTCCAAAGTGCAAGTCCTATAAGCTAATGAAGCTTTGGTGTGAGTGACAGTCCATAAATCCAGGCAGCCTTGCGGTGGGAGCTGAAGCAATTCTCCAAAAACATGAAAAGGAATAACAACAAAGCAGGCGCCACTTAGTAAACTGTTAGACTTTAATGTGAAAATGACATAAAAGCACTCACATGGAGGTGTTGAAAGACGGGCATAAAGATGAAGTCATGTGAGTAGTCTGACCCAGCTGAGGTGTGTGTCTGTCCCTTCTATCGCTACACAGCGCTTGTGCTGTGTAGGAATAAGACGCTGCTGATCAACAATGAAGTGTGCCGATGGCGGTGCACGGATGTGCAGGAAGAGAAGCTGGAACGCTACTGCATGGGGGGGAGGAATGACGTCATCACGGTGGACCTCAATACTGCGACGCGTTTCCGTGCAAAGGCTGTGGTTGGATGTAAAAAACACACAGCGCGCACCTTTTTCAAGCTGGCTGTAGGGGCCAACTGCAGCCTGTTTATATATGCCTGTAAACGATTGCCATCTAGTGGCAAAATAGTATAATATCCTCAACAGTGAGGGATTATTACTATGGATGGCACTTGTTTTAAAATAAACAGGTCTGTGAAATATGTGCACATTACTAGAGGACAGAACTTATCCATAGTATGCATATATAAAAAATAAATAAACATGAAAGGTATAAAATATGTTTTACATTAAAACCAGTTGGGGTTAATAATCATAAATGCAGAAAAGGAACTCCCTTAGTGAATTAGATAATCTAATAGATCGTTAATTGTATGTTTAAAATATATAGGTGATCACATTTTCATACTGGTGTGGATGTACTATCGTAATTAAGAAATATACATACATATATATATATACACACACATATATATATATATATATATATATATATATATATATATATATATATATATATACATACATGTACATATATTTACATGTGTTGGGGAAAAAAACATTACAAATCCTACACACATGCACAAATGTACATACACATGCATAAAATCCTACACCATTCTACAGTAATTATTAAAATATATTAAATGGAAATTTATTGAGAATAAAAAAAAAAAAAAAATATATATATATATATATATATATATATATATATATATATATATATATATACACACATAAATATATATTGGACATATATGAAAAAAATATATAAATATAACGTGGTTAGCCATATATCAAGAAAAAACAACAAACACAGTAAATTATATCATTGGAGTTGAAGGATTAGAACATTTGTGGGTAATAAAGGATCAATCAAGGGTTCCCTATCTACAAGATCGTGGATATTTCTAATTCCTCATTCATGCCTCCAGGTCTGAGGGCATCAAGAGAATATATCCAATAGATTTCCCTTTCGCATAAGCGATGAAATCTTTCGGCCTCTGTAAACCTATTGGATATCTGTTCTATGACCCATACTTTTAGGCCTTTAGTGGACTTATTGTGGCATTCCAAAAAATGGCGTGGTACACTATGTTTGTCTTTGCCTGCCTCTATTTTTCTTCTGTGCTCACTGAATCGTTGACGCAGTGGCAGTATGGTTCAGCCTATATAGAGAAGCTTGCAAGGACAGGTAAAAGCATAAACTACAAAATCAGACCCACAGTTGTAAAATTCTTTACATGTGTATGTTTTACCTTTGCTAGTAAAATGTTTCTGACCATGGTTGACAAACATGCAAGTTTTACATGTGGTCTTTTTACACTGGAACATCCCTTGTAAGGATATCATGGGAATAAATTCTTGAGCCGGTGTTTTTTTTTAGTTTGCTTGGAGCTATTTTATTTTTTAAATTGGTCACCCATTGGTAGGTGGTGATAGGTGCATCAGATAAAGTTTTTAAATGTGGATCTTCCAATAAAATAGGCCAATGTTTGTTAAAAATTGTTTTTATTTCTTTAAAACCCGTATGGAAAACGAGTAGGTTGATTTAATTCCTTGTTTTGGGGGGTTGAGGATCTCTCAGAATCAAGATAATGGTCACAAGCTTGATTCACCAGAGAAGCTGGATATTCTTTATCAAAACGTTTTTTCTTTAAAGTCACACTCTGTTCAATAAAGTCATTTTTTTTAGTGCAATTTCGCCTGAGAGGGCAAAATTGGCCCTTTGGGATATTATTGATCCATTTTTTATAATGGCAGCTGTTATAATGAAGAAGTGAATTCCCTGCGGTGGGTTTGAAATGAGTTTTGGGTTTAATATTGCCATTATGGTGATACAATTCAAGGTCTAAAAATTTTAGTTTATCATAGTCCCAAACAAAAGTAAATGATAAACCATAGGGGTTGTTATTGCAGTAGTCAACAAATGTTTTGATATCATCTACGTCACCGTCCCAAATTATGACAATATCATCGATATACCTCCCATAGTATATCAAGTGTTCAAGATGGGGATTGTTGGACCAAATATGTCTGTGCTCCCAAAGGCCCATGGCCAAATTGGCATATCCCATGTGGAAGTAAAATATATTTTAAAAAAACATTCTTAATATATTTTTCTCAAATATATTGCCATATATTTGAAATGCTACAATTTTGGCCAGATTCAATATATTTCAAAAATATATTTCAATATATTTGTGAATATATTTTGGAATGCATTGTGAAATATGTTGCAAATATATTCATAAATATATGTTAAATGTACTTCTGAATGCATTTAGCAATATATTTATGCAACCATAAATATATTGCAATGTGCATTTTGGAATGCATTGTGAATATATTCAGAAATATATTGCTAAATGCATTCAGAAGTACATTTCACATACGAAGGCGTACGAAGACGTACTCCTGTCGGATCTAACCCAGATGCCGTCGTATCTTGTTTTGAGGATTCAAAACAAAGATACGACGCAGGAAATTTGAAAGTACGCCGGCGTATCAGTAGATACGCCGGCGTACTCGCTTTGTGAATCTGCCCCTAAATATTTTCATTTTAGGGGCAAAATATTTTAAAAATATATTTTCTAATATATATCTTTGGAAAATACATTTAAATTATATTTTTGGAATGCATTTACAAGTATATTTAAAGATATATGTTTAAATGCATTTTTTTTATATGTTAAAAAATATCTGAAACATATATTTACAAACATATATTTTCACATATATGCCTTTGGAAAATATATCAAAATTATATTTTTGGAACACATTTACAAATATATGTAAAAATATATGTTGAAATTACTTTTTTTATGTGTTAAATTTTAAAAATATATTTTCCAATATATGTCTTTGGAAAATGCATGAAAATGCATTTAAATTATATTTTGGAATGCCTTTACAAGTATATTTAAAAATATATGTTTAAATGCATTTTTTAGATATCTGGCAAATATATTAAAAAAATATATTTTCAAATATATGCCTTTGGAAAATATATTTTAATTTACATTTTTGGAATAGATGTAAAAATATATTTGCGTAGGCCAAAATATTGTAAATATATTTAAAATATATAATTTTTTTAAATAAATATATTGGAAATATATTTTTCTTCCATATGGGATGATGGAGCAAAATTGGCACCCATGGCTGTGCCCATGGTCTGTAAGAAGAACTTTTTAACCATAATGGCAATATTGAAGCCAAAACTCATTTCAAACCCACCGCAGGGAATTCGCTTCTCCATTATAACAGCTGCCATTATAAAAAATGGATCAATAATATCCCAAAGGGCCAATTTTTGCAGTCTCAGGCGAAATTGCACAAAAAAAAATGACTATATTGAACAGAGTGTGACTTTAAAGAAAAAACGTTTTGATAAAGAATATCCAGCTTCTCTGGTGAATCAAGCTTGTGACCATTATCTTGATTCTGAGAGATCCTTAAACCCCCAAAACAAGGGATTAAATCAACCTACTTGTTTTTTAACTAAATTCCATACGGGTTTTAAAGAAATGGAAACAATTTTCAACAAACATTGGCCTATTTTATTGGAAGATCCACATTTAAAAACTTTTTTATCTGATGCACCTATCACCACCTACCAACGGGAGAACAATGTAAAAAATAAAATAGCTCCAAGCAAACTAAAAAAAAACACCGGCTCAAGAATTTATTCCCTTGATATCCTTACAAGGGATGTTCCAGTGTAAAAAGACCACATGTAAAACTTGCATGTTTGTCAACCATGGTCAGAAACATTTTACTAGCAAAGGTAAAACATACACATGTAAAGAATTTTACAACTGTGGGTCTGATTTTGTAGTTTATGCTTTGACCTGTCCTTGCAAGCTTCTCTATATGGGCCGAACCATACGGCCACTGCGTCAACGATTCGGTGAGCACAGAAGAAAAATAGAGGCAGGCAAAGACAAACATAGTGTACCACGCCATTTTTTGGTATGCCACAATAAGTCCACTAAAGGCCTAAAAGTATGGGTCATAGAACAGATATCCAATAGGTTTACAGAGGCCGAAAGATTTCATCGCTTATGCGGAAGGGAAACCTATTGGATATATTCTCTTGATGCCCTCAGACCTGGAGGCATGAATGAGGAATTAGAAATTTCCACGATCTTGTAGATAGGGAACCCTTTATTGATCCTTTATTACCCACAAATGTTCTAATCCTTCAACTCCAATGATATAATTTACTGTGTTTGTTGTTTTTTCTTGATATATGGCTAACCATGTTATATTTATATTTATTTGTTTCATATATGTCCAATATATATTTATGTATGTATATATATATATATATATATATATATATATATATATATATATATATATATATATATATATATATATACTGTGTATATATATATATATATATATATATATATATATTTTTTTTTTTATTCTCAATACATTTCCATTTAATATATTTTAATAATTACTGTAGAATGGTGTAGGATTTTACACATGTGTACGTACATATGTGCATGTGTGTAGGATTTTTAAAGTTTTTTTCCCCATCACATGTAAATATATGTACATGCGTGTATATATATGTATGTATATTTCTTAATTACGATAGTACATCCACACCAGTATGAAAATGTGATCACCTACATATTTTAAACATACAATTAACGATCTATTAGATTATCTAATTCACTAAGGGAGTTCCTTTTCTGCATTTATGATTATTAACCCCAACTGGTTTTAATGTAAAACATATTTTATACACTTCATGTTTATTTATTTTTTATATATGTATATATGTATACTATGGATAAGTTCTGTCCTCTAGTAATGTGCACATATTTCACAGACCTGTTTATTTTAAAACAAGTGCCATCCATAGTAATAATCCCTCACTGTTGAGGATATTATACTATTTTGCCACTAGATGGCAATCGTTTACAGGCATATATAAACAGGCTGTAGTTGGCCCCTACAGCCAGCTTGAAAAAGGTGCGCGCTGTGTGTTTTTTACATCCAACCACAGCCTTTGCACGGAAACGCGTCGCAGTATTGAGGTCCACCGTGATGGAGTCATTCCTCCCCCCCCCCATGCCGTAGTGTTCCAGCGTGCGTTCCAGCTTCTCTGCCTGCACATCTGTGCACCGCCATCAGCACACTTCATTGTTGATCAGCAGCGTCTTATTCCTACACAGCACAAGCGCTGTGAAGCGATAGAAGGGACAGACACACACCTCGGCTGGGTCAGACTACTCACAGGACTTCATCTTTATGCCTGTCTTTCAACAACTCCATGTGAGTGCTTTTATGTCATTTTCACATTAAAGTCTAACAGTTTACGAAGTGGCGCCTGCTTTGTTGTTTTTCCTTTTCTTGCCTTGACCTTTTGCCTGTGACCTGGACTTGCCTTGTGTTATCCCTACACAGTACCTCCAGCTGTGTTTGGACTATCTTACCAGCCCGTGCTTGACCCTCAGCCTGGTTTTGGACTTAGTTCTTCCAGCAAGCCACGCACCTGCCAGTTTGACACAGCTGCTCGTCCACTTGAAAGACCCTGATACCAGTCTACTTAAACCTGCTGGGTAGCCTGTGCCTCTTTGTGCCTTTCCTCCCCTGTCTCACTTCCAGGGGTCAAGGTGCGCTTAGTCGCAAGGGTGAACCGCTCTTGGCATCTCGGCCTCGGTAAGTACTAGACTCCCCGTGATAAAATGGATAAAAAGAAGTGCAGTGTTTGTATCATAAACATGTAGCAATATTCCCATCTCTATATAGTGCAATTGTGCAGAGAAATACAATTACATAGAATTAAATATGCATATAACAATTGTTGTGATAAATTGTGATAAAAAGTCCATATAAGTGACTAAAAATCCCTGTGGAAATAAAGTGACTTGGTACAAATTATTGACCTCATGAGAACTGTCACCCCAGTGAGATGAAAGGCTTACCGGAACTCCAGCTACTCCCCTTACTCGGGGAGGTCACAAAGCGCTAATTGGATCAGAGGTCCCCAACCATGGATATCCAGATCTTCTGGGTGTCTAAAATCTCATGGGTGTCTCCTGTCAAAAGCCTCTGTGTCCCGGACGGTATTCGAAGCAAGTGTCTCCAATATTCAAAGGAAGTGCAAATCATGCAAAAAATAAAACTCCAAATAGTGTGATATTGTCGCTTAAAGTAAATTTAATGAAGTAAAAACAGGTAAAATGCTGTGAATTCTGCATGTAGGTAATCTGACTCCATCGATTCTCCAATTCGCATAAAGCAAGGTAAGACAAGGAACTTCCTTGCAAGTGAAAGAAATCCTCAACACAGACATGTAGAAGCGATCGCGCATGCGCAGAGTGTGTGAGCGTAGCGTCCCGACGATCATTTTGTCAGAAATGTCATCAGGGGTACGCCCACACACCTGCGCTAAAGCTCTATATAGGCCATCAGCAGAGAGAGGAAGCCCCGCCATTCGTTATGGTTAATCAACCCTTAAAAAACTTCCAATGAGAAGATGAACAAAGCCTATCCGAAGTCAATGGGAAAACTTCCTTGGTTCATAGATTCAAAGCTGCATATCAAAAAGCAGCAGATATAAATATGTATGTCGCCATCTTGTGGTGAAAAGTTAGAATACAGTAAAAAAATAAAAAAAGGCTGGCTTCCAATTGTTGCCAATGGTTTTACCTGAACTCACAGTATTAAATTGCTTTTAACACAAAGAGAGTAAAATACTTATTCAGGAAAAACACCAATTATAAAAAAGATTAAAAATGTATAATTAAGAAAATATATTTTATTAAAAAATATTTAAAAAAATAGGATATTTGTACTCGCCGTAAAATCCTTTTCTCTGTCGTTCATTGACTGACACAGCAACTTAAATCTTGAAATTAGGGTTATATCACCACCTTCAGGAGAGGACTAGGCAGAACATGTTAAAACAGCAAAACTGCACAATACCGTCCAGGGGGCAGTCCTACTGGCTATAAACCCCCACACTGCATCCAGCAGCTCAGTTCGTCAAAAAGCAGTACAAACAGAAAAAAGGAGGAGTGGGTGCTGTGTCCGTCAATGAACTTCAGAGAAAAGGATTTCTCTTTCGTCCATGGATGGACACAGCTTCCTTAAATCTTGACATTAGGGTTATGTTCCATCTTTTAGGAGAGGACTAGGCAGACATGTTAGATATTTAAAAATATGTAAATATAGCAAAGCTGAACAGCCCTGCCCAGGGGGTGGTCCCTCTGGTCATAACCCCTCACCCTGCACTCAGCAGCTCAGTTTTTTTCTGCCTAGTGTAGAAGGACCTGGCTCCCTCGGGGCCCATTGGTCCTGGAAAACTTTTTATTTTTGTTTTTATTTTTACTTTTTGATCCTGAGATCTACTATCAACTGCCATCTGGGTGACAGGCTGAATAATATAGATCCTTGTAGTCTCCTCAGTCCGGCCATCGAGCGTGAGCAACTTGCCGGGTCGGCCACGACATACCCCATTGCTCCAAGGGTGGCCGGTGAGCTGTATGCTCCAGGGCCCACATATGACTGGGCTACCGCTGTCCAGTCACAGTGGGCCATGGCCGACAGCCACTCCGTACTGCTTGGTGATGGGTCTGTGAGGAATGCATCCAGCAGTCCTCGCAAGGATGGGTATGTAAGGTTCCTCTTGTCTAAGCTGGGTGGAACAGCTGGGCTTTCCATGGGGGGGTCGATTAGGGGGTCTCTTGCCCTTCCTTTCTCCCCATCTATCCCTCATCTCCATGCATTTATGGGCCTGCTGTGTACCTCACCGGGGGGTTCCTGAGGAGGGCTCTGGGTCCTGACTGGGGGCTGCGCGGGGGGTCCAGGTCCACTCTAGTGTGGGTGTTCTGCCTTGGGGGGGGGTCTCTGCTCGGAGGCCCAGTGTTTTTGCGGCCTTTTATTTTTATTTTTTACCTCAGAAGATGTGCCGTGCCATTTTTTTGTAGCCGTGCTGTTCCTATTGCTAATAAAGCTGGCGGCCATTTTCTTGTAGCTGCACTGTTTCTATTGCTTATACAGCGGGCAGCCATTTTCTTGTAGCTTAACATTGTTTTTGGCCTCTAGTGCTGGTTTTGTCATACTGAACGGCGCGAACGGCACAGATCACCTCAGGCACACACTGTGCAGGAGTTGGAGCGGACCGCTGTGCTGAACAGCCCCGGTGTCAGGGCAGTGAGTCCTCTAGGAATACCCCTCGGTCTGTGGCAGCTAGGAGGGTGGGCCTTTTTTCGTACCTTGACTTAGTCCTTGAGTGGCTGTCAGGTGAGCGGATCAGCATCACGTCAGAAGCTGGCGCTTCTTCCCCAGACCTTCTGGTGGTAGCAACCAGTGCTCCTGCACCTGTGGTACCTATGGACTCTTTGTTGGTGGTCCTGGAGTCATTTGTTGCCAGGGTGGAGGCGGTGTCCGGGCGAAAGTGGGGTAAAAAACGCCCCCACCATCTTTTAGGGAAAGCTCTGACTCAGACTCGGTCCCGGCTGGGGCACAGGGCTCATGTTCTGAAGTATTAGAGTATGCGGACCAGGACCATTCGGACAGTGAGGAAGACTCTGTGTCCAGGTCAGCGCAGGAGAAGGTGCTTGTTTGAGCACTTATTAGCGCAGTGCAGGAAACCCTCAAGCTGGAGGATGCAGCTGGGGCATCTACTGAGATGTCGGTCTCTTTTGGGTCCCACAAGCCGACCCGCACTACTAAGGTGTTTCCTTTTATGTAACTTATTTTGATAAGTTTGTAGACAAAGAATGGGAACGACCACAGTGGACCTTTTCGGTCCCAAAATGCAGGGCGTTCCGTTACCCTTTTGAGGAGAGCCTTCTGAAAAAAATGGGCATCTCCCCCGGTTGTGAAACCCCCAGTATCCAGGTTAAACAAAGTATCCACGATTCCAGTGGAAGGGACCCCTGCATTTAAGGATCCTGCAGATAGGAGATCTGAAGCAGTGGTCAGGAGTCAGCATTACGGCCAGTATTGGCTGCGGTCCTGGTGTCACAGACACTTGCTGAATGGGCAAAATTGTTGCACAGGGAGCTAGAGAAGCAACAAGCTTCCCCGGTCTGCGTAGAACTGGCCGACCAGTTGGTGCATGGCCTTAAATATGTCTGTGATGCAGCCCTGGACACAGCTCCATTGATTTACAGAGCCTCAGTATCTGCTGTGGTACTGCGTCGCCTGATTTGGCTAAAATGCTGGTCCGCTGACCAGACTTCCAAGAATACTGGCAAATTTTCCCTTCCAGGGTGAGACGACATTATTAAAGCGGTGGTTCACCCTAAAAAACAAGTTTCTACCATGAAATTCAGCATACTAGCGCGAGCTACAGTATGCCTTTATTTAATTTTTTTGGGCTGTACTCACAGTTTAATCCCGTAGTTAAGTTTCAGACTCCCCGTGGGGAATGGGCGTTCCTATGCAGAGGGAACATGATTGACGGCCGGCTATGGCGCGTCACGCTTCCTGAAAATAGCCAGAGTAGGACTCGGCTCTTCACGGCGCTATACGGCGCATGCGCACAGACTAGGAGCTGACTGCGCAGGCGCCGTGAAGAGCCAAGTCCTATTTCGGCTATTTTCGGGAAGCGTGACGCGCGATAGCCGGCCGTCAATCATGTTCCCCTCTGGAGTCAGAAACTTAACTAAGGGATTAAACTGTGAGTTTAACTGTGAACCCCCGCTTTAAGAATGTCACTGGGGGTAAAAGCATGCATGCTTCTACAATCCATTAAAAGGTAAGGGGCCACACCGTAGGCCAGGGCCCTCTTTTTCCACTCAGCGTTTTTTTTCGGTTTTCCCCCACGCGACTCTCGGGTGGGTGGTCGCCTTTGCGAGTTTGCAGCTCGATGGACCCTCCCTGCTTTTCTGTAAATATATTCGCCAGCACACCGAGGATCGTTAAAAAAAACTTCCAAAAATTTTTATTGCAGAGAAACCATCACAAAAAAAGCAAAGTTTCGAAGTCGCACAGGACCTCTTCGTCAGGCAAGTGACGTAAGGCTTTCCGACCATTGGGTTTGCGAAGTGGTTTCATCAGGGTGCAAGATAGAGTTTCTTTCTTGTCCACCAAACAGATTCTTTCCCTCAAACCTTCGTCTTCTTCTGGCTCGTCAGAACACCCAGTGGGATCTAGGGGCAGGGATTTGGACCTTTTTCAGAAAATGGTGGAGAGGGACCTTACCTGTCTGGCTCGGGACTCTCACAGGGGACATTCCTTCAGTAATTTATCTGAGGGAGAGAAATGTGCTTTAACCACTTAATACCCGCACGCCGTCATATGACGTCCAAAACGGGGACCTGTTATCCCGGGTGGACGTCATATGACGTTCTGGGCTTTGCGGGGGGATATCTCAATGATGCCTGCACCCAGAGGCATCATTGAGATATCATTTTTTAGCGGCGCCGATCCTGCGCACCGTAAGAATGATCATAGCGGCGGTTCCGCCGCTAGATCGTTCTTACAGGCGGTGGGAGGGGACATCCCCGCCGCCATCCGGTGCTTCTCCGTGCTCTCCCATCCCATCGGGGGCCCGGAGAGATGATCGCCGTCCGCCGGATGTTTGCCATAGAGATGACTGGTGACCAGATGGTCACCAGTCATCTCTGACAGTCGCATCTCTCCTTTAAGAGGACCTGTCACACACATTTCCTATTACAAGGGATGTTTACATTCCTTGTAATAGGAATAAAAGCGATTGAATTTTTTATTTATTTTTTAAAGTGTAAAAAATAAATAAATAACTAAAATAAATAATAATAATAAAAAAATTAAAATGCCCCTGTCCCCGGTAGCTCGCGCTCAGAAGCGTACGCACACGTAAGTCCCGTCCACGTATGTAAACATTGTTCAAACCACACATGTGAGGTGTCGCCGCGTGCGTTAGAGCATGTGCAACAATTCTAGCACTAGACCTCCTCTGTAACTCTAAACTGGTAACCTGTAAAAATGTTAAAGTGTCGCCTATGGAGATTTTTAAGTAACAGAGTTTGGCGCCATTCCATGAGTGTACGCAATTTTAAAGCATGACATGTTAGGTATCTACTTACTCGGCATAACCTCATCTTTCATATTTTAGCAAAAAATTGGGCTAACGTTACTGTTTTGTTATTTTTTAATTTATGAAACCATTTTTTTTACAAAAAAAAGCTGTTTGAAAAGTTATTGCGCAAATACGGTGCAAGATAAAAAGTTGCAATGACCGCCATTTTATTCCCTAGGGTGTCTGCTAAAAAACATATATAATGTTGGGGGTTCTGAGTAATTTTCTAGCAAAAGAATGATGATTTGTACATGTGGAAAAGAAGTGCCAGAATAGGCCCGGGAAGGAGGTGGGTTTTAAAGCCCGGTATTGAAGTGGTTAAAAATGCTAGAAACTGACAAGACCATTACTATTAGAAATGCAGATAAGGGGGGTACTGTTGTGATTTTAGATTCTATTGTATACAAAAATGAGGCACTTTGCCAATTAACAGATACTAATACATATCTATCATTGAAATCAGACCCTACTATCCCTTTCTCTAAAGAATTGACCATGCTCCTAGACCGTGCTGTACAATCAGGCATTTTCACCAGCAAGGAAAGAGATCTTGTTATTCCTGTTAACCCTATCATGCCTATTTTTCACCATTTGCCAAAAATTCATAAGGGCTTAGACCCGCTCGTTGGGAGGCCTATAGTCGCATGAATTGGCTCTCTGAACGAGCGTTTAGGTGAAAGGAAAGATGGCCAACTACAACCATTAGTTGTGCAACTTACTGGCCATCTTCCTGATACTAAAGATCTGCTTACTAAACTTCATGGTTTCATATGGTCAGACAAACACAGATGGATTACCTGCGATGTCACAAGTCTATACTCCAGTATACCTCATCATTTAGGGCTAACATCAGTCAGCTGCTTCATTAAAGAGTCGGGAAAATTTTCCCTGGTACTTCAGGAATTCATCCTACAGGCCCTTGAATATCTTTTGACTCATAATTTTTTATGTTTGACTGGGACTACTACCTTCAGAGATGCGGGGCCTCCATGGGAGCCAAATTTTCTCCCTCCCTTGCCAATCTATACATGGGTTGGTGGGAGAGGTTCTGCATCTTTGGATGTGGTAGCCCCCGCCGCTCTGACACCTCCTTTTATTGTCGCTACATTGATGACTTACTGTTCATTGTATCTGACAGCACAGTTGACTTGCATGATTGGCTTTCTTATCTCAATGACAATGACCTTAACCTTCATTTTACAGGTAATTTACAAGCTGTCACCATTGAGTTTCTGGATGTTAAACTCTCAGGACTCGGTGGGCAGATTGTCACTGGGTTACATAGGAAATAAACAGCAGGAAACAGCCTCCTTCGGGCAGATTCATCCCATCCCAGACACACCATTAATGGAGTGCCCTATGGCCAATTTTTAAGGCTTAAACGCCTTTGTAGTTCTTCAGAAGACTTTACTCATGAGGCCACCAACATGTCAAAAAGATTCAATGAGAGAGGTTATCCAAATAAAATCATTAATAGCTCTGTCTAAAGCCAGTGTGGTCCCCAGAGAGTCCCTCTTAAATAAAAATGCCCCCAGCAGCAAAAAATCTTCTGCATCATTTAATGATATTCCAGTTTTCTCTACGCCATACAGTCTGGAATTCAAATATATTAAAAATACAATCGACAAATATCTCCCGATTTTATATAATGATGCAGTTTATCAGGACATTCTGAAAAAGGGCATAAAAACAGTATCCCGGCGGGCACCAACCCTGGGTAGTACCCTCTCACCTAGTCTATTCTTGAGCACGCCAGCCAGCACCAATTGGCTACAATTTCAGGGCACTTACAAGTGTGAGACTAGAGGATGCAGATACTGTGACCACATAAAAACGGGACAGTATGTCCACTCCTATACCTGTGAGAAGAGCTTTAAAATCAAAGAGTTCATTAATTGTAACACAAAATTTATAGTATATGTCATTAGTTGTAATGCATGTCAAATACAGTACGTGGGTCGCACAAATTGCAGGCTAAGAGACAGGCTCTCTGACCATCTATATGACATTGATAAAAATCATAATACAAATGTGGCTCACCGCTGGAACACTGTGCATTCCAAGGATGTAACTAGCTTATTTATACAAGGTATAGAGAAAATCACCACGTCCATTAGAGGGGGTGACAAATTCAAGAAACTATGTAGACAGGAGTTTTTTTGGATATTTTCTCTCCAAACTAGAATTCCAAAGGGGTTTCCCATTTCTATGACCATTAAGAGCTATCCCCAGCCTGTCTTTTCTGTTCTCTTATATCTTTATCGGCTTTCCTACACAGCATCTATTTTTGGTGCCTCTGTTCTTCTATATGACACCTAATCCACATGATGGCCTCATGATATACAACTTTGAAGTTTTTAACATCCAACATTTATTATTTCACATACATTTCCCTTGTTTGTGTTATTGCTGTCCAGTTTCCATCTTCATTTCATGGTTTAAGCACATTTACATGCATTTTTATGTATTTAGATGAATTTTTTTACACATCATACTCGCTTATTGAGGGTCCTACTATAACAAAAACAGAAGTATTGGAATGTTCATTTAGTGATCAGTCTACTCCAGACCTCACACTCATGTCTTTGCTGGACCATTAATACTAGAAATACCAGACAATTAAGTTAGATATCAATTAATACAATTTCCAGCAGACATGAGGGAGACCATATTATAGATGCCATCGCAATCATATCTCAATAGGTCTCGTAATACTCCTTTACTTATGTACACAATTTTTTACTTTTCTTTCCCTTTTCTTATACTCATACCACCCACAAACATATAGTTCAACGCAAACTGTCTTCTTATATTATCTTGATTATATTTTCATACGTATTTGTGACACTATACACAGAGAACTATATTTCCACACATTGTATCCAGTACAGTCATTATTTATCATCCCTTCTTGTTGGTTTCCTGAGGCTCTGGAGGGCCTTTTTACTAAAGACCACTTGTGTGTAGGGTCGGCCGATGTATCGAGCCTTCCCTGCACAGCATCTATTTTTGGTGCCTCTGTTCTTCTATATGATATATAGTCCATATGATGGCCCCATGATTGACAGCTTTGAAGTTTTTAACATCCAACATCTATTATATAATTTTTTATGACCCAAAAAGTCTGTCTTGTGTGTTGCCTCTGTTCTTTTATATGACACCTAGTCCACATGATGGCCTCATGATTGACAACCTTTTATTACAGCACATGCTCTGAATAATCACACACGGTGGTCTTTTAGGGCAATGTTATGGGAGCTACATTTTTGCCTTCGATCTCCACTGCGTTTCTGGATACATGGACACACACACACACACACACACCGATTACCCAAAATCTTCTTCTTCTATACACTCATCACTATCACACTTTTTTTGATCAGTGTGTATTTGACCTATTTAGCCAACAGGATCTTGCACTGTACACCACATACCTCATTTTATTATAACACTTCATGTGAGTGTCATTATAGTCACTGATAAATGTACACAATTTCACTTCTATACATCATCTAGAGCTCTGTCTTTATATCACTCTTTTACTCATTGTTCTCTTTCCGATCACAATATTTGAGTTTCCTGCTACACAATGTGACTCAATTTTGATGTCCATTATACTTGCACATATATGCACAGGACTCTCTATTTTTCTGATTTTAATGTTGATTTATATGTCGAATAGAGACACATGCACTTATATTTGCATTTTTTTTTTTTTTAATTATCAACATTTTTATTAGTTTTTCAACATTTCCATTTAACAATATATTACATTATATCACGCCCTTATACAATAAACATCCTTATCTGTATCCCATATCCCCCCCGGGGGAAATAAAGAAGAAAAAATAAAAATAAAGAAAATACAAAGGGGAGAAAAATTATCCCCCCCCCACCCTCACTTATTCCCTGCGGCTCTCTCCCCCCCTCCAAAAACCAAATAAAATAAATAAATAAAATAAAAAAAGTGATCCCTTAGATATGAGGCTTCTAAAAAGCCATTCTATAGCTTATCGCTCATTATTCCTTGTTACCCCCTCCCCTAAAAACACTTTTACCAAGTGTTTGAAATATGAGGCCTCTATCAGGTCATAAAGCCACTAATGACTTAACCCCCCCCCCCCCCCCCCCGCTTTTTTCTTTTTTTTTATCTCACCCTTTCTCCCTTCCATATTCCACACACCAACCCCAAAAGAAAATAAGTAAATGTATATAATAAAAAAAAAAAAAAAAAGACCCCTTATTATGTAGTATATCCCAATCCCACCCTCTGTGCCCACCCTCTCTTAAACCTGTACAGGTGGGGGTTAGGAGCAGTGCCACACGGGATTTCATATTGAGAGCTAAAAATAAATAAATAAATAAATATCCCATATCCCCCCCCGGGGGAAATAAAGAAGAAAAAAAAAATAAAGAAAATACAAAGGGGAGAAAAATTATCCCCCCCACCCTCACTTATTCCCTGCGGCTCTCCCCCCCCTCCAAAAACCAAATAAAATAAATAAATAAAATAAAAAAAGTGATCCCTTAGATATGAGGCTTCTAAAAAGCCATTCTATAGCTTATCGCTCATTATTCCTTGTTACCCCCTCCCCTAAAAACACTTACCAAGTGTTTGAAATATGAGGCCTCTATCAGGTCATAAAGCCACTAATGACTTGACCCCCCCCCCCCCCCCGCTTTTTTTCTTTTTTTTTATCTCACCCTTTCTCCCTTCCATATTCCACACACCAACCCCAAAAGAAAATAAGTAAATGTATATAATAAAAAAAATAAAAAAAAAGACCCCTTATTATGTAGTATATCCCAATCCCACCTTCTGTGCCCACCCTCTCTTAAACCTGTACAGGTGGGGGTTAGGAGCAGTGCCGCATGGGATTTCATATTGAGAGCTAAAAATAAATAAATAAATAAGTACGGAAAAAAAAAGAGGAGAAGAAAAAAAAAAAAAAAAGACAAACAAGTTACTCTCCACCCCCCCCCCTCCCACAGGCTATCCACTTACATTTTCTTACAGCTCCTTAAATTATTCAATCTCTAGTGAGCATTTTTCCCATTCTGACCATATTACTCTAAACTTTTCCTTTCTATCTTTAACCCTGGAAATCCATCTTTCTGCCTCCATAATTAAATTCACTTCTCCCTTCCATTCAAGAATAGTTGGCCTTTTATCCTGTTTCCATAATCTAGGTATTAATAATTTTGCCGCATTTAATAAATGAGGCATAATGCTCTCCTTATATGATCCCATGGACCTCGCTGACCCGTGGAATAGGAAGTTTAAAGGTGTCAGTTCTATTTCCTCGGGAGATAGCCTTCCAACCCAAGGGGCAATCTCTTGCCAAAATCCTCTGATCTTTGGGCATGACCACCACAGGTGGAGTAGGGTACCCTCTTGTCCACATCCCCTCCAACACCTATTGTCCGCAAGCCTATACATCTGTGCCAATCTTACTGGGGTTCTATACCACCTAGATAGAAATTTATAAGACATCTCCTGAATCTGTGAGCTTACAGATGTATAGTGTGTGGAGTCAATAAGTTTTTTAATTTGTTGCGTGGTAAACCTGTGATTTAGCTCTCCTTCCCAGTCTTTAATATAGTAAGGTGTTGTTTTTCTCCGTGTCCCTAGGATTAATCTATACATTTGAGACATTAAGTGTTTGGCCCTCCCAATCTTTACACATCTGGTTTCAAATAGAGTAAGCAAATTAAGAGGCCTTATCCTGGTTTTCCACTTTTGAAAGAAGCACCCTAATTGATGATACCTCCACTCCACCATTGGGACTGTTCCCAAGCTCCGTCTCAATTCAGGTAAGGGGGTCAGGGTTCCACATGGGGCAAATTTGCCGCATGTGGTGTCCCTCCCCCAGGCCTTCATTGATCCTACTTCCTCACCTGGGGGGAACCACGGGAATCCCTCCAGGGGAGCCAGGGGGGATATCCCAGGGGCATAATCTTCTGATTGATTTATTTTATCCCATATCCTTAGTGTATTATTAGTTAATGGTGACATCCATTTTGAGAGCCCTCTTTCTGTCTTCGGTATCCAAGGAGCTCCTGCTAGGTTCCTTCCTGCCATTGTTTGCTCTAATTTTACCCATGTTTTAGTTGAGTGATCGTGATTCCAATTTAGTATACGTACTAGTGCCATTGCCCTATAATATGATGTTACATCTGGCAGCCCCACTCCGCCCTCTGACTTTTCTCTACACAAAATTTCATAGGCTAATCTAGGGCGTTTATCGTTCCATACAAAGGATACAAAAGCCTTCCGTATGCCCTTAAAAAAACTCTGTGGGAGGGAAATTGGCACTGTATGTAAGACATAAAATATTTTAGGTAGTATGTTCATTTTTATTGCGTTCACCCTTCCAAACCAAGTTAAAAACTGCCCCTTCCATTTCTGAAGATCCTCTCTTACCCCTTCCATTAAGGTACCATAATTCAGGTCGTATAAAAGTTTAGGGTCAGGCGTTATATGCCTCCCTAAGTACACTAGTGATTTTTTATTCCATATGAAGCGATATGCTTCTTGTAGAGTGTTCGCCATACTTAAAGATACATGGCTAGGAAATAATGTAGACTTCTCAAAATTAATTTTAAAATTGGATAGGGCCCCAAACCTAGATACTTCTTCCATCAAGGCAGGTAATGAAGTCTGTGGTGTGGATAGATAGAACAACTGGTCATCGGCATATGCCGAGACCTTATGTTCATCCGACCCAATACACGTTCCCTGTATTCCGTTATTTCTTCTTATTTTGCAGAGAAAGGGCTCCAATATCATTGCAAATAATAAGGGAGACAAGGGACACCCTTGTCTCGTACCATTGTATATTTGGAAATAGTCTGACAAAGTGCCATTCACCTTTACTCTTGCTCTCGGGGACGCGTATAACGCCAGCACCCAACCCATCAGACGCTCTCCCACTTTCATCCACCTCAGAACCTCAGTCATAAACATCCAGCTAACCCTGTCGAAAGCTTTTTCGGCATCCATAGATAATATTATTCTGGGGGCTTTGTCCGGACCGTGTTGCATCCAATGGAGGACATTTAATGCTCTTATGGTGTTGTCTCTAGCTTCACGGCCCTTCATAAAGCCTGTTTGATCAGGGTTAACTAGCTTCACTAAATGATCCTGTAGTCTAAGTGCCACAATTTTTGATAATAACTTTGTATCAGAATTTAACAGAGAAATTGGTCTATAATTAGCACAATGTTGGGGATCTTTTCCTGGTTTTGGGAGGACTGTAATGTGTGCCAATAGTGCTTCTGGAGGAAGTGGATTCAGAATGTTAATCGAATTGAAGTAATCACATATTGGGGCACCCAGGTTTTCAGAATTTTTTTTATAATATAAATTTGTAAAGCCATCTGGCCCTGGGCTTTTTCCTATTGTCAAATTTGCTATTACTCCATGCACTTCTTCTACTGTGATCGGCCTGTTTATCATCTCCGTAGCTTCAGATGGCAGTGAAGGTAAGTCCGCAATATATTCCCTAATCTCCCCCACTCAGAATTCATTCTTGGTGCTTGTCGATACCTGTTGAATATTATATAAATTCTCGTAGAATTTATGGAATTCTGCCGCAATTGCCTGTGTTTCTACAATTTTTTTATTTTGTATAGTTAAATTATGAACATGTCTGGAATCTTGTTGTTTTTTAAGTTGTCTAGCTAAAAGGCGACCACATTTATTTCCCTGTTCATAGAAACGGTGTGCGTAGTATCTATATTTATTTCTGGTTTTCTGATCTAGACACTGTGTCAGTTTACTTCGTGCCTCTTCCAACCTCTTAGCGTCTGCTGGGTCCATGTTTTATCTCTATCTTATTTATTTCTTCCAGCAGATCTGTTATTTCTTTTTGTTTTTCTTTTTTTTTCCTTGCCCCCCATGCTATCAATTCCCCCCTGATCACTGACTTATGGGCCTCCCAAATAGCCTGTTCAGAAGTTTCCCCAGACACGTTCCTTTCAAAATATGTTTTGATTTTAATGGTTAAATCTTCCACAATGCGGCTGTCGTCTAACAGTGTCTCATTTAACTGCCAAGTTCGTTCCAAGTGGCCCAATGATACTGGATGTAAGGTCATAATGACAGGTGCATGATCTGAAATTGTTATTGATTCTATCGTACAAGATCTGATCCTTTCTAGGTAGAACTGGTCCACGAAAAAAAGATCAAGACGAGAGTACATATTGTGTATTTTGGAATAATAGCTATAGTCTTTTATCCCCTCATGCGTTGCTCGCCATCCATCTACCAAGTGGGCAGTCCATAAAAGCTGTTTTATGTGTTTTAGAGCCTTGAATGATATGGGTGTTTTGCCTGTTGATGTGTCTATACTTGGATTTAATACTAAATTAATGTCACCCCCTAAAATCAGAAATCCTTCTCTATACTTCTCTAGTGATTTCAAGGTTTTTATCAGGAAGTTAGCCGTGCCTGTGTTTGGGGCATACACTGAGGCAAATGTATAGCAGTAACCGTTCAATTTCGCTTTTAAGAAAAGGTACCTACCCTCGGGGTCTATTTGTGAAGATATCACCTCATCCTCCCTATCCCTCCCCTGGGCCATTCCTTTTTTTCCCCCCCTTTTTATCCCATACCCACTTCATGGTGGGGCCCTTATGTCTTCTACCCCTTAGTTTACATTCGGTGTGGGTATTGGGTTGGTAATCTCCCCCCCTCCATACTTCTAATGATACTTTTTCCCCCCTCTCCAGTCTTCTATCATTATACCGGCATTTATATAATATTTTTCCCGATTAGGGGGTCCTGAAGAGCATTTCCTTATACCATTCTAGACAGTTGTATCAGTACATGAAAAATTAATTACAACCTCCAAAAAAAAAAAAAAAAAAAAAAAATACTTTCTCTCTCTTTCTTTTTTGCCAGTACCTCCAGTGTCCATGTGTCTTTTTCTTGCGTGTTATTTCCCTTAAAAAAAAAAAAAGAAAAAAGGGGAATTCCACCGCGTGAGGGGGGAATTTGCAAGGCTTCCTACCTCAAAAAAAAAAAAAAAGTGGGTGTCATCAGTGCCTTGAGTGACCATGTGCCCTTTTCTTGCAAAAAAAATATTATATATGCCAAAACAACAACAACAAAAAAAGAAGTTTAAAAATATCTTCCCTCCTTTCTTCCTTTTTTTACCAAAAAAAGAAAAAAAAATAAGTTTGAAGAATGTCCCCTTCCCCCTTCCCTTCTCCTTCCAACAAAGCCAAAAAAATAAAAAAAAATAAAGAAGAAAGAGTGGGTGTCATCAGTGCCTTAAGTGACCATGTGCCCCTTTCTTGCATGTTATTCCATTCACTTCTACCAAAAATTTATTATATATACCAAAAAAAAAAAAAAAAAAAGGAGATTTAAAAATATCCTCCCTTCCTTTACTTTTTTCTTCTTTTACCAAAAAAAAAAAAAAATTTAAAAAAAAAAAAAATTCCCCTTTCCTTTCTCCTTCTAGCAAAGAAAAACGAAAAAGGGGGGGGGGGAGTGGGTGTCATCAGTGCATTGAGTGACCATGTGCCCTTTTCTTTGCATGTTATTTCATTCACTTCTACCAAAAATGTATTATATATCCAAAAAAAAAGGGAGGTTTAAAAATATCTTTCTTTCCCCTTTCTCTTCTTTACAAAGCAAAAAAAAAAAAAAAGGAAGAGAGAAAAATAAAAAATTGAAAGATCACAACCCTTTTACCACCCCACCCTACCAACCCTCCCCAAGAGTATTCCAAAAACAACCCGGGCCCCCCTTCCCACTATCCATAAGTCTCTCCTTTTCCTTTCCTTCCCGCTATACTCTTATTTTTGTGTGTTTTTTTTTCCTGAGAGGCACTTGTTTCCATGGTTCTGGACGTTTTATATAATTTCCGATGTTATTCCTTCTCCAGTCCACAAAATCTGTTGGGGATAATTCTAATATTTCTGTGAATGACTGCAAGTCATTCTTTGTACGAAGAGTTGCTGTCTTGCCGTTTCGCGAAGCTGTAAGACTGAATGGAAAACCCCATCTGTATTTTACTTCTACCGCACGTAAGGCTTCCAAGACTGGCCTGACACTCCTTCTTTGCATTAGAGTTCGATATGATAAGTCAGGATACAGTGAAATATGTGTTCCGTCGTGGACAATTTCCTTTTTGGTGCGAGCAGCTTTCATTATAGATTCTTTCACAGTAAATTTATGTAATTTACATATTATGTCTCTTGGTCTTTCAGCATTGGGGGTAACATATGATGGGATACGATGTATTCTATCCACCTCTATGGTTTCCAGTGCCTCCTCTCCCATTATTCTGTGAAATATCTCCTGCACTGTTGGAAGTAATTCCGGGCCCAAAAAAGTTTCTGGTAGTCCTTTTATACGAATGTTTTGCCTGCGATCCCTATTTTCTTGATCGTCTAATTGGTCCCTAAGAGAACTTAAAAGCTCTTCTTGATGCTTCACTGTTTCCTGTATATCTGCGACTGCCTGTGTCATTGCATCCTGTTCAACCTCAAATGATTCTACCCTGTGCCCTAGCTCACATATCTCCTCTCTTAAGCCCTCCACTGCTTGCTGGCATGACTGCTCTACCGCTGTTATCAATTGCAAAATATCAGTCTTAGTAGGGAGTGTTTTTAGAAGTTCTCTTATAACTCTCATGTCTTTTTCTAGGCCACAGGGCTGACCTTCCAACCTTGATTGCAAGTCCCCTCCGTTTTCCACCACATTAATACATTGCATAGTCTCCTCTTGCATTGTTTGGTTTCTTTCCTGCGGGTCTGTTTCCAATCTTTGTACGTCTGTTTCTGACTCTTCATTATTCTCCAGGGTTGCGGTATAACTTTTTTGTGGGGTTTCTTCACCAAAGTCCATTACCTCCCCTCCTACAGCTTTCGGGGGAGTCCGTAAAATAGCCGGGATAATTGGATCGTCTGGGCTAACTTGGCCCTTAGCCTTGGGATCTTCTTTATGTCCTCTTTCCCTCGAGTCTTGTAGCTGCTTTTGTCCCATTGTCAACGGATGGCTCTCCTGTCCTACCCCTGTCATAATAGACCTCAATGGGGATTGGTTACGGACTGGGTTCTCGCCACTCGTTATTGTCCGTCCTCTACCCACTGCTGGGGAGCCCTTCTCTTTAATCTGTATTCCCACGGCCCGTCGAGCGACGATCCTGTCCATCTGTTTTGGCTGTATTACGACCATTCCCTACGGGGTGTTTATTAAGTTCCATTATTCCTCTCTTCCCCTCTGGTCTTATATTTGCATTTAACGATATTGCTCCGTATCACGTATTGTATTTTAGTCATATTTGTAAATTTATTGTTACTAGATTTTATTCATATTTTTTTTGCTTAAATTGAAGGTTTGTGTCTGTTCCATACACATCTTGTATTTGGCTCGTTCACTGTTTTTTTTACTTCTTTCACTTTATTGCTTACTGTAGCTTTGGGTTCTTTTTACATATATGTGTGTTATATTTCACCACTGATGTGATCCAGCTTCCTAGGTGATTACCATTGATTGTTTTTCACCACCCCTTCTTATGAGCGATGGTTGGCCACAGGTGAAGGCGGATCACATGACTGGTTCAGGTTTGGTTTAGGTGTGTATATATTTGAGTTGTGTATCATTTTTGTTTTAGCTTTGACTAAGCGCTGATACCCCAGTGCGAGACGCGTCAGCTATCCACCCCACTGTCTGCTGTGACTTGTAGTGCTGTTTCCATGTTTTACAATTAAAAGCAACTTTTTAAGAATTTTGTGGAAGTGCGGCTGTCCAGTCTTTTCTCCGGTCTTCGCTTTGTGCATTGCCAGCACCCACGCTTCTGAGAGGACACTGATTGCTGAGTGCACTCACCTAGAGTGGCAGTTCCCCTTTCTCGCCCTGTTTGGGGCAGTACAGGACCTGCTGACGCGCGGGGTAATAGTACATGTGCCGCTGCCGGAAAGGTTTCAGGGATTCTACTCCAATCTGTTTGCAGTCCCAAAGAAGGATGGGGGGTCCGTCCAATCCTGGACCTTAAGGCCCTCATCTCCTTTGTAAAAGTATGGAGGTTCAGGGTGGAATCAGTTCGCTCTGTGGTCGCTTCACTTCATCCGGGGGATTTTCTGGCATCCTCAAAATCAAGGACGCATACTTGCATGTCCCCATATATGTCGGGCATCAAAGATTTTTGTGCTTTGCAGTCAGGGACAATCACTACCAATTTGTAGCTCTCCCTTTTGGCCTGGCGTCGGCACTAAGGGTTTTCACCAAGGTGCTCACCCCGATTCTGGCTCTGCTGAGAAAGCGAGGAATCGCTATTGTGGGCTACCTGGACAACCTCCTTCTGAGAGCAGCTTCAGACTCAGAATTAAAGGAGGATGTGGCGATGCCTGTCAGACCCTTCAAGAATTTGGTTGGGTACTGAACCTCCAGAAGTCGGTGTTGGTGCCGACTCAGCGCCTGGAATACCTGGGCTTGGTTCTGGACTCTTCAGAGGCAAGAGTTTTTCTCCCTTTGGAAAAATTGCGGACTCTTTAGGTGACAGTATAGCTGTTGGCATTTTGCAGGTGGTCGTCACTACGCTTTTGCATGCGAGTCCTGGGTCTCATGGTAGCCTCCTTCGAGGCGGTACTGTATGCTCAATTCCACACTTGAGTCTTGCAGAAGGAGATCCTGTCCAAGTGGGACAAGTCTCTGTTGTCCCTGGATTATCAAATCCGGGTGAGCCAACTAGTCAGGACTTTCCTGGTTTGGTGGCTGAGATCTCCGGGCCTCCGGTCCGGAAAGTCATTCTTTACATTTCACTGGACGGTGATCAAGACGGACGCCAGCCTGACCGGCTGGGGGGGGGGGAGTTTGGAGTGTTCAGTCGACACAGGTTCGCTGGATGCAGGAAGAATCCCGCCTGCCGATCAATGTGCTGGAACTTCGGGCGATCAGGCAGTGCCTCTCCACATGGTCACATAGGCTGCAGATCAATCCAGTCGGACAACGCCACGGCGGTGGCGTATGTCAACCATCAAGGAGGAACAAGAAGCTTGGCTGCAGCATCGGAAGTCGCTCACATCCTGCGGTGGGCAGAACGGAGCATGCCGGCTCCATTGGCCGTATACATTTTGGGTGTAGAAAACTGTCAAGCGGACTACCCAAGTCGTCAGATGCTGGACCAAGGAGAATGGTCGCTACACCCGGATGTGTTTCGACTCCTTTGACTGAAATGGTCCACGCCAGACGTGGATCTCCTGGCTTCTCGACTCAATCAAAAGGTATTGAGGTTTGTGGCCAGGTCCAAAGATCCCTGGGCGGACGCGACGGATGCGTTAATGGCTCCATGGGGACAGTATCGGCTAATTTATGCCTTCCTCCCACTGAAACTTCTTCCTCGGAGTAGAGACAGAGGGGATTCCGGTGATTCTAATTGCCCCAGATTGGCCTCAGCGTCCCTGGTACGCCAACCTAGTGCGCCTGGTGGCGGATGTCCCTTGGCGGCTGGAGGGATGGAAGCATGTATTTTACGGGACTACATTTTTGTCTATTTTGTGTCAATATCCAGTACTGCATTATTGTTGTTTTTCTAAGTGCTAGCAGCAATGTGCTTACAACTGTTTCATTAGTATCTGTCACATTTTGAGCACGGCTGGGTATTTTGGGCTATTCCACATCTGTTCACATGTTCCCTGGCGCTGTCTGGCTAAGGGTGTTGTTACCTCCGGCCCCCTGTGGGGTGTGGTCCTATCCGGGGGCAGCAACACTCACTGCACACGCTCTCCGTCCTGTGCTCCGAAGATGCACGCCTCCATCACCTGACACGGAACTAGGTCTCCGTGCAGTGTATTGGTATACCATCCACGAGGGGTTACAGGAGTCAAACGGCGCCGCATCATTGGGCGGTTACCCCGCACCAATGCAGGCGCCTCCCTTCTCCTCCCCCTCGTATGCGTGTCTCTGGGCGGGTAACATTGGGGGGGTGGTCCCTATAAGATTGTGTCACCTATGGCAGGTACAGGAATTTGGCTCTTCACATGTCATCACTCCATGCAGCACACTCGGAACTCACAGGTGATCCTCTTCCTCTCTCCTATACCTCACCACACCCAGTACCTTCACCTCACTTTACTATCTTTATATTCCCATTTCTCTTTTTTCCTTCTCCTTTGCTTGTTCTCCTCCCCCCCTTTTCCTTTTCATCATATCTCCATATCCCATTCAAACATAATACATTCTTCATTTATTTCCAATACAGCCATCATTCCTTACCGACCACAGTGCATTCAATACACCATGCCTCATGCCGGTGCCACCTGGGTGTGCTCTCCTGATGGGCCCTGCACCCCTCATTCTCCAGCCCTAGTCCCCGGCAGTGACCACCCCATCCTGGGATCCATCCGGAGCTTCACTCTAGTGCCAGCGGCAATCGGCAACCTGGTGAGTACCATCTGGGGCTTTTTGATGAGTCCTCAGCCCCCTCAAATGTTGGATGCCCCGTTTAACCAGCTATGTGCTTATGTCGTTCCAGATAACCAATGTAATGCATGCCTGCTCCTGATGAGCGACCAACAGTCGCGAAACGCGTAGAGCTCTATATCTCAATAATATAGTACAGCTTGATGTACTCATTGCATTTATATATTTGGGTCACTGCCCACGTACCTTGTCCCCCAACTAATCTGTGAAACATATATGTTTATCTATTTCTTCAATAGTGCAAAATAGTCATGGATGGTGCATTATGTGAAAGTAATAAAATATTTAACCCTATTCCAGATTCATTATCTTTGATTCATTCTCCCCATTTATTGCAAACAGTTTCCCGCACATGCTTCATTTAAAGTCCCGCACTTGTTTCTTTTTTCTATACCTAATTAGGGATGGAGGTAATTGACCCATTACCTCATTTAAAGTCCCAACCAACCCTCCCCCCGCCCACTTTATATATAAAACTGTCAAGCGGACTACCCGAGTCGTCAGATGTTGGACCAAGGAGAATGGTCGCTACACCCGGATGTGTTTCGACTCCTTTGCCTGAAATGGTCCACGCCAGACGTGGATCTCCTGGCTTCTCGACTGAATCAAAAGTTATTGATTTGTGGCCAGGTCCAAAGATCCCTGGGCGGACACGACGGATGCGTTAATGGCTCCATGGGGACAGTATCGGCTAATTTATGCCTTCCTTCCACTGAAACTTCTTCCTCGGAGTGGAGACAGAGGGGATTCCGGTGATTCTAATTGTCCCAGATTGGCCTCAGCATCCCTGGTACGCCAACCTAGTGCGCCTGGTGGCGGATGTCCCTTGGCGGCTGCCGATGCGAGAGGACCTTCTGTCTCAGGGTCCTATACTTCATCCTGCTTTACAGTCGCTGGCTTTAAAGTGGAGGTTCACCCAAAATATACATTTTTAACATTAGATTTAGGCTAATTAAGGGGAGCAGAAACGGGTATTTTTTTTAAAATCAATGCCGTACTTACCGTTGTAGAGATAGATGTTCTCCCGCCGCTTCCGGGTATGGGCTGCGGGACTGAGCGTTCCTATTTGATTGACAGGCTTCCGACAAGCTTCCGACGGTCGCATCCAGCGGGTCACGAGTTTCCGAAAGTAGCCAAACGTCGGTGCGCAGGCGCAATATAGAGCCGCACCGACCTTCGGCTTCTTTCGGCACCTGGTGACACGCTGTATGCGACCGTCGGAAGGCTGTCAATCAAATAGGAACGCCCAGTCCCGAAGATCATACCCGGAAGCGGCGGGAGAACATCGATCTCTAAAACAGTAAGTACGGCATTGATTTAAAAAAAAATACCCGTTTCTGCTCCCCTTAATTAGCCTAAATCTAATGTTAATTTTTTGTTTTCGGGCGAACTCCCGCTTTAATGGCATGGCTGTTGAAAGTCAGGTACTATGGGACCGAGGACTGTCCGATTCAGTTATTTCCACCATGTTGAGGGCACAAAATTCTTCTCCTCGGAAGATCTATAATTGCACATGGAAGGCCTACATCTCTATATGTGAGGGGATGGGGTGGCGTCCACGGACATATTCGGTTTCCAGTATTTTGCTGTTCTTACAGTGTGGGGTGGATCAAAATCTTGCACCATTAAGGGGCAGATATCAGCCTTGGCTATTTTCTTTCAACGACCCTTAGCGGCTCATTCACTGGTGAGTATGTTTGTGCAAGGGGTCTGACACATGGCTCCTCTGGTTCGACCACCGCTACCTCCGTGGGATTTGAATCTGGTGCTTTCGGTACTTCAGAAACCTCCTTTTGAGAACATCAGAGTGATTCCTCTTTTGACACACTCTCAGAATGTTGCCTTTCTGGTGGCTATTACATCAGTTAGGAGGGTTTCTGAATTGGCGGCCTTGTCTTGCAAGTCCCCCTACTTGATTCTCCATAAGGTTAAAGCGGTGCTACGCCCGCAGCTTTCTTTTCTTCCGAAGGTGGTTTCGGCTTTTCATCTAAATGAGGACATTGTACTTCCATCCTTGTGTCCTAGGCCATCGCATCCCAAAGAGGTTGCGTTACATTCCTTGGACGTGGTACGTGCTCTGCGGGTGTATCTGCCTGCTACGGCTCAGTTTCGGAGGTCAGACTCACTGTTTGTGTCGGTAGCTGGTTCGAAGAAAGGCCTGTCTGTCTCATCAGCCCACTATTTCTCGTGGATTAGACAGATCGTGATCCAGGCTTATGCCTTAAAACGGCAAGCACCTCCCTTTCCTGTCACGGCACATTTGATGAGGGCAATTGGTGCCTCCTAGACTTTCCGACATCAAGCGTCAGCTTCCCAGGTGTTTAAGGCGGCGACCTGGTCGTCCGTTCACACTTTCACTTAGTTTTACAAGGTTGACGTGCATGCATCTGCGGATGCGTGTTTTGGCCGCAAGGTTTTGCAGGCGGCTATTTAAGGTGCATCTCCTCCGTTGAGGAGCTCTGTTTGTTTTGGGGTGAAGTTTGATTGCTCTTCCCACCCCTCGGTTTGTTGACACTGCTTGGGGACGTCCCTAATGTCAAGATTTAAGGAAGCTGTGTCCGTCCATGGACAAAAGAGAAAATAGGATGTTTGTACTCACTGTAAATTCCTTTTCTCTGAAGTCTGACCTCCGAAACGGAGCCATAGCAGACAGATACACCTGCAGACCCCCGACCACGTCCAAGGAATGTAAAGCAACCTCCTTCTGGTGCGACCACGTCCAAGAAATGTAAAGCAACCTGTTTCGGGTGCAATGGCCAAGGACACAAGGACAGAAGCACCATGTAATTATATAGACAACATGCCAAAACAACCTTAGGAAGAAATGAAGGCTGCGGGCGCAGCACCACCTAATGCCCCGTACACACCATCACTTTATGTGATGAAAAAAAACGTAATTTTCTGTGAAGTAAAAAATTACGTTTTTGAAACTTCAATTTTCAAAGACGAAGTTGCCTACACACCATCGTTTTTCTCACAATGTTCTAGCAAAGCGAGGTTACGTTCACCACGTTTTTCCATTGAAGCTCGCTTCATAAGTAGCTTCTGGGCATGCGCGGGTGAAAAAACGTTGTTTTAAACAACGTTTTTTGCTACACACGGTCAATTTCTGTGAAGTAAAAGTTGACGTTTTGAAAAACGACACATAAAATTGAAGCATGCTTCAATTTTTTTTGTTCGTTTTTTACAAGACATAAAACGACGTTTCCCCCCACACACGGTCAATTAAAGTGACATTTTTAAAAACGTCATTTTTTTTCATCACATAAAGTGATGGTGTGTACGGGGCATCATCCTTGTGGAGGACCAAGTAGGGAGACTTGCAAGACAAGGCCGCCAACTCAGAAACCCTCCTGGCAGATGTTATAGCCACCAGAAAGGCTACCTTTTGAGAGAGTGTCTGGGGCCATTAGAATCACCGGAATTCCCTCGGTCTCCACTCTGCGAAACAGGCAAGGGGAAATTTTAGCGGGGACGACATAAATCAGCTGATAATGCCCACATGGGGCTACCAACGCATCTGCCGCTTTTGCCCAGGGACCTTAGGACCTGGCCACAAACCTCAATACCTTCCGATTGGGTCAAGAAGCCAGGAGGTCCACGTCTGGCGTGCCCCATCTCAGGCAAAGGAGTCAAAACATCCGGATGTAGCGACCATTCCCCTTGGTTCAGCATCTGACGACTCAGGTAGTCTGCTTGCCAGTTTTCTACGCCCGGAATGTACACGGCCGATAGAGCCAGCACGCGCCTCTCTGCCCACCTCAGGATGTGAGCGACCTCCAATGCTGCAGCCGAACTCCTTGTTCCTCCTTGATGGTTGACATACGTCACTGCCGTGGCGTTGTCTGACTGGATCCTGACTGGGCATCCCTGCAGCTTCCGTGACCAAGTGGAGAGGCACCGCCTAATCGCCCGCAGTTCCAGCACATTGATCGGCAGGCAGGGATTCCTGCTGCATCCAGCGACCCTGTTCCGACTGAACGCTCCAAACACCCTCCCCCAACCGGACATGCTGGCGTCCGTTGTGATCACTGTCCAATGAAAAGGAGGGAATGACCTCTCAGGCTGAAGGGTCGGAGACCTCCGCCGCAAGACCAGGGGTTCCCTGGCTAGGTGGCTCACACGAATCTGACAATCCAGAAACAACGGAGACTTGTCCCATTTGGACATGATCTCCTTTTGCAAGACTCGAGTGTGAAATTGAGCATACAGTACCACCTCGAAAGTGGCCACCATGAGACCCAGGACCCGCATGCAAAAGCACAGTGATAACCACAGCGGGAAGCCAACAGCTTCACCGCAGCCTGAAGAGTCTGTAGCTTGTCTGAAGGGATAAAAACTACCAGCACAGACTTCTGGAGATTCAGTACCCAACCAAACTCCCGAACAGTCTGACTGGTGATCGCCACATCCTCCTCTAATTCTGAGACGGAAGCTACTCTCAGAAGGAGGTCATCCAGGTAGCCCACAATTGCAATTCTTTGCTGCCTCAGCAAGGCCAGAATCGGGGCGAGCACCTTGGTGAAAACCCTTGGTGCCGACGCCAGGCCAAAGGGGAGAGCTACAAATTGGTAGTGCTCGTCCCCAACCGCAAAGCGCAGAAACTTCTGATGCCTGACACATATGGGAACATGCAAGTATGCGTCCTTGATGTCCAAGGATGCCAGAAAATTCCTTGCATGGAGTGGCTCATTATCTTTTATAGATTGTGGTGGCAGGGTACTCTTTCCCCCCAGTAACAATCTTAATAATGTCGTCCAGTGAGGCTCCAAATTGCCTCTTTCCCTGGAAGGGTAAATCTGCTAGACCGCAGACCAGCACTTTTAGCCAAATCAGGCGATGGAGCACCACAGCAGATACTGAGGCTCTAGAAAGCAAAGGAGCCGTATCCAAGGCTGCATCGCAGACATACTTAAGGCCATACACCAACTGGTCCGCCAGTTCCATGCAGACCGGTGGAAGCCTGTTGCTTTTCCAACTCTTGTGCAACATTTTTGCCCATTCAGTGAGCGTTTGGGACACCAGGGCTGTGGTCAATACTGACCGCAATGCTGATACCACTGTGAACAGGGACCGGGCTACCGCCTTGGCCCTCCTATCGATGGGGTCCTATCGATTGGGACGGAAAAGGCCCGCTGTGGTTGTTCCCATTCTTTGTAAATAAACTTATCAAAGTAAGTTTAGGGAAACACCTTAGCCATGCGGACCGGATTGTGGGACCCAAAAAGGGACCAGCACCTCTGTAGATGTCCCCACCGTACCCTCTATCTTTAGGGTATCCCGCACTACTGTGATAAGTGCTCCTACAAGTGCTCTTTCCTGTGCTGACCCAGACACAGACTCATCCTCACTGTGTGAATGGTCCTGGTCCGCATCCTCTGACACGTCGGAACAGGGGCCGTGTGCCACAACCAGGCCCGAGTCAGAATCAGAGCTTTCCCCAGAAGACGGTGGGGGGAGGGGGCAACGAAAGACTCCAGGATTGCCGACAAATCGTCCATAGGCACCACAAGTTCAGGGGAACCGGTTGCCACCACTGGTATGTCTGGGGAAGTGCCAGCTTCTGACGCCATTCTGACCCACGCTCACCTGACACCCGGTAGGGACCGCAGGCCAGTTTCACCAAAAGTCCACCCTCCTAGCTGGAACAGACTGAGGGCCGTGTTGTACTGTTCTATTGTCGTCCGCCCTCCCTTACGAGGTGTTCTGTGCAATTTGCGTGGTTTTAGAAGGAGAAACCAGGGCTAGAAGCCAAAACTAAGGTGAAAACTACGGGAAAATGGCCGCCGGACTTCCTGACTAAAACTACAGGAAAATGGCCACCGAACCTCCTAAAAAAAAACACAGGAGGCCTCCAACAAGGTGCACACTAAAAACACAAGGAAGAGACAGCGGACCCCTAGCACCCAGCGCAGCCCCCCCACCGGATACGGAGCCCCCGGAAGACCCCCGTTTAGTAGCGCAGCGGCCTAAGCATGGGGAGGAGGGAAAAGGACAGAAAGAGAAGAGGAGGAGACCCCAAATTTGACCTCCCAGGGAATGACCAGCTGCTCCATCCTGCCAAGACAAGTGGAACCATACTTACCCCTCCTGTGGGGACTGCTGGACGCATTCCGGACAGACCCATCCCCCCGCTGTCGGCCACGACACACTGTAATACGGACAGCAGTAGCCTGGTCATATGTGTGCCCCAGAGCATATAGCTTGCCGGCCACCCTTGGATCAAACGGGGTCTGTCGTGGGGGAGACTACCAGGATCTATATTATCCTGCCTGTCACCCTGCCCGGCTGTTGATAGTAGATCACAGGAATAAGAAATCAGAATAAAAGAAAACAATCTCCAAAAAAATCTCCAGGACCAATGGTTCCCAAAAAACGGACCTGCTGGATGCAGTGTGAGGGGTTATAGCCAGTAGGACCGCCCCCTGGGTGGAACTGTGCAGTTTTTCTGTTTTAACATGTTCTGCCTAGTTTTCTCCTGAAGGTGGCAATATAACCCTAAGGTCAAGATTTAAGTTGCTGTGTCCGTCAATGAACGAAAGAGAAAACATATTTGTGTTCTGGAAATAAACTACACTATGCTAAACATATAGGAGGGGGACTTCAACTGTTATTGATAAAACAGTTGATGTCCCACTCCACATTCAAGCAACCAGGGACATGGGACCCCAATTTATGTATCCAGTTGGTTTCAGTTCTTGAGATGTTCTGCTTCTCAATACTTCCACAACAGTGGGGAACATATTTCTCAATGGCAAGGAAGGAAGTCCCCCTAGAGTCACAATTGTGCACCAAGTCATAATGTTTGGAGACCTTATGCTTATCAAAGCCCTTGCATATGTTGGTTATATGTTCACTAAGCCTTATGTGTAACATTTTAACAGTGCATCCCACATATTCTAGGCCACAAGGACACCTGAGAAGGTAAACTACACACTTTGTTGAACATGTAATAAACGTTTGGATTGGGTAAGTGAGCCCTGTGCCTGTTGAGCTGAACTCGGTAATCCTTTTGCCCCGCTGGGTATTTAATTTGCAAGCTCGACATTTACCACAGGGGTAAAAACCCTTCAAATCACCAAAGAAAGTGGGTCTCTTGGGTGGGTCTGGGACATTCGGTGCTATTGTATTCCTCAAGTTCATAGCCCCTCTAAAAACTAGGTCTGTCATGACATTAGGTCTGTCAGATAAAAGAGAGCCCAGAACCCGATTATTTTTAATGACTGGCCAATGCCTTTTAGGATCCTTTTGATGGCCCAATGTTGACTGGAGAAGGTTGTAATAAAAGCTACACCATAGTTTTCTGTACTTTCCACTCGTGGAGGTTTATATTATAGTAACTCCTGATGGTCCCTATTTGCCACTTCTGCTATTACTGTCATATCCCTTAGCCAGAAATCTAGTTTTTAAGATCAACACCTCCTGAGTAAGAGGGGTCACTGGAGTTTTAGTCACTTTTTATAACATATGTCACGTTTTATTATTGCACTTTATTGCTGCATCTTATTATATGACACATGGTTTGTTTACACAGTAATTGTTATATGCATATTTCATTCTAAGTAGTTATATTTCTCTGCACATTTGCACTTTATAGAGATAGGAATATTGCTACATGTTTATGATACAAGCGCTGCACTTCTTTTTATCCATCGTGCAATACTATTGACCAATTTATTTGTATTTGCAACCGCATGATTCATTTAAAGTCCCACCCTCCTATACTGTTATAAAAACAATGGCCAAAACAACCCCTGTAGGTATCTGTATATTCTATGTAGGATAAGTAATTTCCCTTAAATAGACTTTAGATAATTTGGTTAGTACATTAGTGCTGTGTGGAAGTGGTATCTTAAACTTTGTCCTCAGTTACTGCTTTAGCCCTTTGCCATCTCTTACTTTCGAAAACTTTTGTTCCCTAGAAATGCTTGCCTGCCTGACCTCCCTAGCAATGCTTGCTTGCCTGACCTCGCTCCTGCTTTGTCATTTTGTTCATGTGTTTTGTTCTGCCTGTAAGTCATCTGTCACCCTCCAGTGACAAAGAGGATCCACCACATTGCATCACATGGGTTGATAATAGGACAGCACAATAAACACTGCTTGCTTTGTGTTGGCCTTTTCTGAATAAAACCTAAACGGAGCTATTTTAATTACTTTTTGTTATGTACGTTGCAACCAGAGCTATTGTGTTCTGTAAACAGGCTGTGTTTCCTACTAATGAGCAAAGGGAATGTAAAAATGAACCTAAATCTTCACTTGCTGGCTTAGCAAGTAAATGCAAAATAGGAAACATTTCTTTAAATCCCATGTAACAGAACATGAGATTTACTGACATTAAAGGGGAGGTTCACCCTATATAAAAATTCTAACACTACATCCAGCCCAGTTCTGCATATAAAATTACACTGACCTTTTTTTTTTTTTTTTTTGCCGTAGATACCGTTTAGCCTTAGAATTCACTGCGGCTTCCGGGTAGGGAATCCCGCGGAAGTGGGCGTTCCTATTGACAAGCCAATTGATTGACATGCTAAATGACGGCGCACACAGCGCGTCATGACTTCCCGACATGCGTCATGACGTGCCGAATAGAGCCGAGCCGACCCGAGCTTCTTTCGGGAAGTTGTGACGCGCTGTGTGCGCCGTCGTGTAGCATGTCAATCAATTGGCATGTCAATAGGAACGCCCACTCCCACGGGATTCCCTACCCGGAAGCCGCGGTGAATTCTAAGGCTAAACGCTATCTATGGCGAAAAAAAAAAAAGGTCAGTGTAATTTTATTTGCAGAACTGGGCTGGATGTAGTGTTAGAAATGTTTTATAGGGTGAACCTCCCCTTTAAGCTAACCAGCAGTATAGGAAATGTTGGGGGTGTAGGAAACCTAAGCCTATTTTGACAGACAGAAGTAGCAGCAGCAACAGATCTAAAAGCCATTGGCAGATGCCATCTTAAAAATAATTGCAGGTAGAGCAGCTTTGTAAAAAAAAAAAAAAAAGTAATTGGCACAACAGTTTGGTGTAGTTTGATTCATTTTTCCTTGTGTTTTTTATGTTATTTTATTTTTTCACAGCACCACACTTAGTTGTCTTAAAAAGAAAGGAAAAAAAAAGATCAAAATTTCACCACCACACACAACCCTCCTCCCATACCCCTTATTTATGATTCTTTCAAAAACTTTTAAGCTATAGCCCTCAGGTATGTTTAATTAGACATTGAGATTAATACAATAAGCCCAAATAAGGAAGCTATAAAAAATTAGAGTGCAGCATCTGAGACACTGCATCAAAACATTTTTTTCACCGACTGCTCAGTAAGTAGATTGAATGGGTCCATATTGGGAGAGAAAAAGCAAGTTTTATCCAGAAAGAAAATTAAAAAGTTGACCAGCAGATGGACAGTACATGAGCAACTTGAACAGCCCAAATTAAGAACAAGCAATAAAAAGGGCAGCATATGAGACAATGTATCCAGAGAATTGTGCACGGTCAGGAAAGTATGTGAGCACTTAAACTGTAATTAAACTCACCCAAGTAAAATCAGTCTGTATATGCATTAAAGCATGCTTGTTATACTCATTGTGGAACCTAAGGGGTTAATCATCTGCATTGTGTAAAAAGGCCGTTTGATCCTGTTTTCTCTGATCCTCCCCATCCCGTCCCCAATCCATCTGCTGATAGTACAGAGCCTTGGAGGCACTGTGCACATTTTCCCTTTTTGATGTACATTGCAAGAGAGTTTTTTTTTGCATGTGATCAGCACATGCCCAATCAGCACTGTCCAGACAAGAGGGTCAGGGGTCATACAGTCTCATAGGACATTCAGAGGAGTATAAAAACTCATCCTACAAGCTTTAACCAGTGCTGGGCTGAACACTGATAGAAGTCACAAGACTGCTATGTAATGCTGATGAGAAAAGGTATTTATCAGTTTATATTTACTAACATAATTGCATTTCCATACTCTGTGTACTGTGGGAGACCAGATATCCTGGGTCTAGTAACACTTTAATGGGCTGCAGGTGTGTAGTGCCTGGCTACTTTTAAATTTGAGGCCTCTGTTCCAGCCCTGGCTGTGCTGTGTACCTATCCTCCTGTCTGGGGACTACAGTCACCCCCAGAAGGTAGGGGGCAGCAGTAGAATCAGGGTCGTGTGGATACTTCTCCTTGGCAACCAATCAGGAGGGTTGATTGCCTCGCTGCACATGCTGGGGAGTGGTATTTAAGGGCAGATGCCATTGGTTCGGGTCGTCGCTGCCCCACGCCTTCCACCTGGGCAGTCATCCCACCACCCCCGTGTGTGTGGCCCTCCTGGCCAGGGTGTGTGTGTGTTGCTGTGTTTCTGGCTCCGGGACCACGTTGGTCCGGAGCATTAATCTACCTCGTAGGCTCAGTAAGCAGACTGAGTCTACAAATTTACAAGTGGTCCTGTGCTGTCCGTCCAAAGTGGAGGAAGCCGGTTGATGGAGAACCTGTCTGGGGACACCGAGCGCGAAAGCTGGTGTCGCAGGAGAGGCCTATCTGCTCATTGAAGGACACTTCATCCCTGAGAGGCTGGACGGTGTTCGCCCATCAGTTATTGATGCAATTGAAGCTGTTTGAAGGAGATCCAGGTGCTGAATCCAGTTGAGAGGGATTTTGGACCGAGATTGTCTGCACCTTTAGGAGGGTCTGTGGCCGAGACTTTAACCTAAAGTTCCGAGTGACACTCTGGCTGCTAGGCTGGTGAGAGAGGCCTATCCAGGTGCACTGTACCCACTCTGGCTAGAGTGGTGAAGAGGTTTATCATTGGAAGCTGGACTGTTTCCGCACCAGTTAACCCTGAATCCGCCATTTCCATTTCTTCTATTTCTTCACCTGCTTCTACTTCTATCATTATTACCTGGCTGGGTAATAAAAGCACAGAAAAAACACTTGTTGTGTGGACATTGACTTTATTACAGCTTTCATCCAGTACCCTAGACGGCAAGAGGACAGACGTAACGTGCCACCCAAATAAGGTGTTTCTCTACAAGAGAAGCTTTGCAGCTGATACTTACCGTAGTTGTGAACAAATTGTAATGTCAGGCAGTTTGTGAGCAAGTAAATTGGCTAGAAAATTTGGGCATTCAAGGCATGCACTTCCCTGCAAAGGGAATGAATTGGAGGTAAGGTTACCAGTAGTTGGTAATTCTTGCCTCTCTTGATTTTAAATATGCAGCATTTTAATTTAACTGAAGCTGGTTTTTGATGGTCAGTGGGGATGCAGGCTTGTTTTACAAAAGTCAGCCAGTCCATGCTGTTAGGGGACATGCTTCTACATGACAAATCTTCCTGCTACTGAGCTGGCCCTCTCAGAAAGCACACAGCAAGGGGGCGTGGTCAGCCGCAGAACTGTATGGCTGCATTCTGAGGGAGCTCTCTAAGAACGGATCTCCCTGAGCAACTTACACAGCGACCTGTGAGCCCTAAACAACACAGAGCGATACTGGAACTTACCGGGACTGTAGCAGACATGTCGGCTAAGAGGAAGAACAGTGAGGGACCCCGTAAACTCAGCGCAATCTGCAGCCCGGCTGGGCTGCAGAGAAAACAAGATGGCGCTGCCCCCTCACCTCACTGCAATGCAGAACGGCATGCTGCTCCCTCTCTCCATGAGGGAGAAAATCTCACAGCTACACAGCCCCAGCCTGACAGCGATTGCCTGGATGACATCCTGCGTCCAGTGAGGCAGAAAAGGAGGATCTCCTCTGAACAAGGTAATCCTCACACACCTCATACAGACCTTGCCTACAGCCTGGAAAAAATCCCTATGATGAAAAACTACAGGCTATGCCCACTACTGATTTACCAATACTGGACACTACCTTTAAAGATATGATCATGTCTTTAAGAGGTGCATTACAGCATGATATGATTAGCCTTATGCACAAATCTAAATTGGAGATTAATGCTCTGGGAGAAAGAGTGGATTATATGGAGAATAAAATGTGCGATTTCACTGCTCCGCACAATGAATTAGTGGACTCCCACTTTGATTTAGAAGAAGAAATGAGACAACTCAGGATCAAAGTCGGACAAATTGAAGACAGAAATCGGAGAAATAATATAAAATTCAGAGGTATACCTGAGAATGTGAAGCCACCAGACCTAAAACACTTCATTAAAACCATGATTTCTGATCTAATCCCTGCCACTCCTCAACAAGAGCTGGAAATTGACAGGGCACATAGACTACCTAAACCACATTACATAGCAGAGAAAATACCTAGAGATGTCATTGCTAGGATCCACTTTTTCAATGTCAAGGAACAACTGATGCAATTCGCTCGTCGCCACTCCCAGATCCGTATTCTGGAATAATCCTTTACTCGGATTTCTCACAAGAGACAATCTTGGCTCGCAAAAATCTAAACTTGATCACTAAAGTGCTGAGAAACCATGGCATAATTTACAAATTGGGCTTCCCCACAAAAATTCTGGTAGAATTTAAAGGCACCTCATACACTATTAACGGAATGGAACAGGGTTTGAAAATCCTCCGCTCATGGGGTCTACTCCCAAACCAAGAAAATACCAAAATGGACACTACTACACCTGGTCCCATTTCCCAGGACTGGAAAACAGCTTAAAAATCCTCTCATGGCGATTAAAAGAAAAAAAAATCCTCTCATGACAAGTTTTAATATCAATCTTCAGTGAGAGTCCACCACCATAATCTCAAGCCGCTTACCAGATACACTGAAATAGAGAGCAGTCGACTATAACCTAGCCGCAGCCTTTGGGGAGACAGCCCACTCCCTGGATACGAATCTACCACTTGTTCCCGCAGATGTAACAGCACACCACCATACGATCATATATATAGAAATAGCAGGACATAGTGTAATTCCGCCAGGGAAGATTTATTAAAACCACAAAGTATATAGACAGGTACTCAGATTGTTGAAGTACAAAACGAGCATTTAAAATTTGGTTGTTGCCGGCCGGCAAACAGATGGAGCGGAGCCCTTCCTCCAGAACGCGATGACGTCACCGCACGTCCTCCCAGACGCGTTTCGTCATTGGACGTTGTCAATGGGATGTCCCATTGACAACGTCCAATGACGAAACGCGTCTGGGAGGAAGTGCGGTGACGTCATCACCAACGACTTATTTCTATGACAAGCGCAATTTTTTTATGTTTTAAGTTTTAATGTCGCGGTCTCCAGGCACAAACTGAGGCCTCACAAATCTCTCTTATGCCCATGTTTAAGGGCCTTTTGCAGCTTAGGGAATCCAGATTTTGAATAATTCCTGACTGGACTTCTCTCCAAGTTTTTACCCCCAACCGATTGGAAGTACATAGTCATGTACACAGGAGTTGGAGCACAACAACTCCTATTCTTTTTTCACAGTTTTACTAAGCTTTGGTTGATTTTCCTTCCCTGGTTCGTTCACCATTTTCTGATTTTTTTCTGCTGCCTGTACACCATTTCTAAAGCAACACCACCATCTACTGGCAAAAAAATATTACTACGCCACAATGATATACCATCTACCCACAAAAATACTATCTCCTACAAGATTGAGGCCCCATACACACGAGAGGATTTATCCGCAGATACGGTCCAGCGGACCGTATCCGCGGATAAATCCTCTCGAGGATTTCAGAGGATTTCTATGCGATGGCGTGTACACACCATCGCATTGAAATCCGCGCTGAAATCCTCTGCCGATGACGTGTCGCGCCGTCGCCGCTATTATGACGCGGCGACGGGCGCGACGCTGTCATATAAGGAATTCCACGCATGCGTCAAATCATTACGACGCGTGCGGGGAATCCCTTTAGACGGATGGATCCGGTAAGTCTGTACAGACGAGCGGATCCATCCGTTGGAATGGATTCCAGCAGATGGATTTGTTGTGCATGTCAGCAAATATCCATCTGCTGGAAATCCATCCCAGGGGAGATTTCTCTGCGGATAAATATCCGTTGGCGTGTACACACCATAGGATCTATCCGCAGAAACCCATTTGATGGGATTTATCTGCGCATAGATTCTATGGTGTGTATGGGGCCTGAATCTACAACAAAGCATCCTCAACTGATAAGATATGCCACTTAAACTCATGTCTTTCAATGTCAAAGGCTTGAACAGCCCTCATAAAAGAAAAGCATTGTGGACAGATGCAATTAAATTCGGAAGTGATGTTGTTTGCATCCAGGAATACCATTTCGCTAAGGATAAAACACCTACCTTCAAACATCATAATTTTCCCCACATTTTCCTCTCCAGCAACGAAAGAAAGAAAAAAAAAGGGGTGGCTATAGCTATCAAAGACACTGTCTCATTCCAACAAATCGATCTCAAAACTGACACCCAAGGAAGATACATAATTCTGGTTGCCACCTTAGGCAACGTGACATACACTATTGTCAATATTTATGCTCCCAATAAAAATCCCCACCAATTCATCCAAAAAGTAATTGGGAAGACAAGAAAAATTCAGAAAGGCCACCTCTTGATCTGTGGAGACTTCAACGCACCGATGGATCCTGATATAGACACCTCCAAGAAAGGAAAAGCTCCCAGAAAGGGTCTTTCCAACATTTTCTCAGCAGAAGACCTGTACGATCCCTGGAGATGCCTTCATACCACAGAAAAAAGACTTTACTTTATTCTCCAATGTTCATAAGACGTACTCCAGAATAGACTATTTCATCACAGATAAGAATCTCCTCACAAAGGTAGTAAATGCTAGTATTCACAACCTAACGTGGTCTGATCACGCTCCAATCACTCTTGATATTAATTCGAACCAAAATTGCCCCAACAATTATCTGTGGAGAAACAATACATATATCCTCTCCCAGGAGAAACATAGATCTGTGATGAAAAAAGGTCTAAAATAATTTTTTGATGTAAATGATAATATGTCCGTTATCAACACTACTCTATGGTGCGCCCACAAAGCTTATGCGAGAGGTCTCTTAATTCAAATCACCGCTAGAGAGGAAAAAAATAGAAACAACACGATCAACTCAATACTAGTAGAAATTTCCAACCTTGAAAAGTTACACAAAAAAACCCCCAAAACATAATCTTAGAACGCCAACTCAATAACCTTAGATCTGATCTTAGATCCTTATTAATTGCTGACCATGACAAATATCTTAAAAAACTAAATTTAAAATACTACTCCCAAGGTAACAGAGCAGGTAAGTTAATGGCCCTTCCAAATAAAACTTCGCCAACAAAAGAACAAAATTCATAAACTATCCCACCACACCTCAGGCAAAACAATCCTCAATCCTAAAGAGATAGCAGATACTTTCTCACTGTACTATGAGACACTCTGTAATCTAAAAAATGACACTCTCACCCCCCAACCAAACGCTGATAACATCTCATCATTTTTAGACAATATTGTCCTTCCTTCCATTGATCCTACATCATTAGAATTACTCAACAAACCTATATCAGATGAAGAAATTATTAAGGTCATACACGAACTACCAAAAAATAAATCACCAGGCCCAGATGGCCTATCAGGAGAATATTATACGGCCTTTGAAGAAACCCTAGTCCCCCATCTTTCCAACCTATTTAATCAAGCAGCTAACTCAGAATCCCTCGCAAAAGAACTGCTAGAAGCAATAATTATCACTATACCTAAATCAGGCAAAGATCCCACTTCCCCTTTAAACTACAGGCCCATTTCCTTACTAAACTCAGATCTGAAAATCTACGCAAAGATACTGGCGAATAGACTCGTTAATATAATTCCCACCCTAATTAAACCAGATCAAGTTGGCTTTGTTAAAAGTCGACAGGCCCCAGATAGCACAAGAAGAATGCTCAATATTATTAACTCTATACACAATAATCGAACCCTCGCCCTGCTCTTAGCTTTAGATGCTGAAAAAGCATTTGACAGAATGCATTGGGAATATATATCAAAAACCTTAACTAAATTCGGTTTTAACGGTTTTATCCACTCAGCAATCATGGCATTATATACCCAGCCCAACGCAAAGGTCTACACTTGAGGTATCTTATCTAGAAACTTCCAATTAACTAACGGAACCAGACAGGGCTGCCCCCTATCCCCTATAATTTTTGCCTTCGCTATAGAACCCCTAGCAGAATACATTCGATCATCCCCGAACGTCAGAGGTGTTACGATTGGCCAAGACGTGCACAAACTAGGACTATTCGCAGACAATATCATATTGACACTGACAGAACCTGATATATCTCTGCCTACAATACACGCAATACTAGAAAAATTCAAAGATGTCTCATACTATAAAATCAATCAGGAAAAATGCTTTATCCTCCCTATGAACATACCAGACTCGACAATCAACTCTCTACGCACAACACATAATACAATTGGGACAACAAATCGATAACATACCTAGGGATCCAACTCACATTTCCTCCAACCAAAATGTATGATGCCAATTTCCCCACACTTTTAGGCCAAATATCCGTGACTTATCGCATATTCAAAAAACCAACTTATCCTGGGTTGGTAAAATAGCCGCTTTTAAGATGCAAACTTTACCTAAAAATTTATATCTCTTTAGATGCCTCCCCATACCAATTCCTGCCAAGTTCTTTAAACAACTAGACAGCAAACTTAGACAATTTATCTGGAACAAAAAAAAAAAAAAAAGTTGCTTTCTCGATCCTTACTACTAAAAAAAATTCCGGTGGAATGGGCCTCCCAGACATTAGAAATTATTATTTTGCTTCTATCTTAGATCAGATGAAACATTGGTTTAACCCAACAAATGACAAATTATGGGTAAACATTGAACGTCTAGCCACACACAATTTTGACCTCCCTTCTCTCGCAATAGCTAGCGCCATTATCCCCAAGATAACAATCCCCAACCTAATAAGCATTAAAACTACTTTATTCGCTTGGAAACACATTCTCTCAAAAACCAGACATGTAGAGAAAAAGGCTAAATTACATCTTCCCACAGAAGTCATTAATTATTGCAGAATCAGATTCTCTGTAAACGAGTGGATCAGTAATGGATATAATCTATACCAGAACCTACCCCCTAATGTTAAGAACATCATCAAGACTAAGATTGGTAAGTGTGCCCGACTGAAAGATTTCTCTCCCAGTAATTTGATCGAAATCCCTATGAACCTTTGGCAGTTCCTCTCTCCTCAGAAAAATGATAACATGAAAGGTATATCTTTCTTCTACGATGTGTTATCCTCCCAACTGTTTACGGAAAACACAAATATGCTGAAATGGGAAAAGGATCTGGACCAGATTTTTTCCCTGACTCAGTGGATTAAAGCATTTCAAACAATAAGTCATCCTCTTGCATTGAACACTGGGATAATGCCCAAACAATAATTAATAGATGGTACTTAACACCATACAGTTTATCCAAAATGTATCCAACAGCATCCGACATCTGTTGGAAATGTAACGAGCAAAGGGGAAACCTCCTGCACACGCTTTGGAGTTGCAAGACTCGAAAACGTTTTTGGAACTCTATCTCATCCTTTATCGCCAATCTTACGGGTAACCTTACCAAGCTTACTCCTACCAACGCATTATTAGGTATAGATCTAGACAAATACCCCACTTTGTATAGAACTATTGTCTTACATATTTTGATAGCCTCAAGAATTACAGTGGCCTCTCTATGGAAATCCGCAGATGCCCCAAACCTACCAATGGTCATCACCAGATTAAACACCCAAGCTCAATTAGAACTATTATTAGCCTATAAGAATGATTCTATAATCCCCTATCGTAGAAAATGGAAAATGTGGTTAACCCACCCGAAAGCTTCCAAATATTTAAAAGATTCCTTACTTTAATAATCTTCCTATAGAAGATTATTGGCCTTTGCGCATGTCACAGTGTTCTTTCTGTGCTTTATGGTGAGAGAGGGTCTCTGTCAGCACCATGGGTTTCCAGCTAGGAGCTCGCACTTATCCTAACTTATTAGGACGGCGAGGCTTTACCTCGTTGGCTACTTGGACGACTTTTTTTCTGAGAGCAACTTCTGTCTCAGACCTAGTGGATGTGTTATACCCATTCGGACCCTCCGAAGATTCGGGTGGGTGTTAAACACCAGAAGGTGTAGCTCAGTGGCAGCAAGCCCGCCTTCCATGTGTGCGACCCAGGGTTCAAATCCTGGGCATGCTAGGTTCCGACTCAGCGTTGGAGTATCTAGGGTTGATCCAGACTCCTCAGTGGCGAAGGTCCTTCTTCCCCTGGAGAAATTGCAGACTCTTCCGTCTGCGGTGAAGGTATTGGCATCACGCAATCGGTCTTCTCTCCGGGCACCTGTGGGTCCAGGGCCTGTGGGTAGCCTCCTTCGAGGCGGTACTGTATGCCTAGTTCCACACTCGTTTTTTTTTTCCGGGGGAAATACTGTCCAGGTGTTAAAAATCGATTGTCTCTGAAATCATCAGATTCCGGTGTGCCACCTAGTCGGAGTCTTTCTGAGTTGGTGACAGGGATCCCCGACTCCTATGTCCGGGAAGTTTTTTTCTTCCTTCCAGTGGTCGGTATGTTCGACGGATGCCATGCGTTCGATGGATCTGCGGCCACACCTCCCTGTATGTGCCCGCTCTCGTCTGGCCTCGGTAGTTACCCAGGATCGGGCCTGGCTAGGGACTGGGTGGGTGACCGCCTGGGTCCACCAGGTGCTGTGGACCCTGTCTACCGGTCTTTGTCCTATTTTAGGCGATCAGGCTATGTTTCTCCTCGTAGTCGAGGAGGTTGCAAGGTCGTTTGATCTGGCCAGATTTCCAGACGAGAAACCTGAAAGCCTCGTACACACGCTCGGTTTACTCGGCAAGCAGTTTTATTGCTGGTTCTTGCCGAGAAAACCGAGCATGTGTACGAGGCTTCTCCCTCCTTGTGGAGTGTGTAAATAACTGTCTTCTGGACAACTGTCAAGTCAGAAGTCTTACCCATGATTGTGTAAGCTACTGAACCAGCCTGAGAGACAATTTTAAGGTTCTGGAAACCTTTACAGGTCTTTAGTTAATTGGCTAATTAGAGTGTGACACCATGAGTCTACAATATTGAACTTTTTCACCACATTATAATTTTCTGAGGGTTTTCACTAGCCATAATCGTCAACATTAAGAAAGAAATGCTTGAAATAGATCACTCTGTGTAATGTGTCTATATAATATGAGTTTTACTTTTTGAATTTACAGTATATACTCGAATATAAGGTAACTTTTTCAGCACATATACCACACATGCGCCCACTGCTTGTTCGGGTCCAGGAAGAGTTTTTTTTGTTTTGTTTATTGCACAGGCTGCCTTTCTCACTGTAATAACAGACAGTGCAATACCGCTGAACTCCCACACCTCCTCCTGATGTCTTATGTGTACACCGGGGAAGAGGAGAGACGCTGATGTACATGTGCTGCTCACCTGAGGTCTGTGATCACTACAATGATTACACACACTATAGATGGTATTTGCACAGGGGGAGCTGACATAAATTAATATTTGCAGTGATTTGGGTGTATTAAAATATGTTAGAATATGTTGTTGGATATAAAATCTGCCCCCCACCCCAGAACAAGTCCCCTATCCTCCCAAATAGCCCCCTAGCACATACCGTACCCTCTCCCCCCACCCCTGATTCAAAGAGATGTGTTCTGCTACACAGGGGACAATCATGGAATCTGGGACCCAGTAGCTGCTGCATTTCCCACCCTAGGCTTATACTTGAGTCAATATGTCTTCCCAGTTTTTTTTGTGGTAAAATTAGGTGCCTTGGCTTTTATTTTCGGGTGGGCTTATCCTCGAGTATATATGGTAATTACTAAAATAAATTAACAATATTTTTTTTGAGATGCACCTGTATGTGTTGTGGGTTGGTACAGCATGTGAATGAATGAATGAATGAATGACTTGTATAGCGCAACGCATGCGAACTGAATCGCCTCTGGGCGCTTTCTCCAGCCAGTGTCTGCTTGGCTGGTGCGGTCAATTTTTACCCCGTAGGATCATGACATGCTAGGGACACACAGTCATACACACATATATACATATATACTGGGCCAATTTGGACGAGATCCAATTTACCAACCAGCATGTCTTTGGAGTGTGTGAGGGAACCGGAGTACCCGGAGGAAACCCACGCAGACACAGGGAGAACATGCAAACTCCAAGCAGATGGTGTCGTGCTTGGGATTCGAACCAGCAAACCTTTTGCTGCTAGGCGAAAGTGCTACTCACTGCACCACTGTGCTGCCCTGTGGACTAATTGTGAAAGTTTGCATTATTGGTGCTGTAAAAAAAAAAAAACATAATAAGCTGTTTGTTTCTGTCACTTGTCTACAATTTTTATTATTATATAATCAGTCACATTGTATTGCTTTGTTATATTCTAGGCTGACGGATGTGGATAAAAAACGATTGTGGGAAATGCGCTATTACTGCTATTCTGAATTCAGCTCTCTTCCCTTGGTGCTGGCCAGTGCCCCTAGCTGGCAATGGGCATGCTTGCCAGATATATATAGCTTGCTGGACAATTGGACTCAAATGAAACATCAAGATGCTCTGGGGCTGCTTCATGCCACGTATGTGATAGCACTGCTAATTCCATTTGTTATATATTCTAGTTATTATCTAGTTTTAACTATGCATGAGCTAAAATGCATCTATAAAAATAAAATTTTCTTCTTTCATTCAATTGTTATGAATGTCCATTGGTGCTAAATTTATCCCAGTTACAGCAAAAAAGAAAGGTATTTATATTTACAGCTGTGTAACCAGCCATTCCTTTACAAAGGGGGGAAAAGGTTTTGTGTGTTAGTACTAATTGGTAGTGAACTAGGCACTCCACTCACCACCACTTCCGCTAAGTTAAATTTATCTATATCCAACCTTTTTTTCAGTTTTGGTAAATGTTAAATCCTTGTCAGTTTTTTTTTTTTTTTTTTTTATTGTTTCCCCTCACATCTCATCCCTGAGAAGTTTGAGGAAATATTTTCAAAGTTAGGGTGCACAGTGGGTGCACAGATAGCAATAAAAACCTGCCATGGCAAAACCATACACGTTCTGGTTGATATTTACTTTTCTGTAGCTTTCAGAATTCTCTGAACTGCAGACCCCTGGAGAAGCTTTCAATACCCATGGTTTCCTGGTTTGCTGATCACATGATCAGTGTGACAGCCAATCACATTGACCACATGATCAAGAAAAACCCATGTACCACCTCTGGGGTTAAACATTTTCAAAAAGAAAGCTCTCGCTAGTGGAAATGGGATAGATATATAGACAGGGGAATTTCCAAAGACTTTGGCAGACAGTATCTGGAGTAGGCATGCATGGCAACCAGTCACCTTCTATCTTTCATTTTCAAAGTTTAACAAGCTGCATAGTTACCATGCACAACTGCTCCAGATTCCGCCAATGTTTTGTTAAATTCCCCACCATAAAGCTACTTTATGCTCTGTCGGCAAATTTGAACAATCTCTCTACCATGTGCCACAAAACAACATGCTATTGGCTTCTGAGAAACACGTGTTGCCGTGTATCATGTGGGATGTGGGGGAAAGATTTAGGGAGTTTCACTGCATGCTTTGAGTGGCTTTGCACCCAACAGTGGCTGCTGTTGCCAATATATATGTGACTCTTACTGCATGACTAGCACCCTCCAATTTGTTCATTGTTGACACCCATATTCTAACACATGAATGCACATTTATTTATCGTACATCACGGGACACAGAGCGGCATATTCATTACTATACGGGTTATATGGAGTACCTTCAGGTGATGGACACTGGCAATCTCAAACAGGAAGTCCCCTCCCTATATAACCCCCTCCCCTAGAGGGAGTACCTCAGTTTTTTCTCCAGTGTCTTAGGTGTTGGTCACAAAATAGTTTGCCTCCATGTCCTTGGGACTAAGCCAGGGTTGGACTGGCCATCGGGACTACCGGGAGTTTCCCGGTGGGCCGATGGCTCAGTGGGCCAGTTGTCACTCAGGGGCGTCGGGAGGGGGTGGCTAAAGCCCCGAATGGGTCCCCAAAAAGCCCGGAGTCCGCCCTGACTGTAAACATCCAGACCAGTGATGATTGGTGGGCAAGCGGGGGCGTGCGGCCGCAGTGAGAGTGGAGCTGTCAAAACGATGTCGGGGATGGGCGGGGCCAATATGCGGGGGCACCCCCATCATCAGTGCTTAGATGTGACAGCTCCACTCTCACTGCAGCAGCAAGCCCGATACCAATGTGCGGGGCTCCTTTCCTCCAGTACATTTGCAAACACTGCCTGTATACACTCTGACAGTCAGAATGTATACAGGCAGTGTTTGCTATGTACTGGACGAAGGGGGCCCCGCACATCGGTATCGGGTCATGCGGCTGCAGAGTCTGACTGCTGGCTGGGGAGGAAGGTGGTGGCCGCACCCGTTGCCACTACTGCAAGTAGGGTGGAGTGCACTGTGCAGGGTGACAACAGTGAACCTGTTGAACACCCTGCCTGTGTGTCCTCTCCCGTGTAACTCCTCCTCCTTCCCCCCCACAGCCGCTCTCATCCATACAATAGAAGACTGTCCGAGCAGAAGTTGCTGTTAAAAAGTTAAAAAGCCTGTGATTGGTTGCTAGGGGCAGTCCTAGCAACCAATCGTCTGTCTGTAACATTCAAAGTTGAACAGCTCCCGCCTTCTGCTTGGACGCTTTGCATCCTCTGAGTGTCTTCTCACTGCTGTGTAAGGTAAGGGAGGGGGCACTGACATAAAGGGAGCTGTGTTTTGTTGCAAAGGATACCAAAAAGAAGGGGACTGTGTAAGGAGGGGGGGGTCAGTGTTTGTGTAAGGAGGGGGGTCAGTGTTTGTGTAAGGAGGGGGGTCAGTGTTTGTGTAAGGAGGGGGGTCAGTGTTTGTGTGAGGAGGGGGGACAGTGTTTGTGTAAGGAGGGGGGGGACAGTGTTTGTGTAAGGAGGGGGGGGGACAGTGTTTGTGTAAGAAGGGGGGGGGACAGTGTTTGTGTAAGGAGGGGGGGGGACAGTGTTTGTGTAAGGAGGGGGGGGACAGTGTTTGTGTAAGGAGGGGGGGACAGTGTTTGTGTAAGGAGGGGGGGGACAGTGTTTGTGTAAGGAGGGGGGGGGACAGTGTTTGTGTAAGGAGGGGGGGGGCAGTGTTTGTGTAAGGAGGGGGGGGACAGTGGTTGTGTAAGGAGGGGGGGGGACAGTGTTTGTGTAAGGAGGGGGGGGGGACAGTGTTTGTGTAAGGAGGGGGGGGACAGTGTTTGTGTAAGGAGGGGGGGGGGACAGTGTTTGTGTAAGGAGGGGGGGACAGTGTTTGTGTAAGGAGGGGGGGACAGTGTTTGTGTAAGGAGGGGGGGTCAGTGTTTGTGTAAGGAGGGGGGGGGGGACAGTGTTTGTGTAAGGAGGGGGGGACAGTGTTTGTTTCAGGAGGGGGGTCAGTGTATGTGTCTGATTTTTTTTTTAATATGCAGCGGGGGGGGGGGGGTAAATGCACTGCCGCTGGTCATAGTAACTGATTTATTAGACCCTTTCACACTGAGCCGCCCATAGCGTCGGCGGTAAAACGCCGCTATTTTTACCGCCGACAATTGCGTATAGTTTGTGTGTGTGTGTGTGCAAAAATTAAGTGGGCCGGTCTGGATGAAGTCCAGGGCCAAATTTTTGTCCCAGTCCACCCCTGGACTAAGCAGACTATACCGGATCTGTCCAAAGTGCCTCAGAGCCAAAGTGGATGGTACCCGGGCCCCAAGTTGTGGGGTTTTTGCCTATAATGCCTCTCCTTGGGGGGCTGGATCCTGGGCCCAGAACTTTGATCCTTTTTCCAAGGTCCAAAAGCGCTGTTGCCAGGATGCTGTATAGGTCCAGGGCAGTGGTGTTCCTTCCAGGACCCGAGTCCCTGAAGGTCTACTACAGAACCCAAGGAGATGGGGGAAGATTGGGCCTCTTGCTTACAGCAATACCCTGCTTCGTCGGCAGGTCCCTCAGGGGGAAAGTCTAGTTGGGATAGCCTGGGATGCTCTGCATGGGCGACTCTTTCCACTATGTCTGCTAGACAGGATGGTTACCTCCCATTTACTATTGTATCCCCCCACCACTTGACTGTGTTAGCCTATATGTTTTGCTGCTCCGCATGGCTGTTGAGGGGTAGGGGCTCTTTTCCTCGTTCTCTAGGACAAGCAAGGACTAGCCCACCCCCGTTTTTCCCTGGCTTGGCTTGTTTTCTAAAGGGGCCAGGGACTTGCCTTACAGGTGCTCGCAGGGTTCGCTACAGGCGTTTCTGTGTCCCTTCTCACGCCACTGGCGTTGCTGCTCCTCTTCTGCCAGGTGTTTCTTCTCCCTCTGGGACGCGCGCATGATATAGAGGCACGCGCGGAGGGGGCGGGGAGCGTAGCGATGTCGGCGGGGAGGAGGGGGCATTCCCCCTCGCTGTTATCTTTGGCAGTGTCTGCCCTCGGGTCAGTGTAAGATTTGTCTGCTGGCCGGAGGGACGCAGAGCGGGACACAGAGCGGCGGTCGGTGTGTGGCGACACCTGGTGGCGGTAAAGAGACCTGTTGGGTCTGGAGCTGGGCTCCCCACTGACCAAAAAAAAAAAGAGGAGATAAACCCACTTTTTTTTGTTTAAGGCCAAAGGTCTCTAGCAGCAGTCTGGCTGCTAACAGTCTTTTCCTAAGGGAACAGTGCATAAAAATAAAAAAAAGGATATATACAAGGAAAGGGTGAGCACTGCCTTTCCACTGGCTTTAAAGGATTCTTTTCTACCTTAAGCTATATATATTTTTTTCTCTCCTTGCTACAACAGTTAGTTGTTGCTAGCGGAGTGCCTCGGTATTGTATCATGGGCCCTAAAGGTTCGGGGACTAAAAATGCAAAAAAACAGAAGGGTTCCCCCTCTAGCTCTGAGGATCTTAGCCAGGCCATGCCAGTTCTGTCCTCTCCTGGAAAGCTAGAAGACGCCACCTTTGAGGAGCCATTAGGTGTGGTGGGTGCTGTGGCTGGCCCCATTCTACCCGACCCGGTGTTTGTCACACAGGAAATGCTAGCTGTCTCCCTGGACGGGTTAGAACAGAGATTGACCACGTTACTTCTTAATTCTCTTGCAGGCAAGAAGCGGGCTAGGTCTCCGTCACCTAAATTGGTGTCCTCAGATGCTGAGATTCTCTCCCCCGAGGAGTTAGAATCCCAGGAGGACCAAACGGAGCAAAACCTAGAATGTTTAGACATTGAGGAGTCCACTATTGAGGAACCCTTTTTGGTCTACCAAGCAGATAATCTGTGGGTCCAGTCCTTGACGGACATGGTCCGCTCAGCTTTTAAGCTGCTCTTACCAGGGCCTCAGATTCCTGCTGTGTCTTCCTTGGGCTTCTTAAAAGCCCCGTTAAGTAACGCGGTGTTTCCGGTTCACCCTTTGTTAGAGGACTTGATCTTTCAAGATTGGGTCCGGCCCGATATAATTTTTGTACCTCCAAAGAGGTTTTCGGGGGCGTGGCCTGGACGGGCATGTGAACAGTCGCAGTTCACGGAGCTCCCGCTAACGATCCTACAGTGATCCTGTTCCCGGCTAACACCGACGCAGACGACCGGTTTACTTGAGCCAGTACGCTCCACAGGCTGCAGCGGTAGGCGAACTGACGGTCGGCGGGGATCCGAATGACCCGTAAACCGGAGAAGGGAGCCGCGGCCTCAGCTGCCATGGACATCCAAGATGGCGCCGGGGTCTCTCAGCAGCAGAAGGCAGCGCGCGGACCGGAGAAAAACCCGGAGGCTGGCGGTAAGATGACTAAGGCGGCTAAACAACAGGGGAAAGAACCCCCCAAAGACATGCTATACTACACCCAGAGGCTGCACGCAGCTCCCCGGCTCCTACGCAGTTAACATGGGCGCAGAGGGTGCAGGGCCAAAATGGCGATTCAGCCATGGATGACACGCTGCCACTTGAGAGCTCCTCGGACACTATGCAGGACATATTCGGGGAATTGCAGGAGGATGCCCCACAGCCCACACTCAGTGAAATCCTCCGGGCGGCGCAGAAGTGCACGACCTCGGTCACTGCCTCAGTGGATGGTCTGAAAGCGCAGTTTGGAGAGCTCACGGAGACGGTGTCCCTTATGCACCATGATCTCCAGAAGATCAGGGAAAGGACCACGGCCGTGGAGGGCCGCATCAGTGAGATAGAGGACGCGCTGCCACCCCTTACCAGAGATGCCAGGGCTGCACTACAGCAATCCGCACAGGCTAACGCGAAAACAGACGATATTGAGAACCGCCTGAGACAGAATAATGTCTGCGTGGTGGGCCTCCCGGAGAAGGTGGAAGGTAGGGACCCCACTGCATTTATTGAGACCTGGCTCCAAGAGGTGTTTGGCAAGGATGCATTCTCCACGCTGTTTGCAGTAGAGCGGGCGCACCGCACGCCTCCCAGACCCCTTCCCCCTGGCAGCCCCCCCAGATCCATGCTTGCCAGACTCCTGAATTATTGGGACAGGGAAACCATCCTGAGGCTGGCCAGGGAAAGGGGAACGGTACATTACAATGGAGCCAGAGTATCGTTTTACCCTGACTTTTCAGCAGAGGTGCAGCGTAAGAGAGCCAAGTTTATGGAAGTTAAAAAACGCCTACAGAGGATCCAAGTTAACTATGCCATGCTGTTTCCGGCCAAGCTGCGAGTCACGGTGAGGGGCCAGGCTACATTCTTTGAATCGGCGGCGGAGGCTGCACAGTGGCTGGATCACAATGAACAGGACCTGAGGAGGCGCCGAGAGGAGGACCGGGGTGACTGAGGTATTGCCTGTGCCCTTACTTGAGTATTGTGTTCGTCGCAGACCAGTTGAAGAGTTACCTGCAAGCCGGGACTGTTCCTGTTTTTTGCTTTGTTAGCACTACTTTAGAGCTTCAGAAGTTGAATTGCACCCCCTCTGGAATCTATGCTACAGGGGGGGGCCTGCACACATGTGCGATTTGATGCAACTACCGACCCCCGGCTGGGGGAGTCCACCTTTGTTTTTGGGTGCCCTGTTGGCACACGTCGATTGCTGAGCCCGCGTAGCGGGAGATCGTGGAGGAGATCGACCTCTGCCCCGGACGGGGCTGAGGGGTGGACACATATGTTAAGTTACTTTTTGTTAACAGTTTTTGATACTTTGCTCACAAGACTACACCACTTGATGCACGGCTACTTGCTGGAACTGAACTGGCCCCGGCTGGGGCCCAGCTCACTGGACCTGACTCTGAGGCCTCAGACAGTAATTATTGTTTAACTCAACCATGGCCACCACCCCGATAGTGTCTTGGAATGTGCGAGGTGTCCATGACCCACTGAAACGAACTATGATACGTGCTGGCCTGAAAAAAATTCTCCCTGCTATTGTGGGTTTACAAGAAACCCACCTCACTAAAGACACAGTAGGGTGTCTGGGATTTTCCTGGGTGGGCAAGGCCTATCATTCTACCCACACCTCCTATTCAAGGGGGGTAAGTGTGCTGATCCATAGTGCCTTGGCCTACCAGGAAATTGATGCACTGGTTGACACGCTTGGGAGATATGTGTTTTTATATTGCAAATTGTATACGGTGTCTATGGTTCTAGCTTTTGTATATATTCCTCCCCCTTTTTCGAGGGAGGTGCTGCAGCTACTTTTGACCTATCTGGGGAATAAGCCAGATGTCCCTGTAATGATCATGGGGGACTTTAATGCCTGTATGGATCCGAGAGAGGATAGACATCCGCCAGCTAGGATACCCCAGGGGTGCAGGGGAACGGCTTTAAGCAGATTGCTGGGGGAGGTGGGGTGGCTTGATGTCTGGAGGGCTAGATCTCCTACAACCAAACAGTTCTCATGCTTCTCTAAGACGCACGGCTCATTGTCCCGTATAGATCTGTGTGTTGGGTCCCCACAGGTTCTCCACATGGTTCCCAAGATAAAATACTTTCCGAGGGGGGTCTCTGATCACTCTCCGCTGGTGGCACACCTGACCACCCGCCCGGTGCCCTCTTTGCCCAGAGCCCCTTGGAAATTAAACGCTTTCTGGCTGAAATTGTTCAGTTCCCATGACCAGGTTGCGCGCCGGATAGAGCAGTACTTTGTGGAAAATTGGGAGGGGCTGGGACTCAGGGCTGGGACGCCTCCAAGGCCTGTTTAAGGGGAACATTTATTGAGGAGATTGCGTCAATTAAACACAACTCGTCAGCCCTGTTAGAGCGGGTGGAGGACCAGGTGAAGCAGTTGGAACTGACCTATGTGCTCGACCCCTCAGAGTCCGCGAGGGAGGTATGGATGTCGGCCCAGGACTCCCTGGACCGGCTGAGATCCTCCGCCGCGGAGAAAAAGCAATTTTTCACCCAACAGGCCTACTATGAGGAGGGGGAGAAGACGGGCCGTTTGTTAGCCAGGATTGCCCCGTCTCAGCAGGCGTCCCCTGCCATAGGAGCGATCCGGGATGTGCAGGGGCGGCTGGTGAATGACCCTGAGCTGATCCTGAAGGAAATGGCTGCTTTTTACTCTGAGCTGTACAAATCTAGAGATGACTTCACGGACGTGGAGCTGCAGCACTACATGGATGCGGTGGCTCTCCCGACCTTGAATGACAGGGCGAGGTGTGAGATGGAGAAGCCGCTAACCCTGGAGGAGCTGGGCGAGGCGGTTGCATCCTTCCCCACGTGTAAGGCCCCGGGAGACGACGGACTGCCCATAGAGGTGTATGCTCAGTATGGAGGGGTGATGTTGCCCAAGTTACTCGAGGTATTTAATGCCTCGTTGGAATCGGGGGTCCTACCCCCGTCCATGACAAGGGCGAATATCATCCTGCTGCTGAAGGCGGGCAAGGACCCTCTGGACCCTGGGTCATACAGGCCTATCTCTCTCCTGCAGAGTGACGTTAAAATACTTGCGAAAGTACTGGCCCTGCGAGTGAATAAAATTATCTTGTCCATTGTACACTCAGACCAAGCGGGATTCATGCCGTGTAAATCCACAGCGACGAACCTCCGGCGGCTATATTTGAATATGCAGACCCCATCGGACTCCGCTGGCAGTAGGGCTCTGTTGTCGCTTGATGCCAACAAGGCCTTCGACAGTGTCGGCTGGCGGTACCTCTGGGCGGTACTGACCAAATTTGGTTTTGGCCCTAGGTTCCTGGGGTGGGTCTGGCTCCTGTATGATACACCAAAGGCGGCCATACGTATGGCGGATAGGATGTCTCAAGCTTTTGCTCTGGGTAGGGGGACCAGGCAGGGATGTCCCCTGTCCCCCCTGCGTTTGCTCTGGCCATAGAGCCCCTCGCGGTTCTGGTAAGGAACTGCGAGGCGGTACGGGGGTTCAGATATGGCGAAGTCCGCGAGAAAATTATGTTGTATGCGGATGACATGCTCCTCTTTTTGGAGGATGCAGAGGGATCCCTAAGACAGGTCATGGCCATTATTGCAGAGTTTGGCCGCTTTTCGGGGCTCACGATTAATTGGTCTAAGTCCGCCCTGATGTTTCTAGATGGGGAACCTGAAGGCGGGAGTGGCCATGTGTGTCCCGTACCTGTAGTGACATCGTTTAAATACCTGGGGGTTTGGATATCCCCCACAATAACTGACTACTGCAAACTGAATGTGCACCCCCTCCTGTCCAAATTTAGAGACAACATACAAATTTGGAATAAACTGAGAATGTCTCAAGCGGGTAAAACTAACCTCATCAAGATGATACTAATGCCTCAATTGCTATATTTCCTGCATAATGCGCCCATGGTGATTACCCTTAAAATATTCCGAGTGGTCAATTCTCTTTTCAGACAGTTGTTGTGGCATACCAGAACCCCCAGGATTAAATTAGAACAGCTGCAGCGCCCAAAGGAGGGGGGAGGGCTGGCTTTACCCAATCCCTGGATATACTACCTGGCTGCCCAGCTCCAACACTTGATAGGGGCAACAGGGTCGCAACCTGGGACCTCGGCGGCCAGGCTGATGTTGAAGGGAGCTGGGGTAGCCACGATACCTGAGGAGCTGGAGGCTCGCAAGTTTCACAAACCCAATAAACGCATGCCCACTTATGCTCTTGTTCAAAAGGTGTGGAATAAGGCCAGACAGCTGCAGGATGTTGGGGGCTTCACTGAATTTAGCCCTATTTGGGGGAACGATTCCTATGAGGAGTTGGCCAAAATTGAACAGGGTCACAGGTGGAGTGCTTTTGGGGTCACGCATCTTAAACATGTCTTTAGGGGGGGGACCCTGCTACCTTTCAGTGAATTACAAATCAGATTTAACCTACCCCGCACCATGCAGTTTTATTACATGCAGTTGCAACATGCAGTGAGGGCTCAGGGGACAGCAGTTGACTGGGTTCAGTCCCCCACACCGGTTTTCCGGGCACTATGTCAGGCGCAGGACACCAAGGGCATGATCTCACACTGCTACAACATGCTCCTATCTTCATTCCTGGAAGGGCATCCCATGAGGGTAGCTGAACGGTGGGAGGCAGACTTGGGGCCTATTGAGGGGGACATGTGGGAGGAGGCTCTACAGGCGGTGAATACCTGCTCACTAAACGTGTCACAAAAGGAATCCCAGCTCTACATTTTACTTCAGGTGCACTACACTCCAGAGAGACTCTTCAGAATGGGCCGGGCTCCGGACCCGCTATGTGGGCGGTGCAGGGCGGCACAGGGCGATCTGGTCCACCTGCTTTGGCGCTGTCCCAAGCTGCATAGATACTGGGCGGGGGTCCTGGCGACCCTAAACTCGGTGTTCCAGACCAATGTCCCACTGGACCCACTTTGCTGCCTGCTGGGCATTCTGGAGGGAGTGATAGAGGAGGAAGCCACTAGGGCGGCGTTAGCCAGGGCATTGTTCCAGGCGAGGAAACTCATTCTTATACACTGGAAATCAAGGGGGCCCCCTTCGGTTCAGACCTGGATACAACATGTGGGTAGGACAATGCTTATGGAAAAGTACATTTACCAGCACAGGGGGAACGCAGGGAAATTCCTTAAACTCTGGGAGCCATGGCTCGCAACGCCCGGATTAAGCCCCTTGGAGCTAGTTAAAGCAAGGTTACTTGGGGGGTTGGAGAGGTAGGGGAAAAAATAAGCAAGGTTCGTGGCCTAGTAACTTTGGAGACCGTGAGGAGGGAGAAGAAATGGATCGAGGGGGGAGATAGGAGCTCGGGGCTGGGGGTCGGGTTTCATGTGTGAGTACAACAACGGAATACTATGGTGGGAAGAAGTGCATCTGTTTAAACTGTTTAAACTGTAAATTTGCTGTTACGCATGTTTACCTACAAAGTGTAAAATGTCATCCTTTTCGTGTCAATGTGTTGTGTGAGCAATAAAAACCTTTTTGATTCAAAAAAAAAAAAGAGGTTTTCTGTTCTGTACCCCATGGAGGAAAATTTTTCAAAGAAATGGGTGCTTCCCGCTGTGGATGCAGCGGTCTCTTGCGTAAATAAGTCTTTAACTTGTCCGGTAGAGAACATACAGATGTTAAAGGATCCGGTCGATAAGAGGTTAGAAACCCTTTTGAAAGCTTATTTTGCTACGGCAGGGGCAGTCGTGCAACCAGCTGTTGCTGCGATAGGCATTTGTCAGGCGTTAAAGGACCAGACAAAGCAGATGTTAAGGGAGGTTCCGGCTCAGCAAGCACAAGATCTGGCCGACCTCCCTAGGGCTCTGTGTTTTGCGGTGGATGCCATAAAGGACTCCATCCAACAGGCTTCCCGTCTGTCGTTATTTTTGGTACATATGCGAAGGCTCCTGTGGCTAAAGAATTGGTCAGCAGAGACTCCGTGTAAGAAGCTCTTAGCGGGTTTTCCTTTTCACGGAGGAAGGCTTTTTGGGGAAGATCTAGATAAGTACATACAGACAATATCAAGTGGTAAGAGTACTCTCTTACCGGTCAAAAAGAGATTTCGAGGTCCTACGTTTAAGCGGCAGCAATCTCCGGCCCCAGGGTCCTCGGCCCCCAGGCAGTATCGACGGCCTCCCGCACGGTCAAACTTTGGTAATAAGTCGCAGGGACAGGACACAGGTGGCAAGAGACCATGGTTCCGCAAACCAACTAAACCAGCTCCCAAGTCCGCTTTATGAAGGGGTGCCCCCACTCAATCGGGTGGGGGGGAGGCTTCGATTCTTTGCAAAAGTTTGGGAAGCCAAAATCCCCGACAAATGGGTTATTTACTTGGTGGCGACTGGCTACAAGATAGAATTTCGGGAGTTTCCCCCTCCTCATTTTCAGGAATCAAGAGTTCCAAACGATCCGGTAAAGGGGGCGGCTTTGCTGGCAGCCTTGGATCGTCTTCTAAACCAGGGGGTAATCATGGAGGTGCCAGCTCAGGAGCGCTTTTACTCCAATCTGTTTATCATTCCAAAGCCCAACGGCGATGTAAGGCCCATCCTGGATCTCAAGGTTCTAAACTCTTACCTGAGGATTCGGTCCTTTCGGATGGAATCCGTACGTTCTGCCGCCGCAGCCTTGCAGCAGGACGATTTTTTGGCCTCGATAGACATAAAGGACGCATATCTTCATGTTCCAATTTTTCAAGGGCATCAAAGATTCCTGCGCTTTGCAATCGCAGGGTGTCACTATCAATTTGTGGCTCTCCCCTTCGGGCTGGCTACGGCCCCCCGTGTGTTTACGAAGGTCCTGGCCCCCATCTTAGCCAATCTAAGGACTCAGGGAATCTCGATCCTGGCTTATTTGGACGACCTCCTGATCATAGATCACTCTGCCCCCGGCCTGAGTCGAGCAGTGACCCTTACGGTTCAGTACCTCGAGGTATTCGGTTGGGTTTTAAACCAGGAAAAGTCGGCTTTGCAGCCCACGAAACGGCTGGAATACCTCGGCATGCTGCTAGACACGGAACAACAAAGGGTGTTCCTCCCTTTAGAGAAATTCAAGGGGATCAAAGAATTGATCCAGTTGGTGCTAAGCAAAAGAGAGCCAACTATCCGATTGTGTATGAGATTACTGGGCAAAATGGTGGCCACCTTCGAGGCGGTGCCATATGCTCAGGCACACACTCGAGTCCTACAGACAACCATTCTGTCAGCTTGGAGCAAAGATCCACAAGCCCTGGATCTTCCTTTAACCCTTTCATCAAAGGTCCGGCAAAGTCTCTGATGGTGGCTAAAGCCTCGGAATCTACTAAAGGGAAAATCGTTCAGTCCCATCATCTGGAAGTTAGTAACCACTGGCTGGGCTGGGGAGCGGTCTTGGACGGGCAGATCCAGCAGGGGGTTTGGGCAGAGTCGGAAAGACTGCTGCCAATCAATGTCTTGGAGATCAGGGCTGCACGCTTAGCCTTAAGAGCCTGGACACCCAAGCTACAGGGGTCTGCGGTGAGAGTGCAGTCCGACAATACCACGACGGTGGCATATATAAACCACCAAGGGGGCACAAGGAGTCGAGCCGCCCAAAGGGAAGTGAACTTAATTTTCCTGTGGGCAGAGGCACATGTACCATGCATCTCGGCAATTTTTATCCCAGGGGTGGACAATTTACAGGCAGACTTCTTAAGTCGTCAGCAGCTGGTTCCAGGGGAGTGGTCCCTCCATTCCCAGGTCTTTCAGGAGATCTGCCAGAAATGGGGATCTCCGGATGTGGACATCATGGCATCAAGGTTCAAAAGGAAGCTGAGCAAGTTCATGTCCCGGACAAGGGACCCTCTGGCCTGTGGAACCGATGTGTTGGTTTGTCCTTGGCATCCGTTCAGTCTGCTGTATGCCTTCCCCCCGTTACAGATGCTGCCCCGCCTGCTGCCCAGGATCAGGGTAGAGAACATACCAGTCATTCTGATAGCCCCAGCATGGCCCCGGAGGTCGTGGTACTCACTGATCATGAGAATGTCAGTGGGGGAACCGTCCACTTCGTCCAGACCTACTCTCTCAAGGCCCGATACTCCACCCTGCCTTACGGCATCTAAATTTGACGGCTTGGCGGCTGAATCCCTGATTCTCTGGGGTAGGGGCCTATCTAGCCAGGTAATTTCTACTCTGATTAAGGCTAGAAAGCCAGTCTCCAGAGTAATTTATTACAGGGTTTGGAGAGCCTACGTAGGCTGGTGTGAGTCCCAAAGATGGCACCCTCGCAAATACACCATTGACAGGGTGTTGCGTTTCCTCCAGTTAGGAGTGGACAAAGGTTTGGCCCTAAGCACTATTAAAGGACAGATTTCTGCCTTATCAGTGTGGTTTCAGAGGCCTTTGGCCACGCACTCTTTGGTTAAAACTTTTTTGCAGGGGGTCTTACGCATTAATCCCCCAATCAAATCTCCGCTTTGTCCGTGGGATTTGAATCTTGTTTTGTCGGCTCTACAAAAGTGGCCTTTTGAACCTCTGAAGGAGGTTCCTTTGGTGTTACTCACTAGAAAATTAGTGTTTCTGGTTGCTATGGCCTCTGCTAGAAGAGTGTCAGAGCTGGCAGCCTTGTCTTGTAGAGAACCATACCTCATTCTGCATAGAGATAGGGTGGTTCTCCGTCCGCATCCGTCTTTTCTGCCTAAGGTTGTGTCCAGTTTTCACTTAAACCAGGATTTAATCCTGCCGTCCTTCTTTCCTAAGCCCACTTCCAGAGAGGAGGGCTTACTACATACCTTGGATATTGTCAGGGCCATGAAGGTCTACCTTAAGGCTACAGAAAAGTTTCGTAAGGCAGATATTTTGTTCATCCTGCCAGAAGGACCCAAGATCAGCATCTAAAGCTACCATCGCTAGATGGATTTAACAGTTAATCAGTCAAGCCTACGGCTTGAGGGGTTTGCCTCCACATTTGTCGGTAAAGGCCCATTCTACTAGGGCCATGAGCGCCTCCTGGGCAGTACACCACCAGATCTCTATGGCTCAGGTTTGTAAGGCAGCGACCTGGTCATCGGTCCATACGTTCACAAAATGTTACCAATTGGACGTCAGGAGAAGGGCCGATGCAGCCTTTGGGCAGGCGGTCCTGCAGGCTGCAATTTAAGATCCTTGGGATCGGGGGCACCCGGGAATAATTAATGAATGAATTAATTAATTAATTACTTTTTGTTTGGATTTAATTTGGATTTATTATGATTTAAAATGGTTACTTTCTGAATTAAGTCTTCTGGGTTGAGATGTCTCCCTCCCCTCATTAAAGCATTGCTTTCGGACATCCCGTATAGTAATGAATATGCCGCTCTGAGTCCCGTGATGTACAATAAAGAAAAATTGATCTTTATATACAGCTTACCTGTAAAATCCTTTTCTTGGAGTACATCACGGGACACAGAGCTCCCACCCCTCTTATGGGGAGAATTTTTGGGAGGCATACTGCTTGCTACAAAACTGAGGTACTCCCTCTAGGGGAGGGGGTTATATAGGAAGGGGACTTCCTGTTTGAGATTGCCAGTGTCCATCACCTGAAGGTACTCCATATAACCCGTATAGTAATGAATATGCCGCTCTGTGTCCCGTGATGTACTCCAAGAAAGGGATTTTACAGGTAAGCTGTATATAAAAATCCCTTTATCTTCTCTCATGGTACATGTCAAGCATCTGAACATATGTATGTTCTTCGACTTATTTTTATTATTGTTAGTGAAGAATCCAGCACTTTTTACGTGGATAGATAGAAATGTTAAAACACACTACAGCAGTGTTAGCACCAATACAAAATAAAGCCAATAAATATTTGCAACAATTTTTATTGTTTAAACCCCCCCTCCCTTCCTTTTTTTTTTCTTTTATTAGATTTCCAGATCAAGAAGTGAGACGTACAGCTGTGCAGTGGATTGATTCCATATCTGATGCAGAGCTTTTGGATTACTTACCACAGCTTGTACAGGTCAGTATGATACCTATGCTATTGTGTAGTTCCAGATAGTACTTGATTTAGGCTGCAATAAATTCATGACAAGGTGCAGTGTATCACAACACATGGAAACATATTTTACTGAAGGTCAACAGTGACAACCTACTTCGAACCAGTGCACAGCACAATTTTTGCATCCTGGATGCATTTATGTGTGCTCATTTTTGATGCATTCCAGTGTGCTCCCCCCTCCTTTTTTCCTTCTTAAATGGGGACATGTGCATTTTTTTTATGCATTTTGCGGTTTTAGAAATGTTCCATACAGGAAAAAAATGCAACATGTTCTACTTTTACTGACTGCACTTGAATGAACCAGGGCAGTTTGAATCCATGTTAATCCTTTTTTTCTGATAGAAAAAAAAAAGGTACCGATAATGGCATGCTACGTCCCCATGACTTCAATGCAAAATTGCATCCCATATATATAATGTCCCCTTTAAGAAGCCGGCATTGTGCACGCACGCACACGAGCTCTGTGTTTCCGAGCATACCCGTGATCGTGTGATGGTGAGCAAGAAGCAGAAACTGCTTATGTAAACAAGCATTTCCCCAGTCTTCCTAGTGACAGGACAGTGACCACAGCTTCCTGTAATTCGGAAGCGGTGATCACTGTCCTGTCACACACAGCCCAGTCCCCCCTACAGCGCCGCCTAGTGGTTAACCCCTTCACTGCCAGTGTCATTTTCACAGTAATCAGTGCATTTTTATAGCACTGATCGCTGTAAATAACGTACATTTTGCTTGGAAGCCACGCAAGTGACCTGGTCTTTGACCAGCAAAATGGTCCGGGGCTTAAGTGGTTAATTAAATTTAAAAACATATATATATTTTTTTTAACTGACCGGGTTTTCGGCCAAGTGCATCCTGAATTTTCGGTTTCTGTATTGACACAATTATTTTCATTTCGGTGCGCCACTAGTTTTTAATGCAGAATTCAAATGCACTAGACTGCATCTGGTGTGAACCAACCCTAAGTGCAAGAATTTGAATAGGAATCTAATTTCAGTACTCCAGTTTTGTAGCAAGCAATGATTTCCCAAAAAGAGAGGGAAGGTGCCTCTGTGTCCCATAATGTACTCAAAGAAAATGATTTTACAGGCAAGTATGATGAAAAAATCTAATTGTCTTTCTTGTACATCACAGGGCACAGAGCAGTCATATGCATTACTACTTGGGACGTCCCAGAACAATAGCGTTGAGGGGAGGCAGACACACTGTGTGAAAACACCATTAGGTTTATACAGCAGCCGGCAAGACACTACGGAAAAGAGTCCTCTGCTGCCTTAACATCCACATGATAAAAATGTGTGAACGTATGTACCAAAAACCAAGTAGTGGCCTTGCAAATCTGTGCCACTGTTGCCTGATGGGGAAAAGCCCAGGAGGTTCCAACACCTCTGGTAGAATGAGTTCTAACCCGAAAGGGAGGAGCTTTACCTTTCATACCATAGGCCTGAGTGATTAACTGGCGAATCCAAAGTGGAATTGACGCCTCATAAGACGATTGACCCTTCTTGGGGCCTTCCGGCAAAACAAAAAACGCATCAGAACTTCTGATGCCTGCAGACCTTTCCAGGTAGACTCCGACCATCTGCATCACATCCAAAAGGTGCAACTGCTTCTCTTCTGGCGAGCCAGGCTGAGAGAAAAAAGAAGGTAGAACAATGTCCTAATTTAAATTAAATTCAGAAACTACCTTAGGCAAAAAGGATGGAATAGAACGTAGCACCACTTTATCATGGTGCAAAATCAAATATGGCTCCTTACAGGAAAAGTCTGCCAATTCCGAGACCCTTCTAGCCAAAGTAATTGCAAAAAGAACGTAACTTTGTTGATTGGTTCAAAAGGCTGCTCCTGTAGCACCAACAAAACAAAATTCAAATCTTAAGGGCAAATAGGTGATTTAACAGGAGACAATAATTGAGTCACTCCCTGAAGAAAAGTCCGGACCAGGTAATGTGAAGCCAAAGGCTTCTGGAAGTAAACTGATGAGTTTGAAACATGCCCTTTAATTGTTGTCAAGGCTAATCCTTTATCTAAGCCTGACCGAAGAAAAGAGGGAATTCTTTCTACCAAATATCTATGAGGATGACAACTTCTGGCCTTACACCATGCAATGTAAGCCTTCCAAACTTTGTAATCAACCTTTCTGGTGACCGCCTTTATGGCATTCACCAATGTAGATAGCATGATCTCCTAGCACCCTGGCGTCAGTAGTCACGCCGTCAAATTCAGCGAATGTAAATTTGGGTGGAATATAGGCCCCTGTGACAGTAGATCGTGCCACAGCGGAAGCGTCCAAGGCTTGCCTACTGCTAATCCCACTATCTCCAGATACAAGGCCCTCCTGGTCCAGGCCAGAGCCATCAGAATGACTGATGTCATCTCCTCTTGGATCCTGCCAAAATATATGGCAGAAGAGGAATCAGGGGGGGGGGGGAATGCACAAATCAAAGAGAACTGAGTCCAGGGAACTACCAGAGCATTTATCCCGAATGCAAGTAGATCTCTTGCTCTGGATACAAACTGCTGAATCTTGCAGTTGAACCTGGATGCCAGCAGGTCTACATCTGGTGTACCCCACCGCTGGCAAATCTGCATAAACACCTGTGAGTGCAGAGACCATTCTCCTGGATTTATCTGTTGGTGGCTTAACAGTTCTCTACCCCCGGAATGTGGACGGCAGACAGCACTGGCACATGCATTTCTGCCCAAGACAGTACATGATTGACCTCCATGTGAGCCAGATGACTCTTGGTGCCACCCTGATGGTTGACACAGGCCACAGCCATGACATTGTCAGTTTGCACCCTTACCAGGTGACCCTGTAATTTTGACATCCAATAATTCAGTGCGAGGCATATTGCCCGCAGCTCTAGCACATTGATAGGCAATCCTGCCGAACCTACAGCTTTAGGGCCTCGACCCTTCTTGGAGGCAAAAACACTCTTGCCTGGACTGTGTCCATGGCCTAAGTATTCCAGACTTTGATCTGGTTTTAGGGCCGATTTCTCTGAATTTATGATCCATCCGAGATGTTTCAGGAATTGGACCATAAACGTCATGTTTCTTATCAAAACTAGCTACAAAAGTAGCCTGCAATCAAGATCCCCCAATATCTTAGAAGACCCAGTATGTGTGCTAGGTTGAAAAATTGGCACTTGCAGGTGTGCATCACTGTTTTTTATGGATGCTGAAAATCTCCTCCTTGGAGTAAGGTCACGACAGAGCGGACTGATTCCATTTGAAAGGGCCGTACTGAGAGAGCATGGTTCACAGTGCTCTTAGATCCAGAATTGGTCTTATGTCGCCATTTGGCTTTGGAACCATGAACAGATTCAAATAAAACCCTGTTGCCCTTTCGGAACTGGGACCTCCATGATCACCCCCTACCACCTTAAACGGTCTTGTGCGTAGAGTAAAAAGTTATTTCTTGAAAGGTCTGTGGGAACACTGGACCTCACAAATCTTTGAGGAGAGTAACAGTGTAATTCCAGCATGTACCCCTGAGAAACTGGAGATGACCCACCTGTCCTTAATTAGTGTTTCCCACAAACTGCAGCAACCTTCCCCCCACCCGCAGGCGTGGGGGCGTCCTTTCACAAGGAAGGTTTGGTACCAGTATTAGCAGATTTTTGGACCCACGGCCTCTTTGGCCCTGGCCCTGCTGTTTACCTTTGGCAGCAGATCCCTGGTGCCGTCGGGACTGCCTAGGGCCTGAAAAACCTGAGGAATTAGCGTGTGGCACCTTAAAAAAGGGCCGTGTAGCTACCCTTTTCACAGGAAGGTGGGAACTCTTTCCTCCAGATATCTTTTGGATGTACTTGTCAAGATCATCCCCAAACAAATGTTCTCCACGGAAAAGGAAAACCAGCTAGCATCCTCTTGCAAGGGAGCTCTGCTGACCAGCTTTTTAGCCATAAAATGATGTGCATGTGCACAGACAAAAGTGCCATGTGGGAGATCTGCTGTATGGAGTCTTTAAGGGCATTTATAGCAAAGCGCCTGGCAGATCCTGCTCTATCCTGAACAGAATCCTCCGGTCTATTGGGCCATTAAGCCTGATCCTTCAAGGCTTGACAGACCCCAATTGCTGCTACTGTGGGCTGAATAGTGGAACCTGCCAGGGCGAAGGATGCCTTTTAACAAGGCCTCCAGCTTTCTTATCTACAGGATCCTTAAAGACCTGTGTATTATCCACTGGACAAGTTAAGGTCTTGCTCAGGGAGGAAACCTGCTGCATCCCTAACCGGTATGCTCCACTTTTTACCAAAGTTTTCCTCCATAGGATATAACAGGGAAAATGTACTTTGGAGACACAAATATCCTGTCTGGGTGCTCCCAGTTGGAATATGTCACCTGCTTCAAGAGTGGGTGAAAAGGAAATACCTGTGTACCCTGCTGTGGTTTCAAAGAACCCAGGGAGGAACAAGGTGTTTCAGGGACCTCTACTGGATGTAACTTAAAAGCTGTATGGACCATCTGTACAAAGAATGAATGAGAAGCTTTTATGATTGAGATGCTGATATGATCTGGGCCTCTTCAGGCTCTGAATCACTCGAGGAAGATTTCTCTGCTTGGATATCAATTGCCTGACCGGCCATTACCTTTTCTATCTCGTCAACCCAGTCTTGCTCCAATATAGGAGGAACAGGGGACGGGGACCTGTCACGCTTCCTGCCACTTTGTGTGACAGAAGAGATCATTACAGCATTTTTGCCCCCTAAACAAGCCAAAGCTGATGCCAGGTCCTCTTTAGTAATAAACTCTGAGGTAGTAGTACTGGTAGTAGCCACAATGCCGGACAGACGCAGTGGCTCAGATTGCCCGATGACATCCAGTCTTACAGGAGAGGCTATTGCAGCAGAGTTCCGTTTTAGCCTCTACAGGGGCCACTGATGGAACACATGTGCCTTTTTGCTGCAGCTCCACCCTAGAACGCTTCTTTGGAAGACATAGCTTGTTGAAGTAATGGTAATTGTCCTTGTGACACAAATACACATGTTCCTTAGTACCATAATTCCCCCTTGGAAGAATCGTATGCAATGAACTGTTCTTCTAGCTACTGCAACATAATTGGGCTGTGTGTAGCATCACCTCATTGGACTCACATGTCCCAGGACAGGCTGCTCCATGTCCCCTCCACCGGCCAGCAACACTGTTGCAGGGAAAAATAGATAATAATTGGACCCTGGTTTTTTACAGGACCACTTACCACCTGTAGTGGGCAAAAAAACCATTACAAGCAAAACGTTTTTTAAAAGCTTCCTTTGGCTTTGTGCAGTTCTGGGAAGAGAGACACAGAGCAGCAACCCCATGCCATATAGTTGGCAAAACAAGCATAGCAATGAAAACTTTTTTTAAAAAACATGTCAGCCAATACATTGTTGCAGGGGAATATATAATAATTGGACCCTGGTTTTTACAGGGCCACTTACCACTCCCCCCGCAGCACAATAGCCTAAGCCAGAGGTCCAGCCTTCACCCATCACACCGGGTTCTGTCACATGGACCTTCAAGGACTTTGTACCCTTTTAGCATGAGGGTCCAATCCCTTGGACCTATAAAGAACCCTGCAGGAATGCCTTAGCGCTGTGGTGTCCAGGATTCCACTCCGCAGGGTCCAGCACCCGAAGGTTGCCTTACAGGCAAAACCTAGTTTGTTGATTCTTTAATCTTCTTTTCAAGGCTTGGGTACCAGTTATAACGGAAGGGCCTGTGGGACCCAGAAGCTCTTAGAAAGTATGAGATACTCCTGTTTCAGCTTCCCCGATGCCTCTTATGTGTAGATCACCCTGTGTCTCTAATAGGGGTACATGGTGAATGAGAACCCCTCTATAGTCTGTGCTAGTCAGATTTAATGCGGTATATACAGTATTGTATATATATTGTGTGTTGGCTGTAGTGTACTATAAAGCTTGCTGTGATGAGGTGGGGTGTGATTGCATTCTATTGTGGTAATTAAGTCTGCTACTGTGATAAATGTGTATTGTAAGTTAACAGACAGCCTAAAGGTCAGGTGTATGAGTCATCAGCTGTAGTTAATTAGCTCATGTAAATTAGGTCAGGAGTCGGAGTCAGGATGTCTGCTAAAAGATGTATTGAGGAGGATGTGTATTGGGGCTCATTGGGTAAACATTGTGTGATGTTGTGGGTGGAGTTGGGCCATTGTTCATTTGGTTACTGCAGTATCCTAAAGTGTATATAAGAGCTGTATTTCTCAATAAAGGGTCTATTCCTGTTGAACCTCAAACAAAGCTGTGTGTCTCGTTAATGGGGGAATTTGTATGGGCCGTGTTCGCCGGATTGTGGAGTGTCGGTAGCTGCCTTGTGTTCGGGAATGGAATATCCTAAACGGTGTTAACCCCTTGTCCCATTTGGGGTGCCGTTACACCATTTATCTTAGCATAGTAGCTTTTTTAAATGGATCCGATCTAGAAATGCTGTCCCTTGATTTTTAAGAACCTGTGTGGGATTACAGCATGGAAGCTCACAGAGAGCTTAACAAATGACCATCTACCATTTTAGACACTGGCAAAAAAACTGGAGTACTTCCTGTGGGTGAGGGGTTATATAGGGGATCACTTCCTGTTTTTGGTTATTCTACCAGTGTCCATTCACCAATAGGCGGTGCATAACCCAGGTAGTAATGTATATGGCTGCTCTGTGTCCCGTGATGTACGAGAAAGAAATGTGATTTGCAGAATTACCAAGTAAAAAAGAAAATAAGCTTTGAAGCTTAAAAACTAGTGCAGCTACCACATCTAAATACTAGTAATCTTTAACATATGGAATTTTTTTTGTTTAACCACTTTAATACCAGGCACTTTCTTTTTTCAAATATAAGCTTTATTGTTTTTTCAAAAAAGAAAAGAAACAGAAGAACAAGCGTACAGAGAAAGTATATTACAATACAAATTACAGTAACTGACATTTACAGGTACCTAGGTAACACAACATCAACAGTAATATTGGTGCAATAGTAGGTTATAAGGCCGTCTGTGATTATATAAGATGCCCAATCACAGGAGTCTCGCCTGTTGGAACTAAATTATCCTACTTCTACACTGCTCCCGGCCTGCTCGCGATGCCCAAACCCTATTTACCAATACCTCAATTAGCATTCTTCGAGACCCTATACCTGAAACCGATGAGTAAGGAAGATGAGAAAAAGAGAAACATAGTGAAGTAGAGAGAAAGAGGAAGTTGGGAAATGGACGGTGTGGGGGGGAGAGAGAAAAAAGGGGGAGGGGAAACCTAAGGGGCTTGGTCCACGTAGAAGAGTTGTAGCAGCCACCCTTTTCATCCCATGCTTTCGCTCAAGTGGCTTACAAAGCCACCCCTTCATCTGAGTATATGAACATGGCCCAGAGCAGCCATGCCCGGGAGTGTTGTTCCTGTTGGTTTTGAGCCGAGCAGACTAGGTCCTCCAGTCTCCTGATCTCCTCCACTCTATGCAGCCACATCCCTGCGGTTGGAGGATAAGTTTTCTTCCACAGCAGTGGAATGCAGGCCTTGGCCGCATTTAGGAGGTGTCTCACGATCGATTTTTTATATCTCCGAGCAGGGAGCGTAGTGGTATGGTGCAAGATAACGGCTGGGTCGTCCTGAATTTGATGGTCTGTGAATTTTTGAGTGACCATACAGACTGTCGCCCAGTATTGCTGCAGTAGAGGGCAAGACCAGAAGAGGTGGAGGAGCGTCCCTTTCTCCACCTGACACCTCCAGCATCTGTCTGAAGTGGCCGGGAAGAACCTATGTAACCGGCTGGGGGTGTAGTACCATCGGGTCAGGATTGTATAATTAAGCTTCTGGATCTTTGTGCAGAAGTCTTAAGGGAGAACCCGATAATTGATTGCTTCTGGGCATTAGTGAACGAGCATTGCAGCTCTGTTTCCCATTTTTGTAAAAATTGCAAATTGTTCCGCAGGGGAGTTGAGCACATCATATGTTTTGGATAGAACATTGGGCACTACCCCCTCCCCTCCACAGTAGTCCTCAAACGTTGTCAAGTCACGGTTGTGGTGTGCCGGAATAGGTATTGAGTGAAGGAAATGATGCAATCTCATTGCCTTCCAAAAGGTAAGCCCAAACCGTCCACTAACGTCAGTCAAGGAGGCCAACGAGGGCCAGTGATTGTCAGTCAGAAAATGTCGGGCCTGATCCCTACCCGATGCCTGGAGAGTCTTATAATCCGTTTTGTCTAATCCGGGAGGAAAGGCAGGATTACACAATATCGGATAGACAGGGGAATCCCTGGAAGAGAGAGTGGTTGCAAATATTGTGGAGGTGTCTATCCGGAGAGTAGTACCTGTCACCGGGTGTAGTGACAGGTACTACTCAGGTCAAATCTGAAGGCAGTTGATCAAAACACCAGACGGACCCTCCCAGCCTTGCCACTGACTGCGCCTGATCTAGCTGTGTCCACAATTTGTTCCCTCCATGTCTGTTCCAATCTATTATCCTTCCTAAGTGGACCGCCGAATAGTAGTGTCGTACATCAGGAAGGCCTAGCCCTCCGTAATGTTTAGGGAGAGTTAAATACGGCCTCTTCAAACGGGGCCTAGACTTTGCCCAGATGAATCTGGTAAAGAGGGAGTTCACTTGTTTAAAATAATGGGGCTGAATCCTAATTGGTAGTGCCTGAAATAAGTAAAGGAACTTCGGGAGGATGGACATCTTCGAAAGATTACACCGGCCGAACCAGGAGTGCAAGCCTCCGGCCCATTCCTCTAAAAGCAGTCTGGTTCTAGCCAGGAGGGGCGAAAAATTGATCTCAAATGCGTGTTTTAGGTCCTTGGGGATCAGAGTCCCCAGATGAGAGGGAGGAGTCAGACCACTTAAATCTGAAGTGCGATTGTAGCGAGAGCAATCTGCCGGAAGGTATATTAATCCCCATGGCTACCGACTTATCAAAATAGATTTTCAGGTTAGAAAGCTTCCCATATCTATTAAATTCCTTGAGTAAGTTCGGGAGAGACACTATCGGGTTAGTCAGCGAAAACATAAGGTCATCCGCATAGGCAGAGATTTTGTATTGGTCCCCTCCCACTCCAACCCCCGATATATCTGGATTGGATCTTACGGTACACAAAAAGGGCTCCAGGGCGAAGAGGAGAGGCGACAGTGGGCAACCCTGTCTCGTACCATTTGTTATCTGGAATGATTCCGAGAGGATTCAGTTTGCCTTGACTTGGGCTGAGGGAGTAGAATAGATGCTGAGAATCCATTGTAGCATTCTACGCCCCAAGCCGATCTTCTCCAGGATAGATGACAGAAAGACCCAGTTTACGCGATCGAACGCCTTCTCTGCGTCGGTGCTAAGAAATACACATGGTGTCCCCATTGTGGTGATTGTGTGAACAAGATTAAGCACATTGGTGGTGTTGTCCCTGGCCTTCCGGCCAGGGACAAACCCCACCTTGTCCAAATGGATCAGGTTTGGCATAAACTGAGACATTCTGGTGGCCAAAATCTTGGTGAAAAGCTTCAGGTCAATATTAAGGAGGGAAATAGGCCTGTAACTCCCACGGGCAGCTGGGTCCTTGCCCTCCTTTGGTATAAGGGATATATGAGCCCTGAGAGTGTCTCTAGAAAGGGTTGCACCGTCCCCTAGGCCGTTAAACATCTTCACCATGTGGGGGCCTAGAAGTGGCATAAGCGTTCGATAGTACTGTAGCGTGAACCCATCCGGGCCAGGCGCCTTGCCCAGTTTCATTTCACCGACCACTTGTTGTAGTTCCTCCAATGTAATGGGGTCCTCCAGCCCCGCCCTCGCCTCCGCCGACACTTGGGGAATCTGGGAAGCCGAAATATAGTCTCACACCGAAGTGTCATTTGGGGTAGTCACCGGAAGGTTATAGAGAGAGGAATAAAAGTCTCTAAATTCTGTCGCTATTTGGGACGGGGTAGACTTTCTCTGACCCAAGGTGGTTATGATTTGGGGAATATACGTGTTGAGTCGCTGTTTCCTGACCGTCCTTTTTTTTTTATATTTCAATGTTTTTTTATTGTTGTTTGCATATAAAAAGATACAAAAAGTGTTACATCATCGTACGTATTATAAACAATAAACAACCAAACGTTTTTCCCTATTTTCCCCTTATCTTTTCCTACCCTCGTTCTTTATAACATTGTGAATAAATGAAAGACCACTTGTTTCTGAACTGTCATACCTCACCTCCCCTCCCCCACCCTGCAAACCCTCACCCACCCTCCCATCACACCGTGAGCCGGTTTTTGAAGTTAATCTACTTCGTTAAATACGTCTTCCCCATAAAGGAATGCCCGATAGCGGGTTAAGATATTTATTGAATTTGAATGGCGATTTTTATATAGAACATCCTGTTTCGTCTAACCAGGGTTTCCACATCCTCACAAACTTACTATAATTCCCCTGTCGAGTAAGTGTCACTCTTTCACTCCAAATCATTGTGTTAATAGTTTCAACCCAAGACTTGACAGTGGGTGGCATCTGGGCCTGCCACCTCAACGCAATTAACTTCCTCGCCTGGAAGAGGCATCTCAGTACCACTTCAAGGGAGCTGGCTGGCACTCTATTTTCCTCTATGCTGCCTAGCAAGCATATCTTAGACTTAGCTTCTAGCTTAGTTTTAAAAGTTTTATTTATTATGTCCACCACCTCCTCCCAGTATCTAAATAGCTTAGGACATTTCCACATCATGTGGATAAGATTGCCTGTCGCTCTGCACCTTGGGCATTCGTCAGTACTTCTCCACCCGAGATTAAACATTCTCCTGGGGGTATAGTATACTCTATGCAAGAGGAACAAGTGTGATACCTTCTGAGATCGGGAGATCGAAACCAATACCCCCCTCCTCAAGATCGCACTCCACTGTTTTGTGGTCATTTGACCTAAGTCTTTCTTCCATCCTGTCCTGCTCTTGATGGGGCCTGCCCTACTTATGGTTTTAGCTCCTATTCTAGAGTACAACTCAGATATCAGGCCTTTAGTTGTTTTTGAAGAGGTTATTTTCAGGAGGGTGGGGGCCGAGGACCATACAATGGGTTGTAACCCAAACTGGGCTTGGATAGCATGTTGTATCTGTAGATATCTGTAAAATGTTTTATTTGTTATATTGAATTCCTGTCGCAAGTCTGCGAAGGATTTCATCTGTTCTCCATTGTACAGTTGGTTTAAACGGCTTATCCCTTGTCTCTCCCATTCCTTACATCTCTCAATGTCTTTTAATTCTCTTAAGTTTTGATTGCACCAGAGGGGGGCGAATATTGTTATTCCCTTGTAGCCCATCAATGCTTTTGTTGTTTGCCATACTTTAAGGCTAAGTTTTATAGTTGGACATTTATGCACGAACGAACCCGCCTCAAGTGCCTCCACTATTGTCCTATGTGGTGCCCCAGTTAGCATCAATCCTGACCGTCCTTGCCAATAGTTTCCTGCTGTCACGGAAGCATGAATCAGACATACAACAACAGATAAATGAAATAGGAAGGCTTTATTAAAAACCAAACAGCAAGGTTAAAGTCCAAACGGATGATCAAACAGTAAGCAGAGTCTTCCACCGGAGCCAGGGTCGATAGCCAGGAAATGGGAGTCAGCCAGCCGGAGTCCGTAGTCAGAGAGAGGTGGTGAAACAAAGCCGGGGATCAGGAGCCAGAAGGATCGTCCGTGGAAGCCGGGTCGGTAACAAAGAGCAAGCAGCACAATCACAGAAGAGTGTAGACGAGAGGCCCAAGCAAGGACATGCTGCAGCAGCCCTCATATATATATATATATATATATATATATATATATATATATATGCTGAGCATCCAGCTCCTCCCAGTGGGAAGCAGGAGCCGCAGGGCGTGGTAAGTTATAAAAACCCCAAGAAGCAAGATGGCTGCCAGCACATGTCAGTGATAAGAAGCCTGCAAGGAGGTAAGACCATGACAGTACCTCCCCCTCAAGGGCCCCTCCTCCGCGGCGCAAAAAAAGGTTTCTGGGGGAAGCGCGCGTGGAAGGCTCAGAGCAAGACAGGAGCGTGGACATCTGCAAAAAACTGCAACCGACCGCGAACCAAGCGTGATTCCAGGATATCGCTCACCTCATATTCTTCATGATCGCCCACCTGGACCGGACGAGGCCGAGGAACCGAGAAAGTGAAGCGATTTCACACCAGTGGTTTCAACAGGGAAACGTGAAACACATTGGAGACCCGCATGCCAGGTGGGAGCGCAAGGGCATAGGCAACCGGGTTTACCCTACGGAGCACTCGGAAGGGACCAACAAAGCGAGGAGCCAGCTTAGGAGTGAGCACTCGAAGGTTGAGGTTGCGAGTGGACAACCATACACGGTCTCCGACCTGGTAGGAAGGAGCAGGCAACCGTCTGCGATCAGCCTGGAGTTTCTGGCACTGCGCAGAGACCTTGAGGGACCTCTGGATCTGTACCCAAGAAGCACGTAGAGCGGAAAGGTGATCGTCCACAGCCGGAATATCTTGGGGAGAGAATGACTCCGGTAACACAGCAGGTTGGAACCCATAATTGGCCATGAAGGGAGACGTCCCAGAGGAAGAGTTAACCGCTGTGTTCCTGGCAAACTCAGCCCATGGCAGGTCAACCCAATTGTCCTAGGAGACATAGCAACGAAGAAATTGCTCCAGGGCCTGATTGGATCGCTCTGCGGCCCCATTGGACTGAGAGTCGAATCCCCAGCTGGGAGCAAAAGGCTCGCCAGAACCTGGACACAAACTGACTTCCCTGATCCGACACTATCTCCTTGGGCAAACCGTGCAACCGAAAGACCTCCCTGGTGAAAACCGTGGCCAACTCTTGTGCGGAAGGTAATTTCTTGAGTGGAACACAGTGGCACATTTTGGAAAACCGATCCACAATCATGAGAATGACTGTATGGCCTCGGGACGCAGGAAGGTCCACAATAAAGTCCATCCCAAGGTGTGACCATGGGCGCTCCCCAGTGGTAATGGGTTGTAGAAGGCCCAACGGAAGGTGCCGAGGGGACTTATTCTGGGCACAGAGCATGCCGCTACATATGCGGCAATGTCAGAACATAGAGAAGGCCACCAGAACAAACGTGAAACAGCCCAGGACAGCTGATTCTTTCCAGGATGCCCCGCGCTTTTGGAGTTATGGTAGGTTCGCAACAACTGAGTGCGCAACTCCTCAGGCACGAAACATCTGCCGTTAGGTCTCACAGAAGGAGCACCAGATTGGGCCGCCAAAATCTGCTCCCCAAGGGGAGAGGTCAGGCAGGATCTGATTTGGAGGTATGACCGAAGTCGGTATCGATTCCTCCCTGGACAGCTCGGAGTATTGACGTGATAAGGCATCCGCCCTGACGTTCTTGTAACCGGGTAAATAGGAGACCACATAATTAAAACGTGGCAGGAACAGAGCCCATCTGGCCTGACGGGGTGACAATCTCTTAGCCTCCGAAAGTTAAGTCAGATTCTTGTGGTCCGTCAGGATGAGAACCGGAACCACCAAACCCTCGAGCAAGTGCCTCCACTCTTTGAGAGCCTGTACGATGGCCAACAACTCTCTGTCACCAATCTGGTAGTTGCACTCCGCGGGAGACAATTTCCTGGAGTAAAACCCACAGGGAAGCAGAGGACCCTCTGGTGTCCGACGCTGAGACAGAAGGGCGCCTACTCCCGTCTCAGACGCGTCCACCTCGAGAACAAAGGGCAACCCAGGGTTGGGATGAGACCGCATTGGAGCCGACACAAAGGCAGATTTTAGAGCCTCAAAAGCCTGGGTGGCCTCGGCCGGCCAGACATGGGAATTACTGCCCTTCCTGGTCAGATCCGTGAGAGGCTTGGCCAGCATGGAGAAGTCCCTGATGAACTTCCGATAATAATTGGCGAAGCCCAAAAAGCGCTGCAGGGAACGAAGACCACTGGGCTGGGGGCCACTGTAAGACTGCCAAAACCTTCTCAGGGTCCATGGAGAACCCCTCCGCGGAAATGATGTAACCTAAGAAGGTTACTTGGGACCGGTGAAATTTGCATTTCTCAAGCTTACCGAAAAGTTTGTTCTCTCGTAACCGTTGCAGCACACACGTGACATCCAGAATGTGGGCCTCCATGGATTCAGAGTATACCAAGATATCATCCAAATATACCACCACACACTGCTGCAGCAGGTCACGGAAAACATCGTTGATAAATTCCTGAAAGACTGCGGGTGCATTGCACAACCCAAAGGGCATAACCAGGGATTCATAATGACCGGTCCTGGTGTTGAACGCGGTCCTCCACTCGTCACCAGCCTTGATCCTTACAAGGTTATATGCCGCCCTCAGGTCGAGTTTGGTAAAGACCGTGGCCCCCTTGAGGCGATCGAACAACTTGGAAATCAACGGAATCGGGTATGCATTCTTAATCGTGATGCGATTTAGGCCCATATAGTCGATGCAAGGCCTCAATTATCCGCCCTTCTTTTTTACAAAGAAAAATCCAGCCCCTTCAGAGGAAGAGGATTTGCGAATGTGCCCCTGGGAAAGCGCCTCCTTCACGTACTCCTCCATGGCCTCATTCTCCGCAACCAACAGTGGATAGACCCTGCCACGAGGAGGAATGGCACCAGGTTGTAAATCTATGGCACAATCGTATGGGCAGTGCGGAGGTAGGAACCCAGCGCACACTTTATCAAATACATCCCAATACCCCTCGTATTCAGGAGGCAACACAGAGTCCGAGGAGATACACAACAACTTGACAGGCCCATGGATGCAACTAGTCCCACACTGTGGTGACCACGAGAGGATCTCGGCCGATCTCCAATCGAAAGTCGGGTTATGCTTCTGGAGCCAGGGGTACCCCAAGACTACCGAGTAGTGTGGAGACGAAATGACCTAAAGGCAGGCCGACTCCCTGTGAACGGCCCCAATGGATATCTCCACTGGAAGGGTCTCATGAGTCACCTGCGACGGCTGGAGGGGTCTGCCGTCTATCGCCTCGAGAACCAGCGGGGAAACTCGGGCCTGCAGAGGAATGGAGTTAGCAGCAGCAAATTTACTATCGATGAAAAATCCACCAGCACCAGAGTCCACCAAAGCCTGGGTCGTCACCGAGCCCCCGACCCAGGAGAGGACAACAGTGATCAGTGGTTTATCAGCACGGGAAACCGGGGACGAAGAGACTCCACCCAAGATCTGCCCCCGACAGGATCTCAGGTGCGAGCGTTTCCCGGACGGTTCGGACATGACAACCGAAAATGCCCGCTGAGACCACAGTACATGCATCGGCCCTCGCGTCTCCGGGATGCCCTCTCCCCCTTGGACAGGCGAGCAAACCCCAGCTGCATGGGTTCACCCCCAGGAGGCGTGGGAGGAGAGGGAGGCACGGGTGGGACAGTAAACGTAGGCGCCAATCTGTTAGGAGGCCTCCGCAGGCTCTCCCTAAAGGAAGATCTCTCCCTGAGTCTGGTGTCAATCAATATCAGGAAAGAAATAAGAGCCTCGAGCTCCACTGGTAGGTCCTTAGCCGCAACCTCATCTTTTAAGGCATCCGAGAGACCATGGGAGAAAGCAGCGACCAGAGCCTCATTATTCCAGCCCACCTCTGCTGCCAGGGTACGAAACTCAATGGCGTATTCGGCTACCGATCGTTAACCCTGTCTGACGGACATAAGGAGCTTCGCAGCAGAGGCAGAGCGAGCCGGTACATCGAACACCTTCCGAAGAGAAGCAACAAAACCGGAAAACTTGGCAACCACCGGATTGTTGTTCTCCCATAAGGGGCTTGCCCAGGCCAAGGCCTTGTCCGAGAGCAGCGAGATCAGGAAGCCCACCTTTGATCTCTCAGTGGGAAAGGCATGTGGCAGCAACTTGAAATAAATGCCCACTTGGTTAAGGAAACCTCAGCACTGAGTTGGCTCTCCCCCAAAGCGCTGCAGGAGGGGGGCAGAGCCGGTCATACCCCGAGACACCGCAGGCGCAACAACAGGTGTCGGGGTAGACTCTGGCGCAACAACCGGAGCGGCAGTAGGAGTGGTCCCAGGAACGACAACCGGCCTATCGGTAATGGGAGCGAGATGAGCCGTGCGTGCAAGCAGGGTTTGCAACGCCTGAGCGAACTGACCCAGCAGGTGATCCTGCTGATCCAGTCTGGCAACCAGCATGGGTAGCGAAGGTGGCCCTGTACCGTCAGAATTCATGGCTTGGGCCTAATGTCACGGAAGCATGAATCAGACGTAAAACAGATAAATGAAATAGGAAGGCTTTATTAAAAACCAAACAGCAAGGTTAAAGTCCAAACGGATGATCAAACAGTAAGCAGAGTCTTCCACCGGAGCCAGGGTCGATAGCCAGGAAATGGGAGTCAGCCAGCCGGAGTCCGTAGTCAGAGAGAGGTGGTGAAACGAAGCCGGGGATCAGGAGCCAGAAGGATTGTCCGTGGAAGCCGGGTCGGTAACAAAGAGCAAGCAGCACAATCACAGGAGAGTGTAGACGAGAGGCCCAAGCAAGGACATGCTGCAGCAGCCCTCATATATATATGCTAAGCATCCAGCTCCTCCCAGTGGGAAGGAGGAGCCGCAGGGCGTGGTAAGTTATAAAAACCCCAAGAAGCAAGATGGCTGCCAGCACATGTCAGTGATAAGAAACCTGCAAGGAGGTAAGACCATGACACCCGCATTTATTTCCAGACTCGTAGGAAAGTTTCTGAAAGACCTGCAATGCCGCCTTGACCCTAAAATGTAACAGATTTACTATCTGTTTCCTAAGGGACATTAGTTCTAATTCAAGTGAAGCCACCGGCTTGTGTTTGTGTCTCAATTCTACATCTTGTATTTTGTGCAGTAAGCCAAGCAAAGTTTTTTCCCTCTCTTTTTTAATTCTCGCGCCATGTTTAATTAGAACTCCCCGCATGACCGCCTTGTGGGACTCCCATACGATTCCCGGGTCGCATTCCACAGTAGCATTTGTTTGGAAATAAAACGTAATTTCGTTTGTGACGTCCGACAACACTGCCGGGTCCTGCAGGAGACCCTCATTTAGCCTCCAAAATCTGGTTCTGTGGGATATAGAAGGCGATAAACAGTACCGCATGGAGACGGGCGCAGGGCCGGCCTTTGTGGTGTGCGAGCTGTGCGACCGCACAGAGCGCCATGGGCAACAGGGGGCGCCATGCGGCCATCACAGCTCGCAGGAGAGATCCCCGCCACCAGCACAGCGCTGGTCACGAGTGAGAAAATCAGCAAGGGGATCGGAGCTCACTGAGAGCTCCAGACAGAGAGAGAGATGAGCTGGGCGTGTCACAGCCAGCTCTAACATTTCTCCCCTCCCCTTGCTGCCCATACAACCAGTTAAGAGGAGAGGAGCTGCTTCTACTCCTCCCCCTCCTCTTGTCCTTTGCTCCTGTGTCTGCCCCGCAGATTCAAGCCCAGCAAACAGAAGGGAAAGATGGAGGAGTATGATATCCATCCAGTCCCTCCTGCCAAGTGAGTACTATACACTGATGTAGGGGTGCCCTTCTTCATTCCCTTCTCTCTCTCTCTTCACCTTTCTTTCTCTCTCCCAATTATCTATCTATCTATCTATCTATTGTACAGGACACCGGGGGTGGGTCCTGGACGGGTGCTATACAGCACCACTGTTTGGACTATGGTCCATTTAAATAGAGGTAGAAGGTTCAGGGGGTCACCCAAAAGTGGGTGAAAAGTTCCAGGCAGGCGCTAATTCAGAGAGGACTGGCTTGCAGTCTTCTCTATCTTAATAAAGTAGTTTGGGGCCTGGAATTTTGGAGGCTCCAAAGTGTTATTTGGGTGGGATGGAGCCTCCACTCCTAAACCCTGGAAGCCAGCGCACAAGGGGTTAAAATCTCTCAGACAACCACCCATTAAAGCAGGAAGTGATGCTGGAGGGAGGGAGTGAGTTGGGAGAGTGCACCTGTGAGGACAAGATGGAAGTCTGCTAGCTGCTCACAGAGGACTTTTGAGTAGTTTGGAAGTGAAGCTGTGTCTGCAGGGAAGGTCTGGAGGACTTCTTACTAAAAACGTATGTGCCTTTCTTTTGGTTGTTTTTCTGAAGAAAGACTTTTTTCATTTATGCTGGAAACAAGCAGGACTTTTGTTGTGACGTTTTGGATGCTGAAGAAAAGCTTTATTTTGTTTTGTTTGGTCACCAATAAAGACCCTTTGCTTTACTGACACGGTTTTACGCACTTGTCTCGCGGAGCTTAAAGACCCCCAAAGTTCACAACTGGTGTCGAATGCGGGCAAAGTGCATTTGCAGGCACAAAAACCGTTTAAAACTGACATTTAAAGAGACAGTATACTTATGGCATGTCTTGGGTGAAGTCTGCCCAGGCGTTACAAACAGCAGACAAAGGCATGGAGGAGGTCGTTAAGGCTTTGGCACAAGCCACTGTGACCCAGCAGCAAGCCACTGTGGCCCAACAGTCAAACCGTCGCCATGAGGAAGCGATGACTCAGCAGCAGCAGGCCCTGGCACAGGCTATAGCTGCGCAGCAGGAAAATACACGGCTGCTATCCGCCCAGTTTACGGCCCAGCAGGAGTCCACTCAAGCACAGGTGGCTGCCTTGCAGGAGGCTGTACAGCAGCTGGCTCAGGGACAAGTGCAAGCGGTCGTTGCCACTAGCAACCCAGTGTCTGTGAGGGCCAGCCATTTTTTGCAAAAACTAACGCCCAGCGATGACGTGGAAGCCTTTCTCACCACCTTTGAAAGGATAGCAGAGAGAGAGGGGTGGCCCCGGGACCAATGGGCTGGCATTATCTCCCCTTTCCTCACTGGTGACCCGCAAAAAGCCTATTTTGACCTCCCAGCTGAGCACATCAGGGACTATGAGCGTCTAAAAACCGAGATCCTGGCCCGCCTGGGAGTGACCACAGCCGTCCGGGCTCAAAGGGTGCATCGCTGGCGGTACAAACCTGACCAACCCCCCAGGTCCCAAATGCATGAACTAATTCAGTTGGTTAAAAAATGGCTGCAGCCAGAAAAGTTGTCAGGTCCACAAATGGTGGAACGAGTGGTGATGGACCGGTACCTACGGTCCCTACAAGATGACCTACAGCGCTGGGTAAGCCATGGAAACCCTACTAATGCTGACCAGCTGGTCGAGCTGGTTGAACGGTATACCGTGGTGGAGGACCTGCTTGGGCCTACCAAGCGTTGAGAACCCACGCCAAGGACACCCAGACCAGTCACCAACCTGAGGAGAGAAGCCTTGCCAGATGTTGGCGTCCGCAGGTTTACACCATCTGCCCTAGAACCACGGAGGTCGACATACAATGTTGGCGATGTCGGTCCTGGGGGCATACCCGGGCACAATGCCCACTGCAGGAGGAGCCTATGGAGTGCGGAACTGGTCGGAGAAGCTCCTTCTATGTGCGAAGTGTGTGTACCACTCATCTTGACCTGGCTGCAGGACGGTTTGAGTGTGAAGTGTGGGTGAACCACCTTCCTGCCAGGGCTCTACTGGACTCCGGCAGCATGGTCACACTCGTACATGCCAGGTTGCTTGGGAGGATAGGCCCAGTAACTAAGACTCTACGGGTAGTATGTATCCATGGGGACACCAAGGAGTACCCCTTGGTCCCAGTAACTGTGTCCTATGGCCATACCTCGGTTACCCAGGAGGTTGGGGTGGTAAAAAGCTTGATACATGACATCATAGTGGGGCGGGACTGTCCACTATTTTTGGAACTATGGGACCAGGTACAGACGGGTCTGCCAGGAGAACTGGGGACACTGAGCTTGGAAGGGACAGAGTCCGGGGGATCCGGGCCTGAAACCTCCACAACACACCCCTCTAATGTGGAAATACCTGTTGGTGATAATGACGTTGCAGAGAATCTTAGTTCTAATAATAGTGGTCCTGTGTCAGGTCTCAAAACCGAGTTGAACTCTGAGGGGGGGGGAGTCTCCCCATTACAAGTCATGCTGGGGGAGGATGACGAGGAGCTCTCCCCGATTGAGGAGGGTGAGGGGGAAACATCCCCAAGGTCAGTGCATCCAGACCTGGATGTACCCAGGGGTGCGTTTGGCACCGCCCAGTTACAGGATCCTACCTTAGTGAACGCTCGAGAGCAGGTTTCTGTCATTGATGGGGTTTCACAAATACCAGGTGCAGATCAGAGGTTTCCTCATTTTGCGTTGAAGGGGGACCTAGTCTATCGTGTGGCTGAGAGCCGAGGGGAACCCATAGAGCAGTTGCTGGTCCCTCAACCGTATAGGCGGATGCTCCTTGATCTAGCCCACAACGACGCACTGGGAGGACACCTGGGGGCAGAGAAAACGGAGGCCAGGATAACCGATCGGTTTTACTGGCCAGGGGTGAAGGCTGAGGTTAAAAGATATTGTGAGTCTTGTCCTGTTTGCCAGATAACTGCCCCAGTGCCCCGCTATAGAAACCCCCTAGTACCCTTGCCAATTATTGAGGTCCCATTTGAGCGGATCGCTATGGATCTTGTGGGACCCCTGGTAAAGTCGGCAAGGGGGTACCAATACATATTGGTCATCCTAGACTACGCCACTAGATACCCAGAAGCAGTCCCATTGAGAAAAACGTCCTCTAAGGCCATTGCCCGGGAGTTATTTCAAGTTATTTCTCACGTACTGGGTTCCCCAAGGAAATACTAACGGATCAGGGCACCCCTTTTATGTCAAAGGTGATGGCGGACTTGTGCAGGCTGTTTCAGATTAAGCAGTTGCGGACGTCCGTCTTTCACCCGCAGACCGATGGCCTAGTTGAGAGGTTTAACAAAACTCTAAAGTCCATGTTAAAAAGAGTGGTCCAGAAAGACGGGAAAGATTGGGACATGTTACTCCCTGCCCTGTTGTTCGCTATCTGGGAGGTACCACAGGCATCCACGGGTTTCTCGCCATTTGAGCTAGTGTACGGACGAAGGCCCCGGGGGTTGCTTGATCTGGTAAAGGAAACGTGGGAAAGTGAGTCCTCCCCGCACAAAACCGTGGTAGAGCATATTTCTCAAATGCGAGAAAGGGTGGCTAAAGTGATGCCGATGGTGAGAGAGCACATGCAGAAGGCTCAGGATGCCCAAAGAAGGGTATATAATCGGTCGGCTAAAGTGAGACAGTTACAAGTAGGAGACAGGGTAGCTGTCCTAATACCCACAGTGGAGAGCAAGTTCTTGGCCAAGTGGCAAGGTCCATTTGAAGTAGTAGAGAAAGTGGGTGAGGTAAACTATAAGGTACACCAACCAGGAAAAAGAAAACCCTACCAGATTTATCACATAAATTTGTTGAAGCTCTGGAGAGACAGAGAACCGGTGTCCGCGGTGGTGGCGGTACAGTCAGGGGACCATGTAGGGATCGACCTGGTGCAGGTTGCGGCTACCCTAACTAGGCCCCAAACCCAGCAAGTAAAAGAATTTCTGCAAAGGAATAGGGACATGTTTTCAGGGTTGCCAGGGCTCACCAACGTCATTGAGCATGACATTGTGACTGAGCCCAAGGTGAAAATCCGGCTTAAACCCTACCGTATCCCAGAAGCTCATAGAGTGTCAGTGTCTGGAGAGGTTAAAAGGATGCTCGAACTTGGGGTCATCAAAGAGTCGCAGAGCGAGTGGTCCAGTCCGATCGTGTTGGTGCCCAAACCCAATGGTACTCTCCGCTTCTGCAACGATTTTAGAAAACTCAACGAGGTCTCCAAGTTCGATGCATACCCCATGCCACGGGTAGATGAGCTGATTGAGAGATTGGGTCCTGCCAGGTACATCACCACGCTGGACCTCACAAAAGGTTACTGGCAGATTCCCCTGACCAAGGAGGCCAGAGAGAAAACAGCTTTCTCTACCCCGGAAGGTCACTTCCAGTATAAAAGAATGCCGTTTGGTCTTCACTCCGCCCCCGCCACATTCCAAAGGGCCATGGACAAAACTTTACGTCCACACCTACGGTATGCCTCCGTTTACCTGGATGACATAGTCATTTTCAGCACGGACTGGGATTCCCATCTTCCCCGGGTACAGGCAGTGGTAGACTCCTTGAGAAGAGCGGGGTTCACCATCAATCCGGAGAAGTGTGCGGTTGGGGTGGAGGAAGCCAAGTACCTAGGATACATTGTAGGTAGAGGGTTAGTGAAGCCCCAAATGAGCAAGGTAGAGGCCATACAGGGCTGGCCCCGCCCCCTAACAAAGAAACAGGTCAGAGCGTTTTTAGGCCTAGTTGGGTACTATAGGAGGTTTGTCCCCAACTTCGCCACCATTGCGGCACCGCTAACTGACCTCACCAAAGGCCGAAAGTCGGTCATGATTAAATGGAATGCCGAGGCTGAAAAATCTTTTCAAATGCTTAAGACCGCACTCTGCCAGGATCCGGTGCTTGTGGCGCCAGATTTTTCTAAGGATTTTATAGTGCAGACAGATGCCTCAAGTGAAGGGCTAGGAGCAGTTCTGTCTCAAGAAATCAACGGAGAGGAGCATCCAATAGTTTTTCTTAGTAGGAAACTGACGCCAGCTGAGAAAAACTATGCGGTGGTGGAGCGCGAATGTCTTGCCATCAAGTGGGCTTTGGACTCCCTACGTTATTTTCTCCTAGGTAGGAAGTTTCGCCTTATATCAGACCATGCTCCTCTTACGTGGATGAGACAGAACAAACACACCAATGCCAGGGTAACAAGGTGGTTTCTGTCTCTGCAGGAGTTCAATTTCATGGTAGAGCACAGACCCGGGAGACATCATCAGAATGCCGATGCCCTCTCCCGAGTCCATTGTATGGTGTCTACTGTTGCCTCCAACACCTCCGCGTTGAGGCAGAGGGGGGGGGATATGTACAGGACACTGGGGGTGGGTCCTGGACGGGTGCTATACGGCACCACTGTTTGGACTATGGTCCATTTAAATAGAGGTAGAAGGTTCAGGGGGTCACCCAAAAGTGGGTGAAAAGTTCCAGGCAGGCGCTAATTCAGAGAGGACTGGCTTGCAGTCTTCTCTATCTTAATAAAGTAGTTTGGGGCCTGGAATTTTGGAGGCTCCAAAGTGTTATTTGGGTGGGATGGAGCCTCCACTCCTAAACCCTGGAAGCCAGCGCACAAGGGGTTAAAATCTCTCAGACAACCACCCATTAAAGCAGGAAGTGATGCTGGAGGGAGGGAGTGAGTTGGGAGAGTGCACCTGTGAGGACAAGATGGAAGTCTGCTAGCTGCTCACAGAGGACTTTTGAG